>NC_133413.1:21737500-22417500 GCF_049350105.2 Macaca mulatta | reverse complement strand
TTTCTTAAGGTTCTTTTCCCTATGTTTTGTCTCTCTTCTATTTCACTGATTTCCACTCTTTATAATTTTTGATCTTTATAATTTTCTTCCTTTTGCATACTTTGGTTCAATTTGCTCTTTTATTCCATTTTATTAAGGTGAAAACTTGTATGAGTGATTTTAGACTTCTGTTATTTTCTAATAGAAATAATTTAAAATACAAATTTGCCTCTTAGCAGCACATTAGCTGGATTTCACATATTTTAATATGTTGCCTTTTATTACTGTTCAAATATTTTTTACTTTTTCATGTATGGTAGTTTTCTATTTCTGCTGTAACTGTCACAAATTTAGCGACTTAAGACAATACATATTTATTTTCTTACAGTTCTGGAGGTCAGAATCTGAAATCAGTGTCATTGGTCTAAAATCAAAGTGTTGACAGGCCAGCACTCATTCTAGAGACTCTAGGAAATAATTCATTCCCTTGCCTTTTCCAGCTTTGACAATATGCCTGCATTCCTTGGTCTGTAGCCCCTTCCTCCATTTTTGAAGCCAACAGTCTACCATCTTGTCTTCTCTTCTGATATTTGCTTCTGTTCTTACATCTTCTCTTTCTGACTCTAATCCTTCTGCCTCCCTTTTAAAGGCCCTTTGTTGTTACATTGGGCCCAGCTAGATGATATAGGATAATCTCCCTAGCACAATACACTGAATCCATAAAGTTACTTTTATCACATAAGACAATGTATTCTGGGTTTTAAGAATTAGAACATAGACCTCTTTGTCAGGCCATTATTCCACCTATACTCTATTTCATGCCATACTCCTTCTTTTCTCTTGTGAGTTCAAAATATTTCCTGATTTCCCTTGTGGCTCTATTAGAAGTACGCTATTTTGAAAAACTTAGCTACTAACACAATTACCTGGATTATTTGGAGATCTGCTTCTATTGAACGTTTAATACCTTGATTTTCAGTTCCTTTTCTCCATTGCTTCTTCTTTCCATGGCTAGAAAATTTTGTTACATAACAGAATAACTGCTGAAACATTTTAGATGTAACATTTCATTATTGATGGAACATTTTAGAAGTTCATATTTAGCTGGGTTAATTTTGAAGAGAAAAATATATTTAAAGTTTAAAAACATACATTTTAATAAACTGAGGTTATATTTCTAATGGAGGTTATATTTCTAAATATTAGACAATTTGAGATAGATGGAGATTCTACCTCAATAAGGAAATCTATTAGAAATTATCTTACAAGATCAATTATCTTCCAGGATCAATTCTAAATCTATTATGTTTTACTTCTGTATTGTCTAAAGTGTGAATGTTCTTGGCTCCTGTCAAACCCATGATGTGTATCTTGATGCTCAGAAAGCCTGGTTGTCAGTCCAAATGGAGGTTCACCAACTAGATAGAGGAGAAGGGAATGCATGTGTCTATCTAAAAATACTGTTAATGTAATGAAAATAATGGCCTTTAAAAGTGAGGTTCTGGGGAATTTCACTAATAGCATCTGGTCTAGGTGAGGGAGTCCAGGTTATCACTTTAGAATAACGGAATGAAGACTATTTTAAAGTTATAAAGTGAATCTGTTAGTTTTTATTGCATCCGAAGCATCTGAAAACTTAAGAGACTTAAAATAACAGCCTTTTATTTCACTCGTGATTTTGCAGACCACCAGTCAGTGGAATAGAAATTATTCATGGGCCTGGTAAAAATTAAGATACCAGAAAGTCTTATTTATCTATCATATTCTCTAAGTTGACTTTGAGGTTGGGAAGAAATATTGCGTTGGTGCAAAAGTAATTGCAGTGTTTGCCATTACTTTCAATAGCAAAAACCATGATTACTTTTGCACCAGCCAAATAAATACTCACAAATATCACTAATCAATATAGTTTTGACTAAAAAATTACAAATACTTATTGGGGTCCTGTAGTATATATATTTTGGCTGTACCTCTAAGTTCACTTTCCACCTTGTCTGGCATGCCTAGGAGACCAGCCTTGATGAGCTATTGTCTAGCTAAGGTGTCAAACTGTACCAGTTTGACTAACTGGAGCACTGAAAGTTCTGCATCTCAAGAAATTTCTGAGTTTCTGACATACTGGGACCATCGGTCACCTTATTCCTTGCCTCCTCTCTCCTTGTTGGGTTTGGCCATTAGAAGCTACCAGCAGCAGATTAGAGGTTGGGAGCAGATTAAAATTGTTTTTCTGTTGCTGTTGTTTTTCACCCCTGGGCTCCCTCCCTACTGAATCACTGTTCGTTGGCCCTTACCTTTTACCAAAGCCATGGTTTTTGTTGAGTGGCCTTCTCCAAATAGCTATCTTTCCAAGGTTCTGCCAGCCACCACCTGTTCCTTCAGGCCCAGAGGTGGCAATGGCTCCTCTGAGCTGCTAGACTTGGGATGCTTCACTTTCCCATTTGCTTCCTCAAATCACCTGCAGGTCTTTGTACATTTCTCTTTATTAAATTCACCTCAAATTTGCGAAAAATGCTACTCAGTTTTGAATGAGATCTGATTGACACTGCTGCAGCCTCCTAAGACCTGTGCTTGATACTGTGACAGACATAAGAAAGGTCTAAAATATGGTTCCTATTGACAACTCAGTGGGAGGAAATAATGTGTAATAAAGTCATTAGAAAGCAATGGAACAACATCCAAGCCTCAGTTCTCTTCAGCTGTGAAATAAGGGGATTGAACTCAAAAATGCTTCAGAGATTCCACAAAGCAAGAAAATATTGTCTTCCAAAATGTTTGTCTCATTAATCATCTTTATCGCTGTCTCACTGGTATTTTATTAAGTATATAAAAAAATTTCAAGGTAGTTTCTGGCTCCAACACAGTAAGACTGCTGACTTATTAATAAAGTGCTAGATTAAACACAATGTTCAGGGCTAGCCAAGGAGAGTAGCATGCAGAGTTGGCTTGACATTGTCACGGATGGTGTCAATGAGAAGACAGGCAAAACACACTGACTTTAAGGTTGGGTAGTCTGGAATACAGAGAAGCCAAAGAGATGAGGACATTCCAGGTTTAAGGCAAGACTATGAATTAAAGCAAGACATGAAAGAAAGCCTTGTGGAAGGCAAAGAGTCAACAGAGAGGCTAATGTGATTTGTTCAAGATAGAGTATCATGGGACTGAATTTCAGGAGCCTCCGGTGCCAGGACGGTTTGAGAGGCATAGGTGTCCTGTTGTCCTAGGTCAAACAGGAAAAACAAGCCATTCTAAGAGTATAAGATGTTAACATAATCTTCTCCCTTCTTAAGTGGAATTTTGTTTCATTGTGTGTGTTTGGTGAATTCAGATAAAAATAATAGGAGGTCACGGCTCATATGTTCCCATGGAAGCAGAGAAGATCTAGAGATGAGGCTCCCACATGGGTGTGTTATTTTCACCAGACTCAGTTTGGGGAGCCATTCCTTGAAGGGATACCTCAATATTAAGGTGATTTTTCAAATCTGTGACCTTCAAAGGGCCTGGGTCTATCATTTAGAAAGACCCTACTCATCTCTACCTGTTTCCTAGAAGAGGATTTCCATAGCAGGGAGGTTCCATGGGCAGAGTTATTTGGTGACTGTTTACACATTTGCACAATTAACATGCCACTTAGGTGTAAATAGAAATCAGCCCAGGGAAACACATAATTAAGTAGCAGCAACGTGCAGTGGGTTTTAAAAGGGCCACCAGTGAGTGGTTAATCCCCCATCCTTGCATGACACCAAATGCATTAACAGCCATGCCAGACAGAGGCCTGTGGAATCGCCAAGCTCCCAGAATGCAGCGGGGAGGCCAGCATTGTGGAGTTACTCCCAGGTGACACTGTTTGAATGTCATTTAAAGTTCACTTTCATTATTTTAATTGTCACTGTAAAAATTTCCCATTCAGTACTGATTATGTTCTAAGAGAAATCAGAACTTAAATTCCAATCAATCATAATTGAACATGTTGTTGCAAGTGGCATATAAAGCTGTGCCTCGGATGTGATTAAGACAAGTATTAGTTACTTGTGAAAAGCTGCAGGGAGATTTAGGAGCAGGCAGGATTAATTCTGAATAATTTGCATGGCGAAGGCTATCAGACAAAGGATAGAAAGGTTTTACAGGTGCCTCGGCAAGTCCAGAGCAGGGCAGGGCTGCTACTTCGAGCTCAGCCAGGAATCAGCAGGAACAGAAATGGCAAGAGGCAGCTGCCTTGCTTCAAGGCTTGGACTTCATCAGGCAACCTGGGATCTGGTCTTAGATCTTGTAGTTACTGGCTAAGTGTAGGGAAGGCACCCAACTTCTTTGAGTCTCAGTATCTCCCTCTGTAAAATTTCTGCCCTAGAAATTTTAGAACAAATTATCTTTTAATTACGATCATGTAAAAGCTCCTTATAAACTCTAAGATGCTCTTGAGTTTTAACTTAAATTGTGATCAAATGTTGGCTACAGAACAGGGATGACCTTGGTCCAGAGGTGGATCAGCTAAGCACCATTTGGGTGGAAAGAGGATGGCACTAGTGTGGCCCTCAGGAGAGCAAGCCTAAGACAATGTGTCTCATTAAGGAGTCATTAGGTACCAGGGTCAGAGTCCTAGCCAAGGTTGGTCACCACTTTTCCTGTCTGTGTCCTTTTCTCCCCCTCCCTGCCCAGGTCCAGCTGTGCACATGGACATGGGCTTGAGGGGCTAGCTTTGGATTCTTTCACTGCATAGAATTGGGAATTAGGCATAGAGTATCTTGTCACAGAACTGGCACAAAACTCAAGTCCCTTGAACAGAAGGGAAATGAAACTCACAGGCCTGGGAGTTGGGCAGATCTATTTGTTAAATTTCTTAATCTCGTAGGCCCAATATTTGCATCTGGAAAACAGGGATGAGAGGTACCTCATAGTGCTGTAGAAGGGTAAACCCATTACCTAACAAGCTGCAAGCTCTCACAAACTGTAGCAATCACTGTAACACTCAACTCATCAACAAAACTTTAGGATTTGTTCAAGGATTTCAAAATGGAAGCCAAAGACCAGCGCCCCTGGTTTCTGCTTCCCAGAAGGTTTCTGACTGATGAAGTGGCCATGAGCCTACAGTCCCTTGGGTCTGAACCTAGACCCGGGGGTATGGAAGGGGAGAGTGAAAAGCTGTTAACAGTTCTGACTTTTTGCTGTACATTCCAGCATCAGTGGTTCTTCCCACAGCAAGAGGCAGGACAGAGAGCAGAAAGGACTTCCCTGCCTAAAAGGCACCAACAGCCTTTGGTTCTAGAACCTTCCAGAAAGAGGAGACTCCCAACGTCTTTCCTCCCCCTACCTTCACATATAAACCAATTTTCTGGGAAAGAAAAGTCAGGGGAAATGTTAGGAACCTAATAAAGGTCTCTGAAAACAATGTTCCTCCATCTGAAAAATAAACTATGTCTTTAAATGCATTAACTCTGTGGGGAAATAAATGTAATAAACCAAATTCAATCCCTGACAAAATTTGTTTTCTTATCTATGTAAAATCAATATACTTGTTACAATTATGTCTTTCAATAAATCCTCCCAAAGTCTTATTTTCTCATAAGATTTCCTGCCGCATTTAGATTCATTGCGTTTATTTTCCATCTAGAGAAATTGTTTCTTGCATTTTTGAGCCATCCGGTTTCCTTGAAAGACACTGAACCGAACCCTCTGCCCCTCTTAGCTGCTGCTCCCTTCTGCAAGGGCTGTTTAGGCGACAATTACTTTAATTGGATTGTGGTGCGGGGCTGGGATTTGCACTGATGAAAACAGTCCTCTTGGGTGGAGGGGTGAATTTTCCAGCCAGAACTGGCCTGTGCCTGCTCCTTCTTTCCATAGTTCTCACAGCGCGATGTGGAAAACTGCAATTCTTTCCTCCCTAGGATGTGAGCACGTGGCCATTTTATTAGGGGGTGGATAGTGCTGCTGCAGTGAGTTCTTCAAATAGGAATATTTATTTTATTTTGCAATGGATATGTGTGTACTCTTGGGTCTCCTATCCCTCCCAAGCTTAGAGGAGTTGGATCGCAGCATGCTAAAGCCCAGAAAATCTCAGAGAAGAGTCTGTACACCCATTCCACCAGGCCCTGGTGTGGAGGCAATCCTATGAGGAAGGTGTGCCAGCAGCTCCCCTGATACCTGCACACAGCAGTCCTCACTAACGAGATTGCTTCCCTACCTCTCATTGCAGAGAACAGGAAGGTGTTCCAGAGAAGACTCATCCCAGTATCAGCACTGCACTTGGATTGGTGACTCCAGATGCAACGTCGCATGTTGTGCAGTTTTGACACTGGTCTCCAGGCAGCTTCATGACTTTCCTTTCTCTCCTCCTTTCCCAGGTCAGGTTGCAGAGGCAGAGCCCTGTCTCTCACCATCTCCTACATTCTCCCCAGGTCTGTTTTCCACAGGTCCTTCCTTCCCTCCCCCACTTCCACCTGATCCTCTTCTAGGGACTTGCCCCAGTCTCAGGGGAGGAAGCCAGAGCCGGCCCAGCCCTCCCCACCTGCCTGCTGCACTCCAGGGCACACGCAAATCTGGTTTCAATGATTCCACTGAGTGATTGCAAAGACACCGAGCAAGCACTTGAACCATCTCTCTCTTGCCAAATGCTGCTGATAGTGACAGGACAGGAAAAGGCCATCAGGCCAGAGAAGCCCAGCAGGCAGCAGTACAACTTGAGGAGCAGAGGAGACAGGAGATGAATCAGCTGCCAGAGATACTGGAGAGACAGGTGACTTTGACTTATTTATTAAGCTAAATTATTTACACTGAGGAGTCAGCTGCTCTGAGTAATTTATCTCGGGTTCCAAGTCCAAACACCACGTTGAATGGGAGTGCGTGACCCTAGCCAGTAAAAGAAGACTCAAAAGAATAAAAACATAGAGTGTGCTCAAGTGCTCAACCCTTCCTTGTCGACCTCTGTACCTCTGAGGGAAAGAGGAGACTGGTAGAGAAAGGGGCTCTGGGGGTGGTCTAATGTGCCACCCACCGCAAAGGAGGGCCACCTGGGCTGGGTGGCTGCTCTCCTACTCCTCTTTGCTGATTGGAGACTATGACTCAGGCTGCCAGGGGCTACAAAGTCACCAGGCTAGAAGGGACGAGGAGTGGCTTCCTAAGATGTGACCAGAAGCTGCAGAGGACTTAAGTCACATCCTGCAACAATGAGGGAAGCTCCTTTCAGTATTTGTAAAACTCCTGGGTGGGATTCCCCCTCCCCACATAGGAAATTTGTAATTATCACTGGGAGGACATTTGCTATTCATCTCTTTTCAATTATTCACCAGCAGGAAAGGCCAGGAGTGCAGGGAAACCAAAGCACAAGCAGTTAGCCAGGACTTCCCCAGTGTCGGAGACCCAAGAATTTGCTGAAGACGGGACAACATGAAGGCACCAGGTGTCCCTCCTTCCAAACTCACCCAAAGCCTCTGAGTCTACTGCCATAAAAAGCTGGCTCGGTTTCAATGGAAATCTCACCATGTGTTTGGGCTTGAACATGGAAGCGGTCATTCTACCATTGCTTCAAGATCCTTTGGGCTGGGCGCAGTGGCCCAAGTCTGTAATCCCAGCACTTTGGGAGGCCAAGGTGGGCAGATCACTAAAGGACAGGAGTTTGAGACCAGCCTCGCCAACATGGCGAAATCTCGTCTCTACTAAAAATATGAAAGTTAGCCGGGTACAGTGGCGCTTGCCTGTAATCTCAGCTGCTCGGGAGAATTACTTGAACACAGGAGGCAGAGGTTACAGTGAGCCGAGATTGTGCCACTGCACTCCAACCTGGGCAACACAGCAAGACTCCATCTCCAGGAACTAAATAAATAAATAAAATTTAAAAAAAATTATTTGAGTACTCAACTTCCTGTTAAAGAAAAAAGGAAATACGTTTCCTGGACTAAGTCCTGTGTGTTACAACAAAGTGGGGAAGGTCCCAGGCCCCAGGCCCCAGTTTTGGAACTGGAAAGACTGGGTTGAATTTTTGACTGTTTAGGAGCTGAATGACCTGAGGCTGGTATGGCCTCCATGTCTACATCAACATAATGGTGATGACAATGTGTACCTCACTGGATTGTCTTTAGAATTAGTACGTAAAAAAGAGTCCTCACATGATCAGTAGTCAATATAATGGTGAAGATTACTATTGTTCATTTTTTTACTCTCTTTGTTAATATTCTTTACTGGCAGCATAGAAATTTCATAAAGATTTTTTGTGAGTATCTGGCAGTCCATACCACCTAGTGGAAGAAAGAAACACTTTTAATTCCAGAAAAGCATGAATTTCTGCAATGCTTTCTGTTTCTTCCATACTCCTCACAAAGATCTATCTAATACAGCACCTGCTCTCTCCCTGGTGTTGCATCAAAATTGTGCTTGTGAGATACATGGTATTACCCAGATTTTATGGTTGAGGAAATTCAGATGCAGAAAGTCTTAGAGTGCAAAACACTGAGCAATGATAGCTTTTGTTGTTAAGCCATGAAGATTATGCCATGGAATCTCAGAAAGGTGAGTGTGAAGGTCATTTCTGAGTAGTGGGAATGGACTTTCACTAAGCTCTTTCCCTTCTATACTCACTCCTTGTGAAAGACCATGCTCACCAGATGGGACAGGTTCTTGTGTTCTTGTGTGGACAGTATGGAGCTGGTGTCTACCCAGTGAGTCGGATGAACCAGCCCACAGGGTGGCTGAGCCTATGGCATAGGCTCACCTGACAGGACCTGAGAAGGAAATCAATGTCCCATTAAAATAACTCAAGGAGTTTTTAATATAAAGACTATTTACAAAGGTGTGGGCACGATTTAGGAAAATCACTACAGATAGCCAGCCCCTCAAAGGGAGAGTTCTCACAGCCCCACCAGGCCTGAAGCAGCCAGGGAAGGATGCCATTCCTGGAACCTGGAAAATGCTGTATCTGGCAGGACATGAGAGGGATGGAGTCACCCACAGCCAACGCACAGGAAGGGAACTGGAGTAGGAAACGCACCTTCCTCTTTCTCTCTTCTCGCCTTCTTTAGCTTGAAATCACCCTGAAAATAAGGAAACCACTAATGAAGGTCTCTGTCCCTGGGTACAAAGAAGGTAAAAAGTGGAGAATGGATCAGGAGACGCCTGCAGAAGGCACCCTACATACTAGTTGACTGTGTTAACTCACTACATACACAATGGAAAGCCAAATGGATTTTCATAAACATCACCCAATGCAGGGCAACTGATTCAAGGTCTCTAGCCTCTCATGTACCTCAGTGAATGGATCAGTTATTCCTCTGCCATTTCTTCTAAAGCTCAGACACTGGAAATTAAGTTAACAAATTGGACCTCTAGCAGTGAAACCCCAATGGCCTCTTGTTCAGTGCTCAATCCACTCAAATCGTCAATGCCTCCAACAACACATTTTTGTACTTTTCTCCTGGGCACTTGTGTTGGTAAAATCTCAGAACAGCTGGTCAATTCAGTGGAGTAAGACGCCTCAGCAGCAACCTGTCAATTTTTGGACAGCCAACTGATTTGATTTTCACTCTTCAATCATTTGCTTGGGGCATGGTATGCTGTCAATTAACACCTTATGTCTGCTCTTCATTCTGGATCCTACACCTAATATCTCACCGAGGCTCAACTCCCCAAGTCTGGCTGGGTTCAGTCCTAGCCTAATTCTGGCTAATGCTGCAGTACAATGGGAACCTTGTCTGCACCCACTAGTGAGATTTAGGATGAAACTTCTGCCTTGCTCCTTAACTTCTTTTGCTTGACAGCCAGATTTATGTCTTCAATATCAACCCTTGAGAACGAGATTGTCTAAGTACACAACTTTCTTTTTATTCTCCATCTTCATATACTGTGTTATCCGAGTCAAGGGGGCAAGTCTTTTGCTTTGATCTTTACCCTTACTCATTGATTCATTCGGTATGTATGAGAACCTATTCTGTGGGTCACTCCATCCTGCTTAGTCACTTTGCTTGGTAGTCTAGGTTATCCTTCTAGGAATGGAATTCAGTATAACCCTTGCCTCCCACTTATCAGTCTACTGCCCTTGAGTAAACATTTCTTGGGGGCTGACTGCCTGTCAATCTTCCAGTCTTCCAGGTATAAACAGATGCCTAGCCACTTGAAGCTATACTTTCTTAGCTAAGTGGAAGCCACTTTCTGCCTGTCTTACAACTGCCTTTATCACTTACTTCCCAACTCAGCTGACCCTTAGGATCACCATTTACAGATGGGCACATCCAGGTCTACAGTCCCACTTTCTCCTGGTTGTGATGTTTGGCCCTAGCCCTCATCCCTTATGCATCACAGGGAGCCCTAGAGTAGTTCCCTATTTCATAGTCAAAGACTTTTAGGACATTTCTATGAAGACTTGCCTGATCCCCTTCGATTAAAAAAAAATCTGCTATTTTGCTTTACCAACCTCCAGAAAGGTACTGTCTGTATTTTTTATGTTTCTTTCTCTTCCATAATCTCTGTGAGGGCAGAGCCAAATTGTGTTCATAGCACTTAGCAAACAATGGATGAGTGTATTAGACTGAATGACTGTCTGCCCTGGTGACTGTTGGTCAGTGGGAACATGTGAGACAGCAAAGACATTGTCCAAGTCCTTAGGGGTTTATAGTCACTGACACAATGGTCAAGTAGACACATGGACATGAATGTGCTCCACTAGACTGCATGTTAAAGATAAGTAAATGCTAAGTGAAGGCACAAGTAAAGAACCCAAGATCCTAGAAGAAGAAACCATTCTGTGTTCAGAAGACCCAGGGAAGAGAAGGATTCCTGGAAGAAGACCAGCACACACTCTTCTCTGTTGTTCTAAAGAAGAACAATGTGTGCCCTTTGGAGGTCCCAGTAGCTCTTGGGATCTTGAGCTGCATTGGTCATTGAATTTTCCCATTCTTTGGCAAAGTTGGTATGAAGTTGCACAAATAGATGTATTCTAAGTGAATCAATGTTTTTATCAGGTTGTACCATGTTGCTTTCACCATACTTTCTATACTTTCCTTCCCAAGGCAACCAGTACAAGTGGGTCTGACTTCTTACTATGAGTTCAGATAAATTATTTGCTTGTATATCAGAGATTACCTAGGGAGAGAGAAAACCAAAGGAATGACTCAATAATGTTAGAATTCAGACATGGTGTAATCTGATTGGTACAGCAGGTTCTTATTTTGGAATACAGGTGTTTCTCTCAGCCACTCAGATAACACTAGGGGGAGAATGTGTATAATTGTGCCTTTGTGGAGGGGGGTCCATTTAATGTCAGCAGTCATGTAGCTTTGATTCTTATTTGCCTTCACTAATCCTGGAAATAACCTACACACACACTTTCCCTGTTCAGAAACGGAAGATCACTTTCCCCTTTTGCTCACAAGACAGATGTGAGAAGGGGGAAGAGTCCTCAGCATATTAAGAGAACGGCTACACTTTCAATATTGGGGAGGGGCATCCACTTGAAGGCTCAGCGCCCAGTGCTCACCATGCTCAGAGAATGACTCAGAGTTTACATTTTTATAGAACAGCCATTTCCACTTACCTAAAACGATCTGCATCTAATAATAACAGAGCTGGTTGAGTTGCTGTTCACATCACCCACAGACCATCTTGGAGATTCCTATTTTAAACTCTTTGGCACATCCTACCCAAACACGAAGGAAAATGCCACCCGTTTCCAACAGCTCATTATCTAGAGAATAGGATGTTTCCACTGAAGACTCAAGAACTCTCAAAATTATGGCTCTTGTCTAGGGAAGGGATTCTGAGATTTTCCATAAGCTCAAGTCTTATCTTCTCCACTGAGCTTTCTCTGACCACTCTAATTCCATTGATACTTAGCTTCATAAAATTAATTTTCTGCAGAATACAGTTGACAACCATGAACTGCTTTGAGGCTTTGCACATAATGGTGTAGTCTTATTTAGTTTTTATTATGAAATATAACTTTTCATTGGTTGGTCTTTCCTCCAATGTTTTCATAAATCTTTGAGACCAGGAACTGTGCTTCAGTATGTAAATCTTTAAATACTACATAGCTGCATATATCACATTTTACTTAATAAATATTTAGGCAAAATAAGAATATAGGCAGATGTCTGTCCAGTCGGGTTAGAAGCACATCTCTATCTTTTCATTGAACCAGAATTTCACCTTTGTGTTCCATTACAGTATTTCACTGTTTTAACATACTGCCTGGTACAGAGTGGGTGACCAATAAGCACTTAGCAGGTCACTAAATATAGGAGAGGACTCAGAATTAAATGATTGGTTTTCTTCCTAACTTCACCCTCAAACAAAAGTAAAACAAAAATCAATTTGCCTCTAGAATTCATAGACTAGGGAAAAGATTCTGAAGGTGCTACTTTTTGTATTCTTCACAAGCAGGAATATCCTTCACAATACCCTGAAATCAATAATCGGATGCTCATCACTTTTCAGAGCAGCTCTGTCTATCGAGAGACTCCCTAACTATTAGAAACATCTTCCTATGTACATGCTATTCCTGTGTAATAGGATGTCACCCGACAACTGCTGACCAGAGCCCAAAACTAAAGACAGAAAAGAGGAGTCTGCTTTGAATGTACTGGAAGGAACCTATAACAGTGGGGCCAGCGACTACCCTCTGAGCTAGTCATGAAGCGGTAGCAGAAGGAGCCTCAGAGCTGCCCTCCCTGGTCACAAATTCTACATTCCTCCCCACAACCCTTTCTCAATCTACAGAAGCAGAGGCCAGGGAAGGAAGTTGAAGATAACATCAAAATTGTGTGCTCTTGCACTCATTTTCAGCTACCTACCAAAGTAAGGAGTTTCCAAGAGATTTAGTGTAGCCATTAGGAGGCCTGGAATAATGGGCACCAAGCTCTCATTCCCAAACTGAATGTGTGTCAAGGGTGATGTAAGGTTTTTTTTGTTTTTTTTTTTTGTTGTTGTTGTTGTTTGTTTGTTTGTTTTTTAAAGAAAGAGTCTCACCCTGTCACCCTGGCTGGAATGCAATGGCTCATTCTCGGCTCACTGCAACCTCCGACTTCCAGCTTCAAGCCATTCTCATACCTCAGCCTCCTGAGTAGCTGGGATTACAGGGGTGCATCACCACACCTGGCTAATTTTTGTATTTTTAGTAGAAACGGGGTTTCACCATGTTGGCCAGGCTGGTCTTGAACACCTGACCTCAGATGATCTGCCTGCCTTGGCCTCCCAAAGTGCTGGGATTACAGACGTGAGCCGGCCTTTTAAAAATTTTTCTTACTGTAATTCTTATATACATATAATATTTGCCATTTTAACTATATGTAAGCGTATAGGTCTGTGGCATTAAGTACATTCACATTGTTGTGCAACTAGCATCACCATCCAGATCCAGAAACTTTCCATTTTTCCCAACTGAAACTGTGTTCCTATTAAATACTAACTCCCCATTCCCCCTCCCTCAGCATCTTTTCTTAAATGATTTTACTCTCGTGGTTAAAACATACAACATAAAAATCGACCTTTTACGTCCATAGTACAGTATTGTCAACAATATGTACATTGATGTGCAGCATATCTCTGTGACTTTTTAATCTTTCATGACTCAAACTCTATATTCATTGAAAAGCAACTCCCCATTTTCTCCTGCTTCAGTCCCTACCCACAGTCACCAGTCTACTTTCTGTTTCCCTGAGTTTCACTGCTTTAGATAATACCTCATATAAGTGGAATGATTTGGTATTTGCCTTTCTGTGACTGGCTTATTTCACTTTGCATAATGTCCTCAAGATTAATCCATGTTGTAGCATAGGACAAAATTTTATTTTTTAAGACTGAATAATATTTCATTGTGTGCATGCCATGTTTGTTTTTTCCACACATCTACCAGTGGACTTTTACACTGTGTCTACCTCTTGGCCATTGTGAATAATGCCGCAATAAACACAGGAGTGTAAATATCTCTTCAAGATCCTAATTTTAACTATTTTTGCTAAATACCCATGAGAAGGGTTGCTGCATCATATGGTAGCACTATTTTGAATTTTTTGAGAAACTTCCATACTGTTTCCATAGTAGCTGCACCATTTTCCACTGCCACCAACAGTGCACAAGGATTCCAATTTATTCACATTCTCGCCAACACTTTAGTTATTTTCTGTTTTATTGTTGTTGTTGGTTTGTTTGTTTTTTGAGACGGAGTCTTGCTTTGTTGCTGAGATTACAGACGTGTGCCACCACACCCAGCATATTTTTGTGTTTTTAATGGAGACGGGGTTTCACCATGTTGGCCAGGGTGGTCTTGAACTCCTGACCTTGTGATCTGCCTGCCTCAACCTCCCAAAGTGCTGGGATTACAAGCGTGAGCCACCCCACCCAGCCCCGTTTTTTTTTTTTTTAATTATACTTTAAGTTCTAGGGTACATGTGCACAACGTGCAGGTTTGTTACATATGTATACATGTGCCATGCTGGTGTGCTGCACCCATTAACTCGTCATTTACATTAGGTATATATCCTAATGCTATCAATAATAGCCATCCTAGCTGGTCCAAAGTGCTATCTCATGGTTTTGATTTACATTTCCCTAACAATTAGTGTTGTTGAGCATCCTTTTATATACCTGTTAGCTATCTGTATCTGCTTTGGAGAAATATCTGTTCAAGTCCTTTGCCCATTTCTAAAATCCGATTATTTGGGACTTTTTTTTTTTTTTTTTTTTTTTTTTGCTATTCACCTGTAGGAATTCCTTATATATTTTGAATATTAATCCCTTATGAGATGGTTTGCAAATATTTCCTCTCATTCTGTAGATTGCCTTTTCAATCCGTCAATAATTACCTTTCCTGTTCAGAAGCTTTTTAGTTTGATATAGTCTCATTTGTTTATATTTGCTTTTTCTGTCTGTGCTTTTGGTGTCAAGTTTAAGAGAAACTTAAGCTTTTGTGAAAACTGGACATGAGTACTTTAAGTTTCAGATGTATGTGAATATGAATATAAAGATGGTGTCAGATTATTTCCTGGGCATTTTTGAAGGCAAATAGCTTACTGAAGTAATCTAACACAGGAGGCTGAGTAGAGACCACCAGTGGAGTCTCTAAAGAGAAAGCTAAGGCAACTGCTACCCCAAGAGCAACTGAGCAGTTTCAGAGCCTCCACATGAAAAAGCACTCAGGTAGAAAAGGAAGCAGATGTACTTTAACAAGAGGGAGATTTGGGGCATGATCTGATGCTCCCAGGAAACTTGACTGCTCCTGTCTGAGGGATCCATAGTTACTGAGGAGGGCAAGGTAGAACCGGAGAAATCTAGGTACATGATCTACACAGAGACCACCACATCATGCATGCCACAAGCAGCAGAAGAACCAGACAAGCTAGGGAGGGGCATGAGGTTAAGACCACCCCTTCCAATATATCCTATCCCCTTCTGCCAGGCTTCAACAACAAAAAAACAACCTGGAGAGGGAGAGAGAATAATAAAAGAACAAACCATGCCCTGGCCTCTGAAGGTCACTTGAGCCAAACCTGAAACATAATGAGGTTTACATTTCACGTGAATTTTACCGAATGAAATCAACAGCATATGTCATTGGGATTTGGAAAAGAAATTGATTTGTTAAACGATGACTGAAGGCATTCATCAGAAAAAAAGAGAAAAAGTATTGTTCAGTATTTGTACCTGATTTTGACTATTCAGGAAACTGGCTGCATTAATATTGAGCCCAAATCACACTGTCTCTAGTTTCCACCAACTGATCCTGATCCTTCCCATTAAAGACATGATCTAAATCATCTTTCATGCAAGGGCCCTTTGGTTACCAGAGGATGGCTGATTTATCTTCTTTCAGCTGGATATCTGCCATTATTTTTTAACTATTCACTTAGGCCATTCTTTCTAGAAATCTCACTGTTATTGTGGTTTTCCTTTGGATATTCTCCAATTTGTCAGGACCTGTTTAAAATTATGGTAACAGGGAGTGAATCTAGTATTCCTGGAGGGATCTGGCCAGAACAAAGTAGAGGAAAACTATTTTTGGCCTTGATCTGAAAGCCATACTTGCATACAAATTCTGATTAAGTTGGCTAAAAATTAACATTTGCAGATTTCTTACTTTGTGTCAGATATTATACTAAGGTCTTCTCTTGTCCTATATCATTCAGTTCTTACAAAAATGATTTTGAAGACATTCTCTTTTGGCTAAGATAGAGTAACACAAACCAGATTTATTATCCCACCTAAAATAACTAAAAAGCTGGACTATATGAAAAGACAATAGGAGTAAATATAGGACATCAAAAAAATTAGCCCTAGACTAAATGTATTCATGTTTTGAAAAGATCAAGTGGTTTCTGTGTAACTTAACTGTGTCTCAGAACAAAACTTGGGAATATTTTTAGGAATAAAAAATATATTCAGACAAGGTAGCTTACGCCTGTAATCCTAGCACTTTGGGAGACCCAGGCAGGTGGATCACTTCAGGCCAGGAGTTCGAGACCAGCCTGTCCAACATGGTGAAACCTCGTCTCTACTAAAATTACAAAAATTAGCCAGGCGTGGTGGCACACACCACTAGTCCCAGTTACTCAGGAGGCTGAGGCACAGGAATTGCATGAACCCAGGAGGTAGAGGTTGCAAAGCTGCAGTGAGCTGAAATCACACCACTGCACTGCAGCCTTGGTGACAGAACGAGACCTTGACTAAAAAACAAACAAACAAAAAAGGACACACATATATATAGACACACACACAATTATATGAAGTATGTAAAAAGGAAAAAATTACAACCCATAATAGGGATAAAAAGTAAGCAATTGAAACAAAACCAGAAAAGACACAAATGATCTAAATGATATAATTAGTAGGCAACTGCATCAAAACAGGTATTATAACTGTATTAATATGTTCAGGAATCTAGAAGAAAAATTGAACATATTAAGTAGAGACATGAAAGACACAAGAAAGGCCTAAACAGAAATTCCAGAGATTAAAAACTACAATGCCTCCAAAAATAAAACACACAAAAAACAAAACCAAGCAAACAAGAAATAGTGGATGGGATTTATGGCAGACTAGACATTGTAGAAGAAGAGACAAATGAACTTTAATGCATAGCAATAAACTATGCCAAATTTAACACACATAGGGGAAAAGAGATGAAATAAAGAATGAACAGAGCATCAGTGAAGCATGAGGAAACTTCAAGTAGCCAAGAGGTTCCAGAAAGAAAAACAGGGAGAAAAAAAACTATTTGAAAAAATAATGGCCAAAATTTTCCTGAATTTGATTAAAAGAAGCTCAACAAAATCCAAGCATATTAAACATGAAGAAAGTTACACTGCAGTGTATCAGAATCAAATTGCTTAGAACCACTGATAAAGAAAAAGTCTTAAATGAGCCAAAGTAAAACAACTTGAGACATACAAAAGCACAAATAGAATGGTGACAGCAGATTTCTCAGTGGAAACAATGCAAACCAGAAGACAATGAAGCAAAATCTTTAGAGTTCAGAGGTGGGTGAGGTAGGAGAACTGGTGGCAAGGGAGTAGGCGGTGGGGGGCACAAAACAAAAACTAGCAACCTAAAAATCTGTAGCCAACAAAAATATCTTTCATATGGTGAAGGCAAACTAAAGTATTTTTCAAACATACAGAAGCTGAAAGAATTCATTAACAACAGACCTGCATTACAAGAAATGTTAAAGAAAGTCCTTCCAGCAGAAGGAAACAATTTCAAATAGAAAAATATATCAATACAAAGGAATTAACAGCATTGGAAATGGCTAGTATTTTTTTTCTAATTTAAATCTCTTTAAGAGATAATCAATTGTTCAAAAATAACAATGTATTATAGGGTTTATAACATGCAAAAGTAAAATGTATGACAGCAATGCTACAAAGACTAAAAGGGGGAAATGGTAGGATACTGCTGTATGGTTCTTATACTATATATGAAGTGGTATAATACTACTTGAAGATTGTGATAGTTAATGATTTACATTACAGACCCTAGAGCAATCAAATAACATTAAAAAGAGTGATAACTTACAAGCCAATGGAGGAGATCCAATGAAATTATAAAAAATAGTCCAAGGGAATACAGGACAAAAGGAAACTGGAAACAAAGAAAAAATAGAAAACAATTAGTGTTTTGACAGATTAGAACTCAATCATATCAATAACCACATTAAATCTAAATCTTCTATACACCCCAGTTAAGAGGCAGAGGTTTGATTTAGAAAAAGCAAAACACAACTATATGTTGCCTACAAGAAGGCAATTTGATACATAAATACACAAATTTATTACAAGTGTAAGGATGGAAAAATACAGCAATCTAATGCTAATTGGAAAAAGAAAACAAATAAACTGAATTGACTATATTACTATTAGACAACATAGATTTCAAAGCAAGATTATTTCAACCTGCTAAAGGGGTCAATTCATCAAGAGGATGCAACAATTCTAAATGTTTGCACATCTAATAACAAAGCTTCAAGATACATGAAGCAAAAACTGAGAAATAAATGCAAATTATAGCTGGAGATTTCAATATACTTCTCTTAATAATTGACCAAACAAGGAGAAAGAAAATCACTAAGGATACAAATGGCTGGAATAATAAATAATACCATTAAACAACTTGATCTAATTTCCATTCACAGAACGTTCCAGCCAACAACATTCAACAGCAATGCACAAATTCTCAAGTGCACATGGAACATTTACCAAAGTTGACCATATTCTGGGCCATAAAAGAAGTCTCAACAAACCTGAAAAGTTTTAAGTCATACAAAGTAGGATTTCTGATCACAATAAAATTAAAAGTCATTTATAGAAAAATATCTGGAAAAAAATTCAGTAAAAGACTTGTTTGCTAACTTACACACTTCCAAATAATCCTTGGATAAAAGAAGAAATAAAAAGGCAAGTTAGAAATTTTTTTAATTGAATGAAAACAAAAGCACAGTATATAATTTGTGGGATGAGACCTGCTATGGTTTGAATGATGATGTTCCTTCAAAATTCATGTTGAAATTTTATTTCAATGCAACAGTATTAGAGGTGTAGCTTTTGAGAGGTGACTAATGTGGACCACTCATGAATGGGATTAACACCCTGTAAAAGGGCTCAAGGTTAAAGGGAGCATCTCTCCTGCCCCTCCACCTTCCACCATGTAAGGATACAGCAACAAGGCACTATGATGGAAACAGAGAGCAGTTATCACCAGTCACCAATTCTGTTGCCTTGATCTTGGACTTGCCAATCCCCACAATGGTAAGAAGTAAATTTTATTCTTTGTAAATTGCCCAGTCTAAGATATTTTGTTATAGCAACACAAATGGACTAAGACAAGACCCAAATGTAAAATATAAAACCATAAAACTTCCAGAAGAAAATATAAGAGAAAATATTTATAATCCTGGATTAGTCAAACATTTTTTAGATATGACAACAAAAGCATTATCCATAAAAGAAAAAAATAAATTGGACTTCAGTGGTTAAGAGGAAAGAACTATTGATATATGCAACAATATGGATAAATCTCAAAATAATTTTGTTGAGTGAAAAAGCCAGAAAAAAAGAGCACATATTACATAACTCCACTTATATAAAACTGTAGAAAATGCAAATGAATCTACAGAAAACAGATTAGGAGTTGCCTGGGGAAAAGGTGGAGGTGGGGAGGGGTGTGAGGAAGGGATGACAAAGGAGGGGATAATTGATATACTCATTATCTTAATTATGGTGATAATTTCATGGGTGCCTATGTACTTTAAAATGTATCAAATGAACACTTTTAAAAAGTACAGGTTATTGATTTTCAATTATACATTGGTGAATTATGAATAGGTTCTTTCAGTAAAGCCATCTTACAGATGCAGAATCAGAGCCCCATGTAAGTAAGTACCATCTCCCAGGTTTTACACCTACATGTGGCTGGGCCCATATTTGAACTCAATTCTATCTGACTATAAAATTCTTCTCTAAACTATTTATTTCCACTGTAGAATGTTGCCTCAGCATTTATGAGGCCCATATTAGCTCAACACTTGGCCAGACAAATGAGGACTTTCTCAGATGCACTGCTTTCAGGTCTGAACTCTCCCAAACAGAGCTAATGTAGCTGTGAACATATGGAGGAACGTGGAGCTCAATGTGAGCTTTTGTCAATCCTCTAGCTATATTTTATCCCTGAGTAGTATCAGCCAGTCCTGTAGCTTGCCTCATCTTCATGTGTGATAACTTTGAAATTTGTACCTTTATCCGTGAGTTCCTGGGTTGGATACCCTATGACCAAAAAATGACTACTCCTAACGACAATAAAAACAGGCTAAAAAAAAAGTATTGACAGAACCACGGGGAATTCTTCTCTAATAATAAAGCAGATGAGTTTATAACAAGAGAAACCTGCCCAGACTTTATTTCATAAAAACACCTGGGATTGGATAGGAAAACATTTTCTTATATCCTTGTCATCTTTCTCATATCTCAAAGACTTGTGTCTTCTAACTCTTGATTGGGAAAGTGATTCTTCCGTCAGCAGCGTGGCTGTGCACCGGGGAGGAATGTGATCCACATATCCTGGGTGTTGGCAAACTCCAAATATAGATGGTGTGCAGCACATTTGAAAGTTACACTGAGAACAAAGTCAAAGCAACGTGTCTTGATGACTCAGAGGAAGAGCAGTACTCCATAAACATCTACTGTGGGATGAAAACACCATTTGACATTTTCGATAGAATGCAGAAAAACTGGTTTCCAAAAAAGCCAGGACAAATAATAAAAGAAGTAAAAGAAATAGAGGCAGAAGAACCAAAATGGGACAATGTATAGTGGGATGAATTGAAAACAGAAATGGGTAACACAGAGAAGAATAAGAGGAAAAGTTAAAAATAAGCAAGCAAAATTAAAATTTTTCTTTGGGATTGCAAAACTGTCACAGAAAAGAGGAAAATTAAGGAGATAGATGGTGGCGAAATGCATTGTGGAATCCTGGACAGGATCCTGGAACAGAAAAAATAAAGAAATATGTAGGAAACATGAAATTTGAATAACTGGAGTTTGGTTGATAATAATGTCATATACTGTGGCAGGCAGAATGAAGTCCTCCTAGCTCCAAGATACCTGCCTCCGAATTCCTGGAATCTGTTACCTGTCTTGGCAGAAAGAACTTTGCAGATGTGGCTAAATTAAGGAGCTTGAGATAAAGAGTTAAACTGGATTATGTAGATGGGCCCTATAAAATCATAAAGGGTCTTTTTAAGAGGAGGGCGAGAAGGTCAACAGAAGGAGGAGATAAGACAACCTCTGGAAGCAGAGGTTGGAGTGATGTGTTCTGAAAAAGAAGCCTCAGGACAAGGAGTGCAGGCAGCCCATGGAAACCAGAAAAGATACTGCAGAACATCAATAAGCGTAGAAAACAACTGAGAGTCTCTCTCCGAACACCAAAGAAAAAGACATAAAAATGGTCACCAGTATGGAAGGCAAAGGACAAGTGCGTAATGTCAGGATAACTGGGATTTTGGAAGAAGAGATCAGAACAAAATAAATAGAAACAATAAAGCTATTGTGCTAGAAGAAATTATTTCTGAACTAAGGAAAAACCTGGGCTTCTAAACCCATTTTGGCATTTAAAAAAATAACAGGAATAAAAATCCTGTAAAATTCCATCCAGAAAAAAATCAGGTTACTTATAATGGGGCATCAGTCAAACTGGCTTAGGGGGTCTTCAGTACCCCCTAAGGCTGATTCTCTTTTTCATGATTGAGAAACCTGGATAGAAACACTGAGTTGTTGGAAGTATTCAAGCTAAATTACTATAATAGCATCACCCTAGAAAGATCCATACATTTATAGTAATTATTTTGACCTTTCTAACCTTCCCAATGTTTGAATTTTAGCTATTCCTTCAATTTATAAAGTGATCCTTTCAACAAATGCCTTGTTTTCTTAAGTTAGTCACAGTCATCGTCTTTCTCTTACAATCAAAATAACTTTAATTTGTACACTTCCAGAAGGTCCAAATTGCACTGGCCTCAGGAGTCTCCTCTGTAACACTGAAACCCACAAGATAACAGAGCAACTTTATAGTAATGGAAAACATGTACTATGCAACAATTTTATAGTCATTAAAATTTTCTTGGCAGATATGCAAGTGCCCAGAAAAGATGGGTTTAGTTAATGGGTACAACCATGTAGTGTGATAAAAGGAATAAGATTTAGTGTCCAGTAGCACCACGAAGCAATACAGTTAACAGTAATTTATTGAATATTTCAAACTAACTAGAGGAGTAGATTTGGAATGTTCCCAACACAAATGATAAATCTTTCAGGTGATGAATATCTCCATTACTCAGATTGAATTATCACACATTGTATAATTGTATCCAAATACTGCATGTACTCCATAACAATGTACAACTATTATATATCCATAAAAATTAAAAATTAAAAAAGAAAAAGAAAATATAACACCCCAATATACATTTCACAGAATAATTACTTGAAGACAACTTTATTATGCTGAACAAATTAGTGCTCAAGAATGGGAAAACTATAGTGTAGAAGGAAGGATAGTCCTACAATAAGTAAAACAGAATTGTCTTAAAATTACAAGTCTGGTTCAAAAGGAACACAGGCATTAAAGTGTTTCTTGAAACAGTGAATATGTATTATAGAATTTATTAATTTGAAACTGTTAAAAGAGCTGTAGTTTTATTAATAGATTACATCACATTATAGTAACAAAATTATATTAGCAAAAACCACAAAGGTGAAAGGGGAAAAGTAAAGTAAGTTAAAATGTTGCCAAACTCTTGCCTGGAGGGTACATCAATGTAAGTCCTATTCATTTCCAAACATAGATTTGGAAAATGTTTTTGAGAAACTTCAAAGAAATAATCATAGTAATGACTTATTTATCTTCAGAAATAGTGGGCATGGAAATGAACAAGCTAAATATAGTTCATTTAACAAAAGACAATAAGGAAAGAGAAGAGACAGTAGAGAAACTTCATATGATAGGATTATAAGTGAGACTGAAATTTTAACTACGGCTCTAAAGGTAAAACGGGTTGGGTGGGGTGGCTCATGCCTGTAATCCCAGCACTTCGGGAGGCTGAGGCAGGTGGATCACAAGGTCAGGAGATCAAGACCCTCCTGGCTAACATGGTGAAACTCCGTCTCTACTAAAAATACAAAAAATTAGCCAGGTGTGGTGGGAGGCGCCTGTAGTCCCAGCTACTTGGGAGGCTGAGGCAGGAGAATTGCTTGAACCCAGGAGGTGAGGTTGCAGTGAGCAGAGATTGCATCACTGCACTGCAGCCTGGGTGCCAGAGTGAGACTCCATCTCAAAAAATAAATAAGATAAATAAAATAAAAATAAAAATAAAATAAAATAAAGGTAAAATATACTAATCTCTTCAATTCAGTGAGAGACGTGTGGATTCACCTGAGCAGTAGTTATATGGAATATTATAAAGACATCACTAAGACAAAACTAAACAAGACTAAATGAAACAAGAAAAATTAAAGGAAAAGAACATATTCAAGAAAAAATTAAAGTAAGAGTCATAACTTTAATATTAGACTGAGAAAATGTCAAGGCAAAAAAAATGGAATTCCTATATATCAATACCAAATTCTTCCTATTAATGTAAAACATCTTTTGCAGTGCTTATATAACATTATAAAATTTTACCATATAATGGGAAAAAAATTCAACAAACTACTACTACAGGTGATATTCTCCAGTAACGATACCATTCTATAAATTAATTTTTAAAGTTCTTATTTAAAAATCCCAAATCACTCATAATTAAAAACTAAGAACTCCTAAATATCTCTCAGATCAAAGAAAAAACAAAATGTGAATTAGAGTGAATAACAAAGCAAATATTTGATATCAAATTCATGTGATATGGCCCAAATTGTATTAAAATTTTAAATTCTTAGCTTTAAATAATTATTTTTGTAGTTTTGAAATGATGAAAATAAATTCATTGAATGCTCAACTAAAGAAATTGGGGGAGTGACATTTTCATATGAAAATTAGGAAGAAATAATGTATCAAGTTTTCTTTTTAACTGCTGAATTTAAAAACTGTAAGTCCACTTTCATACTGCTATGAAGAAATACCTGAGACTGGATAATTTATAAAGAAAAGTAGGCTAAATGCACTCACAGTTCCACATGGCTGGGGAGGCCACACAATCATGGTGGAAGGTGGAGGAGGAGCAAAGACACATCTTACATGGCGGCAGGCAAGAGAGCTTGTGGAGGGGAACTCCCCTTTATAAAACAATCAGCTCTTGTGAGACTTATTCACTATCAAGAGAACAGCACAGGAAAGATCTGCTCCATGATTCAATTACCTCCCACCGGGTCTCTCCCACAAAACATGGGGATTATGGGAGCTACAATTCAAGATGAGATTTGGTTGGGGACACAGCCAAATCATATCAAAAACAGAAAAGGAATATATTTAGCCCATATATGCTCTTTTCCTTGTATTGTACTACCTTTTATATTATGGAAATAGTCTTGTTATGAATTCTAGTTTTCAGTTTTGTAATGTTCGCATTTTCAAAATGATCTGAGAATATGTTCTGGGAGCAAACTGTCAACTGGATATTGATAGAGTGTTGGTTGCTGGGCAGCAGTGGAGTGGGAAAGGGAAGCTTCTACAAGGAAGTGAACAATAGTGTGACCAAAAGTATCTCAGAATCTCCTGGATTCTAGGTAGTACAATGGAATACCAGTCTGGGATCTCCATATCTCATGTACCTGTTCTTACCTCTCAATCCCACCTCTGTGTTATTTGGTCTTATCAACTAAGTTTTCCGAATACAAATAATGTTGTAATAAGTAATTATTTATTGTATAATTGTTATAAAATGAATAATTATGCCTCACTTTTGTGATGTTGTGTCTTCCCCTTGCTGTTATATCCAATACTGAACTGTCTGAGCATATTGAGAATACATCCAGAGCAACAGTAAAGGAAGGGTCCCCAAAATAATTTTTTGGTGAACTGGACATCTGGCATTTAAGAAAAGTTATTAAAACACTCATTAGATTTTTGCTATACTACCTTACACTTATTTTACAGTTTAATGTTGACTTCGTTGAATTACATAAGTGAGAATGCAGTCTCAGTTTCTAGGTGATCTCATAGTTCTAACTGGGCTGTTTCGCAAACATTATCTCAGCAGGGCTAGTAGTGGGAAAACTGAGATCTCTAGAGCCGCAGAGCTCTGGCTGCAAGTCCCAGCTCCACCAGTTTCCAGTTTTATGAATCTGGTGATGTTTCTTCTTGATAAAATGAAGTTGGCTGATATTCTCAACTGTAAAATGAAAACAATGTAACCTATTTCCTAGTCTGGTGATAATTAAATGAGATAATATAAAGTGTTTGGTACAGACCAGGAACTTGGTGCATGTCCATTTCCTTTCTGCTGATCATTCCAGTCTTCAGTGCTCTAGGTGTTACACTGCTCACTTTATAGAGGACGATGGAGAACATGCTCCAAAAGGTAAGAAAAGTTAAACCCTCTTTGATACTCCCAATGAAACTAAGAACTATGGTTTCTCATCCCATCTTTTCCCTCAACTTCCTGTTGCCTTCAAGTCTAATGAGCAAGCTGAGGATTGCTTCCCGGCAATTTCTAGTGAGAATAAAGACCTGGGATCCCGAAACCCTCCACTGACAGGAGCAATTTCTGGCATATCCTTTGGCTTCTGCCTCTTACCTGCAGCCAATGATACAAAGCTTCTGCCTACTGCTTAGTCAGTCCACTGTCTCCTATATCTCTCTCAGGAGCTCCTATAAACTTATAAGCAACTTGGGTCAATTACCATGTCTACTATCTGTGAAGTGCCGTTGCCTCTCCCCAGATACAGAGCTCTCAGGTCTCTAAAGCCATTCAGTGTTTGTCAAAATTAGAATGCTTTCTGCTTTAAAAAAAAAAAAATCCTATTAAAAATATTTTGGCCAGGTGCGGTGGCTCATGCCTGTAATCCTAGCACTATGGGAGACCGAGGTGGGCAGATCATGAGGTCAGGAGTTCAAGACCAGCCTGGCCAACATAGTGAAACTCTGTCTCTACTAAAAATACAAAAAATTAGCTGGATGTGGTAGCAGGCACCTGTAATCCTAGCTACTTGGGAGGCTGAGGCAGGAGAATTGTTTGAACCCGGGAGGAGGGGGTTGCAGTGAGCCAAGATAGTGCCATTGCACACCAGCCCAGTTGACAGTGGGAGACTCTGTCTCAAAAAAAATTATACATATATATGTGTGTGTGTATATATATATGTATAAATATATGTATATGTGTATATATATAAAATGTGTGTGTGTGTGTGTATATATATACATACCTCAAAAATCCTTCTTGCAAAAAAAAGCTTTACAAGACATTTAAGTAAGATAATACATTTTCTCCTTTCCATTCTCTCAATACCCATGTCCAGAGCTTCAGAAATATATAGAAGGTGGATATTAGAAACAGGACAGAGCTGGCCGGGCACAGTGGCTCACGCCTGTAATCCCAGCATTTTGGGAGGCTGAGATGGGTAGGCTGAGCTTGAGCTCAGGATTTCGAGACCAGCCTGGGCAACCTAGTGACCTAGTGAAATCTTGTTTCTATTAAAAATACAAAAAAATAATAATAACAGGCGTGGTGGTGCACACCTGTGGTCCTAGCTACTTGGGAGGCTGAAGTGGGAGGCTGGCTTGAGGGACAGAGGTTACAGTGAGCCAAGATATTACCACTACACTTCAGCCTGGTGACGGAATCCGACCTTGTCTCCAAAAATTTAAAAAAAAAAAAAAAAAAAAAAGGAGAGAGCTGACAAATTCAAGGACTTAATTAGAATTTTCCTTCCTGGACCAAGCTTGCAGGCATGGCCTTTTTCTGTAAGGATCAGTTTTCTCCCAGGAGAAGAAATAGATTTCTGGGCCAGGCACGGTGGCTCAAGCCTGTAATCCCAGCACTTTGGGAGGCCGAGACGGGTGGATCACGAGGTCAGGAGATCGAGACCGTCCTGGCTAACACAGTGAAACCCCGTCTCTACTAAAAAATACAAAAAAAGTAGCCGGGCGAGGTGGCGGGCGCCTGTAGTCCCAGCTACTCGGAAGGCTGAGGCAGGAGAATGGCGTAAACCCGGGAGGCGGAGCTTGCAGTGAGTTGAGATCCGGCCACTGCAGTCCATCCTGGGCGACAGAGCGAGACTCCATCTCAAAAAAAAAAGAAAAAAAAGAAATAGATTTCTGATAGGCTCTTGCGTATCTGAATCTCCTTGATACATGCAGCCAAATCCCTCCTCTTCTGCTTATTGACACCACAAACCCACTCTGCGGCTGACTTGCTCTGCAAGCTCCAAACCTCGATGGACAGGTCA
Organism: Macaca mulatta; assembly: GCF_049350105.2. NCBI lineage: Eukaryota > Metazoa > Chordata > Mammalia > Primates > Cercopithecidae > Macaca > Macaca mulatta. The sequence continues at coordinate 22,390,183 of NC_133413.1, read as the reverse complement.
CTCCACAAGAAGTCTCAGAACCCCTAGGAAAATAACTTAAAACTTTTTACTAAAAAATGGGAAAAGAAGGAATAAAGAATGTAAGGATAAGCAGGAAGTTTAGCATCATTATTGATACCTGCTAGCCTTAGCCATGTCAAGAAAAATAAAATTGTCAGCCCTGGAATTCTCTTTACGTTTTCCTAGTTACAACTCACACCATTCCCAGTAAAGGTAACCATTATTCCAACTTTTTTGATTATCACTTATTTGTTTTACATTCTGTATTATTTTCTCAGGGCCACCATAAAAAAAATAACCACAAATCAAGTGGTTTATAACAACAGAAATTTGTTTTCTCATCGTTCTGGAGGCTAGAAGTGAAATCAAAGTGTTTGCAGGGTCATGCTCTCTCGAAGGCTCCAGACGAGTCCTTTCTTGCCTCTTCCACGCTTTTAGTGGCTCCCAACAAACTTGGCATCCCCAAGCTGTGGACATACGACTGCAGTCTCTGCCTTTGTCTTCACATGGCATTCTCCCTGTGTGTGTCCACAGAGCCTTGTTTTTTTGTTTGTTTGTTTGTTTCTGTTTTGTTTTTTCTTGAGATGGAGTTTTGCTCTTGTTGCCTAAGCTGGAGTGTAATGGCACGATCTTGGCTCACTGCATCCTCCACCAAATGATTCTCCTGCCTCAACCTCCTGAGTAGCTGGGATTACAGGCACTCACCACATCTGGCTAGTTTTTGTATTTTTAGTAGAAACTGCATTTCACCATGTTGGCCAGGCTGGTCTCGAACTCCTGGCCTCAGGAGTTCCGCTCGCCTTGGCCTCCCAAAGCACTGGGATTACAGGCATGAGCCACCATGCCCAGCCACAGGGCCTTCTTATAAGGACATTAGCTGTTGGATTTAGTGCCCATCTTAATGTAAGATAACTACATTGTAACATAATCACATCTGCAAAGACTATTTCAAAAAAAAAAAATCAAACAAAAAAAACCGCTGACATTTACAGGTTCCACGTAAACATGAATTTCGGGAAGATACTATTCAAACCAGTACATACTCTTCAAACTTCAATGTATAGTCATTCCTAAATATTCTAGCTTCATTTTCCCTGTTTTTGAACTTTATAAAAAGGAATCCTACAATATGTATTTTTATCTGGCTTCTTTCACTCAAACTTATGTGTGTGATATTCAGCCATGATACTACATGTAGTTAATATATGTTTATTTTCATTGCTTCATGATATTCTATTACATGGATATACTTGGTTTATCTAATACTCCTGATGGATATTTGGAGTATATCCAATATATATCAAGTTTGGGTTTATTATGAATATGTGCTGTACACCTTCTTCAGCATGTCTTCTGATGTGCATATGTGTGCATATTTTTGAATAGATACCTGCAAAAGACTAAATAGTGAAAATGTTATCCTACTTGAGAAAAAGGTTTTTGCAGATGTGATTAAGGATTTTAAAATGAGATTATTCTGGATTAGCTAGATAGGCCTGAAATTCAATCAATCAGAAGTATCCTTATAAGAAAGAAAGGGAGAAGAAGAGGTGATATGACTACAAAAGCAGAGATTGGAGTGATGTGGCCTTCAGTCAAGGAATGTAGCAGCCAGCAGGCACTGGAAAAGTTGAGTAACTGATTTTCCCCTAGAGTCTCTGGAGGGAGCATGACCCTCTGTCTCTTTGAGTTTAGCCCTGTAGTACTAATTTCTGACTTCTGGCCTCTTGAACTGTGAGAAAATAAATTTCTGTTATTTTAAAACCATCACGTTAGAGGTAACTTTTGACAGCAGACATAGGAAATAATACCTAAAAGTAGAACTGTCCAAGTATGGCTGCTTATTTTCAAATTTAGTGTATAATGCTAAACAGTTTTTAAAAAATGATTGTAGCAACAACAACTTGAAACTGTTGCAGCAACCAACAAAAGTGGTTGTAGCGCTTCACACCGTCAATGTAGAGAAGTCTCTATCACTCTATGTCCTCAGAGCTGTTGTTAAAGGCAGCTAGGACACAACGGAGGTATTCTGTGTAGACTACAGGGGTTTCAAGCCAGAAACACCTGCTCAGCATTTTATCTGTCTCTTTTCGAGAGTATTCTCTTTTGTGAGATATCTCATCCTTGAAGAGATTCCTGGTATTAGACCTCTGACAGTCAGTGAGCCACGCCACCTGGAGTTTGGAACCGAGTAGGCACAGAAGAGCTAGGGCTGGTATCCACAGTGCCAAGGCAGTTCCCAGCATTGGACCAAGATGAAGACTGAAGGATTTTGCTTCATTAATTTGGGAAGCGAAGTATGCCTCACCAACACAAAGGTGATCTCCACATTCTTGAGAGTCAGGTAGCCAGTAGCTTCCCCTCTTTGGGGTACATGAAAGTGACTAGATATACATTTGGCAAGGAGAGCAAAGGATCCAAGAACAAACAACTAGTCAAGGACAGGGCAGCCCACAAAATTAATGCCATGCCTTGAGTTAGCTCAAAAGTCACCCTACACTTTACAAGATGCAAATTATCAGGTGGAAGTGTTAATACAAGATGTTTAGGAACACAATCCTTTCCCCTCAAAAGTAAAATACCTTAGCAGGTGGGGACTTGGCAGGATGACAAGATGACTGTTGCACGGAGGTGATTTGGTCAGGATACACCAGGCAAAAGAAAAGAAAGACAAGAGAAAGAAGGGAAAGAACTCTACGCCACCCTTTTTTACAAAGAAGAGTGTTGCAGAGTTCCACAGACCCAAAGGTCCTGTGAAAGATTTGGGTATGGGCTGCAAGACACCAGAGGAACTGGGTACATGTGGGAGGATGGAAATTTCAAGGGAGAAATAAGTCAGAATAAAACTGTCCAAAGATAAGGATGCAAGCTCTGGATAACCAATTGCTGCCCAAGAAACGGCAGAGCAAGGACGACAGTCAAAGGCAAGGCAGTCAAGAATGAGGTTTGTTGGCTAGTATTAAAAGGATGAAAAATGACAAGTGGTGAGGAAAGGAAGAAAAGGGAACCATTGTAGAGTGCTGACGGGAATGTAAATTAATACAGTCATTACAGAAAATGGTATGACAGTCTTTCATAAAATTAAAAATAGAATTACAATATGATGCAGTCATACTACTTATGGGTATTTAGCCGAAAGAAATAAGCTCAGTATGTCGAAGATATAGCTGCCCTCCCATGTTTGATGCAGGATTTTTCACAATAGTCAAGATATGGAGTCAACCTAAATGTTCCCTAATGGATAGATGGATAAAGAAATATAGTATATATACACAACGAAATACTATTAGGCCTTAAAAAGGAAGGAGATCCTATCTTTTGCAAAAACATCGATAAACCTGGAGAGCATTATATTAAGCAAACTAAGCCAGGCACAGAAAGACAAACACCACATGATCTTACTTATTTGTCAAATATTAAAAAGTTGAACTCATAGCAGTAGAGAGTAGAATAGTGGTTAACAGGGACTGGAAAGAAGGGATTGGGGTAATGTTGCTCAAAGGATACGACATTTCATTTGGGAGGAATACATTCAAGAGATCTGCTGTACGACATGATAGCCATTGCTAATAACAATGTATTACATACTTAAAACTTGCTAACAGAGTACATTTTAAGTGTTCTCACCAAAAATAAATGATAAGTATGTAAGGTAACGCATATGAAAATTAGCTTGATTTAGCCATTAAGGCGCATACATGTTTCAAAACATCATGGGTACGTGTATGCAAGATTTAAACATACGTAAGTGTGTGTGGTATATTTGTTATTTCTGCACTGTTCTCTTAATCATATACAACACAGTTTTGTTCACTCATTGCCATCTTCTGTCCTAGCCAGAATTCTAAATCCTCTGCAGATACGACCAAACTAAATTACATAGCTTGGTTATTTCCTTTATTTACAATAATTACATGGTGTAATCCCTAAATTAAGATAAGCCTACCCATAGAATATAAGATATATGGCTTTCAGAGTTGAGACTCTTTCCAATGAGTGGGAACTTTTTTGTTCCCTCTGTGTGGTAACTACTATAACCCATATTTTCTTACCCCATCCACTCCAAAAGAATAGAAATCCATTTTTTCGCATACAACCAAAACTGATGCTACTTTTGGTAAGGCAATCTGTGATACATGAATCATTTGCTAAAACTTCAGCTGTAGTGTGGGGACAATGAGCATTTTTGAAGAACACGTGGGACATCTTGTCTCTATACCTGTATGAACCTGACAAATCACATAATAGACATTCAATAAAGACCCACTATGTTACTTGAAATTTCAACTCAGGGCCAAGAACTCTTCAACCTTTGGCACAATGCATTTCGGACTGTCTCCCATTAGCACCTTCCCGTTCCCCTCGCTGTGAAGTGAAGCACTTGGAGAATGCCACTTCTCCATTGCCCGTCAAAGGCCAAGTCTGATTAGGGCTCTGAGACCATGGCAGACTATTTTTTGAAAGTGCATCTGCACTAATGAGAAATTTTCCCTCTTCAGTTCTTGTCAAACTAAAGATTTGGGTTTAGAGAAAGATGACAGTTTGCCAGGAGTAGAAACACAGAAAATACGAGAATTTTTTAATGCTAATTATATGGATTTAAGGTGACTCTATAAATATATACATAAAAAAAGATGAAAAGTTAAAACATTCAAATGAGGACAGTGGGGAAAAGGAAATGTCAAAATAGCAAAATAAGATATTGTAAGTGGTTAGCACGCATGATATACACTGTATATTTAGTAACGGCATAAACAAATTTGGCACTAAACTATTCAGCATCCAAGCCAGGAAGAAAAAAAAAGAAAAAATGGTATAATTTTTAAGGAAAGATATAAGAATAGGCTGGAGGAACAGAAAGTTTTTATTCAGCAACTCTTCCACTTAATCACAACGTAAATTCTATGGAAACGGCGTTGGCTTCTATTCTGAAGATGAGGAAACTGAATGTCTAAGGTGTTTAAGAAATACTTTAAACATTTTCACAACTAAGTCTCTAACACCAAAGATTATTCTGTTTCTATTACCGCACACTACTTCTAAGTCCTGTCTAAGAAAGTCTTGATTTAAGAAAATTAAGCAAAAATGTGTTGTGTGGTTAGAGCAAGATATTCTCCCCCTATTTCTCTTGGTGGATCCCTTCTTACAACAAAGACTGGGTATTCTCAGAAACCCCATCAGGCTGGTCACATGCTCTAAAATCATTTCAGCTTCCCAGGGTGGTAGGAACAGGTGAAGACAGATTCTGTTGTAGTTACTCCTTCTTGACAAACGTGCAGCCGTTAATGGAAGGAAGAAAAGAAAACCACTGGTAGAACCCAAGGTATTTCTACAGAGAGCTTAAGGAAAGCAAATTTTAAAAATAATAGATACTAAAGGAGGAGGATAATGAGTTGTAGCTGACGATATCATGGAGAGACTTTCTCTTCAATTTCCTGGTAATTACTGGCAGTGAGTTACCTGATAATAATTAACTGTATTTATTGTTGTTGGCAGTGACTATACAGTAAATCAAGCAATTAACAGCCTCCCAGATTACTCAGAAGAGAGGTAACAAGGTGCCAAACAGATTAACTTCTTGCTTGATTTGTCATTCAGCATTTCTCTTTTCAGCGATTTGGTCTTTGTGCTATTCCTATTGTGAGAATTTGATCAGCACAGGTGGAGTTTCGAGGTCCTTCAAGGAGTAGGATTTGGACCTAGCAGCTGGGAGGTCCAATGGTCTCAGTCAGGAGGAGTTGAAGGCAGACACTGGAGATAACAAACACGAAGCAACAGGTTCAATCAGGAAATGGGGAATGATCTTAACTAGTCTCGTTTCTTTTGTTTAGAACGTCTACCTTATGTCACAGATCACTATCTATAATAGGAAGACCCCCCCTCTTCCTACTGGTTCAAATTGCTAACAGAAGTTGGAGTGCCCAGAATTCTTTGCTTGATTTCCTTTTTATTTTTGGAGTCAGGTTCTAGCTCTGTCACTCAGGCTGGAGTGTGGTGCCATGATCACGACTCCCTGCAGCCTTGACCTCCTGAGTTCAAGTGACTCTCCAACCTCAGCCACCCGAGTAGCTAGGACCACAGGTACACAACACCATGCCTGGCTATTTAAAACATTTTTTTTGTAGAGACAGGATCTTGCTATGCTGCCCAGGCTGGTCTTGAACACCTGGACTCAAGCAATCCTCCCACCTTTGTCTCCCAAAGTGCTGGGATTACAGGGAGGAGCCACTGCGCCCAGCCTGGATTCCTTAAAAACTAGAATAATTTGGCCATGCTGGAGGCATACGTGACTTTAAAAAGAAGGGATTTGCCCATCTTCTGGAAAACTCTCTCCCGTTAGATACACAAAGTCTCTACAGTCATCTTCTCCTAATTAGGTGAGTTTCCTCAGTCATCTAGTGAGGTCCCGGCCCATAATAATGCTTTGCTTAAGTGTCCATCACTTCACTTTGGGTGCTGCTTAAATTTAGACTGACTATGGAAGGACAGCAGGTATTAGAATTCTCAGCTCATTATAGGAGAACTCCTCCAGTAGATGAAGGGGGTTCAGTTAGTGTGTGGTCACAAACAAATGCCCATGAAATGGAAACATAGGGTTCTACTAAAGAAAATAAACATTTCATCTTGTGGCTTGTGTGAGTTTCAGATAAATTTTTTTTCCAAAAGTCTGGTTCTTGGCCAGCATATGTGTGTATGTGTTATAAAATCCCTGGAAACTTACGTTTGAATAGTTTCTAGTTTCTATCACACACACACATCCCTAGTTTTTTCAGACTATCTTTATCTGGCACTACCACGGACTTGATGTTCCTAGTGTTCTTCTTGTCAGGCTTTTAAAAGCCAAACAAAAAGAAACATCTCATCAACTCCAGACCAAATGCACCTGGTACTTTCCAGGCAAAGCTGGTTTTAGGAATCGTCCTGGGGAGGAGACAAACTGTGAAAGTCTGGGATTTGCAAATTGCTGAGTCCAGGGCCTTGGCTTGGGATGATAGATCTCAATCAGGGATGAGGCACAGCTCATAAGTGCAAACGTGCTCGCCATATGCCAAATGATTTCCGACTCAGACACCTCTCTGTGAGTCTGCGAGGCTCTAATGGTCGACAACAACTGATACAGACAAATTGGCTTAGAAAAAGGGAATGACAGCTCTTAATGACCCTATTCCAGGGCCTTGTTGAAATGACATCTAATCATCCTGCTAGTGTGTGAGAAGAGACTGTGATGAGTGGCACATGTGATATCTGCCATTTGGCAACTGCTTGCAGCTAATGGGAGGAGGTGGTGATGGAGGAGGTGGTGATAGAGGCAGAAGCTTGTTTAGCGCAGGCTCTGCATGAGAGGTGCATGAGAAAAGCATGCTGCGGAGAAGTGGGTGGTGTGGGTCGGGAGTCCAATGGGCCCTGGGGTGGAGGCTCATGTGACAGGTGCTGCCTTTCTTTCTAATACCTCAAGTCTTTCTATCCTTTGACCAAAACATTTCCAGCCTAAGGATAATATGGCTGTCAAGCTGTTTTCCCTGGTCTGTGATAGACTTGACTGGATCATCTGAGCACTGAGCTGTCTCATCCATAGAGAGGGAATTTGTGGACAGCGTCTGACCTGTTTCCTAAGAACTTTGCAGGAAAGCAGAAAGTGGGGAGGGGGTTCATACTGACCATAAGGGCTGACCCAAATTCTGCCCCATCACTAGGTTGGACTCGTTTTTCCGGCCTCCTCTTCCACCTCTCCTCTCTCTCTCTCCATTCTGTGGCACATTGCTCCACACACATTTCCATGCCAGGGCCCTGTCCTCAGGAATAAATCCCCCAGGCCAGTCCTGGGCTTCTGATCTGCAGAAGCAGGCCAGAAAGTGAGGTGAGACTAATCTCAGGACCATGGATGATTGAGGTCATGTAGGTCCTGGAGACAGAATGTTTTGATGCCTGGGAAACGCATTCACCTAAAAAATAACATGTACAAAAACACTTCAAAAAGCTTAGTTGTTGCTTTTTTAAAACCTCAAATTACTCTTTAACTATTGGCCTTCATAACATGAGAAATGTTGTTTGAGATCAACCATCTTCTATTTGTTCTCATTCCCTCCCCTCTCCCTCCCCTCTTTACTTCTATTTTCCCATCTCATATCCCTGTCTCCTCTCCTCCTGTTTTCTCCTCTCCTCCTCTATCCTCCACCCCACCCAAATCAAGCTTTCCTCCAGTCAAGGCCAAGTTCTCAACAGCCTGCTCTAACTGGCGTGGACCAGGACACTCTGAGTTTCAATCTGTTGCTTAGCACCAAGGTTGCCTGGATACATCTCCTGGTGACAACTGGCCTTTGGCTCCGACTGCTTATGCACATAAACCATGCAGTGAGCATCTCTGTTCAGAGGGGCACTGGGCCAGAACCAACTTCCACAATCTCCTTTTGAATTGCCTGGGTGGCAGTGGGAGGGGGAGCTTGCTTTAAAGGAAAAGAGACCCAATTTTTTACGCTGTGCTACAGGTAAGATTTCACACTGATAAAGAAGACACTACAGAGTAATAAACTGAATAAAATTTCCTGTTGACCACAGCTCCAGAACTGGCTTCATACCAATATATAAATGAGTCAAGGGAAATAGAGTTTTTAGGAGAAAATAATTTCTGTTCTTCTGCTCTGTGATTTTTCAACTGTACCTGTGATTTGTATTAAGAGAAAAAGTGTTGGGGAGTGTGTGTGTTTGAGGATGAGGGGTGTGTATGAAGGGAGGTGAAAAGAGAGGAAAGGGAGAATCAACATAGGACATTTTGATGAAAGCCAAGGCAAAGTAAAGAACTAGAATCTCTGTGCATAAAGACACCAGGGAGATAGAGACGGTGCTCAGAGTTTGGAAAAGCCTTTGTTCCATGGATTTCCCAGACATCCCCTTCTGGATCTGTTTGGCAATGACTTCTTCCACCACCCCATTCTTAGTTATGTCCAGACTTCACTTGTGCCTAGAACCTTTCATTCAACCTCAGTGCATCATTGTGTTGGAGAGACTATAGATGGGGATGAGAAGGACAAGGGAGAGATGGCTATGACTGGAATGGTTTGAAAAGGTGAGAGTAAGACCAGACTATGCAGGAGACTCAGCCAACAAAGCATAAACAACTCTACAAATCATGTTCTGGAGAAGGGAAGCCCTGCGAGAGTGGTGAAAAGCAAGACATGGGGCCAAGATGGATTGAGAGAGGGGATGGAAAAGTGGTTAATGAGCTGAAAGGTGGTAGGTAGGGTGGAGGATGACATTCCAAGGGGACTGGCAGGGGGTAAGCATGGTAGGGGAGAAGCATGCTAAGGTCACTTGAAGAGTTTAATATGCATTCTCACCTCTCCTAATGCTTCACATGCTTGCTACAGCATTTTTCTTTCTTTGCTGAAAGCAATATTCATCGCTGCGTTTTTCAAGCTAGTATGTCTTTATTCAGCATCCACTGTGTGTGAAGCCTTTCATACAGCAGACACACAAAAGGCATAGTCCCTGCCTTATTGACAGCCTCGTCAGAGGGACAAGATGTGCAGGAATGAAAAAGCTGCATGTAAGGAACATCCTGGTGCTGTGTGCATTACAAGAATGTTGCAAGAGTTCACAGGGGAGAGAGACAGGGTAGGCAAGGAAGAGAATTGGGATTGATGTTGGGAGAAGAGAAAACAAATTTTAGTGATGTGGCATTGAGTAGGACTCACTTTTCTGGGCTTCAGAAAAGGGAAGGTAGAATCACTAGATGACCTCAATCGCTCCCACCAGACTTCACATCCTATGGCTCTAAGATAGTACCATGCTTAGTGCATTTTTGAATCAGAAAGTCAGCCCATGGATTTCATAGCATGACCTGTGGCGCCTATCCTCCTGTGCCCATTCTTTGCACCTGCACCACCTAAGTATGGAGACTGATTCTCAAGGACGGAATTACTGGGAGAGAAGAGGTGTGTACAACAGAGAAGAAAGCTGAGATGGCTTTTACCAATATCGGCGGGGGTTCTAGGCACAGCCCCTTCCTTGCTCCATCTTTATGACCAGATGCTGTCTGAAAAAACCATTGATGCATGTTTCTTTGTATCAAATCACAGGCCCGTTAATGGTCAATGAAGGGCTGTGCTTAAAAAGGGGAAGTGATTTGCCCAAGTCACTCAGCTATTTCGAGGAGTTGGAGAGCTGGATTCACAACTTAGGTTCTTTAATACCAAACCTGTGTTCTGTCCACAATTTGAGTTCCAAGACCTTTGGAAGTAGGTAGAGACACTGAAATACTTATAGTTTGGATTTCAGCAGGTCCGAATAATAAGCATTAAGGGAACATGGACACATGCCTTCTAGATGGGTGCTCTAGCTGCTTACCTCTTGTGTCTGAGGACCTCTTCTCTGACCCCGGAGATGAGTTCTTTATTATGGAGTCAAACAGGGAAATTTTTCCATGGAAACTGAGGTTGCCTTTTTCTCCCTTGGATTCTACCAAGGTCCGATATTGAGGCACAAGATAGGTGGAGGGGGAGAAACATTAACAAAAAACTTTCGGCCAGGTGTGGTAGCTCATGCATGTAGTCCTAGCACTTTGGGAGACTGAGGTGGGTGGATCATTTGAGGTCAGGAGTTCGAGACCAGCCAGGCCAACATGATGAAACCCCGTCTCTACTGAAAATACAAAAATTAGCCAGGTGTGGTGGTACATGCCTGTAATCCCAGCTACTCGTGAGGCTGAGGCAAGAAAACTGCTTGAACGCAGGAGCCAGAGGTTGCAGTGAGCCAAAATCATGCCACTGCCCTCCAGCCTGGATGACAGAGCAAGACTCCATCTCAAAAAAAAAAAAAAAAAAAAAAGTTTCTCGCTAAACTTTTATTTAACCTTGAAAAATTCCCATCTGGGGCTAGTTTCCTTATCTTTGGGAGGTCTAAAGGGTACATCCCCTCAGAGACATGTTAAAAATATTACCAGTGCCCTCCTAAAACATGGTATCAAAATATCTGGGGCTATACCCAGGAATCTCTATTTATGCCAAGCTTCTTAATTCTGATGAGCTTCTAGGTGGGCAAACCACGCTGCTTGATGATCCCTGAACATCCTTCCACTCTAACACATTACATGCAGGCAGGACATGAGGATATTCCTAAAAACTAAGAGGTTTCTATCCGCTGGGTGTCCTCATCTGAGAGAGTAGTAGGAGAACCAAAAAAACCAGTAGATTTAAAGGTAAAAATTCCCTGGGGCACTGGTTTAAGTTTCATGCTTAATGAGATAGTATTACTTCCCAGCATTGGGCCATCGCTTGTAAACTGAATTGCCTGGACCCATATTGCTTTTTGTGTTCATTTCCCTTTTGTTTTCCCATACCCTTTGGCAAAGTCTTTTATGAATGTTTCAGCCTGGAGGTATTGTAGGTTGAGTCAAACAACTGCTGGGTAGCTAGGGAGAAGTACTGCTACCTCCTCCCAACCCCGCCAACCCCCAGCAGAGGTCAGAATGGTGAGGTCATAATCAATGAAACACTCCAAGGTGGTCAGATTCTACAGTAAGAGGCAAAGTTGAATATCTAGTTGTCCTCTCCACAAAGAGATTTTTCTCTCGTTGTTTGCCTTAGAGGTCATGAGGTATATTTTCAGTAATAAGATACAAAATAGTGGCCTTTCCTTCCAGAAAACCTCAGAAAAAGGAGGCGAAGAGAATCTGAGCTCTCCTGCCTACTGAAGAGACAGTGGCATGTCAGGACATGGACTGTGACCTTGTAAGAGTAGAGAAGAAGGTCTTGTAGTTGATAGATGCAGCCCGGGTCACCAGGTTTGAACCTTTCACAGAGCATAATCCAGATGGGAAGCGAACTCACCTGAGGCCAACGCACCTGTGCGGTTCCTAGGCCACAGTCTGGAGAGCCCTGCAATCCACAGTGAGGCATCCTACCACCCTGCCCAAGACAACATGTTCCACATTTCTCAAGGGAAGAGAGACCTTTCAGAAATAGAGATGAATCTCTATAATGAGAAGACAAATAGCAGTCAGGAGAACGCTGCCTTTCTTCCCCAAGTGAGGGCATTAAGGATGGCTGTGACACAGACCAGGTATGCTCTAACCCACACCAGGGCCAGAAAACAACAGCCAGAAGCTGCTGCAGCTCAGGATCAGTGTCTTCGGAATGGTCACTGCCAGAGGAAAGATGGGATGTGGTGGTTTGGGATTGCTGATTAGCAATTCTATAACTTTGACCCTTCCATGGTGTTCCATGTACTCTGTAGCAGTGAAGTGAACTGGTAATTCTATTATTCTTTTCCATCATTCTCCTCGGTCCTGAGAAGGTGGCTGTCCCAGGGGAGAGAAGTTCTTGAGTTGAGGAAGCCCTGGGAATCACCAGTCACAGGTAGTGCAGTCCCCCTGCTGTCAGTCATCACCTGTGATGGTGTATGTGTGCATGTGTATGTGTGCACATGAATGCCCAAGCACATGCCTCTCTAACACGCATGCACCTGTGCCAACATGGCGGGTGCTCCTGGCTGTGATACCAGATGCAGCCCCTGCCATGCAGAGATAATGAGGCACACGGACCTGCCTTCTGCTCAGGGTGTTTTTCCTCCTTTATCACTCACAGTAAACGTTACAGGCACTTGGCTTTATGACTTCTTCATTCTGCATATTAAGCGGCTGACACAGGCAGCCTTCTCTAGATACCGGTCTGTACAAGCCTGCAGCATTATTTAACATTCCATCTTGAGGAATAAGAGACAGAAAGGGTCTTTCATGTCATGCCAGGGAGCACCTTAGACCTCAGTAGGAGTCCTCCCATCTCAAAGCTGCTCTTTTGTCGGGGGAGTTGGGAGGGACATAAAAGAAAGGATCAGGACCTAGACTTCCTGCCACCCCCAGACAGTGGGACAACCTGAGGCTCAGCTGCTATCTTTGCTTATTCTCTTAATAAGACCCTGAACTGCATATTACCTAGGAAGCTCAGGTATGCTTTTCAAAGCAATTCTCCTCCTGCTGTTGGACATGACAGCACCAGCATAAATGAAAGGTAACAGCCTCCATCAGGAAAACTGCTCTTTGCCAATCCCAGACTGGGAACTGATTCTGGGAAAACAGAATTCCTTTCCTTGTGTTTCTCTGTTTCCCATTCCTCCTTCTTTCCTGTTCTCATCTCCTCCCTTATCTGCACTCCACTTGACTCTCACTTTCTCTCCTTAATATCTCTTCTCCTGGTCTCTGACCAGGACTCCCTCTATACTTGCTAATGAGGAATTCCGGGAATTTTATACTCTGAGCTCCAGAAATGACAGAAGAGCCCAATCTCACATCTCAAAGGCAAAGAAATGAGCTCAGAGTAGGAAAGGGCCACTCTGCCAGATGTTTTGCCGTCTGACCTGCCATTCCCCGTCTTCATCCTTAGCCTGCCTGGTCCTCACTCTCCCACCTGTTTCCATGACCGCTCAGTTTGTGAGTGTTTTTGCAAACGTCAAGTGTGATTGAGAGGCTTGGGGACCAGCTGCCAGGGAGGCATTCTTGCTTTGCATTCCCATTTCCCTTCTCTCCTGGCCCAGCAAGCAGGTATGAAAACAACAGTATCCTACGTTTACACAGAACCTCTCATCCAGGAAATCTCAAAACGCTGTTGCCAGCCAGTCTGATTACACTCATTTTTTTCTGGCGGAAGAGAGTGTCTTTTCTGGAAGCGAAGTCAATTACCAAAGGCTGTTCTAACCGCCCCTGGAAGAGCTGCAGGGCGGAACAAGCACTGTTCCCATTGGCATCCTGGGTCTCCTCCTGCTGGCTCTGTGCTACCTTTGCAGGTATGGATTCAGATAATGGGGACTACAGGACAAAAGACTCTTCCAAAGCCAGGATCTCAGCCCCAAAACCAAAGGATGACGTAGGAAATGGCATCTCCCTCCATAGTAGTTCCTTGTTTTTCTAGTTAAGCAAAAGATACTTAAGAGCTATTAGAAACTCCAAAGTCCCTGTTCTCACAAGATTCAATTCAGCTAAACTCCATAATCCTGAGAGAGGTCTTCCCTCTCATGAGCAGCTCAGTGTCCTCCTGGATTCTTATTCTCCTGTTACTCTGGACTGCCCAGGGGCAATGCCAGAGTCCCTCTGTTCCTTTTATAGGAGCATAAATACTCCCTAGATTGCTTCCCTGTGGCCAGCCCTCCCACCTCACACTGAGAGGCTACAGATCTATGTATTTTGGGTGAAGAGAGACTCGTATGTTCACACTCATAAGTGGGAGCTAAGCTACGAGGATGCAAAGGCATAAGAATGATACAATGGGCTTTGGGGACTTGGGTAAAAGGATGGAAGGGGGGTGAGGGATAAGACTACAAATTGGGTAGAGTGTATACTGCTCGGGTGATGGGTGCACCAAAACCTCAGAAATTACCACTAAATAACTTATTCATATGACCAAACACCACCTCTTCCCCAAAAACCTATGAAAATAAAAAAATTTTCTTAAAAAGTAAAGGAATAAGGAGGAAGAGAAATAGAAGAAAGAGGAGAGGGGAGAGAGAGGAGGTTGGCAGAGAAGGCAGCAGAAGTGGGAGGGAGGAAGGAAGAGGAAAAGGCCTCCAGTGAGAAGTAGGTAGAAAGGAAGTGGGAGGGAAGGGAGGTGGAGCCTGTGTATTTGCAGGGATCATTCTTTATCCTATGCCAGGAGTTTTAGACACTGCATTTGTTTGCTAGGACTGCACCAAGTACAGCAGACTGGGTGGCTTAACAGAAGTTTATTCTTTCACAATTCTGGGGGCTCGAATTCGGAGACTAAGGTGTCAGCAGGGTTTGTTTCTACTGAGGCCTCTCTTTGTGGCTTTCAGGCAGCATCTTCTCTCTTCTTCCCACGGTCGTCTTCTAGTGTGTTTCCTCTTCCACTAAGGACACCAGTTCTTTTGACTCAGGGACCACTCTAATGACCTTATTCTAATCTAATTACCTTGTAAAGACATAGGTCCAAATAATGATCACAACCCGAGGAGGTCTTAGAATTTGAGCATACACATATCTGGGGGGTCAGAACATCAACATACACATTTTTTGGAGGGGAACACAATTTATCCCATAATAGACAAATTATTTCTAATCCTTATGATACCTCTCAGGGGTATAAACTATTGTCCTCATTTTAAAGAAAGGGAAAGTGGGAAACAGGAGAGACTGGACATGGTGGCTTATACCTGTAGTCCTAGCTACTTGAGAGGCTAAGGTGGAAAGATCGTTTGAGCCCAGGAGTTCAAGGCTACAGTGAGCTATGATCACGCCCCTGCACTCTGGCCTGGGCAACAGATCAAGACTGATTCATTTATTTCTGTGTCTAAGAAATAAATGAATAAATAATAAATTAATCAATTAAAAATAAGAAAAATTAGACAGCATGCCCAAAGTTTTTCAGTAAGTAAGCAACAGAGATAGAAAGAGCACCAGGTCTGGCTTTCTCTCAAGCTCAGTCACTGTGGCCATGCAATGCTGCCTCTGGGTAGAGGAAGGATGGCCAGTGAGTGGTCAAGAAAAAGTGCGGTCTGGATCCATACCAACTCCAGCTCCTTCTTTCCCTGCAATACCATCTTCAGGAATGTGAGACATCCCTTTTTATTTCAGATAGCTCATCTCTAAAATGTTTGTAAGATCTTCAGTAAAAAGTCATGACTGGCGATAAACAATAATACAATTCCCTCATCAGTCACTTTGTGTGGTACACATATATGTGCACGAGTGGGAGGTGAGAGTCTAAGACAAATATCTATTGATACGATTAATATAACTTTTTTTTTTTTTTCTGAGATGGTGCTTCACTCTTGTCACCCAGGCTGCAGCGCAGTGGCACAATCTCGGCTCACTGCAACCTCCACCTCCTGGGTTGAAGCGATTCTCCTGCCTCAGCCTCCCAAGTAGCTGGGATTAAAGGCATGTGCCACCACACCTAGGTAATTTTTGTATTTTTAGTAGAAACGGGGTTTCATCATGTTGGCCAGGATGGTCTCAAACTCCTAATACAACTTTTGAATGTCAGTATGTCCATATATATATTCCTACACATGCAAAGACACAAGGTAGGGGATGAGGTCTGAATCCCCAACAAGATCCATGGGGAGCTTGCTTGATCCCTCCAGTGTGTCATTACCGTGGTTCAGCTATCATGAGATGCCATCCTGAGTTGTGGTGGTCTAGATAGGTACATATCTTTCTAGATAGATACTTCTACCTAGACAGGGATATCTCTAAGGCGGAGGTTGTATCTTTCACTTCTCCTGTGTCTTCACAGGGCCTAGCATTGTGCTGCCGGGTAGTAAGTACCTATAAATGCTTTGTGCCTGAGGGAGAAGCCTGTAGAGGGAGGATTTCACAGCCACACAAATAGGTCTTTGTATTAATCACTGCCACAATTATGCTATATTTCAACCAATGAAAAATATCAATAGTGAATATAGTAACAGTGGATCTCTCACTCAAGAGCTTTCAGGATCGCTGGGCAGCTCTTGTTTGGTGGTGCCTCTACTTCATATTTCTTACTTTTCCGCAGGTAGTGAGCTAGCTAGGGCATGGTTTTCAAATGGAGGTGACAGAATGCAGGCCCCACTGCTCAAGTACACTTCAAGATCCCATTGGGATCACATCTACTAACATCTCTTTGACCAAAGAAACTCCCATGACTGAGGCCTTCAGGCAAATAGTATGGAAGTACACTCTGTTCATGACAAGGCCACACCAAGGATGTAGCTCCTGGGAAGCATGAAGAATTGGGGCAAACGACCCAATCAGTCGAAATTTCTCTTGTGACTTCCCAGCTATTTTTAATATTCTGCCATTTTGTTTCATCAGGAATTCTCCATTCACAGAAATTGTGGCAGAATATCAGCACTTGTCATCTTTTTGAGGATGATTCATCGAAAGGCTATCTCTTGGCCAGGTGCGATCACTCACGCCTGTAATCCCAGCACTTTGAGGGGCTGAGGTGGGCAGATCACCTGAGGTCGGGAGTTCGAGACCAGCCTGGCCAACATGGTGAAAATCCTTCTCTACTAAAAATTCGAAAATGAGCTGGGCATGGTGGCAGGTGCCTGTAATCCCAGCAACTTGGGAGGCCAAGGCAGGAGAATAACTTGAATCTGGGAGGCAAAGGTTGCAGTGAGCCGAAATTATACCACTTTATTCCAGCCTGGGCAACTGAGTATCTGTCTCAAAAAAAAAAAAAAAAAAAAAAAGTAAAGAAAAAGAAAAAGAGGGTATCTCCTGAGTCTAGAGATTAATCTCAGGGTGCTGTGGCATAGTTAAGGTTCAAAATGAGATAAATCCTAGAGAAACCCAAGGGTTAATGTCCCTAGCATCCTATCTCAGAGAAGTCCTTTACCCATGCTGTGTATATAATGCATCTGGAGTCTAGAGTAATACTAGACATTCCTGACGTTCTCTACAGAATTATATGGGCCCAACCCAAGCACTGGCCATGACCCACATCTCCAGCTACAGAGAACTAGTAACCTGCAACTCAGATGCCTTTAGGGGTCCCCGCCTCTACTCCCCAGCGTTAGGTTGCTCAGAAAGGTATTTTTTTTAAAAACCCTTCCAATTAAAAGGACCTTTGAGCTCAATCCTTGGGCAAATATAATCATGAAGTGGCATGATAAAGTGATTTCTTAAGTGGGCAGCCCAAGACAGAGCCAAAGGGCAGTCAAGAGCCTGAAGGAGCTTCTGGAACAGCTGCTTTCAAGGGAATTGCAGTTTGGTGCAATGTTAAATGGCAGAATCTCGCCTCACACCTACTCCTACCCAAAAACACTGAGCACAGCTCAGTGTCTGGGGGACAGTTTCTACCTTATTAATGGTGCATTCTCTGTTACACATTTCTGAGGTTGGCTACAGTTGGACGTGACCAGATAGAATGATGAATAGGTGAGGGATTATACATGTACAGTGACCATAAAATAGTTATCCATTTGTTTATCTATGTGCTTGTTTAGAATATGCCTCTTACAAGGATTGGCTGTGAATATACTTCTGGAGCTACAAATCAGACACATCATTAACCCAATAATGGGTGCAACATTTGCAGATCAGACAGCGAGCCTTCTGCTTCTGCTTCTTTCAACATGAACTTCAGAGAGTCACTTAATCTTTCAGAGTAGCCATTTTTCATTCACAAAACTGGGGTTAATGACCCTTCCCTCAAAGGGTTTTGGTGATGAATAACAAAGATGATGTACTTGTACTTGGCAAGTAACTTTTCAGTAAGTTAACTTCATTTCATGCAATGGTAATGATGAAAACATATTGTCAGTGTTTTGCAGAAATGTGAGTATACAAGAGCCTGGGAATATGGGGATTCTACATCTGAAGGCTTAGCCTCTAAAAAGGGGAGTGTGGGCCAGAGCTGTAGCTGTATTTGGTCCCATGGATATTGATTCTACCATTGACGATCATGAGGAACAGGGCAGAGAATGAGGTCTTCACAGCATCAGCAGCAGAGGGGTCCTGGTAGCTGTGGAGGGGATAAACACAGAGAGACAAACAGAACCAGGTCCCAGAAAGGTCTGTGGGCTCTGGCAGTGGCTAACTTGGTAGGTGGATCTCCACAACTCAGAACACAGGCTTTCTGCAAACCCACCCAGACTTGCGCCCATTCTAGTAGGTGGGCTGGGACGATATAGAATCCCACATGTTTAGAAGAGGTGTCAGACCTTGGATGTTATTTTCTATATACCACCTCTTTGACATTTTATTTATTTATTTATTTATTTATTTATTTATTTATTTATTTATTTTGAGACAGAGTCTTGCTATGTTGCTCAGACTGGAGTACAGTGGCACAATCTTGGTTCACTGCAACTTCCACCACCCGGGTTCAAGAGATTCTCCTGCCTCAGCCTCCTGAGTAGCTGGGACTACAGGCATCCACCACCACGCCCAGCTAATTTTTGTATCTGTAGTAGAGATGGGGTTTCACCATGTTGGCCAGGCTGGTACTGAACTCCTGACCTCAGGTGACCTACCCGCCTCAACCTCCCAAAGTGTTGGGATTACAGGCGTGAGCCACCATGTCCGGCCTGACATCTTTACATGAGTTAAAAAGACAGATGTTTTGTCATTCTCATTAAACTATTATAAGGTTGAATTAATGAGTTCTCCTCTTGAAAGATAACCAAGGAAGCAAGAGGACGGGACTTACATGGCGGAATGAGGCAGAGGACGCTGAAGACTTGACAGGGAGCAGATGAGCAATGGATCTGGTAAGTAGGAAGCTGCTTGGTGAGAGCAGACAATTTGGGGAGAAGGGAGATCACGCCACAGCTTTGCTTAATGTTTGTCAATGGCAACTCCAAGCTTCCTGGAGCTTACCCTAGCCAGGGCTACCAGCTGAAGGTTGTGATGCCCTGTCCCATGCACCTGCCTCATTCTAAACTGCTTCTCCAAACACACCACCTCCTCCTACCCCAGGGCCTTTGTCCATGCTACTCCATCTGTCTAGAGTGCCAATCCACAGCTTGCTTGCCTGCATAACTCATTGATTTTTTTCAGGATTAAACTTAAGTTCTGCCGCCAGTGGGAAATCTTCTTGGATCCAGTGAAGGTTTGAGGTGCTCCTTCTCAATGCACCATCCAGACATCACTATGATTCTCTGGCACCTCCTTCTTCCCTTAGGCTGTGAGCTCCTCAAAGACAGAGAGCATGCAGCTATCACCTAGCAGAGTGCCTGCAAAGGAACAGACTCCAAACCTTTCAAGGAAGAAGCAGTGAACAGGAGAGAAAAAGGTCTGTAAGAGTGGATTTGGGCTGGTGCCACCTGGGTTTTTCTCAGTCTTCCTAGGACCAATTCCCACGACAGAGCACTTTGCCTTAAGAGCAAGAAAATCCACTGGGAAGGAAGTAAAAT
Source organism: Macaca mulatta (assembly GCF_049350105.2). Classification (NCBI taxonomy): domain Eukaryota; kingdom Metazoa; phylum Chordata; class Mammalia; order Primates; family Cercopithecidae; genus Macaca; species Macaca mulatta. The sequence continues at coordinate 22,370,335 of NC_133413.1, read as the reverse complement.
TTATTTGATTCTATCAAGTGAATTATAAAGGACCCAGAATCTCTGGCACACCCATGCTGGGAAATGAGGAGGGTGAGATTTACTACCTGCCTTCTGCTTTAGGTTTTTATGACCTTCACATTTGGAAAACTCATAAGATCTTTAAAAAGTGAGGAGAGAGAGGTTCCAAGATGGCCGAATAGGAACAGCTTCAGTCTACAGATTCCAGAGTGAGCGACGCAGAAGTCGGGTGATTTCTGCATTTCCAACTGAGGTACCTGGTTCATCTCACTGGGGCTTGTCCGACGGTGGGTGCAGGACAGTGGGTGCAGCCCATGGAGCATGAGCCGAAGTAGGGCCAGCCATCACCTCACCCGGGAAGCTCAAGGGGTTGGGGAATTCCCTTTCCTAGCCAAGGGAAGCCGTGACAGATGGCACCTGGAAAATCAGGTCACTCTCACCCCAATACTGCGCTTTTCCAGTGGTCTTCGCAAACGGCACACCAGGAGATTATATCCCGTGCATGCCTCAGAGGGTCCCACACCCACGGAGCCTTGCTCATTGCTAGCACAGCAGTCTGAGATGGAACTGCAGGGCTGCAGCGAGGCTGCAAGAGGGGCGCCCGCCATTGCTGAGGCTTGAGTAGGTAAACAAAGCCGCCAGGAAGGTCGAACTGGGTGGAGCCCACCACAGCTCCAGGAGGCCTGCCTGCCTCTGTAGACTCCACCTCTGGGGGCAGGGCACAGCTGAATAAAAGGCAGCAGAAACTTCTGCAGACTTAAACCTCCCTATCTGACAGCTTTAAAGAGAGTAGTGGTTCTTCCAGCATGGAGTTTGAGATCTGAGAACAGAGAGACTGCCTCCTCAAGTGGGTCCCTGACCCCCAAGTAGCCTAACTGGGAGGCACCTTTGCAGAACTGTTCCTGCAGAAGAGTTTGCTGTTCCGCAGCCTCTGCTGCTGATACCCAGGCAAACAGCGTCTGGAGTGGACCTCCAGCAAACTCCAACAGACCTGCAGCTGAGGGTCCTGACTGTTAGAAGGAAAACTTACAAACAAAAAGAACATCCACACCAAAACCCCATCTGTACATCACCATAATCGAAGACCAAAGGTAGATAAAACCACAAAGATGGAGAGAAACCAGAGCAGAAAAGCTGAAAACTCTAAAAATCAGAGGACTTCTTCCCCTCCAAAGGAACGCAGCTTCTCACCAGCAACAGAACAAAGCTAGATGGAGAATGACTTTGACAAGTTGAGAAGAAGGCTTCAGATGATCAATAATAACAAACTTCTCTGAGCTAAAGGAGGATGTTTGAACCTATCGCAAAGAAGCTAAAAACCTTGAAAAAAGATTAGACGAATGGCTAACTAGAATAAACAGTGTAGAGAAGACCTTAAATGACCTGATGGAGCCGAAAACCATGGCATGAGAACTACGTGACGCATGCACAAGCTTCAGTAGCTGATTCAATCAACTGGAAGAAAGGTATCAGTGATTGAAGATCAAATGAATGAAATGAAGTGGGAAGAGAAGTTTAGAGAAAAAAGGTTAAAAAGAAATGAACAAAGCCTCCAGCAAATATGGGACTACGTGAAAAGACCAAATCTACGTCTGATTGGTGTACCTGAAAGTGACAGGGAGAATGGAACCAAGTTGGAAAACCCTCTGCAGGATATTATCCAGGAGACTTCCCCAACCTAGGAAGGCAGGCCAACATTCAAATTCAGGATATACAGAGAACAAAGATACTCCTCGAGAAGAGCAACTCCAAGACACATAATTGTCAGATTCACCAAAGTTGAAACGAAGGAAAAAATGTTAAGGGCAGCCAGAGAGAAAGGTCGGGTTACCCACAAAGGGAAGCCCATCAGACTAACAGTGGATCTCTTGGCAGAAACTCTGCAAGCCTGAAGAAAGTGGGGGCCAATATTCAACGTTCTTAAAGAAAAGAATTTTCAACCCAGAATTTCATATCCAGCCAAACTAGGCTTCCTAAGTAAAGGAGAAAAAAAATCCTTTACAGACAAGCAAATGCTGAGAGATTCTGTCACCACCAGACCTGCCTTACAAGAGCTCCTGAAGGAAACACTAAACATGGAAAGCAACAACCAGTACCAGCCACTGCAAAAACATGCTAAAAGGTAAAGACCATCTACACTAGGAAGAAACTGCATCAACTAATGAGCAAAATAACCAGCTAACAACATAATGACAGTATCAAATTTACACATAACAATATTAACCTTAAATGTAAATGGGCTAAGTGCTCCAATTAAAAGACACTGGCTGGCAAATTGGATAAAGAGTCAAGACCCATCAGGGTGCTGTATTCAGGAGACCCATCTCATGCGCAGAGACACACATGGGCTCAAAATAAAGGGATGGAGGAAGATCTACCAAGCAAATGGAAAACAAAACAAAACAAAACAAAAAAACAGGAGTTGTAATCCTAGTCTCTGATAAAACAGATTTTAAACCAACAAAGATCAGAAGAGACAAAGAAGGCCATTACATAATGGTAAAGGGATCGATTCAACAAGAAGAGCTAACTATCCTAAATATATATGCATTCAATATAGGAGCACCCAGATTCATAAATCAAGTCCTTAGTGACCTACAAAGAGACGTAGACTCCCACACAATAATAATGGGAGACTTTAACACTCCACTGTCAACATTAGATAGATCCATGAGACAGAAAGTTAACAAGGATATCCAGGAATTGAACTCAACTCTGCACCAAGCAGACCTAATAGACATCTACAGAACCCTCCACCCCAAATCAACAGAATATACATTCTTCTCAGCAGCACACTGCACTTATTCCAAAATTGACCACATAGTTGGAAGTAAAGGACTCCTCAGCAAATGTAAAAGAACAGAAAGTATAACAAACAGTCTCTCAGACCACAGGGCAATCAAACTAGAACTCAAGATTAAGAAACTCACTCAAAACCACTCAACTACATGGAAACTGAACAACCTGCTCCTGAATGACTACTGGGTACATAACGGAACGAAGGTAGAAATAAAGATGTTCTTTGAAACCAATGAGAACAAAGATACAACATACCAGAATCTCTGGGACACATTTAAAGCAGTGTGTAGAGGGAAATTTACAGCACTAAATGCCCACGAGAGAAACCAGGAAAGATCTAAAATTGACACCCTAATATCACAATTAAAAGAATTAGAGAAGCAAGAGCAAACACATTCAAAAGCTAGCAGAAGGCAAGAAATAACTAAGATCAGAGCAGAACTGAAAGAGAGAGAGACACAAAATACCCTTCAAAAAATCAGTGTTTCTGAAAAGATCAACAAAATTGATAGACCGCTAGCAAGACAAAGAAGAAAAGAGAGAAGAATCAAACAGACACAATAAAAAACGATAAAGGGGATATCACCATCAATCCCACAGAAATACAAACTACCATCAGAGAATACTATAAACACCTCTATGCAAATAAACTAGGAAATCTAAAAGAAATGGATAAATCCCTGGACACATACACCCTCCCAAGACTAAACTGGGAAGAAGTTGAATCCCTGAATAGACTAATAACAGGCTCTGAAATTGAGGCAATAATTAATAGCCTACCAACCAAAAAAAGTCCAGGACCAGATGGATTCACAGCTGAATTCTACCAGAAGTAAAAGGAGGATCTGGTACCATTCCTTCTGAAACTATTCCAATCAATAGAAAAAGAGGGAATCCTCCATAACTCATTTTATGAGGCCAGCATCATCCTGATACCAAAGCCTGGCAGAGACAAAACGAAGAGAATTTTAGACCAATATCCCTGATGAACATCGATGCAAAAATCCTCAATAAAATGCTGGCAAACAAAATCCAGCAGCACATCAAAAAGCTTATCCACCATGATCAAGTGGGCTTCATCCCTGGGATGCAAGGCTAATTCAACATACATAAATCAATAAATGTAATACAGCATATAAACAGAACCAAACACAAAAACCACATGATTGTCACAAAAGATGCAGAAAAGGCCTTTGACAAAATTCAAAAGCCCTTCATGCTAAAAACTCTCAATAAATTCGGTATTGATGGGACACAGCTCAAAATAATAAGAGCTATTTATGACAAACCCACAGCCAATATCATACTGAATGGGCAAAAACTGGAAGCATTCCCTTTGAAAACTGGCACAAGACAGGGATGCCCTCTCTCACCACTCCTATTCACCCTAGTCTTGGAAGTTCTGCTCAGGGCAATCAGACAGCAGAAAGAAATAAAGGGTATTCAATTAGGAAAACAGGAAGTTAAATTGTCCCTGTTTGCAGATGACATGATTGTATATTTAGAAAATCCCATTGTCTCAGCCCAAAATTTCCTTAAGTTGATAAGCAACTTCAGCAAAATCTCAGGATACAAAATCTATGTGCAAAAAATCACAAGCATTCTTATACACCAATAACAGACAAACAGAGACCCTAATCATGAGTGACCTCCCATTCACAATTGCTTCAAAGAGAATAAAACACCTAGGAATCCAGCTTAAAAGGGATGTGAAGGACCTCTTCAAGGACAACAACAAACCACTGCTCAACGAAATAAAAGAGAACACAAATAAATGGAAGAACATTCCATGCTCACGGATAGGAAGAATCAATTTCGTGAAAATGGCCATACTGCCCAAGGTTATTTATAGATTCAATGCCATCTCCATCAAGCAACCAATGACTTTCTTCACAGAATTGGAAAAAACTACTTTAAAGTTCATATGGAACCAAAAAAAGGGCCTGCATTGCCAAGACAATCCTAAGCAAAAAGAACAAAGCTGAAGGCATCACGCTACCTGACTTCAAACTATGCTACAAGGCTACAATAACCAAAACAGCATGGTACTGGTACCAAAATAGAGATATAGACCAATGGAACAGAACAGAGCCCTCAGAAATAATACCACACATCTACAACCATCCGATCTTTGACATGCCTGACAAAAATAAGAAATGGGGAAAGGTTTCCCTATTTAATAAATGGTTCTGGGAAAATTGGCTAGCCATAAGTAGAAAGCTGAAACTGAATGCCTTCCTTATACCTTATACAAAAATTAATTCAAGATGGATTAGAGACTTAAATGTTAGACCAAAAACCATAAAAACCCTAGAAGAAAACCTAGGCAATACCATTCAGGACATAGGCATGGGCAAGGACTTCATGTCTAAAACACCAAAAGCAACAGCAACAAAAGCCAAAATTGACAAATGAGATCTAATTAAACTAAAGAGCTTCTGCACAGCAAAAGAAACTACCATCAGAGTTAACTGGCAACCTACAGAATGGGAGAAAATTTTTGCAATCTACCCATCTGACAAAGGGCTAATATCCAAAATCTACAAAGAACTTAAGCAATTTTACAAGGAAAGATAAAACAACCCCATCAAAAAGCAGGTGAAGGATATGAACAGACATTTCTCAAAAGAAGACATTTATGCAGTCAACAGACACATGAAAAAATGCTCATCAGCACTGGCTATCAGAGAAATGCAAATCAAAACCATCTCACACCAGTTAGAACCGTGATCATTAAAAAGTCAGGAAAAAACAGGTGCTGGAGAGGATGTGGAGAAATAGGAACGCTTTTACACTGCTGTTGGGACTGTAAACTAGTTTAACCATTGTGGAAGACAGCGTGGTGATTCTTCAGGGATCTAGAACTAGAAATACCACTTGACCCAGCCATCCCATTACTGGGTATATACCCAAAGGATTATAAATCATGCTGCTATAAAGACACATGCACACATATGTTTATTATGGCACTATTCACAATAGCAAAGACTTGGAACCAACCCAAATGTTCATCAATGACAGACTGAATTAAGAAAATGTGGCACATATACACCATGGAGTACGATGCAGCCATAAAAAGTGATGAGTTCATGTCCTTTGTAGGGACAGGGATGAAGCTGGAAACCATCATGCTCAGCCAACTATCGCAAGGACAGAAAACCAAACACCACATCTTCTCACTCATAGGTGGGAATTGAACAATGAGAACACATAGACACAGGGTGGGGAACATCACACACCAGGGCCTGTCATGAGGTGGGAGGAGGGGGGAGGGGGAGGGATAGCATTATGAGATATACCTAATATAAATGACAAGTTAATGGGTGCAGCACACCAACATGGCACATGTATACATATGTAACAAACCTGCATGTTGTTCACATGTACCCTAGAACTTAAAGTATAATAATAATTAGAAAAAAAAGTAAGGGGAGAATCCTTGTCCACTGTTCTTTGTCTTAGTGAACATTCAAGGTTCTCAAAGCCTCCTAAAATCAACTATTCCAAAGAATGTTAGATTAGGAAAAAGCCATTTAATACACCTGCCTGGCTTTTCAGATGAACATAGTATCCAGTACATAGTACACACTCAAGAAATAATCGTTGAATGAATGACTGAAAAAATGCAAGAAGCTCCTGGTCCAGAGGGGAGAGTAATTCCTCTGAGACTCTGCAGCTCATTAGAGACAAAGCTGGCTCGCAACCCAGGTCTCTTTTCCCTCAGTTAAGTTGTCCTTTTACTAACATACTATCTGACCCTCTTTGCAAACTGTCTCATTGCATCTACTACATATAGCAAACACATTATTTTCCATTCAAGGTGCTATTGTGTGCTATCACAATTTCAAAAATAAGGCACATACACACTGGAATGCATCGTTAAGCAACAACAGCAAACCACACTCCATGTGCTGGAATCTCCATTTATTTGCCATCAGGTAGAGAAACACCATTCATTAAGTAAAGATACGATCCCAGGTGCAGCCCTGCCCAGTTCTTGAACATCAGTATCACCAGCAACCAAAGCCGCCAGGGTCTCTGGAGGGAGGATGTATGTGAAGATTAGGGAGTATTTCTGTGCGAGCAAGCTCCAGAGAAATGGAGGCCAAGAACCTCAGGCTTCCGTTCTTATTTTTGTTTTAAATATTTTACCCAAGTAATAAAGGCCATCTCATAAATCTGAAGGCACTACAAAGTATCTTGAAAACACATAAAATAATATTGTTCTTGAAGAAACCCTGACATGTCCTTAAAAAAAAAAAGGATCCCTCTCAATATGCATTGCTCACCACAGTCCAGGCAGTGAGTGGATGGCAAGGGTTGGTTTCAGAAAAATGTCTGCGATGGGGTAGAGAATGAAACTGAGCTGTCGTCTTCAGGCCCAAGGGGTGAAAGAAGTGCAAGAAATAAGGGAATAAACAGCAGCGCACACAGAAGACACTCTGAGGGTCTCCCATTGGGTTGGAGTGAGTGACAGATATCCAGGACCACTGTGTTGGAAAGAGGGTACTGTGTGCATGGGCACATTGCAAAAACTCTGCTGACAGTGGCCCTGGTGCTGCCTGCAATGCTGCTCTCTTGCATGAGGCAAAGACCAGGAAGGCTGTTTTAGTGACTTAGAGCTCCATGTTGACCCAGGAACTTGGTCCTTCCAATGCTGGGGACATGCCTGTGACCCTTTCCTCAGCCAGTCCACTCAAAACCACATGCTACCAGTCACCTGTGGTCCTATGCAACAGAACACATGAAATGTCAGCTTTGTAGGTTCCCAAGCTCTCATCATTCCTCCTTCAATCCCTGCTCCTTCACTTCTGGCCCTTCAGGTGACTGCATTCCCTGGAGCCCAAGACATATATGCCATCTCCATATTTCTCCCTTATCCCAGCCATTTCTAAGGAGAAGGCTTTCATCAATAAACTCACCATGAGATATAAAAGACTAATAAAGTTTAATAACTTGACTCTCCCAGGAGGATTTGCATTTTAACAGGGGAATAGCAGCCTAAGCTATAAGAATTAGGCTGTAATGGTACAATTTCAGGCACCATCAAGCAGCTGAAAGCGGTATTTTTTGGCAGGCAGGAGGACCTCCCCAGGACTTCTGGGGCAGCCCTGCTAGAGGCTGCCTCCTCCAACTGGTCAAGAGGGAGACAGAGCAAGCATACCTGTGCATTGGGCCCATCCTACGGCTTCATTCTCAGCCCACTCCCATAGGCTCACCTTCCCAGGGTGATGTGCTCCTTCCATCCCCTTATTCTCTCATTTGTCTTTTGTTTCAGTCTGCAAAACTGACCAGGCCCTACTATGCAACTGGAGACTGTCTACGTGCATTGAAAGTTCCAGAGACCCAGCAATAACTTAGGGATTGATATGGCTTGACTATTTGTCCCCCTCGTATCTCATGTTGAATTGTAATCCCCAGTGTTGGAAGAGGGGCCTGGTGGGAGGTGTTCGGATCATGGGGGTGGATCCCTCATGACTTGGTGCTATCCTCATGAGAGTGAGTGAGTACTTGCGAGATCTGGTTGCTAGAAAGTGTGTGGCACCTCCCGCTTTCCGCTTTCGGTCTCTCTGTCTCTCACTCCTGTTCTTGTCATGTGATGCCCCTGCTACCACTTCACCTTCTGCCATCAGTAAAAGCTCCCTGAGGCCTCCCCAGAAGCCAAGCTAATGCTGGTGCCATGCTTCATGTATAGACTGCAGAATTGTGAACCAATTAAACCTCTTCTCCTTCCTAAATTACCCAGCCTTCCTCCATTGTTTTCTATGGCAATGCAAAAACGGCCTAACGTAGTGTTCGAGAGCACAGCCATGAAGTCAAGCTGCCTGGGCTCCTGGCTGGCTCTTCTCCTTGTGGCTATGACCCTCCCACAGGATCCTTCTCTGTAAAATAAGAGCAGTAACATTACTTACCTGAAACGATGAAAAAGATTCTGTGAGCAAAGTTATATAACCATTGTTTGGTAAAATGTAGGCTATTATCATAACATTTGTATCTGTTGATTCTAAGAGCCCACTGCTCAGAAACAGAGATGGGTATGCAAAGAACTCCAAGGCACATAAGAATTTCCTCTCCATCTTCCAGGCTAACCAAAGAGCAAAGCCACACTGCTAAAGTAGTTAATTCTGATGAGGGGCAGCAGTAGGAAATTTTCAAGGAACAGCAAGTCTAATGTCAGCAGAGCAAAAGCAGAAAGCAGAATGGAGGTGCATTTCACAGGACCTTGAATTCCAGGGAGCATTCAAGGTCTTCTTAAACAGGTAGCATATCTGTGCTTAGAGAAAACAATTCTGGCAAGGTGGGAGATGAACACATGAATAAGAGAGTGGTGAAGTGGCTGTTTGCAAATGACGGAGGTCAGACATGGGCCACTTGATGAATGCAAGGATGGAAATGTGGGCGGAAGAGCAAAGCAGGACATTTTTTGTGAGCCTGCAGCTCTTTCTCACACACTGTTTGAAACATTTTCCCCAAAATGCATTCATATTTAAATACCGTATTTCAAGTATACAGATGTGGTACCTATTTAAGGAAATCTTGAATGCTCCTTGGAATTCAAGGTCCTGTGAAATCTACCTCCGGCCTGCTTTCTGCTTTCGTTCTGTTGACTATCGCAGCAGCATGGCTTTGCTCTCTGGATAGCCTGGAAGGAGAGGAAATTTCTACGTGCCTTGGAGTTCTTTGCACGTCTCTCTCTGCTTCTGAGCTATGGGCTCTTGGAATCTACAAATACTAACATTATGATAATATCCAACATTTGACAAGCAATGATTATATAACTTAGCACATATGGGCTCATTTAATCTTTAAAGGTGAGTAATGTCATTACCCATATTTTACAGAGAAGGGTCTTGTGGGAGGGTCACACAGCCATAAGGAGCAGAACCTGCAGGGAGCCCAGGCAGCTTGACCTCAGGACTGTGTGGAACTGAGTGCTAATGTGTGAGGGAGCTGTCTCCATTGCAAACATTTTAAAAGGGCTTCCTTGTGTTCTCAGGGAGTTCCTATTCCCTCCACTCATGCAGCCTGGTTTGTATTGGGTGTTCCCTTTTCCTCACTCTGGATCTTTCCCATTCTTTGCAAGCATCTCCCTGAAATAACTTTTGGGCCAAAGTATGTATTTTTCAAGAGCCACCTAGAAAATATACTTGTGTGTGTTCCTTAGCCCCTCTCCGTATACCTTCGTCCATCTCAACTAACCTTTCCCTGGAGTTGCAGGCAACTCTACAAAGAGCATCTGCCACTGTTATTACCAAAAGATGGGCTCATCCGCTCCTGCCATCCTTTTTGAGTTCATGGGACCCTGCAGGGCCTCAGGAGCCAGGGGAGGGGCTTGGGGCAGCCCATGGGCTGTATATAACAGCAGGAGAACCAATAAGATTTGTGACAGCAGTGTCCCCCGTCCCCTTTCCAGTGCTGCTCTCATAAGCAAGATGATGAGCTGGAGAGACTCAAGTGGAGACTGAGATAAGGAAGCCTGCATTTCAGCACAGCACACTCTTCAAATATCTCACAGTATCATGGAAAATAAAGGCTGAGGGAAGTATTAAGGAGGGGCAGAAATCCAGTGGGTTGCTCATCCCACCCCACCAGAGTGAGGACCACTCAAGGGCAAATGCTGGGGCTTGTGCATATTTCTGTCTCCACATACTAGTTCCTCAATTCCTTGCACAGGACGGGAATTCAACAATAAAATGTGATCATTGGAAAGTAGGGGTGGGGTGGGAAAATGTCAGCAACGTACATCCCCAGTGCCTTGCAGGGTCATTTACAACTTTCATGTCCTCGCCCAGTGTCTAAGCCAATTCTGACCAGAAGCAGCAATAAATTAGTCACCTAGGACTGCCAGGGGTAAGATCTAGAATATTCCTATCGACCTAAGCCAGGTTTCTAATCTATCTGGGGAGAGTCCTGGGTACCGGCTTGTTCAAACCCCTGAGTTTCTTGCTGTCTTTCCATTCTGGGCTCACCTAGTCCCCATGAGTGGCAGCCTATTTTGTTTGCTGTCTGGCTATTTGGGTCCCTGGTGGGCCAGGAGGCCTTGCTCTAAACCCAAGCATTCTTGCTGAGACCATAAGTCATTTTCTAAATTAAAAAAATAGACTTGACCCTGTCTATCATCATCTGAGCCACCAAAGCAAATCACTAGGCTCATCTGGCAGAGGACTAGCTTCCCATTCCGATGGCCAGGTACCTCCTGCAGGCTCTGTTTTGGTCCTTAAGGACACTGATGACAGCCCAAGTCAAGCCAAGGTCACTAGGACTCGTGCATTTAACTATACATAATCCTACCTGGGGCCCAGCCCCAGCTCACCTTCAGGGTCCAGCAGTGAGGCATGGAGCGGGCAAGGAGGGTTCTGGGGAGGTGTCAGCCCCCACTGCCTCTAGTCCTCGAGAATCAGTGACAGCTTCTCAGAGGGGAGCAGTAATTGAGTTTTTATTGTTTGTGCTTCGTTGCATTTGATCCTAATGCCAGGAGGTTACTGTTCTGACTTTTTCAGGTCAATGCTAATTAACTTTATTAATGTATTTTGGCAAAGGAAAAGCAATGGAACTGGGTTCTGCTCATAATTGTTTGGCCCTTATCATCAAGCGGCAGTGGACGCAGCATTGCCTGTTTAGAATCTGGAGCTAAGGAGCAGTGACCTTCCAGATGGTCCAGAAACCGAGAGTGGAACACACAGGTTCAGGAGAGGGCTGTCTCCTAAAGAAAGGAAACATGCAGGGGAGAAAGCAACACAAAAGAGAAAAAGGCAAAATCTCATTGGTGAAATAGAAGGGAAAGCAAAGCAACATGCTAGAAGGAGCCTGGGTTCAAATTTCACTTCCACCCTGGAGGCTGTGTGTGCCTTTGGTCAGTCACTGAATTTTAGTTGCTTCCTCCATAAAATTCTTGCCTCAAATTGTTGCTGGAAAGATAGGCATTCATGAAAGTGAAGAAAAAAAAAAATTAGCTTGTAGTAAGTTCTCAACATATGTTAGCTGAATTTTAATGGGCTCTGTCTGTCTGAGGTGTGGGCATCTAGGTTCATTCATTCTTTCTTTACATAAACATTTGTTTAGTATCTACCATGTTCCAGGTATAGGGGTAACTGATACAGCTTAAATCACAAAACCATAGATCCTAAGGTGCCCTTATATACCAGAGTGTTGACTGTTAGCCCAGGATAATCTCATAAAAAGGACTTTTGATGTTTTTATTGTTATTAGACTTTACTTAATTGCTATCTTCCCAGGTATTTTTTTTTTTTTTTTTTACCCCACAGGCTACAGACGACATCTTACACCCCATTATGTCACCACCTTGAGCCTCTGATCTCTATGTAATATATAATATACCCTTGATAAAAATGGACAGACTCCCTTCTACTAACTCCAGCCCCCAAATAGAGACAGAGCTGGCTAAGGAACCCAAATGACTCAAAATCCCTCATGAAGTGCCTGTAGACCCAGCTACTGGGGAGGCTGAGGCGAGAGGATCACTTGAGCCCAGGAGTTCAAGGCTGTGGTGAGCTATGATCACACCTGTTGCACTCCAGCCTGGGTGACAAAATGAAATGCCATCTCTAAAATAAAATAATCCCCCATGAAAAACCCTTTGGAAGATGAGTTTTTGACCAGGTTCATTTCCATGGAGTCAACCCACAGAAGCCCAGAACCAGTCCTGCTATCTCCAGAGAAGATGACATGGAGGTCAACCCAAGTTCAGAATCCTCATGTTCTCTCAGATGGGATCAAGACTGAGGTCAAAGTCTAGGTTTTAGCAGTTAGGGTCCACCATTTCAGAAAGGACTTCAGCTACTTGGGTTTGAGAGCCTTTGAATTCTCTCAGACCATGCGTGGCCTGCACCTCAGAGCGATTCCCCGAGAGATACTCATGAGCTTTATCAACAACCAAACGGGGCTGGGGAGGATCTAACATCCTCCTCTGCCTTGAGAGAAGAAAAGGAGAGGGGCTTCGGAGGGCAGAATTAATGGTGCAGGGAGGTCCCTGGTAAGAACAGAGTCCACCTCACTAAAGGACAACATCAAAACTAGGCACCCGTGGCTAACGGAATCCAAAGACTAAGAAGAGCTCTAGGTCACTGTACATTTCCTTTTCTAGTTAAAATAAAGGATCACAGAGTTCAGGGTATCCGAAGTTATAGAACATTTCAGTAGGCACTTTCTCAGTAATTCACATAATGTCTTTACTCTCTCTCATACTCGCATATCCTCCTTCACACACAAAGGCAGCCACTAGATTCCCCAATATAATTCTACACAAACTATCCTCAACCCCAAATCTCATAGAGCATGAGACCCACATGAGACTGCAAGACCAATGTGTACACACGTCTCACACACACCCACAGGCAGAGCCCAGTGGGGAAACAGCCATCAGGGGGCTCTGGTGCATTATTTCCATTTTTTTGGACAAACACATAAATAAGAAAATAGTAATAAAAACTCCATTACAGTTCACCTGCTGACAGAGAATGACTCATCCCCGTAATTCCTCTTACAGTTCCTAAGCGGTTCCATAGATCACTGAACAGATTAAATGTCTTTCTCTGTGATTTGGAACATTTGCACAGCTGAGGACTAACAGTGCACCTAAATGCCAGCCTTGCCAAGTGGCCAGATGCAATGCTGAGAAAGCACATGGGCCCGTGGTCAGATGCCTGGGTTCAAATCCCGTCTCTGCCATTTCCATCTTCCCTAACTTAAGGCCCTTAGCCTCCATTCCCTGGGGCTAGAAAATGGGAGTAAGATCTTGCCTCCTGAGGATTCAATGAGGTCATCTTCGTCAGTGCCAGTCTCCTGTATGCTAAATAAATGAACCTTCTAATCCTTTCCCTGTGCCTCTATTAACATTATTAACCTGGGGTCCTCTATTTGATTTCCATACTTCTCCTTAAAATTGTAGCGTTTTGGTTATCCTTAAAATTGTAGTATTTTGGTTATTCGCTTAAATTAAAGCAATTAAAGATTAATTCTCTTGACTTATGACAAAAAACTAAAGATACCCTAGGGCATCTGAGACTCTAACCTAAGATTAAAAGACTGAAATCATATGGATCTAGATACTAGTTCCTAATACTTGTATAGAAACTTTATTTTTAAGACATGTGTTCATGTGTTAAGTCCTCAGACCCACAGTGAGGAGGGAAAGGTTTAGGCAGCCAAGCTGAAGAACTGACTCCACCCAGGCAGTGCCCCCAACAGGCTGCAGGATCCGTCCTAGGGTGTCTGAGCCAGGGCAGAGTCGAATCTGTCTCCCAGATCCATTCTGACTCCAATGGACAATGCTTGTGGTGGGTGGATGGACTGCAATGCCCTTGTTTGGGCACTGCAGTGTCCTACAGCATATGGGTCTGCAGCGCTGCCCATCTCTGGGCACCAGCAGCTACAGGGCAGCAGGTGTGCTCACAGAAGGACCCTGGAACGCACCACCTACTGCCCTCTGGCTTCCGATGCCCACACACTCGCCAGGCAACTCCCATTATGTGTCAGATTCAGCTCTTCTCGTTTAAATTCTACAACTACCACCCACAACCCCGCCACACACACCCTTTTTGTCTCCATGTCTTTTCAGAATTGGAATCTTGGATTAAGAATATGTTTAAGGCTCTTGATGGAAATATCTCAATTGCTTATCCTAACCGTCAGTGTATGAAAGTGTTTATCTGTCTCACACCCTCACCAGCACTGAGTGCCATTTGTGTGTGTCAGGGAAATGGAGTGGGAGGTGAAGAAACTTAATTAGGGTACCAGCAGGGGATACACCTGGGTGTGGCTTTCTGAAGACTGAGAGGGGAAGTATAGACACAAACATGATCTCCTGACATGGAAGGGCAAGGTGTCGCCAAAGTGCTGCATTTTCCTAGCCTGATGATGTTGTAAATAATTGTAATTTGATGTAGAATTGCTGCTTTCAACTACAAGGATCATCATTTCAGAATCAAAAGCTTTACGTATTGCTCAAATAATAATAATTGTAATTTGGTGAAACCCAGGTCATTCTCCTGGATTGGAGAGTTGGGGAGCGTGTACCTGGGCTGAAAGTAGCAAAACACATTCCCCTCCTGCTTCTCTGTCCCCCACAAGAGAATGATCACACTGAGGAAGTTGAGGCAATGCTGTCACTTTCAAATTTCTCTTCCTTTTGCTCTTTCAGGACCCATTTAATACAGAAACATTTTGATGAGCTAGAAAGAGAAGAGATGAGTTTTCTGGCAATTTAATATTCTGATTAATCAAGCATTTATTTTATTATTTAATATATGCTGATAAAGTGCCTGTGCTACGTCAGGTGCTGTTCTAATCACATTGCAAATATTAACCCACTTAAGCCTCATAGAAGGCCTATGAATAGGTCCTATTATACCCTATTTTTAAAAAGGTAAATCCAGCTACCTCTGTTTAGCTTAACTGGAGGTCACAAGGCTCCTAAGAGTGGAGCTGGGAGTTGAACCCAGTGTCCTGGGTCCATGGCCCATGTGCTTAACATGATTCGCTGGGCTTTAAAAGCTAACATGCTTTATGTAGTTAAAAAAAGAATTGTTATTGGAAAGCTTTAAAATTTTCTATATGCACTTCAGCTAGTGAAGTAGGATGAAGAGAGCAGAATGTCGCTGGCATGGTTTAAGAATCCCATAGGATCGTGAGGTCCCTCTGATGAATTCCTGGTCTCCGTGAACAGGCCTGTGAATTGGCCAAAAACAGGCTGAGGAACCCTGGGAAGGTATGCCCTGAGCGAAGAACCCCACCCCACCCACCAAAATTGCTTTTTCTTCTTTTCTGTTTTCTGCTAAATTGCTGCTGTGAATTTGCTTTTGGAAAGGGACCAGGTTTTGAAGTCAGAAATATCCCCCAAAATTCCTGTTCCACTGACATTAACTGGGTAACCTTACACAGCTTACTTATCTTTTGCAAAGATCTTCACTTTTCTCCGTAAAATAGGTTGTTACAGTTTTAACGGTTAAAGACATAACTTTTCTTGCAAAGGTCCAAAGAGTAAATTGGAGGTTCTGCAGACCAAGTGGTAAAATGAAGTGTACTATGTAAGCATTATTGACACAGCAAGAGAGAAAACAAGATTGTTGTTCACGAAATTCAAAATATAATATCAAATAATATATATTAAAATAATAGTAATTGTGTATCATTTTTTAAAATGTCTATAATAAAAAAATTGACTTCTTTGCAGGGGGTGATTGCATGTCCTTTAAGTGGGGTTTCAAAGTGAGTTTTTCCTGTCATGATGTCAGTTGCAAATGTTCATCTTAATGTTCACAGGCTGTACAAAATCAGGTAAAGAGTTATTATATTTGGCCCTCAGGCCCAGCTTGCTGGTCCCTGATCTGAATTCATTTCTGGCACACAAAAGATATTTGACAAACACCTGTTACTCTTTCCTGGAAGTAAGCTGATGACACTGGTTTGCTGGGCCTCACTTAAATGACAGCCCTATAAGGGGAGGGACAGTTTCAAACACATTCTAAGACTCCCTTCTCGGTGATCAAGTCTCATGCCTGGCTCCGATTCTCTGTGATACTAGAAGCAGCAGGTTTTAAAAAGTATATGTGTGTCTCAGTTTCTCTCTTCTAGAAAATCAAAACTAAAGTGTTCTTCCTGTTCCTCTAACTCTGCCGGCCTAATGGTGAGAATTGGGAGTGGTATTTGAAATCCAAAGAGGAGGACAAATTGTATTAAAGTAAGTATCTGTTGAGAAAGCATTTATAAACTGCATATCTGACAGATTTGTATCCAGAATATATAAAGAATTCTCCAAATTCAATAATACAAATACAAATAGCCCAATGTTTAAAATAAGCAAAAGATTTGAACAGACACATCACCAAATACTCTATACAGATGACAAGGAAGCCCTTGAAAAAGCATTCCATGTCCTAACATTAGGAAAATGCAAATTGAAATGTCAGTAAGATATTGCTACACACCTATCAGAAAAGCTAAAATTAAAAACAAAACAGGTGCAAAAGGTTAACAATACCAAGTGTTGTGGAAGATGCACAGAGCTGAAGCTCTCCTATCTTTATGGTGGGATTGCAAATGGGTACACCCACTCTGGACAATAGTTTGGAAGTTTCTCATCAAGTTAAACATATGCTTACCATGTGACCCAGCCAATACATTACCCACCTATCCAAGAAAAATGGAAACCTATTTGTACAGGAATAATTACAGCAGTTTTACTTACGTATGTCTCAAACAGGAAGCAACTCTATGTCCATCAGCCAGGGAATGGATAAACTGAAACATCCACACAACTGAACAGCACTCAGCAATAAAAACAAACAAATTACTGATACAATAAATGACATGGATGAAATGGAAATACATTTTGCTAAATGAAAGAAGCTAGACTCAGTAGCCTGAACACTATGTGAGTCCATTCAATGGCATTCTGGAAAAGGCAAAATTGTAGAGACAAAACAAAAACTCACAGTGTTTGCTGGGGGCTAGGTTTAGAGGAGGAGTTGGTAAGCAAAGGGTAGCAGAAATGTTCTAGATCTTGATTGCGGTGGTAGTTACATGACAGTATATGTTTTTCCAAACTCACAAAAAAATGCGAATTTTACTGCATGTAAGTTTAACCTCAATTAACCTGACTCCAAATAAAGTAAATACATATTATGTAGTGATGACAGGCTCTGTTAGGAGTAGTGACAAGGACACTGGGTCTGGGTGACCTGGAGAATACAAGTCATCAGTCTAAGCATTTATTCTGGAAGAGCATTTATCTGCTCAACTGGTTTTCTTCTCTTGCCTCATTCCTTTTTACGGATCCTCAGCCTCAGCTCTGCAGAACAACTCCAGCTTACCTGCATGCAGTGCTACCTGCTACCTCAATCCCCTTCTAGGGTGTGGGCCACTTGGAAGAGAGGCCTCCCTATACCTGCCGCTAGGGATCCTTTATGCCTAGGGAGAGGAGAACCAGATTACAGACTCAACTGGCAAGGGTGAGTCACGCTGGCTCCCAGCAGGCATGGGTGATGGAAATGGAAGTCAGTGCATGAAAGTCACAGAAAGCAGCCGGGCAGGGTGGCTCATGCCTGTAATCCCAGCACTTTGGGAGGATAAGGCAGGCGGAGCACAAGGTCAAGAGACTGAGACCATCCTGGCCAACATGGTGAAACCCCGTCTCTACCAAAAACACAAAAATTAGTTAGGCTTGGTGGCTTGCGCTTGTAGTCCCAGCTACTCGGGAAGCTGAGGCAGGAGAATCAGTTACACCCGGGAGGCACAGGGTGCAGTGAGCAGAGATCACGCCACTGCACTCCAGCCTGGCAACAAAGCGAGACTCCACCTTTAATAAAAAAAAAAAAAAAAAAAAAAACAAAAAAACAACTCACAGAAAGCATGAGGTCATATCCTGTCTATACAAAGGGTCTGAAGAGCCCAGCTGATATTTGGGTACATTTTGTAGACCTATCTGGAATGATTTGAACTAAGGTCAATAAACATCTACATTTCCAATGAAATGACTACTGAGAACCAAGCACGCAGGGCTTTGTCACCATGAGTGGCAACCCTTCAAATAGAGGGGTCGAGGGAGTGGAGATGGCCTAGAACAACCTTGGGGAGCCCCCCTCTGCCTCCAGGAGGCTGGAGAAACTATTCTGTGTGTGTGTGTGTGTGTGTGTGAATCTCCTCTGTCACCCAGGCTGCAGTGCAGTGGTGCAAGCTCTGCTCACTGAAACCTCTGCCTCCCGGGTTGAAGCAATTCTCCAGCCTCAGCCACACAAGTAGCTGGGATTACAGGCATGTGCCACCATACCTGACTAATTTTTGTATTTTTAGTAGAGACAGGGTTTTGCCATATTGACCATGCTGTTCTCAAACTCCTGACCACAGGCGATCTGCCAATCTTGGCTTCCCAAAGTGTTGGGATTACAGGCATGAGCCACTGTGCCCGTCCCCTGGAGAAACCACTGTGAGCCTCGAAGTCCAACCTTTTAGGGGATGCCTGGTTAACAATTAGGTGTTCAGACACAGGGCATGTCCTTTTAACTCTCTAGAGTGAGTCAGTCCGAGACCCTCAGAAGGAACAGGTGAGACATTGAGTATGAAGCAGGCTTCCCCACTTGCCGTGGTACTCAGGCAGCCTGCCTGGGTCCATGCCCCACCTCTGTCTCTTCCCATTCCTGTCACCATAGGCCCACTCACAACCTTTTCCATGCCTCAGTTTCCCCATTTCTAAAATGGAATTACTAAGAGCACCTCACTGAAATAGGTTTTGTGAGAAATAAATGACTAGCAAAATGAAAAGCTCTTAGAATGGTGTCCGGCACACAGTAGACACTAAAGAAAAGAGCTTCTGCTGCCACTGGTCTCTTGGATTCAGATTTCAGACTGGGTGGCAGTGAGGCTTTGGAAGCAGCATTGTGGGGAAGGCAGATGGAGATGGGGACGCGTTGGGAAATGCATCCTATCTGATCTCCTTCACAGAACTCAAGGCCAGGTGTGATGGGGATTTTTGTAACCTAGGTTGGTGCTGCCTTGAGCTCCCCTCACCATGGGTGCCTACCCCCAGACAGAGTGACAGAAGGACAGAGGCTGACGAAACTTCTGATATTGAGAGAACTCCTCTCCCTGCCTAGTGGCTCCTTGCAGCCACAGTGCAAGCCTCTGGGCTCGTTTTCATAGCACTGGTTTTCTGATACACCCTTAACCTTTTGAGAAGTTGTACGGTTCAGTCATGGTGAACATCAAGTAAGCTCCGGACCCCACTCAGAATGCTTGCTTGCCTTGTGTTGCAAGTATTCCAAAGTCTTCCTGAAGGCTGAATGTCCCCGTACTGAAAATGAGAAAACAGCAGCAGCATAACCACAAAAACACAAGGTCAAACTTGGTCTCCTGACCTCTTCTTGTCGGGGAAACCCATTTGTGAATTAGTGAAGGATTATAGTTTCAGACCAGCCGCCACTGCCACCCCCAGTTGATATCAATGCTACTATAACTGTCTCTTCCTTGTTCCTGTCCACTGGAAAACATAAAAATGCTGGGGCCCTCTACTATTGCTTTCCTCATCTGATCTACTTCCTTGCCTCAGTACACGTTTCACTCCAATCTCTTCTGTCCAGCCCGATGAGAACTTCAGTGCTGCAGTTCCAACTTGGGCCCAGACAGTATTTCCTCATAAATTACTGCCCTACTGCACCCACAGATTTCTTGGTTCTGTTACTTCTGCAGCTCACACTCATGTGCAACACACAGCAAATCTTCAGGAGCTGTGCTGGGGAAGTTGTCAGTGTGACCCTTGCTGTTCTTGATCTTGACCTTGACCTTGATTCTCCTCCCTGCCTTCTCCAAGGCAAGGATTGAGCCATTTACACATGGTAAATTTCCTTTATATCTTTTAACTCTTCTTTCTCAGCATGTTTTTGGGGTTCCAGTATAGAGCTGGGTGTTAATCCTAAATCGTTCATTAGTTCACTATGGAAACTTAATTGTTTGTAGAGGAGATAAAAGAAACTGAAAGCAGTAGTTGCTTCCAACTCCATGTTATTTTTTAAGGGGCATGTGGGAAGCCCCAACTCTGTCCCCAAACAACTCTCCCAATAACTTGTCTCCAACATCTAGAGTTCCTCCATTAGAATCCTTCACGTGTCTTTGTCTCCAGGAGCAGCATAAACATTGGTTACCTGTCATTCGTAATTCCAAATGGAATGTACAGGGCTTTAGTAGAGGGACATCTAGCTGGGAATATTTAATAGAATATTTTCATAGTATTAAATAGAATACTTTAATAGAAACTTTTGTAAAGAGTACATTCACTTTTTAATAATTGACCATGGAATACTATGCAACCGTAAAAAGGAATGAGATCATGTCCTTTGCAGGGGCAAGGATGGAGTTGGAAGCCATCATCCTCAGCAAACTAACACAGGGACAGAAAACAAACACCGCATATTCTCCCTTGTAAGTGGGAGCTGGACAATGAGAACACATGGACACAGGGAGGGGAACAATACACACTGGGGCCTGTTGGGGGCAGGGGGAGGGAGAGCATCAGGATAAATAGCTAATGCATGTAGGGCTTACTACATTGGTGATGGGTTGATAGGGGTAGCAAACCACCATGGCACACGTTTACCTATGTAACAAACCTGCACATCCTGCACATGTATCCTGGAACTTCAAATTTTTTCAAAAGAGGATAGATTCACAGGTTGCCACCTCTAATTGATCATTTTCCATTCTACACATCAGCCCTTTCCAGTTGATTTTCTACAATCACCCTCACTTCATCTCTTTGGATCCAGATCACCAAAGGCCTCCACGTTGCCAAATCTGCTGGACACTTTTCTCACTTGGCTTAACATTTTTGTAGTATTTAGCATCATCAATCACTCTTCCTCCTTTAAACTCCCTTCTCTTGGCTTCTGCAGAAGTCACATCACACACCCCTAGATTTTTCTTTTACATTATGCTGCTCAATCTCAGGCTCTTTTGCTGCCATGCTCCCCAAGTTCTAACTCAAGTGTCCTGAAGAGAACTAACTGCCTGTGGCCACTTCTCACCTCCGTCTCCCTGTGTTCTCAACCACTCCTGGCTTTAAGTGCCTTCTGGAAGCCAACAACTTCCAAGTTTGTATCTGCAAGGCAAACCACACCTCAGTCTTGTATATTTAATTTTCGACTCGACCTTTCTAGTTGGATATAGGGCTCATTAGGCTTAACATGTCCAAAACTAAACTCTTGAAGTCCCCCTCAGCTAGCTCCTCTGCCAGGCCCTCTACATCTCAGTAAATGGGACAATTTCCTATTAAGCTGCTCAGGCCAGAAGCCTGAGTGTCACTCTGGATTGCCTCTGTCCTCATTTCCTAGACTCAATCTATCTCTACATCACTCTTACCATTTGCTAAGACTATTGCAATATCTCTCCAACTGGTCTTCCAGCATTCTCTATGGGTGCTGTGAAATCCATCCCTTACCTTAGAAGACACTTTTATAAATATCAATCATATTTCTATTGTATTTCTGGAAAAACCTAACCTGGCGACCAACTTTTGCCCTCACTCTGTCCCTCCTTCCTCTCACTCATGGGCTCTGCCCATGTTGCCTTCTTTCCATCTCTCTAACACACCCACCCTTTCTTAAGCCCTTTATACCTACACTTTTCTTCTCTAAATGGCTTTCCTGGCCCTCCATGGGCTACCTTTTTTCAGGTCTCAGCTTACAGGTCACCTCTTTTGGGTAGCTTTATCTACATAAGTGCCATCAACCCTAATCCGTCTCCCTGTGGGAACCCAGCTTGTTCTCTTCATAGCAGTACTCCTTTTAAAACTCATTTATTGGTTTACTTGCTTATTTATCCTATGAGGGTAGATACTTTGTTTAAATTGCTGGGTCTAACAGAGTGCCTAGTATACACACACGCTTAACAATATACGTTGGATAGGAATGAATGAACAAATGCTTCCCTGAGGGCAACCTCACTGTAGTACATGTGTCATCATGCTTTTGTGACTAACTCACTCCTGGGTTTGGCGGCCCGATTAGGAACACCAGCTTCCTCTTACCATTCCTCCGGGGAGCCTATGTCCTTTGCACAATTTATGCTACAATATGACAGAGTTCTCAGGCAGATGTGCAAATGGCACTCTGATGAACAATGCAATGTTAACTTCGTCTTTTACTACTAATATCAAGAAAAAGAAAGGAAAAAAGAAGCAATCAATCTAAAAATATTTATCGAGCCAGTGCCAGACACTGTGCTGCCTGCTTATCTAGGACTATAGCAGGGAATGAGACATGGTTCTACCATCACGGATCTTACAGTTCAGCTCATATATGCAAAATGCTTACGTGATCACAAGCCCCTTGGCCATCCTTTTATTTTCACTTTTTCCTGATTTTTGGAATATTTATGTAGGTGAAAATATTTCCACTTTTTTTTTTTTTTTTTTTTTGTACATGCAGTTTCGCTCTGTCACCTGGAGTGCAGTGGCACAATCTCAGCTCACTGCAACCTCCGCCTCCCAGGTTCAAGCGATTCTCCTGCCTCAGCCTCCTGAGTAGCTGGGACTACAGGCACCAGCCACCACACCTGGCTAATTTTTGTGTTTTTAGTAGAGATGGGGTTTCACCACGTTGGACAGGATGGTCTCAACCACTTGATCTCGTAATCCACCCGCCTTGGCCTCCCAAAGTGCTGGAATTACAGATATGAGCCACTGTGCCCAGCCCCCAGTATATGTTTTAACTCTTCTTTCTCAGCACGTTTTTAGGGTTCCAGTGTAGAGCTGGGTGTTAATCCTAAATCATTTATTAGTTCACTATGGAAACTTAATTGTTTGTAGAGGAGATAAAAGAAACTGAAAGCAGTGGTTGCTTCCAACTCCATGTTATTTTTTCAGGGGCATATGGGAAGCCCCAATTCTGTCCCCAAATAACTCTCCTAATAACTTGTCTCCAACATCTAGAGTTCCTCCATTAGAGTCCTTCATGTGTCATTGTCTCCAGGGGCAGCATATACATTGGTTACCTGTCATTCGTAATTCCAAATGGAATGTACAGGGCTTTAGTAGAGGGACATCTAGCTGGGAATATTTAACAGAAAAAAAAAGGAAAGAACTAATCACAACAGGCTAGAGGGTCTCAAGCTGAAGGAGGGCATGATTGGAAATTCAGGGTCACTAGCGAATGGCAGGCGAGAAGATGCTGCTGCGGTGGGCAGGGGAGGATCAGAGGTGCTTAAGGGTCATGTCTCAGGACCTGCTCAGTTCTATCACAGCCCAGATGGCTTCTCTTTCAGACAGACAGGTTCTCTTCTTTCCTTGATACTCTCCAGCCTGTTACTTCTTTCTCCTCCACTAGATTATAAGCTCCTAATGGGCAGGTATACTTATCCATCATGCCCCCTCCACACTGCTATGGTGCCTAACAAGTAGCATCTCTTCCTTAAACATTTCTAGCATTTGTGAATGCAAGGTTGCTGTGTACTATGCTGGGAGCAGGTAGAGGTAGTGATATCAGAGACACAGGGTTGTAAGTGGACAACATTATTATGCATCTGTTGATTCCTAAGAATGTCTTAAGGAACTTCTATGTGCCTTCTTGTTCTTATCAAATGATGAAGAAAACCCATGAGCTAAGCACAGCACTCCTGCCCTCCTTGATCTAACCAATGACTTAGAAGTGGAGATGAATGAAGTCCAACATTTTATGCAGTAGGATTTCTGAGAAGAAAAGACAGGGGTGAGCTGGACACAGATCCACAAAGGATATGACACTTTAAGTTTTCAGACAGAGGCTAGGAAAAAATGACATTTTAGAAGAAGATGAGGAAACAGCCTACACAAAGATGCAAAGGTGAGGCTGAGCACAGCTCATCTTCCAGGCAATGAGGGAACCCACCTGGGAACCTGAATGGAGTTAATAGGTTGGGCACCAAGTGACAGAAAACAGGCTTAGCTGGGTGGTACAGACGACTATAGGGCTAAAGAGCCAGGCCCATGGGCTGGACTTGGTGCAGCAGCCAGGACCTAGAGGGAGGGTAAAAGTCCTAGCATCAGAGCAAGATGCTGGAAGAACTGGGTTTGATGTCTGGCTATTACTTTAGTTTCCCAATTTATTAAAACAAGAATTTGGACTAGGGGACCTCTCATGTCTTTCTCAGCTCTTTCTCAGATGCTCAACTTGGAATCTCTATAAGTCCTTCCAGAAGCACAGCTTTGGCAAATTTATGCCTGTGCAAAATAGGTAAGAGGGAGGCTGACTAGACTTACTGGAAATGCCTCCAGCGATAACCGCACCTGCAGAGGCAGCTTGTGATAGCAGTAACAAGGCAGACCAGGAGTCAGAAGGCTTGGATGTGTCTCTTATTTCATAGCTGCATGAGCTTGGATCAACCACTTCATTTCTTCAAATACCAGCTTTTCATCTGTAGACTCAAAATACCAATGAATACCCGTCTCCCAAAGCTGGAAGCATTCAATGGGAGAGCATCCCTGGAAGTGCATGAGTGAGTTCTCAGTAGAGGCCCACTGCCCAGTAAGTGTGCAATGCAGGTGCTGTTGTTAGACCAAGTGACAGCAATCACAATGGTATTTGTCTTATAATGCACTTATGGGTGGAACTCAGGATGCTGACTACCCACCAATGTACCCACCACCAGAACAGGGCCCCCCTCATTAATGATGTGCTATTGTTCTTTTCCACTCTGCTAACCCCATTGTTGGCAGTGACATGACAGCCAGCCTATGCAGGGGCCTCCTGTCTGGTGGCCATGCAGAGAGCTAGAGACAGTGATTAATAAATGCCCAGTATGCCAACCCTTCTAAGGAGGGTGCTGCTGCCCCAACATTAATATGCATGGACTGCTGGGACTGATTTCAAGCCAGGAATGGGTGAGAGGACATACTGGGCTGGCCCAAGCTGAGAGCAGCAGGCAGACTGGTCACCGGGGAGATGCGACAAACTCTGCTCTGCTCTTCGCCGGGTGGAATGGAGCGGCGGCTTTCATCAGCAGTGCCATCAGTCCTGCTGTCACCCGGCAAGACAGGCTGGCAAATGTGAACATAAATACATCCCCCTCTTGCCTCACCTCGGTGCCCTGAGGAGCTATTAGAGACTTAAAATTACCATTCCAGCAAAAGAGGAGAGAGAGAATTGAGGGGGGAAGAGGCTGGCTGTGTTTGTTAACTTGGGAGCATGGTTGACTCCCAAGGAGCCCACCCTAGGGAGGAGGTGGAGACAAACTGGGTTTTCAGAGATGCAGGAGCGACATCTTCAGATCTGCCCTGTTCCTTCTTGCATCCCTTGTAGGGCTCCTGCCTTGCCCATAGGCAAAAAGACTCCCAGGCATCATTTCACAGTTCTCTGTGATTCCAGAAAATGGTAAAGGCATCAAGTCTTGACCCCACTCCCACCCCGGTACCCTAAGGAGGTAGGGTGGAGCCTGAAATCACACAATTAGTCCTCTGTCTCTAAGTCTTTGTAAATCTTACTGGTTTAAGGTAATGTTTGTTTTACTTGAATGAATAAATGCTAGATGTTTAGAAAGTATTTGGCTACTGATGATTGATTG
Organism: Macaca mulatta; assembly: GCF_049350105.2. Lineage (NCBI taxonomy): Eukaryota > Metazoa > Chordata > Mammalia > Primates > Cercopithecidae > Macaca > Macaca mulatta. The sequence continues at coordinate 22,344,493 of NC_133413.1, read as the reverse complement.
GATCAAGCTGGGCCCTTTAATCCCCGTAAATTCTCCAGAAGACATCACCTGATGTGCTGCAGCAGTTATTTACACCTAGATATCCTGACTTAGGTGCAGGCTTGGGTGTGGGAGGGAAGTGCAATGCACACGACTCTGCATTGTGGGCACCCACAGACATCACCAGCTCCACCTGCTGCCTGCTTGTTCCACTTGGCTCTGGGTCCCTCATCATGCATTCAGGCCACAGGTGTTGACTGACAATCTCTGCTCCACCTTGTTCTGTACATAGGGGAGAGAGAACAAGTGAGGTGCAGGTGTGTCCTGACCACACTCACACTTGCAAGGGGAAGTCAGAAAATAAGGAAACAAACAGGACAGTGACAAGTCTTGATAAGCCCCCAAACTCATGTCTTCCTCTCTGCAGATTGGATTTTCTCCCCAGACCCCAAGAACAGTTAAAACAACACAAGGAGAAGTGGTATCTGTCTTTCTAGGGTTCACCGCCAAACTGGCTAGGATTTCCTAGAGTTTATCGTTAAACTGGTTATTACAGATCAGGGGAAGTCTGCCTTCCCTGTGTAGGAGAGAGTTAAGAAGCTGGTCTTGGCCACGTGGCAGAGCCATCACCTGGAAAGACCAGACCATCGATGTGAGTTTGGAGTCATTTCATAGCCTAAATGATGTTTAATTGAGCTTCTCTTGAAATTTGGTCAACAATTTCAAAAGGATGGATATGGACTGAGGCCTAAAGTGGATTTCCTTTTCCCTCCTTGTGAGGGAATCAGCTCATTACATAGATGAGAAACCCAAGCCCTGGGCCTCATGCTTAGCAGGGGCCCTCACTTGGTTTAATGTTTGGCAGCCACCATCTTGAAATGTTTAACACTTTTGGACAAGGGGCCCAGCATTTTTCTTTTGTACTAGGCCCTACAAATTATGCAACTGGTCCTGCTTTTCAAGGATTGCAGAGAGCCTGGCTTCAGGGCCATCCACTATCTTTCAGAGTCTCACTCCCCTCCTCTAGAATATGGGGTGGTGTTTACTTAAGTCTCCTTCTGGCCCTGAGATGCTGGGAAGGAGTCTCTCAATGTCAGCTCCAGGCTGAGTCTCTTTTACTTGGAGATCAAGTTCTTGAGAAGGGGCAGCCGAAGACCAGGGCAAGCAAAGCCTATCTCAAACCCCACTCCTTCTACCAGAGGTGCTTGTATAATCCCTGCATCTCTCCACTTCCTCTGAGGTATCAGGAGGTTGATGGGAACAACTGAGTGGATAGGGATCCCATTGTCTTTATCAGGGGAATACAATGAAAAACAAAACAAACTCAAACAAAATCCCCCTTTTGTTCAGAACCCTTCACCTCCTGAGCTGAATGGCGTCTACGAGGGAATAAAGCAGATCAAGATTGAAAGAGGAAGGCAGAGAACCATGGTTTATTACTTCACACCTTTCCATCTGATCGGATTCTTCTGAAAGCTGTGAAGCAGGTTCTGTCAAGAGGAGGACTCCGGGTTCTAGGTGCATTTAATTTGGGCAAAGAAGGCAAGACAATCTTGACTGTGTGGCACTAACAAGTGACTCCCATATCTCAGTGATTAACCAACCAAGGTATATTCTCCTTCACCTGTGTCCAGTGAGGGCTTCTGGGGCATTCTTCTCATTCGGGTTTCTCAGGTCTCAGCAGGGGCTCACATAATCACTGCAGCAGTGGAAGGGGACCAGGCAAGGTGTACTCCAGATTCTAGAACTTCCACTCAGATGTGACATATGCTATGTCTGCTCACATGTTATTGGTCAAAGCAAGTCACATGGCCATAACTTTTATTGCAATCCTACCATGTGTCCAGAAGGAGCTAGAACTAGAAATAATTGGTGTCTAAAACTAACAGCTACCACATGTACCAAGACTGAAGATTCCACTTCCCTAGTGTACCTGGCATCATATGAAAAGGAAAAGGACAAAATTCCACCATATGCGAGCTAAGCAAAGTCTTACCTTTCTCCTCTTTCTATAAAAAGAGCTTAAGGTTCCCTAGCACCATCAGTGATTGAGAACCAAATGAAATAACAGATGCAAAAATAAAAGATATTTCTCATTGAATAGTAAGTGCCAGGCACTGTTGTAGTGCTCTAATCCTCATAACGGGTATGGCAGGGGTCAACCATTACCCTCGCTTTTCACAAATGTGGAAACTGAGGCATGGAGCATTATGTAACTAGTCCCAGATCACTCTGGAAGACTAAGCTTTTTTTGTTTGTTTGTTTTTGAGATGAAGTCTTGCTCTGTCACCCAGGCTGGAGTGCAATGGCACGACCTTGGCTCACTGCAACCTCCACCTCCTGGGTTCAAGTGATTCTCCTGCCTCAGCCTCCCAAATAGCTGGGATTACAGGCATGAGCCACCACCCCCAGCTAATTTTTGTACTTTTAGTAGAAATGGAGTTTCGCCATGTTGGCCAGGCTCATCTCAAACTCCTGACCTCAGGTGATCCACTCACCATGGCTTCCCAAAGTGCTGGGATTGCAGGTATGAGCTACCATGCCCGGTCAGGAAGACCCAGACTTTGACCCAGGCAGCCCGTTCTTAAGTGTTGTGCTGTGAAGGAACCTATATGCCGGGAAGCTTTACAATGTGGAACTTCCAGACGCTGTGTTTTCTGAGCCTGGACCAGGAAAGATGCACTCACCCCTTCTCTTTCTGGCTTTGCTTGATTTGTCAGAGGCCTCCAGGAAGACATGGAAGCATCATCACTTTTCCCCAGTTCCCCACACTGAGAAACAAGTATCTGGAGATCCCCTGCCCCTGGTCAGATCTCATCAATCCGTTCATGGGCTCAGAGGCCAACACAGGGCTGCCTGAACACTGAAATCTCCCAGATACTAAGAAAAGCAAAGCAACTTTCCACTTCCGTATTCCCTGCACCCCATCACCCCATCAGCTGGAGAAAACCAGCCAAGGGTAGAGCCTCGTTCCTCACTCCCTCCTTCCCCAGGTTTCCCCGGTGGCACTTAGGAACTACACATGTCACATCTCTGGGGCCACATTCTGTAAAATAACATCTGTCATTGCCGGCAGCCATCAGTGGGGCTGGCACGCGGTGGCTCACTCTGCCGCTCAGACATGGCTCCAGAAGGGAGGGCACCAGAAAAGATGCCTGGGAAAGTCTCTTAGGGGCCAGAGCCTCAAGGGTGTGAACGATGAGCCCAACCAGGAAACGAGGCCAGCCTTGTTCTCAGGATGCTCCAGAAGGTGGAATTGTTCTCATCGGCAGCTGTGCGCTGTGTCCACCCTGCCAGTGAGCTCCTGTGACGCAGATCTTCACCTTCCCTACTCCTGCCACCCCAATGTGCCTAGATCAGTTACTGCTGAGCACAAGTCCCATTTCTAGAAAATGGGCGATGATGAGGGAGAGATGTGTATGCCTAAAAGCATAAGCCAAACTTCACAGTCTCAGCCCATAATGCCCAGAGTAATCCCCCCTGCCGCCAACACACACATAGAAGAAAAGATCATAGAAAGGGTAAGAATTCCCCTATTTGGCAAGATTTGAGGGCCACCCGCGGTTCTGCCTCCTCCTACACGTAAAATTCAACAACTGGGTCCTCAGAGACCTTCCTTTGAGTGAATGATTGCCTTCTCTCCAGATGTGCTTTTTCAAAATACAAACTCTCTCATTTAATTTCCCCCAACCCAGTTTAAATAAGCTATCAGTTGTCTCCCCTTCCATCGGGTGGGCGTGGTTCAGGCAATATGAGAGTTCTGGAGGAATTTTGGGGAAAGGGAAGAGAAACGGCCCTGGAGTAGAAAAAAGGCTCCGAGCAGGCTGAACACCTCCGGTTTAGGATGGGAAAAAGCATTCCTTCCAGGGACACAAGGATGTTCCAGAAATCGCCTGGCAGAGGCACCCTGTAAGGTGCCTGGAAAGTATCTAGTCTGGTCCCTGCATTGAAAGAGGAGAAAACTAAGGTGCAGAGACAGCAGCTAGATCACTGCTCTTGGTAGATGAGAGCCTAAGTCTGACTTCCTGGATGAGTGGATATGGCTGCCTCTGGGAACTCAGGCACCTAGAATGGAAATCTAGAGAGGGAGGCTAAGATCAGGGCTCAAGGACTCCTCCTGCTACTCCAGGCGCCTGTCACAGTGGCTATACACCCAGTTGCTTCCCAGCCACATGGAGGACGGATCCCATCCAGCCCCAGGCCTCCCCGAGAATGCAGAGGCAGAGCCTGTGAGGGCCTGGTCCAAGTACCAGCTTCTGGGCAGCCCCTCTGTGGGTCTGCAGTGACCGGAGAGGGGTCAATTGGTGGCTGACCAGCCTGGGTCATTAATCTCATTAAGTCTGGCAGCCGGTGGTGGGAGCAAGAAAAGGAGCCCGGCTCCAATCAAGAGGGGATTTCAGGGCTCCATTTAACCTAATTGGGCCAGCAAAACCGCGCTACAAAAAGCCAGGCAAGACGCCTGTTTTGCTCCACTGCTCGCTTTGAAGTCTTGCCTCATCGAGTTTTTCAACATGAGATGCAGCCATTTGGTTGCTCATATTTAATGTGTAACACACGAGATCAAAGAGCAGATAGAGATGGGAAACATCGGGCCATAATTAAGAATTACTCTGAGAGCCTGGCTGGCTCCCCTCCTTTCCCCTCCCCATGCCAGCCCCTGCTCATTCTAAAGCCCCTTCTTTCATCTTTTCCTCAGGCTCCTCCACTCTCCCCATCTCTACTCATCACCTCTCTTCCTTCCCACCTCTTCACCTCTCCCTTCACTGGCCTTTCACATTTCATCCCCTCCTGCAACAACCACCATTACCCACCTAGCTCCTGCTGTCTCCCCCAATCAAACCTTCCACATCCTTCCAGAAACTCCCTCCCCTCCGCCTGTCTCTCCCTTCCTCTCTTCCTCCTTACCTTTGCTTTCTGCCATCTCCCCTTTCACCTCCTTTCCCCTTCTTTCCCCTCCTCCCTCTCTCTCTCATTCCCTAGTCTTTTGCACCCTTTCTTTCTGCCTGCTAGTGGAGTCACCATGACAACAGCCTCCATGACAATTACAGCCCAGGCAGCAGTACCTCTTCCCATGAGGGACTCCAATACTCACTTGGAATTTGCTCCCTGATTTCTTGGCCCCGGCAGTGTATTTGCCTTACTCCCCAAGTTTCCACAAGGCCACAGGGAATAGACTTGGTAGCCAACCACAGCCCTGAAGATGGGAGAAAGCAAAGAAGGAAGAATGAAGCGTAGGAGAGAATGAAAGAGGAGAGGGGGAATTGAAGCTCTCAGCTTCCTCCTCTCTGGCGGAACAGAAAGGACTCCAGCAAGCAAGAAGAGGGATTGCAAAGGCTGGGGAGATGGGGCTGGGTTTGCTAAACCATATCCCTTCTCCTATCCTGAGGCCTCTGCAGAAAGGAGTTGTTTCCTTCAGGTCAGGAGAAAACAAAAGGGATGCAATAGCATAGTGTGATGGGAGCTGCAACTTTCTGTTTCACCACCTGGGAGTGGAATCAATACAACTCCGAAACTGAAACTGCTTTGTGTGGTTCCTAAAACTCTTAACACTTGGTAATTATACCTTGGCTAGGAATGCAGTTCCTGTCCACATGTGTATGGAACATCTACTTCATATGCAATACAGAGCAGTCGGCAGCAGAATGCACAGAACACATTGTGACCAAAAAAACAAAATACAGGTAACTGAATACCTACTACTAAACACTTAAGACTCAACTATATAAGTAGCAGATCAAAATAAAGAGATGCAAAGAGACATAACACAACTAACTTCTTCACAAAGTAAGAAATAAGCTAATGGACAGCACCATCCCTTGCTCACCTGGCTCTTGGGGCTCAAGAGAGTTAATATGGTTTGGCTCTGTGTCCCCACTCAAATCTCACCTCGAATTGTAATCACCATAATCCCCTTGTGCCAAGGGAGACACCAGGTGGAGGCATAAGAATCATGCAGGTGGGTTTCTCCCATGCTGTTCTCATGATAGTGTGTTCTCATGAGATCTGATGGTTTTATAAGCGTCTGGCACTTCCCCTGCTGGAACTTCTCCTTCCTGCCACCTTGTGAAGAAGGTGCCTTGCTTCCCCTTGGCCTTCTGCCATGATTTTAAGTTTCCTGAGGCCTCCCCAGCCATGCTGAATCGTGAGTCAATTAAACCTCTTTCCTTTATAAATCACTGAATCTTGGGCAGTTCTTTATAGCAGCATGAAAATCGGCTAATACAGGAGTAGAGCAAGAGTGTGCTCTGGAAGGCTGAGTAAGGCCTGAGGAGGCAGACAGAGGAGCTTGGAAGGTTGGCCCATGTAGACCAGGACAATCACTTAGCCACATCATGAAAAGGCTTGGATGCCAGGCTAATTAGTTTTGACCTTATCTGGTAGTTTTCGGAAAAGCATTGAAGATGGATTGCAGTTACTTAACCTACATACTAAAAAGTCCAGCACGTATGTAATTCGTTTTGTAAAAAGTGAATGTCACTGAAAGATAGGAATAGGAATACTGTGCAGTAGGTGGGGTGGAGGCGAGAAGGGGAGTCCTGATGTAGCTACATGTGGATGTGACCCCCTCAAACTATGCAGGTTGGAGCCTGCTGCTCTGCTGACATCATTCACTCACCAGCCCTCGTCCGGTGGCACAATCACTCAGCCACTCAGCCTGCTTGCAGCAAGACCTGCTGACTCCCTGGCTGTTGTTATGCCATCTTCCTGCTTCATGCTTGAGGTTAGATTGAAGAGATGAGGTTTTGCTTGAAAAGTTTATTTTCCTTTCCCAGATGCCTTGGATAGAATAATGAGAATGTGAACTTGAGAACTCAAACCTTGTAAAGGCCTATAGTATCTTGTTCACAGAGAATACAATCAGTGTGGTTATATAAATTTCAATCACAAAGCAGATGGAGATGAAGGGAGGTCATGCCAGCTTCTCTGAGAGGCTGAGTGATGTAGCAGAAAGGAAGTAAACTGGGGGGCAGTGTTGGGGCCTTGGTGTGCCACCTGCCAGCTGAGAGACCTTGAAATAGCAGGTAATCTCACTTCCACATCTATACCATGGCCAGAATCAAACAAGTCCTGTTCATCTCATGGGGCCACTTCCAAACCTGAGTGAAATAATAGATCCAAATGCCTTGAGGTGGCTGAAAATACTTTTGGACTTATGGAATCCCCACATGTCTCGCGGCAGTGGCGGTGGCGGTTGCGATGTGACCCTTAGGTGACCAAGACATCATGGTCAGAAGTCTGGGCTGAAAAGCTCCTCGGTGGTGTGAACAGACGTGATCCACTTGGATCTCAATTTCATCATTGGTAAAATGACAAGGTTGGACCAAAGTCACCTTTTCTCTAAAATGTAGAGCAGTGGAGATCATTTTAGAGGGAGCATAAATATAGTATTAGGTTACATTTAATCCTTAGTGAGAAATTGATCTCCTTTTCAATTATCATTCAATCCTTCAAGTCCCAGCTTGGTTCTGAGTTTTCAGTTAACACCTCTCTAATGTCTGCTAATTTACCTTTTCAAGGGAGAGAAGGCAGGCCTCAGGCTTAGAACCTTGACAAGCAGCAGTACCTCGCTAGAATTTAATGATATCGCTGAGTTTTCATTGTATTTCCTTTTTTTGCCTTCTATTTATAGGAAGTGATATTGGTTTTACATTTACAGTAATAGTACAAAGTTTTTTTTTCTATACATATTTAAGTAAAAAGGCGACCGGTATTAAAGGAAAATACTGCATCAATAACTGCAGATGGAATGCAGATATGGCAGAAATTGTGGAGGCAGCAGGAATTGGAGAATTGCTGGGCCAGCTGATCCTTAAGACTCCTTCAAGCATTAACGTCACCTGATACTTTCACTTCACCTCCTCCTGTGAGCTCCGTTTCCTACAGGGCTTGTCTCTGCCTTGGCAGTCAGTGAGACAACAATTATTTAGACTCTCAGGTGACCCACATTTAGCACAAGGGCAGCAGTGATAAACCAAGGAGGGCCTTAAGATGCTTCCCCAGTACATTCACGTGGGATCTCACATATGGCAAATAAGGAAAATGGACCCGCCCCACCTGTGTTTACATGATTTTCCCAGAATCATGCTCTTGATGGTGAGTCAGGGCTCCAGGTGAGTTTCTCTAAAGCCCTGATTCTCTCCAGAATCCCCTCCTGTTTCTGTACCCCCGCCCCCCCAACTATTCCTGGCTACATATAACAACGGCAATACCAAAAGCCTCTTTTGTGTCTGAAAAAGTCAATGTAATTTCTTCAGTTCAGGGAAGTATCTGAGTCCTTCAGACCCAGCTGGGGGATGGGTATTACCCACCTTGCCTCAACAGGATAAAAAGAGATCCAGTCCCAGCCCTCTAGCCATGAACTCTTTCAGTGGGAATAGTAGACAGAGCAGGGGAAAAAGTTGTAATTGGCATTGTCCATTGACATCACCACTTCCATCTTAGGGAACCCTTTTCATCCCCTAAGACGGAATTGGACCAAAACCTTTTTTCAGCTCACCAAACTTTCTACAATCTCTTAAGTGAATCACAATGAAAAGATCATCTATTTACTCATTTAACAAACATTGAGCATCTACTGTGCGCAAGGACCTAAAACATACGCCATGAACAAAAAGACTACGACCTCACAAGATGGATTAAAATTAAACACACAAGCGACTATAGCACAGAGCAGACTGTGATAATAAAGATTATTATTAGACATAATTATAAAATGCACATCGATGAAGATTTTACCATGTGCCAGGCACTATTCTAAGAATACTGTTTATGGGTTGTTTTCCAACATGCAGAACAAATTCTATGAAATACTAGTAATATGCCAATTTTTCAGATGAGGTGTCTATTAGATAAATAACCAGTTCAAGGTCAGTCAGCTTGTGACTTTGTGGCTATGTGGCAGAATCACACTCAAATCCACCTGACCCCAAGGCACCCACTCTGCATGCTAGAGCAGCATTCTGGACTAAGCACCTTTATTCACTATCTCACTTTTACTAATAGGCAGTGTAGCAATGCCATGAGAGCTCAAGCCTGGAAGTAGGCTGCCAGGCTTGAATCCCTGTTCTGCAACTTCTAGTTCTGTGATGTTGGGAAAGTTGCTTCAGTTCTCTCTGCCTCAGTTCCAGCACTAAAGAGGGTTTTGTTGTAATGGTTCAGTAAGTTAACACGTGCAGCATGCTTAGAAGGTTACTCAGCACGTGGTGTAACTGGATGAGTGAAAGCTGTTATTACAATGCTGTGGATATTATCAGTCCCATTTTACAGGTGAGGATACTGACCCTCTAAAAATGAGCTAGCTTATCTAAGGTCTTATATCTGCTGACTCTTTCCCTTATGTAAATCATGTGGTGTTTAGAAAAGAGGATAATTAACTACAATCCAAGGAAGAGGATAAAGGGAGTTCGGAGTCTGGAAAGGCTTCTCCCCCAACCCCCCCACCAAGAAGAGACAACATGAGGAAACCACCATAGGGGAGGAATGCCAAGATAGCCAATGGCCAGGAGATTTGTGGGGCTACAATATGGGGTCCTAGGAATGGACAGTCATCTCATGACTAGGATGACACCAGACATGGCACACCTGAAATGCGCAAGCAGGAAGACCTAGAATGACACCAGACATGGCAAATTATTGAAGGCTGTGAACAAAGAAAGAGTATCAGAACCAGCAGCAGTGTGAGAGGTCACTAAAGGCTGAGAGATTAGACTCTCTTATACACTAACTTATTAAGAAGTTAGGAAGACACTGAATAGACTCCATTTTTAATAACATTTTTGTAGATAGGGACAGTAAAAAAAAAACAGATTGGAATGTATTTAGATATTATCCATTCAATATAAATGTATTGAGCATCTGTTAAACACTAGACACCAGGGACGTAATACGTAGTGAGCAAGATGCAATCCCAGCCTTCAGGGAGGCAGAAAATCAAACAGGTAATAATAAGTGATAAGTGTGATGGAGCCATATGGAAGCAGAATCTGACCTAGATTGGAGGGGTCAGAAAATACTTCCTGGAGGAAATGACATCTGAGTGATGAGGAGGAATTAGCCGGAAGGAAAATGTAGGCAGGTTGTATTCCAGGATAAGGGGATAGGCCCTGAGGCATAGCAAGTCATGGCTTCTTCAAGAAGCAGAGTAAGGTGGTGGGGATTAGATAGAGCTGGAGATGGGATAAGAGATGTAGCAAAGCTAGATCATCTAGGACCTTTTAATCAGCATTAATGAATTTCTATTTTATCATAGAGACCAAGGGGAGCCATTGAACAGTTCCATAAGATCAGGTTTATTATTTAGAAAGACCGCCACTGTGCGGATTGGAGGAGGCAAGAGACTGGATGTCAGGGGTGAGCAGGAGGAGAAAGGGTGAGTGAAGTCACTGGTCAGATGGTCCTGCCTCATCAGAGACATTGAGTCCAGGCAGAAGCAATAGGAGCTGGTATATCAGCATTCCATTCTCCAGAGAAACACAGCTAAGATGTATATATTTATTTTAAGAGAGAGATTTATTTTAAGAAATTGGCTCACAAGATTATAGAGGATGGCAAGTCTGAAATCTACAAGCAGGAAGGGTCAAGTGTTGCAGTCTTGAGTCCAAAGATCATCAGAGGCAGAATTCCTCCCATCTCAGTGGGCCTCACAGTTTTTTCTTAACACTGAGAGCTGGTTTAAGATGAGACCCACCCCCATTATGCAGGGTAAACTGCTTTACTCAAAGTCCTCTACTGCAAATGTTAATCACATCTAAAAAAAAATACCTTCATAAAAACATCTAGACTGGTGTTTGGCCTAACAACTGGGCACCATAGCCTAAAGAAATGCGCATGTAAATTTATCATGGGTAGAAAAACCATTTGGTTTTAGATCATCCCTCACAGTGGAGCATCCTAAGGAGCTGTTGGCAAGGTTGATTCAAGTTCACAAAAGAAGTCATTGATTTGGAGGGGTCTTGTTCCTAGAAGCAGCTATCAGAGGAACTATGCCTTTGTGAGCAGCAGTGAGATAAGGGGAAAAAATAGGACAAAGGATGTCGACCCTATCCAAGAAGGAAGAGAAGCCAGAGAGGAAAACTAACGCCAAGGAAAGAGCCTTTCAAACAGGAAGACGCAGTTAGAGAGTTGTGGGCTAAACAGAGTGGGACAAGAGCACTCAGAAAATTGCATAGGGTTTGCATTTTTCAGTTGCTGATTCAACAAGTTTGAAAGAGAGTGAATATGAGCTCCTCCCACGTGCCAGGCAGCGTCTAGACAGTGTCTCGTCAACTGGCCACAAGTTCCCAGGCAGATTCTTGCATTTCCTGCTATCCAGAGTTTTCTGCTGGTGCACCACGCATGCTCATGGCTCCCAGGAAGTCTTCTAGGTCAAGCATGTCCAAAGACAGTTCTTCTTTTCTAGAGGGTGTCCACGGGACCCGGTGGACTCCTGCTGTGTTAACTTGAACTTCTGAATGTGCTCTACACATTTTATGCATGTAATTGACTATAATTTCTCCGAATAGAACTGCTGGCTCCTCAGGTGACAGAGATTGTTCCTTTTATGCTGTCAGAGCTCAGCACCCTCCCCTAGGCCACTTACACACTCCTCAGAGCCTGGCAGAGGGATCTGCATCCAGCAGGTCCTGCTCAAATGACTGGCTGACCCACGCCCTTCATGATCAGCTGCCTCCCACTGCTCCCCTCCCCAGGCTGCCTTCTCAGCTGCTGCCCGAGTGACCACTTTCATAATCACAGGCAGTATCACCTTCCTTCTCTGCCTCCATTCCTTTGCAACATCACCTCTGTGAAAAGAATACATCTAACTCTCCAGTGCATCTTATAATACCCCTTCAAAGTCTGGCCCGAGCCTCCTCTTCTCCAGGTTTATTGATTCAACATTCTTTCAACAAATATTTACTGAGACACAGACAGTGAAGATAAACGACAACAACAACAAAAACGCCTGCTCAGATGGGCTAACATTCTGGTCAGGGGAGAAAGAAATAAATGAATAAATAGCGGCTTTCATTTCAGAACAAGTGAGGAGAGAATAGATAGGAAGTGGGCACCACTTCACAGGGACAGGAAAGAGAGCCACCCTGGAAAAGCGGCATTTGAGCAAAGACTGAGAGGAAGTGAGGGTGAGAACTTTGCAGTATCTGCAAAGTGGAGTTCAGGCAGACAGAATTTATTAGTAAAGGCGTACAGGTGGGGTACTTAGAATGGTTATTTCATCCTCTGAATTCTCCTTTTATTTAGAGTGGTTGGAAAGCTTACATACAACTTTACTTTCCAGAATCCATTGCCATTGGGGACTGGGTATAAACGATATTGCCAGTTATCTACACTTGCATGAGATTTGCCCATTACCTGCCCTTGCAAATCTTCAGAGCCGCTTCTTCCAGGGTTGCTGATGGCTGCTCTGCTCAAGGAAGTTCTGGTTCTACAGTCACTGTTTGTCCTGCAACCTCCCAGAGTCCAGAGGTTGCTTTGGCAGCAGCTGCTGCCTCTCATGCAGCATCTTCCCACAGCCAAATCTCCAAGAGAACCACTGCCAGCTCCTCTGGTTGTCCCTATAGGCTTATGGGAAATGAAGACTTCCTCCTGGGCCAGTTCCTGCCGCTCACCATGCCTTTTTGGTTCCCCTAAATCTGCCCATATTTTCTTTAATAAACGCCCTTGAAACAGGGCATGGTGGCTCATGCCTGTCATCCCAACACTCTGGGAGGCCAAGGCGGGTGGATCACCTGAGGTCAGGAGTTCAAGACCAGGTTAACCAACATGGAGAAACCTCCTCTACTAAAAATACAAAAATTAGCCAGGCCTGGCGGTGCATGCCTGTAATCCCAGCTTCTCTGGAGGCTAAGGCAGGAAAATCACTTGAACCCTGGAGGTGGAGGTTGCAATGAGCCAAGACTGGGCCATTGCACTCCAGCCTGGGCAACATGAGCACAACTCCATCTCAGAAAAAAACAAACAAAAACACTCGTCAATTACTCTCTAGGAGCAACGTCTACTCCTTGAGTAGGTGTTAGTCAGAGAAAAGGTATAGACTGACCAACGAGTGGTGTGGGGAGTCTGCCCCCTGAGAGGTCAGTGCATGTAGAGTGAATTGGTTCAAAGGAGTGAAGGGGGTTTGAAGAACTGAAAAGGAAAGGAGATACTGGGGTACAGACACCAAGGGGTGAACAACATCAGATGCGATTGGCAGGGTCTGATGTGATGCTGCAGGACTGGGGAGATTACAGAGACAGTGATGACCAGCCAAACCAGGAACCAGGCATCCGACTCTGCACACAACGCTCATTCCAATTCTGTCTCATCGTAACTCCTGGTTCCTGTTCTCTTTGCATGCCTCCTTCTTTCTATAGCATCCTCCCTTTTTCTTCCTTTGTACATTTCCCAGAAATCCCACAGTGACGAGTGGGTTTAAAGAGCCACCTGGAAAAAATGAACATAGGACCCAGATTTCCCCAACATTGCTGCTATCCTGATTTGTCACATGGCCAGGAGAGAGGGTTCTGAAGCTTTGAATCCCTCCTGCAGTATCTTAGGGAGAAGTGTAGGAGATGTGGTTATGAAGTCCACAACATCATGAGGTCTGGTTGATTTCTTTCCCTTCTCCTGAGATGTTGAGGTACACAACTCTCACATCCCCAGGGACGGGCCTCACTGCTGAGGCAGCCAAAGCTTCTTCCCGAAGCTCTCTTGTTTTTCTAACTGTGCCCGCCACCCACAACTGCTCCTCTGAAGTGCCAACAGTGAGGTTCATCTCAGGTGTGCTTGATTCTGTTGCTCCTCCAGCTATTAAGGCACTTGAGCATGATGCTGTATTTCCTCAGAGTCTTAAGAGCTATCATCAAAACTGTTTGTAACAAAAAGGTTCCCAAGCTGCACTTAAAAGTCTAAATCTCGGCATTATCTGCAGAGACATTCAATGGAGTGTCAGTTAGTTAGAGAGGAGCTGTGTATTTTCAGAATGGAAACTCTCATTGATACTCCGCAAATCAAGAAGAGTCGAGGGGTCCCAGGAGCCCTGGGTTTGGAACCCCTCTTCTTTACTTTCCCCAATGTGATCGTGTTTTGAAATTTTTTCTTTGGTTGACTGGAAATCTCTGTAATTCAGAATCATTGCCATTTTAAAGTAAATTTGAACTCATGAAAAGTCTAAAACTGGGGAGTGTTAATGAGTGCAGTATATTCCTTTTAATGTACTTAGAGCCCCTCTCAATTTGTGATCAGCTGCACTGAACATGTAGGTATAATGTAGAATCTCGATAGTAGAGTTATGAGAAGAGAAGATTCAGGGATTTTCAACATATTAATATTTATGTTCTTTAGGACCCTTCCCTGCAATCTCGATCAACATTTTTAGTTTTTCTATATATTTATTTATTTTGAGACAGGGTCTCACTCTGTCACCCAGGGTGGTGTGCAGTGGTGTGATCATGGCTGACTGCAGCCTCAACTTTCTGGGCATAAGCAATACCCTGACCTCAGCCTCCCAAGTGTCTGAGACCGCAGGTGCACACCACCACACCTGGCTACTTTCTTTTTTCTTTTGTGGAAACTAGACACCATTTAAGCCCAGGCTAGTCTCAAACTCCAGGGCTTAAACAATCCTGCTGCCTTGTCCTCCCAACTGTTAGGATTATAGGTGTGAGCCAACATGCCCATCCATTATCAACATTTTCTTCCACTCTTGCTAGCTAAATTCTGCTCATCCTTCTGGACCAATCTGAGCTCTGCTTCTTCTATCAAGATGGTTCTGTTCTCACTGATCATCCCTATCATGACTTGCCATTGAGTTTATTATCCATCCCACTCATTTGACTCTGAATTTTCAGAATAGTAGACTGATGGAGATTCACACACGATAACCTCTTCACGGGAGAGGTATTTTGAAAACACATGGGGTTATTCTTGGTTGCCACAATAATTACAGAGCACTATTAGCATGTGTTGGAAAGGGAACAGAAGTCTGACAGTGCTGGGCACAGTCCTGCAAAACAAGGAACTGCCTCATATCCTAGATAAATCTCAAGCTCCCCACCAGAAAACCAGAGACTCAATGCATGAATGCACACCTTGACATATGGTGGGACTTCACACGGAAGGTGTGTGTTCCGAGATGCCCTGCCACTCTCCCATCCCCTGTCACAACATCAGGCATTATTTTGACACCATGTTTATAAATAAGGCCCAGCTCATCTGTAAGAATATCCATTTTCCCTACTTCTGCATGTAGCTTGTAATTAGAGTTGGCACATTGTCCTTGCTTCAATTAAAGCTGTTTCCCACTTTCTCTTTTTATGTACAAGTAAGTCTAATCTGTTACTCGTTACCCTTACATGGGTTTTAGTTCTAGAATATGAGTATGTATACCTCTGCTCCTTTATTTCATGTACTTCCGGCACAGACTGCTTCTGATCTTCTCATTGTCTCTTAAATCCGAACTTATTCATTGTAAGTAGGTGCAACTACCCAAGTACTTCATTACGTCTTCTAGTGTAGCTATATCTGAAAATTTACATACTAAAGTGCATATTATTTATTTTAAAATGCTTGCTTTTTATTCCTTCTTTATATTATAGTTAGGGTATTATACTGATTTTTATTACATATCTAAGTATAAAATCTGCAAATTTCATTTCAGTTTGGTAAATGAGGCATTACAAATTATTTGTTATAAAAGGGATATTAAGTGCAGTAAGTTTGAGAACCGCTGATCTATTACAATCCCTCATTTTACAGAGGAAGAAAGTGAGGTACAGAAAGATTAAATGGCCCCATCACTAAGTTGTGGATCTGGAATTAAAACCCTGATCTTTCAGTCCAGTTCTCTTACTTTGTTCTCTAATTTTAGCTGGATAATGAGTCATTCTTATTTCTGTAGTAGGATTATACTCACAGTCTCCTTGAGAACAGAGCCATTTTGCACAATGCTTTTTCTGCAATCATCACAGTGACTAACACAGCATTAGACATAGAGTAGTTACTTAATTCATACTTAATATGTCAGATTGAATGAAACTGAATTGCATTGAATTGAAATGAAATGATTTGGACTGAATAGTGGGGTCCTAGTGTTTTATGGCAAATAGTGGCATCCAGTGGGAAACAATCAGAGCCATCAGTTCTGGGCCAGGGAGCCACAGCTGGCACAGTTACGTTGGATTCCCCGTTACCTCCTCCCTGTCCCTTACGTGTTTCCAGGCTCTTGCCATGAACTGACTACATTTTTGCCTCCCCTTTTCCCATAGGTGTTGACCTGCTCAGCTCAAGGCCATTTTAAAGGCCTAGCAACATTCATCCCTGGCTGTCCTTCACCAGTCATATCCTTGGGATATAGGTCGATTCCAAACCTGAGACAAGTCCTCCAGGCCCTACAATATTTCCAGAGAAAAGGCTAAAAGTCAGTTGTGCCCTTTTCAAGTTTTTCTGGTTCCAAATTACTTCTTTTCCTGGCTTTTCTAAATGTGTTAAGAAAGTTGGTCTATGGTGAGATGCTTTGTTGACACGACACAGGAACTAATCCTACATGTCAGTGGGAATGGCATGAAAACACTGACTCAGAAGCCAGATTCCAGAGTGGATAAATTGTTGTATCTTCCTGGTGAGTGTGGATGTGTGTGTTTACACACACACATAAGCAGGAGAGAGAGACAAGACCCCACACCTAATTCAGCTGCCAGAATTGAAAATGAGTCCCAAGGAGGTGGGAGACTCATAAAGGAGTGCTAAGAAGTGTGGGCAAAACTGTGGAATCATGAAGGTTGTGACAGACAGTATTACCTGTAAGGAGGATATTATTTGGGACCATGGTAAAAAATATGCATCATGGCTCTAGACACCACACAGAGTAAGCTTATTAGATATAAATCTTGCTTTCCTATATGATATCCAACTATACAGGAACAAGGCACCATCAATAACAACAACGAGCACAATGCTCCCACTTTTGACTTAGATTTTCAAAGTTATAAGATTATCACTTCCACCTAATTACCAAGAGAAAACACAGTACTAATAGCCATTATAGAACTAATAACACCAAGAAATCTAAATGAACTAAAAATAAGAAAGAACTCTCAAGGCATTCCAGATCTTCCCAAGACCTCCGAAGACTGAAAGAATGGCAACAGGACTGAAAGCAAACTCCCAAGGTGCAGAGAGCAGTGGGCAGGACTTGACGGCAAAGAGAATGCATTAATGACCAAGGATTTGTCAGCCTAGTTGTAAGGCAAGGAGAGGCCTTCCACATATCTGAAAGCTGGTGGCTCAGCTGTGAGTCAGAGCCATATCCCCAGAACCTCACCTGTGCTGAGATCTCCATTTCTGATAAAACAGGAAAAGTGCCTATCCTGTCCTCAAGATATTTGAAGCCAGTTGTGAACTGAATAAAATTAAAACTACAACAGAATTATCTCAATCTAGTCTAACTCAGGTGAGACTGACTTAGCCCCCACTCTCATAGCATCACAGAAACACAGGTGTGCACCTTTCTGGAAGCAAACATTACTTCCTTCAGAATATAGTGTTCTTTTGTATGTAATGAGAGCACAAAAAGTTAAGAAAATGGTAATACAAAGTCAAAACAGGAACAGACAATAGAAAACAGTACCAGAGATGATCTAGATGTTGGAGTTACCAGACAGAGATGCTAAAGGGGTTATGATAAAAATCCTGAAGGGTCTCGTGGAAAGGAGAAGACATGTGGGAAGAGATGGGAAATTTCAGTGGAGACACGGAAGCTATAAAAAAGATCCAAGTCAAAATGCAAGAAATAAAATCAATATTGGAAATAATTTATTAAATGGATTAGCAGAAGACTGAACATGGAAAGGGCAAAGATCAATGAACTTAAAGACACATCAATGGAAAGTGTTCAGATGAAAACACAAAGACAAAATGGGTGAAAGAAAAACAGAACAGAGCATCCCAGATCTGGCATACAATAGCAAATGTTTTAAACTATAAGTGATGTTATTCCCAGAAGAGACAAGGGAGATAGCGAAGCAGGAGAAACATTTGAGGATACAAAGGCTAATAAACTATTCAAAGGAATCAACCTGTAGATCTAAGAAGGTCAATCAACCCTAAGTAGGGTAATTACAAAGAGCCCCTCCACCCCAGGTACACTGTAATCAAACAGCCTAAAGTAAGTAGTAAAAAGTGATCTAAGAGCAGTCAAAGAAAAAAGACACATACTGGGGAACAGTGATAAAAATAATGACTGGCTTTTCACCATAAATAATGATGAACAGAAACCAATGGAATGAGACTTTATTTACTTTTTATTAAGCTAAGTTTAATTTATTATTGAAGAAATTTTTTCTTATAAATTCAGTGTAGCCTAAGTCTAGTGTTTGTTTGTTTTGAGACAGAGTCTCACTCTGTCACCCAGGCTGGAGTGCAGTGGTGTGATCTTGGCTCACTGCAACCTCCACCTCCCAGGTTCAAGTGATTCTCCTGCCTCAGCCTCCTGAGTAGCTGCGATCACAGGCAGGCGCCATCATGCCTGGTTAACTTTTGTATTTTTAGTAGACACAGGGTTTCACCAATTTGACCAGGCTAGTCTCAAACTCTTGACTTCAAGTGATCCACCTTGGTCTCTCAAGGCACTGGGATTACAGGCGTGAGCCACCGTGCCCAGCCAACAGTGTATATACATTGTACCCATTAATTTACCACATTGGCCAGGCTGGTCTTGTCATCTACCCTGTCCCACCCCATCGCCCCATTGAGTTTCCATTGCCTATCACTCCACTCTGTTTACATGTGTACACAGTTTTTAACACCCACTTATAAGTGAGAACATGCAATATTTGACTTTCTGTGCCTGGCTTGTTTCACTTAAGATAATGACCTCCAGTTACATCCACTGGAATATTTATGGTGAATAAAGTGCTGAAAAAAAACTGTCAACTTAGAATTCTATAGAGTGAATATATATATTATATATAGTATGTCATATATAACATACTACATACATTTTTTGTAAATATATAATTACATTTAAAGTATTTAATACATGTTATATACCACATTAATATATATAAAAGATATTTATATGTGAATACATAATCATATAATTATATGTATAACTACAATTATATTTATATACATAAACATATTTATATATTCCATATATAATGTGTTTTTATATATAAATAATGAAGTATACATCCACTGGGTAAAATTCTAAGTTGACATATAAATACGCCATATACAACATAAATGATTATTAACTTTTTAAAGCAAAAACAATAGCAATGAACCATGGGCTTGTAGCTGATATAATAATGCAATTTAGACAACACCAGCACAAAGTGTAAGAGGTAATGGAATTATACAATTACAGATTCCTCCATCCTCATAAAGTAGTACAATTTATAATTTTTGTGCTAACTCACAATGTATTATTGATACATTTTTTGAGAGAATGATGAATAATAAATTTCAAGAAGGGTTAAGGTGAGGTTTTCTCCTGCATTTCGTTCTACGTATACAAA
Organism: Macaca mulatta; assembly: GCF_049350105.2. NCBI lineage: Eukaryota > Metazoa > Chordata > Mammalia > Primates > Cercopithecidae > Macaca > Macaca mulatta. The sequence continues at coordinate 22,325,021 of NC_133413.1, read as the reverse complement.
GCCCACATTTATATTGTTAATCCAAACTGTATTTTATTTTCCTTTCTTTCTGGCCCAGTGGAACAGCAGAATTTAAAAACAGAATTTCTCAGCAACTTGTTTCATGATCAGCACAGACAGATTTACTGTAAGATTCCTAGGTAACATGTTGCAGTATTTGAGGTTGGGCAGCTCAAGGCCCAAATCCTGCCTCTATCTGCACTTTGTGACCTTAGGCATGTTACTTAAATCTTATGAGCTTAATTATCTCATTTGTAAATTGAGGCCAATAATTCCCAATCCACAGGATCATAATTAGGTTAAATAAAATCATAGAGAAGCAAAGCACAGTGCCAGGCACATTTCAGGAAACGCCAGCTCCCCAGTCCCCTGCAAGCTCCAAATCTATGTGGCAACCAAGAAAATCTGATTGGATTCTGTATGTATTGGTTGACTTGGAACTTCTAGGAATTTGTCTTTATTCTCTTTATATAAAAGTCAAGGCTGGGCACAGAGGCTCATGTCTGTGATCCCAGCACTTTGGGAGGCCGAGGCAGGCGGATCACTTGAGGTCAGGAGTTCGAGACCAGCCTGGCCAACATGGTGAGACCCTGTCTCTACTAAAAATATAAAACTTAGCTGGGCATGGTAGCACACACCTGTAATCCCAGCTACTTGGGAGGTTGAGGTGGGAGAATTGCTTGAACCTGGGAGGCGGAGGTTACAGTAAGCCAAGATAGTGCCACTGCACTCCTGCCTCGCTGACAGAGACACCACATGAGGGGAAAAAAAAAAAAAAAAGTCAGGTAGTGGGTACAAAATAAGTAGGTAAAAGAAAAATTAACATTATTTAGGACTTAACCAGCCACACTTAAATGAGCCCTAGCAAGGACAATGACTCAGAAACAAGTACATTTTTCTGCAGATACTTCTGAAGTTCTCAAGTACTTAGGTGTCAAATCTGGCAAATATACAGAAAGATTCACAAGTCCTAGAAAGCCTTGGAGCATGTGAGGGACGAAGGGAAAGTGGAAATATCCATGCTTGCCTCATTCTGCACAATCTGGGCAGGGCACTCAGCGGACATTCAGAGACCTTCCTCCCTGCAGGGAGGGGAAGACTTTTGCAGAAGATCCAGGCAGGCCCATTTCTCTTTCTTTTTTTTTTTTTTCCTCAAGACAGGGTAGCACTCTGTTGCCCAGGATGGAGTGCAGTGGGTTGATCTTGGCTCGCTACAACATCTGCCTCCTGGGTTCAAGTGATTCTCCCACCTCAGCCTCCCAGGTAGCTAGGACTACGGGTACGTGCCACCACACCTGGCTAATTTTTGTGTTTTTAGTAGAGATAGGGTTTTACCATGTTGGCCAGGCTGGTCTCAAACTCTTGATGTCAAGTCACCCATCCACCTGGGCCTCCCAAAGTGCTGGGATTACAGGAGTGAGCCACCACACCTGGCCAAGGCAGGCCTATTTCTAAGCCCCGTCTCTTCCATGTGTATGGCTCCAGGCAAAGTCCTTGACATTTCTGATCTTCAGTTTCTTCCACTATGGGAAGAGATCATAAAACCCATCTTCTAGCGTTGTTGAAAGTAGTAAGATCAAACAAGTAAAAGAAAAGTTGAAATCAGGAGCTCTTTGGAGCAATCTGGCTAGCAGATGTACTTTGCTTAGCCTGCAGAATCCTGCATAATGTTTTCTATTTTTTGAATTATTGGCTAATTGCTTATAAGTAAGACAGTGCACATTTTAAAAACCTGTATTTCTATATGCTCTTGAAATACCAGAAGATCTGGCAACCTTATGCCTTTATTTCTGTAAGAAATTAACCCCTTAAAACTAAGTAGTAACCATTTCTTGTGTACAGAACTTATTTTCTCCAGATTGCTGTAGACCTCACCATTCCTTATTCTCTCACTTATACTGAAATTCAATTCACTCTTTGATATTACCTGCCTGTCCTATGGAAACTCTTTTGCGCTACGGATGTAAAATGTCTAGCTCTACAATTAAGGGTTAATAGATATCCTCTTTCCATTCTTCCCTCTACCTTGAAGCTCCCATGGCCAAATGAGATTCAGAGAGGAACATAACTGGTGGGATCATCTCCTCAAGAGCCTGATCCTTCTCTTAACCTTGCACCTCATCAGCTATCCTCATTTCAAGAACATAAATGGGGAAAGGAGGATGGGTAGCACTTTCTTAGCCAAAAGACACAGACCTCTTTCATCACCAGACTAGGGTTGGTGCCAGCTATCGAGGAATACCATGATTCATTAAAATCACTTTAGAAATCTTTTCCAAGAACCTGGGGTCTGTCTCTGAGACCCCATTTAAATGTGATGCATCTCAGCCATAAAAGGGAGGAAGTGTGGACCTGGTGCCTGAGGTTCAAGGAGAGAAGTGGAGCCGGGCGTGGTGGCTCATGCCTATAATCCCAGCACTTTGGGAGGCCAAGGTGGGCAGATCACTTGAGGTCAGGAGTTTGAGATCAGCCTGGCCAACATGGTGAAACTCCGTCTCTACTAACGGTACAAAAATTGGTCTGGTGTGGTGGTCCCCGGTTGTAATCCCAGATACTTGAAAGGCTGAGGCAGGAGGATTGCTTGAACCCAGGAGTCAGAGGTTGCAGTGAGCCAAGATTGCACCACTGTACTCCAGCCTGGGTGCAAAAAAAAAAAAAAAAAAAAAGCGGGGGGAAATCAGAGGCAGGTCTCTCCCAGCAACCCTTGAAATTCACTTGGCCTTGACTCTTCTAAATCCATCTGTGCAAGCTTCATGAAGGGAAATTGCAATTCTCTAGAGAGCTAGATGAGAGGGAGAACTCTGGATTATGAAAAGGAGAAAAGCTGGTGAGCTGGGAAAGGAGTGTGGTATGGGAGTGGTTTTCCAAAGGAACAGACTCCTTTCAACAAATGAGCTCATTGTTATAGCACAAAAGAACTAGAATGCATTTGAGAAGGGGCGAGGCCACTGGAAATTCTGCAGCTCAGCCTCTGGCTTACCGCAGTGGGTGACAGATGTGTAAATCATATGCAGCAGGTGAGAGAGAGTAGCTGGGAGCCAGCAGCAGGTTGCTTAAGATGAAAAGCATTCATAAATCCCAGGCTTCAACATCTGCCACCTATGATTAAAAATTGACCAGAGGCATCTGACCTTTCCCTTGCCCCACAGCAGCCAGCTGTGGATGCCAGGGACAGCCGGAGTCCCTGAAGGGACAGGTGAAGCTGGCAGAGCAAGAGACATGGAGTCTAGGAGGGAATCCTTAAAACCAGGGTCAGAGGAGACCCCGTGGGGATGAAATGTGACTTCTAGGAACCTAATCTTCCACACCTGATATACTCACGTATCACAGTTGGGAAAAATTAAGAGAATGGATAGTTCAGCATGCCTTATCCAAGTTTTTCCTTGTCGTTTTTTGTTTGTTTGCTTGCTTTTGAGACAGCATTTTGCTCTGTCACCCAGGCTGGAGTGCTGTGGTGCAATTTTAGCTCACTGCAACCTCTACCTCCTGGGCTCAAGTGATCTTTTCACTTCAGCCACCGGAGTAGTTGGGACTGCAAGCACACACCACCATGCTCGGCCAATTTTTAAATTCTTCTGTGGAGATGAGATCTCACTGTATTGCCCAGGCTGGTCTCAGTTCTCAGCTCTCATGAGCTGAAGCAATCCTCCTACCTCAGCCTCCTACAGTGCTGGGATTACAGGCATGAGCCACCACTATGGCCAGCTTTATACAGGTTTTTATGCATGAGGAACTAGAACTCTGCAGAGGACAAGTTCTTTGTCAAATTCTCATGGTGAGTTGGGAGAAGAAGAGCTAGTGTTAGAACTTCTGCCTCCCAGAGCAGCGTCCCTTATGACTCCTGGCAGCCTTCCCTGGCCTCTTCCCTTGCCTGTCCTCAACATCTTCATGCCAGGCCTAAAGCTCAGAGAGTCATTCTCAATGACTGGGATGGATATCCCGGCACTCACCAAAGGCCTGAGATCCTGACCTGGTTCTTGCTTGGTCTGTGGGACAGGGACAAGGGTAGAAAAGGTCAGCTGAAATCAGGCTGCAAAGTGACCCCTGCCCTCTGGAAGCTTCCTATTTATTTCATCTTCCTTTTTGCTCACACCAGGAATGAATGACCTGTTGGGTTTAATACATATCAGCCTTGAGGCATTCCTGTATTTTTTTTTCTTTTTTCTTTTTTATTATACTTTAAGTTCTAGGGTACATGTGCACAACGTGGTTACATATGTATACATGTGCCACGTTGGTGTGCTGCACCCATTAACTCGTCATTTACATTAGGTGTATCTCCTAATGCTATCCCTCCCCCATCCCCCCATTCCAGGACAGGCCCGTGTGTGTGATGTGCCCCTTCCTGGTACCCTAGAACTTAAAGTATAATAAAAAATAAAAAAAGAAAAAGAAAAAAAAGAATTTGTGGCACACATACACCATGGAACACTATGCAGTCATAAAAAAGGATGAGTTCATGTCCTTTATAGGGACATGGATGAAGATGGAAACCATCATTCTCAGCATTCCTGTATTTTTATCAGTCTTACTGCTTTCCTGATACTATAGAAAGTTTTATTTTGTTGTCCCTTTTCCCCATCTAGGCATATTGTCTCCCTGGCTGGAACTGTAAGCGAATTCAAGTCAGAGACTGTGAAATGTCTCTTTTTATTTGAGACGGAGTCTCGCTGTGTCGCCCAGGCTGGAGTGCAGTGGCCGGATCTCAGCTCACTGCAAGCTCCGCCTCCCGGGTTCTTGCCATTCTCCTGCCTCAGCCTCCCGAGTAGCTGGGACTACAGGCGCCCGCCACCTCGCCCGGCTAGTTTTTTGTGTTTTTTAGTAGAGATGGGGTTTCACCGTGTTAGCCAGGAGAAATGTCTCTATTTTTTATTCTCCACTCCACCCTCTGTGCCTGGCAAGGGGTTAGTGACTATGGCCCAATGGATGAATGCCTCCCTTTGGCACCACGCATGCCTTGGCTGACTTCTTTGGGATGGTCCTGGGAAGAGTTTGGCTTCTCAGGATTTGAGTGGAGGCCCCTGCCCTCAGGGAGCCTCTGCAAATTGGATGTAATGAGTGTCACTCATGTTCTGCCTCCATAGGTGCCATGCAGTCCCTATCTCCTGATCCCGGAATCCAAGGCTTCCATTGATAACTGGAATTAACCTTAGTAATAAATCCACCTGTTATTTGTGGATAACCTGCTGGATATCAGGCATTGGGCTACACCGATGGGTTTTATGTGATCCTCATAAAAACTACAGTGAGCAACCATGCCCACTTTATAGCTAGAGAAACAAGCATGGGTAAGAACTTACCCAGGCTCTCACTGCAAGTAAGCGAGAGGCACCCTAGGTCTGCCTGAAGGTGAGCCTATACTCTCAACTCCTCCCCATGCAGGGCCTGCATGCTCTCCCCGTCTGCCTTCAGACATGCTCCTCCTCACCTACTGGTCTCCCTGGGTCCCTCCACCAATGGTGAGGTATTAACTGTCAGTCATGGGCATGGTTTTCTACAGGTGCAAGGGGGATGCTTCTTGTTACTTCAAGGTCTCCAAAATGCTGGCTTCCTTTCCTCTCATATAACCCAGTCACTGCTCAGTCCTCACTATCCTCTTCCCTCCCACCAGCCACTGCTCCCTCTAGTCACCAAACTGCTCTGTCAGCAGCTCGTGACAGCTCAATAGAGGGCCCAACACTGCTTCTTCCCTTTCCTTCCCAGGCATTATTATTTATTTTTGCTCTAAGTCATATGATTATTTTAAAGGCAGGTCCCTGCCTGATGTTTCTATAAAGTACTCTTATATCTTCAACAAAAAACTGGAGAGAGAAGCCTCCTCACTTCGAGAGATAATTTCTGCCTGTGCTGATGCAAAGTCAGATGGCCAAGCCATGCACTGCTTACACATTCAAGCCTGACCTCAGTTACCGGGCAAATGCAAGAGAAAGTAATTTCTTTAATGGCTCAGAAATATACCCAAAAAAGAGGATGGGGATGGGCAGTTGTGTTTAAATCTGCAGTTTTGGGAGTTTAATTTATGTGTATTCATTAAGCTTCGAGACCCGTCTGACATGCTTTGTTATAATACAGTGGCCCACTGGATGGTGACTATTATCAAGTTAGAAAATGATAAATTAGAGGGACAAAAATTATTTGTTTCTTGAGCTGCTGTTTGAAAATTCTGGGCATAGATTTCTCTTTTAAAGGGTGAAAAGGGGAAGATATTTGTTTCCCCCAGTTAGACAGTATTAAGAAGAGAAAGCGAAATGTTTTCCCCAAACCACTTTGACAATGTCACTCAGCAGGTACACCTCGCTCTGAGTCCTGAGTCTTCCTCTAAGATTGATGACACTGGTGAGAGAGCTGGCCTAAGGTCCCTGGGGCTTGACTCCTTCCAAGTGCTCTCGCATCAGGATTTCTGGAATTTATTGACGAAATGAGAAAACGGGAAGTCTCTTGCCTGTATTTCATTTCATTTTTAAGGCAGACAACGCAGTGCAGTTGGAAGCATGTGTACTGGGATTGAGTCCCAGCCCTGCCATCGACCACTATGTTGGACTGGTACATCACTCAATATCTCTATGCTCTCTCCCCTGTTGAACAGGAATACAAACATATTTCAAGAGGGTGATGAAGAGTTAAAATTGTGTGTGGAGTATGTATGTATACCTCTATATAGCTCAGCACAATCCCTGACACACAGTGAGGTGCTCAAGAATTGCACCTGATTTCTGGCCTCACTATGCTGGGTCCTGGCTCCTTTCTCATGCCCAGCTTGAGTCTGGGGATAGTAGTTGGCTGTCTCCTCCAAAACAGTACATTAAAAAATCATGCAGATTTCACTTAGATTTCATAGGGCAAGAAGGAAGAGATTTTACATAGCACACAATAAAGCAGAACTGTCATGAAACTTTCCATCAGACACTTCTAAGAAGGCTGCACGTCACAGTCTATGTGATGGTGGCCCTCGGAGATGTGAGATGCACAGCCTTCTGCTCTTGCCTATGTTCCTTCCTCGCAGCTTCTCTCCTAAAGGCAATGATCTCATGTCCTCTCCCCTTTAGAGAAGAACTTTTAAAATCATTTCTAGTATACCATCTCATCAGCATTGGATATACCTTCATACTTCACTGATAAATGACTCACTAACTGATCAGGAACAACCCTCTGTGATTCTCTCGTGTCCTTAGGGTATCCTCCCCTCACCCAATGGCTTATTCAAAGTATTTGCACAAGACACACATGTCCCTTAAAGGAGAATAGTGAATCTGGTGGTATTGGGAGTATGACAACATCTGAGAAAAAGTGTTTTCCATATGGCTCACTCATACCCACCAGAGAAGCACATAGTGTCTGCCTAAGGACTGCAGGCTGATCGAAGGAATCTCTGCAGCACTGCACTCTGAATGTGGAGACAACAACTCCAAAAGAAGATGAGCCATTCTAGCAGGTGCAGCAACAGCTTCTCAGAGACCCACAGCCGCTGGGCAAAAATGGCCCAAGGCTTGTGACTGTAGGCAGTGTGAAGGGAGTGCATATCAAAGTTAGGTCTGTAATCCATTGAGCCTCAGAACCACGTAACATTACAGGGGACCCCTCCAGTTTACGCAGAAGCTTGTTTGCTGCTGTTTTGAATAAACCTCAAAGGACAGAATATATTTGGCAATGAAAAATTTTGGAATTTCTATTTTGTATAAACAGCATTTTACCCTGCAACAGCCTTTTTGTGTATCTGATTTCACCTTCTTTTCACAACAATTCTGTTAAGTTTGTCAGTATTTTATGGAGGAAGAAAAAAATGTTCAGTAACTTGCCAGAGGATATATATGCAATAGGATATCCCAAGCCAAGTGTCTTTCTTACGGTCTTACAAGTCTTACAAACTTAGAGGACAAATACAAGTCTAACAAAGTGGTGTTTGTAACTCTTGCAAACACCAGTGGTGATATTAGTTCTCCAATGCTGTGCAATTGACACCAGCTTAGCCACTGAGGACAGCACCCATTTATCGTCTCACAGTTCTGTAGGTAAGAAGTCCTGGGTGGCTGGACTTGGTCCTCTGCTTGGGGTCTTGAGGTGTCAGTAGAGCTGCGTTCTTTTCACAAGCTCATTCAATTGGTGTGATGGTTAATATTGTCAACTTGATTGGATTGAAGGATGCAAAGTGTTGTTTCTGGGTGTGTCTGTGAGGGTGTTGCTAAAGGAGGGTAACATTTGAGTCAGGACTGGGAGAGGAAGACCCATCCTCAGTGTGGGTGGGCACCATCCAGTCAGCTGCTAGTGCGACTAGAAAAAGCAGACAGAAGAAGGTGGGATAAGCTGACTCGCTGAGTCTTCTGGCTTTCATCTTCCTCCCATGCTAGATACTTCCTGCCCTTGAAAATCAGACTCTAGGATCTTTGGCCTTCAGACTCTTGTACTACACCAGTGGTTTACTGGGGACTCTTGGGCCTTTGACCACAGGCTAAAGGCTGCGCTATCAGTTTCCCTACTTTTGAGGCTTTGGGACTCAGATTGAGCCACTACTGGCCTCCTAGCTCCTCAGCATGCAGATGGCTTATTGTGAGACTTACCTTGTGATCCTCTGAGTCAATTCTCCTTAATAAACTCCCTTTCATATATACAGATATCCTATTAGTCCTGTCCCTCTAGGGAAACCTGACTAACAATGGTTGGTCACCAGAATTCAGGTCCTTGTGGTTGTAGGACTGAGGTCGCAGGTCTTTGCTGGCTGTCAACCAAGAGCTTGTCTCTCAGTCTCTGAAGTCTGCCTTCATTCCTCCTCACGTGCCCTGCTCTATTTCACAACCAGTAAGGGTTAGAATAACCCCTTCTGTCAAATCTGTTTGATGTCTTTTGCCTTTTAAAGGGCTCCTATGGTTACAGTGGGCCCACCCAGATAATCTCCATATTTTAAAGTGAACTGACTAAAGGCTGTAATTCCATCTGCAAAATCCCTTCCTAGAAGCACCTAGATTCATGTTCGGATAACCAGTAGCAGGTATTTTGTGGTAGGGGTGGGGTGGGGCATCTGTAAAATTCTACCCATCACAATGGTTCTCCAACTTTAGCTAAGAATTGCCTGGATTGCTGGTTGTCAGTGTCAATACTTGGCACTATTCCTGGAGATTGTAGTTCCCCTATCTGTGGCAGAGCCCAAACATCTTCACTCTTAATAGGCTCCTTTCCCCTCTCCTGGCCCTACCAAGACTCTGATATGGGTCACCCTAGACCATGTTTTCAGAATCATTGTTCTACACTTAGCTATGCCTACAATAATTTCTCAAACCTGCCTGTATACTAGGCCTCATCTAATTCTACAAGTACTAACTCATTGAATCTTCACAACAAACACTAGTGAGTTTGATACTGCCATTAACTCAATCTTACAGGCCCAGAGAGGTTAAGCAGTGTCTTAATGTCACACAGATTGTAACTGATAGAGCTGGGATCTCAACTTGAGCAGGCGGGCTCCAAAATCTCTGTCCCTAACCATTATGCTCTACTGTAAATTAGAGCATACCTTTGTTGCATGAGACCTGAATGAAGTACAGACCAGACTGAGAACCAGCTCAGAAGACCATTATTCAGGTGTTACTGACATCTGGTGTGGGTGGGTGTGGAGGATTTTAAGGTAAAAGGATGAGAGGGATTGGTCAGAACAATTCCAGACCATCTCAGATCAGCCACCTGCCCATCCCTGGAAAATGCTGCAGACACACACTTACATCATTTCTGATGGCTGCTTTACATAGCTTCTGGTTATGATCCTTATCAAAACTTATGACTGGGGATGACTGTAGGAAAGCAGTATGATAAAGAAGGTGCTTATCCTAAAGAAGCCAGTTTCTCCCAGGATTGAGGAATCCATGCTGTCTGCAAGGTTCAAAGACGTCCTCCCATGGGACACTGACCAGAGCATCAGCTCAAGAACTGGCCTCCTTCCCTGACAATGGACAGGGATCCAACATCACATGACTGCATCTAATGTCGTCATCATTCACTCACTCACCTCCACGGGACTTTCACAGTCCCAGCTTCCCCCTCATCCATGTTAGCGGATATCATCCCCATTCCTCTCACTACAGCATGGCAGTGGAACAGGGGCTAGGACTTGGGGTCATCACTCTGACAGAGCTACTCCCCCCTGCATCCCATGTTTGCTGAGTAGTTCTGATTGTCATGGTGACAACATCAAGGTGCTCTTTAGCTGGCAGGGCCACAGTCATGTGGCCCAATATGTGGCCCTGGAAATGCTAACAGCTGTCAAGAGACTCCCAGCTGAAATCCACAAGCTGGCCGAGACCTGGAGCCTCGGTAGCGGGTTCTTGGGTATGGCCATCCAGCCTGCACAGGAACCCTAGCAAAAAGGACCAAGGGCACTGCCCTCCCGACTGCCCACCCTCAACCACCACACACCATCACTTCGCAGGTGGTCCACACAATGTTCTGCCTAGTTACAAATATAAAAAATAACTTGAATAGCTTTAAATTCATCATGATGTGATAAATGATCTGTTATATTACACAGTCTCTGCAGGGACTCATCTTTAAAGAGCCAAGTCCCACTACCAAATAGTAATTAGGAAGGAATCACAAGCATTATTTACATCTCTTGAAGACTGTGAAAGGGATCTAATTAAGAATTCACAGTAACTCCTTTTAAAGCCCTTTCTTCTACTACCCAATTCCCTCCCATCCTACAGAGTCCTCCGCACACAGTCCCTAGAACTCCCCGCAGATCCCCAGCTGAACAGCTTCCATTCTCTTCCTCTCCTTCCCTTCTATCAATTCCTTATCGTGTAGGTCAATTTAGCATCTCTATCCCACTACCCCTTCTATCTCCCTTCTTGGGCCAAGTCTCCTTCTATGAATTATGACAGATTTAGGAGTCTGCTGGCATAAACTTTACTGTTCCCTAGTGAATAGTAAAGGAGGTGTGTTTGTGCAGTGGCAGAGTTGTACAGGTTTGGGGCCGGGGAACGGAGCACTAGTCTAAGAGAAAAGCCAATCCCTGTCTTATCAATACAAGTGAAAAGGAAGGAAAAAATTAAGATAAAACAAAAGTGGAATACAGACGGCAATGCATATTTTATTTATAGCTATAATGTACATAGCACTTTCACACCTACTATTCTGTTTGGTTCTTACAGCTTCCTTATGAAATTGCTCTAGAAAAGATGCTTAATCCACATTTACCAAGAAGATACTGAAGTCCAGAGCATTAACAACTCATTCTGACTTGGCTAAGGGAGACCTGGCTAAGAAACTTCCAAATTAGTAACCCCTTTAGAAAGGGACAGGGTGAATGCATTCAGGCATGTTTAGAGAAGAACAAAGTGAATAAAGAAATCTTGGGATTCAGGAAAATGATCAGAAAATGAAAGTGATATTATAGGCATGATTAAAACTCAAATGAATGAACATCCCAAGAAAAAGGCTGTCCTGCCTCACACACCTCTGGCCTTACTGCTCAGTACATTTTGCTTTGGCTGCTTGAAAGGCAGAACCCCTTCCTGATACTTCCAGCTGCACTTGCCATTCAGTATATCTCAGAGAAGAGGGAGGAAGGGCAGCTGGGGGGGTCTACATCTGAGCCCTACTTTGTGCCCTGTTTTTCCAAAGTAGCTATGGTGTACGCCAGCTCCTCCATGCCTCCATCCTTTCCTTCCCTGCCCCACCACACACACACGCATGTACACACACACACACACACATACACACACACTTGCATGTAGGATCAACGAGGCTTGTATGCACATGTCTGTCACCAAGGATTGAGGCAAATTCATAATTCATGCCTATTAGCACTTTGTGTCAAAATTAGTACCTGGCAGCACCAGAAAGCTTGAAAAGCCTCTTTATTGCTTCCTGACCCACCCTCACCCGCTCTCTATGACCCCACCCATCTGCTGGTGATGAGCTTCCATCTATCTGCTTCTAAGCCAGATGAGTAGGGACTCCTTCCCTGGCACAGAGGCAGAGGGTAGCATTGAGTCACAAACTTATACTCCAGTGTGTGTACCTGTAGAGTCCTTTAGGTATACTGTAAATGTACTACACAGAGTACTGGGCTCTATGATGAGATGAATAGGCTACTCCCTCTGCAGCTGAGAACAACAAAACCTAACCAGGTAGAAAGCCACTGCATTTGCTACAGTTAATCATCTATCATCTCAGATTGTGGTTTCTACACCAAATGACTAGTACAGAAATTATATCATGGAGGAACTGAGAAGAGACCAAGCACAGGTGGGCAACTGGCTTATCTGAGCCTTAAATAAGAGCAGAATTTACTGTCAGGAGAGGTGGGAGTCTGGGCAGGATGATCTTTGTAATGACCCAGACAAGGGGTGATGAGAACATAAACAAGCAGGACAATTGCAGAAAATCAAAGAACTGAGAATAGCCAGGTAAAGTTTAATACAGATCCCAAGGGGACAAGGATGTTGATATTGGTTAAATCATTGTATTGTCTGAGGTGGCCAAGAGTCAAAGGCAATCTAGAGTGCCTGTCTCCAGGGAGGGGGGGACAAATAAAATGTGTGGAGGCATAGCATCTCAGCACGCAGGAGTTCAAAGCAATGAGCTAGATGCCTGCAGAGCAAATGTAGCTAAATCTAAACGGAAACAAAATAGAAGCAAAATAAAGCCTATTATAAAATATTGTTTATGTCAACCAAAGCACATGAACACACACAATGCTAGAAGGACACATATCCAGCACATCAGAGCAGGTGTCCAGGCAGGTGAGGTGAGTAGGAATGAGAATCAGGGACTGTAAAAGGAGAAAATAAATGGGAGACAAGCTTGTGGTGAATGATGTTGATAGTGCTGAGAACTGAAGTGTGTGATTAACTCAACTGTGCATGAGCCCCAAAGGGAGATAAATAATTGCATATACGCATACATAAATTTATGCAAACACTGAAACATATAAGCAATAGTTTGGAGGGCATTGTGAAGAATTGTATGGAGGTGAAGGGCAAAAGAAAGAGAAAGGGAAAAGGACACCAGGTGTTGGCAGCGCATGACTGGCACTGCTCTTGCCTCCAAAATGAGAGTGGCATCTTCTTTCCTTCCAACTTCAGTTCTATGAACACTTGTCTTGACCAGTAACCACATTCTAAGAAAATAACCTTTGTCATCAGACTGATGGGTGCATGAGTCACTTATTACTTTCTGTATCACACAGAAAATCTTTAAGCCTCTTCCTTCTCTGCAAAAAGAACAGCAATACTTCACATACTGCTCGCTCATAGGACTTCCATGAGCTAATAGAAGTAGATCTTCATACAGAATTTGGCTCAGTACATAAAACTTTTTTTTTTTTCCTGATTGCCCTGGACTCAGGGACCACAAGTTTTGGCCAATGTCCTCTGAGTGGCCAGTAATAGAAATGAGAGCAGAGCTTTGTGGAGGACAGTGACAGCCTCAGCTCAGTTCTGGAAGGCTCTGCTTTTCTGGAGGAGGATAGACAGAAATAACCCACTGGGCTTGGAGCAGACCCTCATCTCCTACTGGGCCCATGGGAGGACAGCATCCTCGTCTGGCTGTGTGCCCGAGGTCCAAAGAAACTCTGCTCAGAAAGGCTAGGCTCCTTTATACCCAATGTAGCTGCACATTTTCATCTTTTTTATGTGTTTGGGATGTTACACTAATTGTGATGGATGTTCTCTTTGTGCTCACGCTGAGGGGCGGATGATGAAGCCATAATGTAAGGTAATATGTCTATTAAAGATTTAAAATAACCCTCCTGCTGGATGATTCCTCACTCCTCTGGCAGATTCAAGCTTCTTGGGAAGAATTTGACTCTAAATTAGAGAGGGCGATAGGGTGGGAGGAAAGCAGGGCACCCGAAGGATATTCTCTAACTTCTGGGGGCTAACTGGTCTATCTTTTCCTCTCTTAATTAAGAAACATCCACTGAGCACCTACTATACACCAGGCTTCAATCCTGGCTTTGGAGTCAATGACCTTGGGATCTCTCAATTTAGGAGAACTATTACCTGGACTTCATGAGCAAAATCACAGTACTTAAAAGTCATGAAGTAATTATCTTCATCTCTGATGCCCAGATCAACATTACAACTCTGAGTTATGGGTGTGTCATTAGAAGTGGCTCTGGGAGCAGCCTGGTCCCCAAATTCCAGAAGCAAGATGAAACTTGGACTCATAGAACCAGGTAATCTCCCAGCCACATCTATCTCTAGCAAAACAAGAACCTTAAATAAAAAACAGGCAGAACTGTGGCATCTTCTGCATCTATCTCCTCATCCTGTGGTCTCTATTTTACTAAAGAGGAAGAAATAGCAAGAGGTGTGCCTTCACCTCAGCCAGAACCTCAGGGCCATGTGGTCATGAAAGCCAACAGTTTCACTGCTGGAGAGAGAGCATGCCAACAGACGAACTCACAGGAGAGCACTGTAGGTGAAGACTAACAATCCAAATACTAGTCCTAGCTCTACCACCAATCTCAGTTCCTATTCCTGGGCTCCAAAATCCTATGAATACACATTGGGAGGCTGTGGCAGGTGCATCACAAGGTCAAGAGATTGAGATCATCCTGGCCAACATGGTGAAACCCTGTCTCTACTAAAAAAAATATACAAAAATTAGCTGGGTGTGGTGGCATGCACCTGTAGTCCCAGCTACTCAGGAAGCTGAGGCAGGAGAATTGCTTGAACACAGGAGAATCACCCGAATGCAGGAGAATCAGGTGAACATAGGACTTGAATCCAGGAGACGGAGGTTGAAGTGAGCCGGGATTGTGCTATTGCACTCTAGCCTGGCAACAGAGCGAGACTCCATCTGAAGAAAAAAAAATCCTATGACTAGCCACAAAAGTCTAAATTCCTTCCACTGTGGCTCATCACCCATGACTCCCTTCCTTGCAAACCAGTCCCTGCCTGCACTACCTCCTCTTGCCCATCCCTACCTCTGCTCCTTCCGTCTTTCAGGCCTCTGCCTGCACTGCCTGCCTCTCTCCCATCTGCCTCCAGAACCCTGTTTGTACTTATAGATAGACATGATGAATGGAGGAAGATAAACAATATCCCGCGCTATTACCTATTGAAACTAACATCGATGACATTTTCATCAGCAGCAACAAAAAATAAATAAGATAAAATCTCATGTCATAAATTTTGAGTAGTGGTTGCCAAGAAAATAAAGAGAATATTTGGGTTGGGCATCGCTCATCACAAGTCCTAACTCCATTCTTCGTCCTTCACACACCCAACAGGTCACACAAGGCAAATAATGTTGTTAATAAAAGTCTCAAGAATACAACCCCATTTGAGAACACATAGAATTAAGGTGTGAGTACGTAGCCCTGGGCAGAGATAAAGACACATTCTCTTAAAGAGAATATCCATTTACTAAGGCTGTAAAATCATCACTTCTAACATATTTTGAGTATCTACTAGGCCATGACAATAACCCAGCACATGCAATATTCTATTTAAGCCTCAAAAATCCCTGTGATATTATTAGCTGCGTGGTGTACATAAGAAAACAAGGGCAAGTTAATCCTAACTGACATTCCATTTTAGTAGAGGCAGAAAAACTACATGGATTTACCATTTTTAGGATTCTAGTCTAAATTAGGGGAATACTCCAAAGCACAGGGTATTTCCTGCCATAAGAAAGATGTACCCTTGATCAGATTTGGGAGTCTCTAATGGTGTATTTTTTTAAAAAATCTCAGAAGACTATGGCCCAGATTATCTAACAAACTTTCTCACAGCTCCCACTCAACTTTTCAACCGGCTCTGAAGCACTGGGTAACTGAAAAGCAGTAAGAACATAATACCATTAGAATTTGGCTAAAGGGGAAACCAAAACTGTCTCAGTAAGAAGGGAAACATGTTTAGAAGCATTTGCCCCAATGTACCACAGCAGTCAGAGTTCCTCATGCTTACATGAGCAAGAGGGTAAGTTGGCTGTGGAACCTATCACAGGAAACCCCTGAAGGAAAGCATGGGCTACAGGAGACAGAGAAACAACTCAGCAGAAAACATAACCCAAGGAACAGAAGAAAAGTTCTAGCAAGTGCTTCAGGCTATGGAATAACTTGATAATATTAATAACATGAATTCTCTGTTTTATAAAGGGATTTAAGACAACATGCCAAGAGAACAGAATAAGAAGAAAAGGCACATTGCAGAACTAAGGGAACTGATTGAGGACCACAACAGTATCATTTACGAAACGAATAATTAGAGCAGCCAAGAACAGAATAGACGTGGCTGAAATTTTAATTAAAGCCTCGAAATGAAATTCCTGAGTGAATGCAAAGGGAAGGAAAGGGGAAGATAGGATGATTACAGATAAAGTAACAGATATCAAGGGAAGACAGAAATGATACAACATATGGATAAAAAAGTGTTCCTGAAATAGAGAACTCAAAAAATACGGACAAGAATTATTCAAAGATATTTTAAAGCTAAATTTCCCTAAATGAAGAAAGAACTGAATAAAAGAGGGTAAATTATAAAAGCACATCCATTCACAGAAAACACTTGTACAGAATGACTAAACCCAAGAGATATCCTGGTTACATTCTTGAACTTCAAGGATTAAGAAAGGAATTACTTAGTTATACTTGCAGAAAAAGCAAGAAGAGAAACCAAAGCTGTCTTCGATTCTCTCCAGAGAAACATCCAGTGTCAGAAAAGAAAGGGGCAATACTTCCAAGTTCTGAGGCAAAAAAATAATGACCCAGGAATATTATACACAGATAGAAATCCTACAGTATAAAAAGCCATCACAGTTGGATGTGATGAGGTCCAGCACCCATCCCACCTCCTCAGTGCAAACTTCCCTGACCACCCGAGCACTCATCAATCTTTTTCTACTCTTATTTCATATGTGTGTCAGTCTCTTCTCTTAGGCTATGCTATGAGCTCTGAGCTTTCTGTTGTGGAGAATACACACACACACTAGTGCTCTGGAAACAGTTTGTTTTAGTATAATGAAAATGCTCAAGAAACTGTAAAATCCTGTACAGATGAAAGACACTGTTATCATTGGCTGCGATCCAAATCTTAGCTCTTACCATCCTTCTGCCTCATCTCTCGTCATCCTTCCTCTCATTATTCTTCCTTTCCAGAATGAAGATCTGGATAAATCTGTAAAGAAACCAGCCAGTTGGTTATTTTGTTTTGTTTTGTTTGCATATGAGTGAACTGTGGCTCACAAGGTTAAGTGACTGGCTTAATAAGGTCATAGGCAAGTTAGTAGCCAAACTGAAATTAAGACTCAGCTCTCTCCATTTCTTGCACAGGATAAATGATTCTGGAAAGCCTCCAGCATACCCTCCTGTGAAGATAACTATCTGAGTCAATTTTGAAGGCTGAGGCCAATATATTGCACAAATACAGCTAAGCAGTTCTGTGATCTGTATGATGTGATGTGGTTGTACTTGTTAAAATATTGAAATGCCTCTGAACCAGCTGATAAGGAGCCACTGTCCTCTGGGACCTTCCAATTTCCCCAAGATTCAATAATCACAATGGTAATTCCTGTCATAGGAGGGGACCTCAGGGCTCTTTTGGAGTGCCACAGCCTGTGTATATTTTGATGGGTGATTGCCCAGGCTACCACGGCCATTAAATATTGTGAATGTGCCCCTGCAGACACACAGTGGATGTGGAGATAGATGTGGCAGTGGGCATATAAAGAGATAGGGTTGGAGAAAGAGACAGAGTTAGGCCTCAACCCCATTCTCTTGCCCCTAAACCTTTGTGGTCTTCTAGGGACATGGCTTTGAACACAAGGGCTCCTCTTAATCTGAGATCAATTCTCATGGCTGGAGCCACTCTAAATGTGCTCAACAGGCACTTTCATATCTTTTTCTGGGAACATAACAGAAAGTCCCCTGTCAGGGAATTCACATTGCAATACATTTCAAAAAGGTGGAATATATTAGGACTCATCCCATAAAGTTCTGTGATTGATCAATGAATACAAACAGTACAGATGGTGGCTCAGGAATGTGTGAGCTGGTGTCCTCACACACACACACATCCACACCGTGTGTGCTTACAAACTCCCCAAGTGTATCACCTATTCTAACAGCTTCAATTTCAAAAAATTACTATTCCATTCCTTTCCGAGAAGTGGTAGAATAAAGGGTACAGGTGTGAATTTCCAGTAAACAGAGTTCTTACTGTTAAATGTTATCAAGTTTGTAAGTTTGTTTCTTTAAGCAATTACAGCCAGAAAAGTAAACAGTTTATAGTGTGTTATTTAGAGCTGTTCATATCAGGGCTGATCAACAAGTGTTGACAGATCTCCAGATACTTCCACTTGGCAATCCCATTTGAATCCAGAACCATGTTGGAAGGAGTTATGATGGGAAAAATCTAGAATTTAGAGGAATAGGAGGCACCCTTTGGGAATGGTTCTAAATCAGGGTCTTGGGCATCTCTCAGCTTGTACAGCCAGAGAGTGAGGCTCTGAGGACATTTATAGGACTTGTTTTGGGGATCTGGGAAGAAAGAGACCCAAATGATTTATCCCCTCAGTAAACACTACCTCATCTCTTCATTCCAGATATTCACTAGAGACTCATGTTTAACAGTTCGCCTGACTATTCAACTCAATTTAATAAGTATTTTGGTGCCTATTTTGTGTAAGAGAGTGCATGGTGCTGTGACTTTGTGATGGATAACTGTGTTATAGTCCATGCTATTGCTGGATTTAAATCTACAGAAGACTGTGGCTATGGTCAGTATCTGATTGTTACTGAATTTGTAGTTCATCTATGTCTCAGAAGAAAGCAGTTATCTAATTAGAGACTAAAAAAAAAACAAAGCAGAATGAGAAGAGAAAAAGAAGACATCAGAAGCTGAAGAACCAGAGAGTGAAATAAGGAGGCCAGAATTGGACAAAGAACTGTGGTCCAAAAAAGAAATAAGAAAGAACTAAGTAGAGGTGGGATGAGGTGATGCATAGAGGCTGAGGAGCTCAGTCTGTCCTGATAAGAGACTCAGACTAAAACCACCGAGGTCACCCTTTAGCAAGCCTGAGACTCCTGAAAGCCTGATGTAAAGAGCTAGACTAGCAAGGTCCACCGTCTGTGGAGTAATAGCTTCCTCATGTATGGTGAGCTTCAGTTCAGGAGGGCCTCAAAACTCCTCTGGAACTTCACTCTCCATCTGTAAAATGAGGACCAATATCTTTCTCTGGTCCATTCAGTAGGGTCTTTAGAAGTAGCAAGTAAGACAATGGATGCCTAGTCAATTGTTAAATACATGAGACTGGTCTGATTACCATCCTAAATTGCCTGAAACTGCAAGAGAGATTAGTTTTATTTAACAATAGACCTCTTTTAAAATGCAAATATATTTCATTCAATTAAAGAAATCAAGTTTATTCTAAGTATTCTTAGTTTTTTGATAGGTATGCTCTATAAAGTCTCTGCAAACACTGAGTTAGCAAATCTTGAGCCATTGCTCCTAGGGGAAATACAATGTGAGGTTCCTGCAAGCCTGTGGTCACAACCTTATTGTCAATCAATCAATACACAACCTTGTTCTATATGTACTTCTGTTTAAAGACACCTTTCTGTGTGTGTGTGTGGATTGGATTCACATTGGATTCACACCAACAGCACTATAACTCGCACATGAACAAAACTTAACATTTATTTTTTTCCATAAAGTGCATCACAGACTTCTTGAAGTTGGAAACAGTAGACAGCACTATTAGCACTCTGCTTGGAGAGCAGTTTCAACAGCAAAAACACCAACCAAAACCATAAAAACATGAAAAAGATGACACCAAATAGACCATGAGAAGACCCTCTCTCACAGTATGAGAGCTGAAGCAAGATGGCAGAGCATCGCCTTGTTCCCCTGAGCTGGGAACTTCTGTGCCAGGTGACTCAACTTTTTCACCACTCTGTGTGTGTATCTGAATGTCTACAAAGGTAGAATATGTGAATTTGGGGGTTATAATTAAGTTCTAACAAGTAGGTGAATTTGCAAAGACAGAATTCATGGATAATGATGATCAATTGTATTCACTGAGCACTTAATATTTTTAGACAATAGCCAGGCCTTAAGGTTACAACAATGAAGACTACACACACACACACACACACACACACACATTTATATACTTATATATAATATATATTTATGTATTATTTATTTTTATATATTTATATACATATATGTATATACTTACATTTATTATACAACAATGAAGACAGACTATATATGTGTGTCTATATATATAATTCTCTAATAAATATAAATATACATAAATATATACACATAAAATATATATACACATAAATATATATACACATAAATATATATATACACACACACACAAATAAATAAATAAATATATATATATATATATATATATATATATATATCCTTTAATAAAGCATGCATTTAGGGGAAAGACAATATATAAAAGAAACACAAAAAAGTTGAAAAAATTGCCCTGAAAAAATTCAGCATGGTAAGGGGAGCACAATTTAAAACTGGATAGTCAGAGTAGACCTTAAATAGACAGTTTTGAACAAAAAATTTGATCATGGAGAGGAAATAAGCCTTGCTGTTACCTGGGGGAAGAATGCTCCAGGCAGAGGAAATAGCCAGTACAAATGGCCTGAGCTATTTGAGGAAGGGGCTACAGAAGATTGAGAGGAGAGTCACCGGAGGTAATGTCAGAGAGGTAATGGGTCAGATTGTTACCCCATGCAGGGCATAGTATTACTAAGTACTTAGGCTCCAGCTGAAATGACCTGAAGAGCTATGGCAGGGTTTTGAGCCTTGCACCATGGGAATGGCTCACTCTGGCTATCATATTAAGAATAGACTATAAAGGGATAGGTAGGAATTAGAACAAATAAGCCATTAGGAATCTATTACAAAAATTCAGGCAAGATGAGAGTGGTGGCAGAAGAGTTGGTGAGAAGGGGCCAGATGCTGGATATATTTTAAAGGAAGAACTAACATGATTTCATGAAAGGTAGGACACAGAATCAGGAATGGTACCTAGGTATTTCAGCCTATTTTGATGGAGGGATGGAGTTGCCATGAGCTCTGATCGAAAAAAGAAGGCCAAAGAGGGTGTGGGGAAACATCACTTGGACGTGTTAAGTTCGCTATTTCTATTAGACATCACTGCCAGAGCTGAGCATTGCCATCTTGGACAAGCCCCTCATTCTAAAATTCACCTTACTGAAAAACCACCTAAATCCAAAGGGCATCAGTCTAATGGCTAAGGTCATCATGACCATAAACCACAAACAACATCTTCAACCAGAAACATTCCAAACTCCTCCCTGACCAAAGACATGCTAGCCTCAAGTAATTCCCCTCCAGCCCGAAAGATGTTGGCCCCAAAATAACCTCCCCACCTCCCTGAGACATTCCAACCCCACCACAAAACTTCTCCCTCACACAGAAACATTCCAAGCTTGAAGTAAGCCCCTCACCCTAAAAGCAATATATACTCTTAGTCTCTAAGAGAAAACACTCCTGACCAAAATCGGCCAGAAACTCCTCTCAGGTTTTATCTAAAGAAAACCTGTCTTTGACTGTTAAGCCACATTTCATGTTTCTTTCCTCTTTAACTCTTATAATCACTACTGAATAAGCAGTTGGAATCAGGAATTAAGTGGCCATATCTGTACCGGAGATATAGGTTATGAGCACATTGGTGGGATTTAAAGCTATAGGATAGGATGACATCAGCCAGGCAGTAAATGTAATGGAAAAGAACAACGTCCAAGAATTGAGCCCTGACGCACTCCAATAATAAAAGACAAGGTAGAAAAGAAGAAAACAGAAAAAAAGATTAAAATATTACCAGAAAAGTAAGAGTAAAATCAAGTGTGTGGTGTTTAGGAAGCTATGGGATGAATGTGTTTTCAGGAGTAAGGAATGAATAACCATGAAATGTTTACTGAGAGGTTAAATATCAGTTTTAAGAATTGATGTGGATTTAGCAGCATTGAAGTCGTTGTGACCTTAAATGTGGGTAGTTTTGGTAGAGGGGTTGAAGGCAAAATCTTGTTTGACATGGGATTAACAGAAAATAGGAGGACAAGAATTTGAGGTAGTGGGTAGAGGCAATTATTTTGAGGAGTATTACTCTAAAGCGGAGCAGAGAAATGCGAGGTGCGGTGAGATCAAAAGACATATTTTTAAAGACTTTATTTTTTAGAACAGTTTTGAGTTACCTGCAAAATTGAGTAGAAGGTAGAGAGATATCCCATATACCCCTTTCTCCCATTCATGCACAGCTTCCCACATGATCAATTCCCCCACCAGAGTGGTGCATTTGTTACAATCAATAAACTTAAACTGACATGTCATTATAACCCAAAGTCAACAGTATTCATTAGGGATCACTCTTGTTGTACATTCTATGGGTTTGCACAAAAGTCTAATGGCGTGCACCCACCATTATAGTATCATAAAGAGTAGTTTCACTCCCCTAAAAATCCTCTCTGTCACAATGATTCATCCCACCTCCTTGAAACAACTGATCTTTTTACTGTTTCCATAGCTTTGCCTTTTATAGAATGTCATAAAGTTAGAATCATACAGCATATAGCCTTCTCAGATTGGCTTCTTTCACTTAGTAATTTGCATTTAAGGATTCTTCATGTATTTTCGGTTTAATAACTCATTTCTTCTTAGCATTGAATAATATTCCATTATTTGGATGTACCACAATTTATTCGTTCACTGACTGAAGGACACGTTGGTTGGTTTAAGGGACTTTTTTAAGATGGGAGAAATAAGCACATTGGGCATGATAATGATAGTGATTTACTAGAAATAGAAATATGGATGGTATAGGGGGAAGAGAGAGAAATGCTGGAACAATAACCTTCAGTAGGTGGGGGTGGGTGAAATGTGTGGTGTTGTGGCCTTAGAGGGGTACATGTAGAGTTCACCTCCACTGACGCTTGGGAAGCTTATGGGTGTAGATGCTGGTAGATGGGTAGATGTGATGGTAGAAACATGTGGAGATTCTCCTCTGATTGCTTCCTACTTCACTGACAAAATTGACGCAATGTTGTCAGCTGAGAATGATGGTGAAGGAACATATGGTGAAGGTTTTAAGATAGAGGCAAATAGATGGAATGTAGTATGAATGCCAGGGAACACTGTGACTCAACTGTTAAAGTGAGTTACATCTGGCCCGAGAAGGACTCTGTACTTCTATAACTGACTCCTTGTGGATGAACTGCAACCTTACTTAACAGGTAGACAAGATTGAAAACCTAACTTGGGAATACACATCTGTAACAATAGCTGAGTCTTGGCCAATCCCAGCAGCCATACTTCAATCACCCCTATGCTGCCGAGTATTCAAATAAGGCAAACGCTGAGCTGTAACCAATCCCATTGTTTCTGCACCTCATTTCTGATTTCTGTACATCACTTCCTGCTTTTTGTCTATAAATCTTCTTCCACCATGTGGCTGCGCTGGTGTCTCTCTGAATCTCCTGTGATTTGGGGGACTGCCCAGTTTGCGAATTGTTCATTGCTTAATTAAACTCTTTTAAATTTAATTTTGGCTGAAGTTTTTCTTTTAACACAACTTAAAGTAGCCCATGAGACGGTCAGCATGATTATGTGTTTTCTCTGTTTCAGATTAGCTGCGTGAGTGTAGGTGCAGAGGTTGTGGAGAGTTTGCTTAGGATCTTAGTTCTCCCGAAAGAGTATTAAAATGGGACAAAGAAGTTAAGGGGCAAATACAAGGGATGGGTATAACGAGTAGAATAATGTATTTTAAGCTGAGTATCAAGGGTTGATTGAAGTCAGAGCACTAGAAGAAATGAGCTAGAAAAATAAATGGTGAGGTCAGAAAGTGGGCTGTTAGTAAGGATAGGGCAGAATTCAGCCATGAGATCAAGTAGTGGAGTAGAACAGAAAGAATGCATTCATTAGAGAAAAAAGAAATTCAAGGAACTAGAAGGTCAAGAGTTAAAGGGATTATGCATGTATATATGGAAATCACCCAGAATTAAGATAGAAAGAGAGTCAGAGAAACAGTAAGCCAACAGCTAAAATCATTGAAAACTAAGAGGCATAACTCTGGGATTAGAAGTTAACTGTAGTTAGAAGAGGAGTGGGCGGCATACTCTGAAGACACAAGATTCAGATCTGCATGTTTAAAGGAAAGAGAGGAGAGGACAGATTAGAAGCAACAATGAAGAGAAGAGAGGATCTTTAGCTTTCCTCCACATCCTGTGGTATAAGGGATAAGGGCAAATAAATAGCCCTCACTCCAGAAAGGTCCAGAAAAGCCCTGTTCTTGGGGGAAACCTAGGCTTTAGTTAGGGCAAGAAAATGAAGGGAGAATTCAGACAAGAGGTTTAGAATGGGGCGGGGGGAGGTTGCTGCTGATGGACCACGTATTCTAGCAGACACAAGTGTTCAAGAGTTGGGGAGGACAAGGTGGGAGATGGGAACAGAAAATGGGCTACAGAAGACAGAAGTGGCATAGGTCTGGGGCTTCTCACGGTGATTCTCATACACAGGGACATGAGATCAGCCTGGGTAGACTCAAGAGAGTCAAAAGTGGCCCAATCTGTTTGATGGGGTGGCTAGGAGTGGTATCTAAGGCTCCCTTTCAATCCTAATAGATAGAGGGTAGAAGGTTTGGAGAGGTAGAGGTTAACCATCATTATTTTATTAACATTAATATGGTTAGAAAACAAGTGAAGAGGCAGGGCTGGGAGGAGAGTGATTTGGATAAGAAGGGTGGGGAGGGCAGGGAAGGTATGGAGCATGGTTCATACAGAGACAGGAAGGACTATGTAAGCCATGGCAGTGGGGCTGGGAGAGGCTGGGGTCAGCTGGGGTTCCTGGGGAGCTGAGAAGGGATCCCAAGAAGTATAAAAGGGACATAGATGTGAGTGACAGGCACAGATTATCAGAGCTGAAAGGGACCTTTCATCTCAATCGTGTTCAAATGTTACTGCTCCTATGCCCCAGAAAGATTTTTATTCACGTTCCACACCTCTCTACTTCTTACATTTCAGTAGGCGTTAGCTCTCAGAAGATGTGTCCTTTTGAAAGAGACGGGATTGGAAGTTATATCAGTTTCTAAAATTCCTTCTATAAGCTGAAAATCACTTGAACTATTATTAAAAATTATTTTTAGTGATCTATCACAGGACAGTTTGATTAGGCAACTCTCTGCTGGTGCTGACAGCAAAGCACTGGAAACCACCAGAATTGAAAAGGGGTGTGCATGTGTGTGTGTGTGTACCAGTTCATTTTTGCACTGCTACAAAGAAGTATCTGTGACTAGGTAATTTATAAAGAAAAGAGGTTCAATTTGCTTGCAATTCTTCAGGCTGTACAGGAAGCACGGAAGCATAGCGGCTTCTTCTGGGAAGGCCTCAGGAAACTTTCAATCACAGCAGAAGGCAAATGGGGAGCCAATACTTCACGTGGCCAGAGCAGGAGGAAGAGAGAGACGGGCGAGGTGCCACACACTTTTAAACAACCAGATCTCAGAAGAACTTACTATCACCACGAAATCACCAAGGAGGTTGGTGTTAAACCATGAGAAAACCATCTCTACGGTCCAATCACCTCCAACCAGCACTGGAGATGACGGTTTAACAAGAGATTTGGGCAGGGACACGGATCCAAACCATATAAGTGTAAGTACGTTTTCATTTATTCACCTAAAGAAAAAACCTATTAGAATCATTCACTGTCTCCATACCTGGGAGAAATACCAAAACGACTTTACCAAAACTTACTAAGATACTATTATTTGTGCCCATTGTTTTCCAGGGAGATGCACATTTTTTAGCACAAAATGCCCAGATAGAATTGATAAAATTGAAAATATTAACTTCAGTACGTCTTTAACAATATAATGTTTACAATAAACTTCTCTTATCTCATCTTATTCTTTAAATATAGACTTAGCTCACTTGTAAACGGGGCCATGTCTGCCGAATAACCTAGTTAGTAACATCAGCCCTGACTATCAAATGATCAGCCCAATCAGAGTCACTTATGTCATAAAATGTCTGACTTCATTTTTGAATTTAAGTAAACGGACTAATAGACATTTCAGAAATATTGTTAAAAATTACTCAGCAATATATCGTGGAACTGTGTTTTTTAAGGTAGAATACTAAAAGCAGTCAAATCAAGTTTATGCTGATACAAAGCGAATACAGTCTATTCTTACAATTTATAAAAACAACAATAAATCCTTATGCTGCTTCTCACTACTTAATTTGAAATAATTCAGTGTAATCTCAGCAAATGTGTGTTATTTATGGAGCAAGAAGTATCAAACTCTTGTTAGTCCTTTGGTAAATGTGGGCACATATATGAATTGAATCTCTCAGCTTTTGAAAATCATTAAATTAGAATTATGAATATAATTTCAGAAATGATGCCATTAATTTTCTGAGACTTTATGACCAAGATTTTCTCCTCTATTTAAAGAGAAAGGTACACACTGGTAAAACATTGTTATAGCTATGGTATCATTTTATTCTTCATTAATCAGATCTAGAAAATATTAAGCATTTCATAAGAAGAAATAAGCTGAGGACTGACATAAATATTTCATGATACCATTTTATAAAATAGGTGTTAACTAACTTATTGAATAACACACAATGAATTTTAAAGAAATCAGCTAAAGCTTTATTCACATACATTTTAACCTTTACCCATCCTCAAAAACATACCCATTGTGTTGAATACAATCTGTGTCCCTAACCTGTATACTTTCAGCTGTTCTAAGGCGCTTTTCTTTCTGGATAATGGTGCTTCCCAGGAATGAGTATTGAGAATACATAAACATAACTGCTTGTAATTAAATGTGTGTAACAAGGTCATTTTTAGCATCCATTATTTCTTCCCAACTCTCTTTGCTTTGCACCTACCATATTATCCCACAACAGCTGAGCATCTCTGACAACAGTTAGGTCTTGGAAGAGGTGGGGTCATGAAACAGAATGGTCATAGACTGCCATTGTCTGTGCCCTCCCCAAAAGGGCCAACATACTCCATGTCTAACACTATTTCTTAAAGAAAACAAGTGAAATCGGTAAGGAGAGGCATCCTCTGTGTTTCTGGTGCTTTGACGAATACAGGAAGTTTGGCTTTCTGGAGGCATTCACACCCTAGAACAGTGTGCCAGAGGAAAATTCGGGAACGATGAGTGCCTTGGTTTTGTAGAATCGGAAAAGAGCTTTTATGAAATGGGTGTGAGGAGGGACAGCAGGGAGAACCTGCAAGAGACCAGCAGACAATGGGTGGAAGTTGAGGAAGTGAAAACCAGTTTAGTGAGAACATCAGTACAGTCACTCCTGGAACAAGCCCTCAGAGTTCCTGATGCCACTGCTGCACTCTCACTCTTCAAGAGACAGGCTAACAAGAGGCTCATGTTAAAGATGGGGATCAGAGGAGAGTGAAGCCATAGTCCTAGGGTTTCCACATCTTAAGAGTGTGGCTACGAAGGCTACAGCTCGGTAGCTACCCTGTTGGTTTTCAGAGTGTATGAGGAGAAGAGAGAGGAGAGAGGAGGGGAGGGGAGGGGAGGGGAAGGAAGGGGACGACAGACAAATAAGAGAGAGGAACAGAGAAAGTTCGTGGAGGAGGAGAAGGAAAAGGATGAAATTAAAAGTTCAAAATTACCATCCCAATTCATTTTTCTTCCTCCTAGAGCACTGAGTAGTCTATGCCAGAATCAATAACAAGTGCATGGGAAATGAAGACAGGAGTTCATCACACTCTAGAACTGCACAGAGAAAGGGAACTCTTTTGAGGCTCCTTCACGTGGGTCCCTGAACTTTGCTGCTTCAGTAGAAATGCTAACTCCTGTGGCACAGGGAGCAAGCATTCCCTTCCTCCAGCAACACAGAGAGTGTGAGTGTGGTTTTACTTTGTTTCACATGGACCAAGCAAACAAACACAGAATGTGCACTCTTTTGAATGATAATATTTAATAATGATGTGTACTTGTTAGTGAACCACTGCCGTATCAACAGTTATTGCCTGGCCCACAGGGACACCACCTCGGGTTTCCTTATTGCTGTGATAGGGACTGGGACCTTCTTTGGAGAGGCCTGATGGAGATGCCAGGTGGGCTGTAGAGAGCCATGGGCATGGGCATCACCCCCAAGGCCCTGAATCCCACAGATGAGGCATTTGGTCTCTCTCTATGCCAAGGATGCAAACTCCTTTTCCAAAGAAGCCCAAAGCACACTGACTAGCATGGATCTTTCATTTCCCTTTGGAGCAGGAATGAAAATAAAATTTTATACTGGACTATAAGGTAGGATTCTGGGAGTAGCGATTCAGAGAATAAGGGAGAGGCTGCATAAGCACATTGTAATCTCAGCCAAGGAGGAGCTCCAAGAAACTCTAGCTGTTCACACTCAAGGATGGGAGAGAAGACAATTTTGCAATGGCTGTCATAATCAAACCATGACAGATAAGCCATGGAGTCCATCAGCCCGGAAGACTGTATTGTGCAGCCACTATGCACCCAGCTCTTGGGTTCTGTGAGGACCAGGATACTTGGCCACTGCCATCATGACACTTAAAACCTCATCCTACAATCCTGGAGCAAGATGGCCAAATAGGAGCAGTTCCAGCCTTCAGCTCCCAGTGTGAGCAACACAGAGGACGGGTGATTTCTGCATTTTCAACTGAGGTACCGGGTTCATCTCACTGGGGAGTGCTGGACAATCAGTGCTGGTCAGCTGGTACAGCCCAACCAGCAAGAGTTGAAGCAGGGCAAGCCATCGCCTCACCTGGGAAGTGCAAGGGAGAAGGGAATCCCTTTTCCTAGCCAACAGAAACTGAGACACACAACACCTGGAAAACTGGGTAACTCCCACCCTAATACTGCGCTTTACCAAGGGTCTTAGCAAATGGCACACCAGGAGATTATATCCCACACCTGGCTGGGAGGGTACCATGCCCACAGAGCCTCCCTCATTGCTAGCACAGCAGTCTGAGATCTAACTGCAAGGGAGCAGTGAGGCTGGGGGAGTGGCACCCCCCATTGCTGAGGCTTAAGTAGGTAAACAAAGCCACCAGGAAGCTCGAACTGGGTGGAGCCCACTGTATCTCAAGGGGGCCTGCCTGTCTCTGTAGACTCCATCTCTGAGGACAGGGCATAGCTAAACAAAAAGCAGCAGAAACCGTGGCAGAGATAAATGACCCTGTCTGACAGTATGAAGAGAGCAGTGGATCTCCCAGCACAGAGGTTGAGATCTGAGAATGGACAGACTGCCTGCTAAAGTGGGTCCCTGACCCCTGAGTAGCCTAACTGGGAGACATCCCCCACTAGGTGCAGACTGATACCTCACACCTCATATGGCAGGGTACACCCCTGAGATGAAGCTTCCAGAGCAAGAATTGGACAACTACACTCACTGTTCAGCAATATTCTAATTTATGCAGCCTCCGCTGCTGATACCCAGGCAAACAGGGTCTAGAGTGGACCTCAAGCAATCTCCAACAGACCTACAGCTGAGGGTCCTGACTGTTAGAAGAAAAACTAACAAACAGAAAGGACACCCACACCAAAACGCCATCAGTGCGTCACCATCATCAAAGATCAAAGGCAGATAAAACCACAAAGATGGGAAAAAAGCAGCACAGAAAACCTAGAAGTTCAAAAAATCAGAGCACATCTCCCCCTCCAAAGGAATGCACCTCATTGCCAGCAACGGATCAAAGCTGGACAGAAAATGACTTTGACGAGTTGAGAGAAGAAGGCTTCAACTGATCAAACTTCT
Source organism: Macaca mulatta (assembly GCF_049350105.2). Classification (NCBI taxonomy): domain Eukaryota; kingdom Metazoa; phylum Chordata; class Mammalia; order Primates; family Cercopithecidae; genus Macaca; species Macaca mulatta. The sequence continues at coordinate 22,295,260 of NC_133413.1, read as the reverse complement.
CAGAGCTAAAGGAGGAATTACGTACCCAGCGCAAAGAAACTAAAAATCTTGAAAAAAGACTGGAAGAATGGATAACTAGAATAATCAATGCAGAGAAGGCCATAAACGAACTGACAGAGATAAAAAGCGTGACACAAAATATATGTGACAAATGCACAAGTTTCAGTAGCTGACTCGATCAACTGGAAGAAAGAGTATCAATGATTGAAGATCAAATGAATGAAACGAAGCGAGAAGAGAAGTCTAGAGAAAAAAGAGGGAAAAGAAATGAATAAAGCCTCCAAGAAATATGGGATTATGTGAAAAGACCAAATTACATCTGATTGGTGTGCCTGAATTGAGGGGGAAAATGGAACCAAGCTGGAAAACACTCTTCAGGATATCATCCAGGAGAATGTCCCCAACCTAGTAAGGCAGGCCAACATTCAAATTCAGGAAAGACAGAGAACACCACAAAGACACTCCTTGAGAAGAGCAACTCCAAGACACATAATTGTCAGATTCACCAAAGTTGTAATGAAGGAAAAAATATTAAGGGCAGCCAGAGAGAAAGGTCGGGTTACCCACAAAGGGAAGCCCATCAGACTAACAGCAGATCTCTCGGCAGAAACTCTACAAGCCAAAAGAGAGTGGGGGCCAATATTCAACATTCTTAAAGAAAAGAATTCTCAACCCAGAATTTCATATCCAGCCTAACTAAGTTTCATAAGTGAAGGAGAAATAAAATCCTTCAAAGACAAGCAAATGCTTAGAGATTTTGTCACCACCAGGCCTGCCCTACAAGAGACCCTGAAGGAAGCACTAAACATGGAAAGGAACAAATGGTACCAGCCACTGCAAAAACATGCTAAAATGTAAAGACCATCTATGCTAGGAAGAAACTGCATCAACTAATGAGCAAAATAACCAGTTAATATCACAATGACAGGATAAAGTTCACACATAACAATATTAACCATAAATCTAAATGGACCAATTAAAAGACACAGACTGGCAAACTGGATAAAGATTCAAGACCCATCAGTTTGCTGTATTCAGGAGACCCATCTCACATGCAGAGACACACATAGGCTCAAAATAAAGGGATGGAGGAAGATCTACCAAGCAAATGGAGAACAAAAAAAAAAAAAACAGGGGTTGCAATCCTAGACTCTGATAAAACAGACTTTAAACCATCAAAGATGAAAAGAGACAAAGAAGGCCATTACATAATAGTAGAGGGATCGATTCAACAGGAAGAGCTGACTATCCTAAATATATATGCACCCAATACAGGAGCACCCAGATTCATAAAGCAAGTCCTTAGAGACTTACAAAGAGACTTAGACTCCCATACAATAATAATGGGAGACTTCAACACTCCACTGTCAACATTAGACAGATCAATGAGACAGAAAGTTAATAAGGATATCCAGGAATTGAACTCAACTCTGCATCAAGCGGACCTAATAGATATCTATAGAACGCTCCACCCCAAATCAACAGAATATACATTCTTCTCAGCACCACATCATACTTATTCCAAAATTGACCACATAGTTGGAAGTAAAGCACTCCTCAGCAAATGTACAAGAACAGAAATTATAACAAACTGTCTCTCAGACCACAGTGCAATCAAACTAGAACTCAGGACTAACAAACTCAATCAAAATTGCTCAACTACATGGAAACTGAACAACCTGCTCCTGAATGACTACTGGGTACATAACGAAATGAAGGCAGAAATAAAGATGTTCTTTGAAACCAATGAGAACAAAGATACAACATACCAGAATCTCTGGGACACATTTAAAGCAGTGTGTAGAGGGAAATTTATAGCACTAAATGCCCACAAGAGAAAGCTGGAAACATCTAAAATTGACACCCTAACATCACATTTAAAAGAACTAGAGAAGCTAGAGCAAACACATTCAAAAGCTAGCAGAAGGCAAGAAATAACTAAGATCAGAGCAGAACTGAAGGAGATAGAGACACAAAAACCCCTCCAAAAAAATCAATGAATCCAGGAGCTGGTTTTTTGAAAAGATCAACAAAATTGACAGACCACTAGCAAGACTAATAAAGAAAAAAAGAGAGAAGAATCAAATAGATGCAATAAAAAATGATAAAGGGGATATCACCACTGACCCCACAGAAATACAAACTACCATCAGAGAATACTATGAACACCTCTATGCAAATAAACTAGAAAATCTAGAAGAAATGGATAATTTCCTGGACACTTACACTCTTCCAAGACTAAATCAGGAAGAAGTTGGATCCCTGAACAGAACAATAGCAGGCTCTGAAATTGAGGCAATAATTAATAACCTACCAATCAAAAAGTCCCAGACCAGATGGATTCACAGCTGAATTCTACCAGAGGTAAAAGGAGGAGCTGGTACCATTCCTTCTGAAACTATTCCAATCAATAGAAAAGGAGGGAATCCTCCCTAACTCATTTTATGAGGCCAACATCATCCTGATACCAAAACCAGGCAGAGACACAACAAAAAAAGAGATTTTTAGACCAATATCCCTGATGAACATCGATGCAAAAATCCTCAATAAAATACTGGCAAACTGGATCCAGCAGCATATCAAAAAGCTTATCCACCATGATCAAGTGGGTTTCATCCCTGGGATGCAAGGCTGGTTCAACATATGCAAATCAATAAACGTAATCCAGCATATAAACAGAACCAAAGACAAAAACCACGTGATTATCTCAATAGATGCAGAAAAGGCTTTTGACAAATTTCAACAGCCCTTCATGCCAAAAACTCTCAATAAATTCGGTATTGATGGAACATATCTCAAAATCATAAGAGCTATTTATGACAAACCCACAGCCAATATCATACTGAATGGGCAAAAACTGGAAAAATTCCCTTTGAAAACTGGCACAAGACAGGGATGCCCTCTCTCACCACTCCTATTCAACATAGTGTTGGAAGTTCTGGCTAGGGCAATCAGGCAAGAGAAAGAAATCAAGGGTATTCAGTTAGGAAAAGAAGAAGTCCAATTGTCCCTCTTTGCAGATGACATGATTGTATATTTAGAAAACCCCATCGTCTCAGCCCAAAATCTCCTTAAGCTGATAAGCAACTTCAGCAAAGTCTCAGGATACAAAATTAATGTGCAAAAATCACAAGCATTCTTATACACCAGTAACAGACAAACAGAGAGCCAAATCAGGAATGAACTTCCATTCACAATTGCTTCAAAGAGAATAAAATACCTAGGCAGCCAACTTATGAGGGATATAAAGGACCTCTTCAAGGAGAACTACAAACCACTGCTCAGTGAAATAAAAGAAGACACAAACAAATGGAATAACATACCATGCTCATGGATAGGAAGAATAAATTTCATGAAAATGGCCATATTGCCCAAGGTAATTTACAGATTCAATGCCATCCCCATCAAGCTACCTATGACTTTCTTCATAGAATTGGAAAAACTGCTTTAAAGTTCATATGGAACCAAAAAAGAGCCTGCATTGCCAAGACAATCGTAAGTCAAAAGAACAAAGCTGGAGGCATCACGCTACCTGACTTCAAACTATACTACAAGGCTATAGTAACCAAAACAGCATGGTACTGGTACCAAAACAGAGATATAGACCAATGGAACAGAACAGAGCCCTCAGAAGTAATACCACACATCTACAGTCATCTGATCTTTGACAAACCTGATAAAAACAAGAAATGGGGAAAGGATTCCCTATTTAATAAATGGTGCTGGGAAAATTGGCTAGCCATAAGCAAAAAGCTGAAACTAGATACTTTCCTTACTCCTTATACAAAAATTAATTCAAGATGGATTAGAGACTTAAATGGTAGACCTAATACCATAAAAACCCTAGAAGAAAACCTAGGTAATATCATTCAGGACATAGGCCTGGGTAAGGACTTCATGTCTAAAACACCAAAAGCAACGGCAACAAAAGCCAAAATTGACAAATGGGATCTCATTAAACTAAAGAGCTTCTGCACAGCAAAAGAAACTACCATCAGAGTGAACAGGCAACCTACAGAATGGGAGAAAATTTTTGCAATCTGCTCATCTGACAAAGGGCTAATATCCAGAACCTACAAAGAGCTCAAACAAATTTACAGGACAAAAACAAACAACCCCATCAAAAAGTGGGCAAAGGATATGAACAGACACTTCTCAAAAGAAGACATTCATACAGCCAACAGACACATTAAAAAATGCTCGTCATCACTGGCCATCAGAGAAATGCAAATCAAAACCACAATGAGATACCATCTCACACCAGTTAGAATGGCAATCATTAAAAAGTCAGGAAACAACAGGTCCTGGAGAGGATGTGGAGAAATAGGAACACTTTTACACTGTTGGTGGGATTGTAAACTAGTTCAACCATTATGGAAAACAGTATGGCGATTCCTCAAGGATCTAGAACTAGATGTACCATATGACCCAGCCATCCCATTACTGGGTATATACCCAAAGGATTATAAATCATGCTGCTATAAAGACACATGCACATGTATGTTTATTGTGGCACTATTCACAATAGCAAGGACTTGGAATCAACCCAAATGTCCATCAATGACAGACTGGATTAAGAAAATGTGGCACATATACACCATGGAATACTATGCAACCATAAAAAAGGATGAGTTCGTGTCCTTTGTAGGGATATGGGTGGAGCTGGAAACCATCATTCTCAGCAAACTATCACAAGAACAGAAAACCAAACACCACAGTTCTCACTCATAGGTGGGAATTGAACAATGAGATCACTTGGACATGGGAAGGGGAACATCACACACTGGGGCCTATTATGGGGCAGTGGAGGGATGGCATTCAGAGTTATAACTGATGTAAATGATGAGGCAATGGGTGCTGACAAATTGATGGGTGCAGCACACCAACATGGCACATGTATACATATGTAACAAACCTGCACGTTGTGCACATGTACCCTAGAACTTAAAGTATAATTTAAAAAAAAAAAAAAAACCTCATCCTTGGCTCAGTGTGGTCTCCAATAAGTCAAGTGGCCACCATGCCATGGACACATTCTGATTTTATTCCATTTTATTCTGATTTGCATGTGTGAGCTAATGTACCTATTTACACCTGTGTGTAGGACTAATTGGAATGTCCACATTAGCATGCACCCATGTGTGTAAGATGGCATGTTGGCACATGCACATATGCATATAGTTGTATGTGTATGTCTTTACATATATATATATCTTTGTGTAACTGAGTGTAACTGTATGTGTTCTTGTGCCAGTGAATGTGAATGAGGTTTACGTATATAGACGTGTGCACATGTACACATACATTAATATCTTTCTGTATATTTCTCCCTTTGTATGCAGTGAAGTTCTTCAGCCCAGCTGATAAACAGACCTCACATGATATTTACTTATCTTGATCGGCTTATCAAGGTCCCCATTAGAGAGATAATTACATCTATGACTGAGAACTAAACAGCTCCAGTGCCATTACTTGGTAATCCCTCCCCTGCTGCCAGCACTTAGCTGGTCTCCTTCTCACTGAATCACAACTTAACGAATCCCTCCAGCCTTCACTGGGCAATATAGCCCAGGGAAACTGGGGGTCTCTGGCTCTCAAGCTCACCATGCAGCCATCTCTCCCAAATCATTTAATTAGCCTCAGCAGAGAAATGGAGGCTTCTCCTTTCTTCTACTCTTTGCTTCTCTCTCCATGACTCTCAGGCGAGGCCTTCTTTCCTTTGTAAGCTGCCTCTGACAGACTAAGCATACGTAGGCCAGTGTGAGCTCCATACACGTGAGTGGCCTGATGGAAGTGTGAACCAGCTATACATGCACCAGCATCAGGCCCAACCTTAGAAATGGCCATCCACCTCAGGGAGAGGTGCAACTAATTTTAAGTAAAGAAAAGAAATTGCTTTCATAATCTAAAGCCAACTGGGCAAGTAAAGCAGGTGTGTCCTGGTAAATGCTGACATTTACCTGCAAGGCTTTGTCAAAGCCAGGGTCGGAGCACCGCCACCCTGTAATCACTGTCATCGCTATTTTTGTATTGCCCTTGGGAGAAAATATTAAATCCCCCAGTTGTCTGAGTGGGAGTTAAGAGGAGGCTAAACAAGGGCTCAAAGACAAATAAGAAGTGTATAAAAGGAAATCCTGAGGTTGGGTGGGAGTCTCGGGTTTGGGGGAAAGAGGAGGAGAGAGTGGAGGTGGTGGACAGAGCAACAGCATTTTGGGCTTCGTGTTAGCAACACAGCAAAACTGGGCTTTTTGATCAAGCACTAAAAAAAGAAGCTAGTTTTTCTCAACACATAGGGTCACATAGTAGGTTTTATTTGCAAATGCTTCTGGAGCTGCCCCTGTCCTGACAGTCCTTCCCCAGGTAGTGCATCATGTCAGGCCTGCTGGTGCATGGTCAGTCAGCCTGTTACTCAGTGTCCCGGGCCTACCTGGAGGGAGATGGAGAGCCTGTGGCTGGCTTCCAGTGGCATGTCCCCTTGCACCTGAGGTTCTGAGGCTTAAATGTTTCCAGCCATCACCTAGAGTGCTTGTTAAAATGCAAATTTCCAGTACTCAATAGAGTGGTAGAGAATTGGGTTTGAGCCTTAAATAAACAGCAAGGGCATAGCCTAGAGGCAGTCAAGAGACAGAACCAGAAGATTCTGTTCAGAATTTTGAATCCTATGGCAGGAGATGCTGTAGACCCAGAGGAGTCTCCTCAGTCTTCATGACAGGTGATTATCAGCCTTGGTTCTGGTAACCATTCACCATGTGATATAGGGTTAGTCATGTCCCCTCTCCAAGCCTCCGTTTTACTCATCTGTAAAATGAGGATGTCTTCTCTGACATTTTGGGATTCTACTGTCATGAAACCACTGCCCCTCTTGTATTTATTTTCTCCTTGTTGAAATATCTCCTTGAGGCTTCTGCCTGGGTTCCTGGGACTGGTAGAGAATTAGAAAAACCAAATTTTGTGATTCATGCCCATCACTAGAAAGTTCTTCTTTCTCCACTGTGTGGTGTCAAGTAAAACAGATGTGTGCAGCTTTGTGGATGGCCCTGAACCGCCAGCCAGGGACAGCTCCTTAAGGGCTGAAAGGCTGTTGCATAGGATGAAGGCAAAGGAAGAAAAGCCTAACCTCAGTTGTGACTTCTTTTATACTCTAAGCATCAGCAACCCTAACCCCAGGTGCAAAAGGCATTTACACTTGCAAAAAACCAGAAGGACACCAAGAGGCCCAATTCAACCATCCTGTTACTTGAATTGCCACTTTGGATTATGGCCTCATTTTTTATTTCAGTGCCAAATTACCAGCTTAATATGGGTAGGTCGTTTTTAACCATAGATACCTTCAAGTAGATTACTTTATAATTCATATGCATTCATTCGTAACCTCTTGACATAAGTCTACACATGAAAGAGACACACAGAGAAATAAATGATTTTTTTAAAAAAATAAGTATAGGCCAGGCATGGTGGCTCATGCCTGCAATCTCAGCACTTTGGGAGGCCAAAACAGGTAGATCACTTGAGGTCAGGAGTTCAAGACCAGCCTGGCCAATATGGTGAAACCTGTTTCTACTAAAAATACAAAAAGTAGCTGGGCCTAGTGGTGGGCACCTGTAATCCCAGCTACTCAGGAGGCTGAGGCAGGAGAATCACTTGAAGCCGGTAGGTGGAGGTTGCATTGAGCTTAGATCGCACCACTGCACTCCAACCTGGGTGACAGAGTGAGACTCTGTCTCAAAAAAAAGTATAGAGGAGTGCAAAGAAGTGGAGGTGCTGCTGTGTACAGTGAAGACGGTACAGTCACATGCAGTTGCTAGAAACTGACCCTACATCTGGCTCTAAGCTTCCTTTAAGGAAAAGCATAAATAGAAATAAGGTCACTTACAACATGATTAGTTTAAGATGTTAGTAGCCATACCGTCCAAGAACTAGAGGGCTCTTGATTTATTTTTACTTTTTGAGAAACAGTCTCACTGCCAGGACTGGTGGTTCAAGCCTGTTCCTCCCAGCACTTTGGGAGGCCAAGGCAGGTGGATCGCTTGAGGTCAGGAGTTTGAGGCCAGCCTGGCCAACCTGGTGAAAATCCATCTCTGCTAAAAATACAGAAATTAGCCAGGTGTGGTGATGCATGCCTGTAATCCCAGCTACCGGGGAGGCTGAGGCAGGAGAATTGCTTGAACCTGGGAGACAGATGTTGCAGTGAGCAAGACTGCACCACTGTACTCCAGCCTGGGCAACAGAGCTAGACACTTTCTCAAAAAAAAAAAAAAAAAGAGAGACATAAAGCATCTCACTCTGTCATTCAGGATGGAGTGCTGTGACATAATCATGGCTAACTGAAGCCTCAACCCAGATTCAAGCAATCTTCCCACCTCAGCCTCCCAAAGAGTTGGTACCACAGGTGTGAGCCACCACCCCTGTCTAAGTTTTGATCTTTTGTAGAGATGGGGTTTCACTATGTTACCCAGCTTGGTCTTGAACTTCTGGGCTCAAGTGATCCTCCCAACTCAGACTCCCCAAGTGCTGGGATTTCAGGTGTGAGGCACCACCCTGGTCCAGAGGGATCCTTAAACAAAAGATTGTTAAGCACCTATTATAGGCCACCTGCACCCACGTGAGGGTCTGTGAGGGATCCAGAGGGTGGAAGTCCCTCTTCTCAAGGTATCAATAGGCTTAGTCATGGAGAAAACACACACATGGATGAGGATAAGTTTGCTACAAAAGTTGTCACATAGTTGTACGCCAGAGATACAAAGTTTTCAGGAAAAGAAGATGTGACAGTGCCTGGATGGCCTGAGGAGATCCATGAGGAAGGCTGGACATCTTCCACAACCTATAGAATCACATTGGCTGATGAGGCTGGGAGGAGGGTTAGAAGTTGGAAAAATTCAAGGGAGGTTCCAGCAGACCTGGTAAGACCAATCAGGCTGGAAAGAAGGAATTTTCAATATGGCCATCCCCTGGCAAAAGCTTTTCATGTCTTACGTAAACCACATGTCGAGGAAACATTTCCTAGACTGGTCTCCATGCTGTAGGGAGGAGAGCCCCTTTGAGCAGGAGGACAGGGGAGCCTGACCCACGTGTAATCTCATGAGCTGATGTTGATGAAGCACCTACAGTGTGCCAGGCATTGTGCTATGTGGGCCAGGATGGGAAGCAAAAGAGATGTTTGCCCTGTCTGTCCACTTCCTTACCCTCTGTGGGGAACTCCAAGTCATTTAGAGGACAAGGAGGGTCAGTTTCTCCTTGTAGTAAAGACAAATGGTGTGTGTCCAGAGAAGCCAGGTTACATTCTACAGAGCCTGTCTTGAGAAGCCACTAGAAGAATACACCAGTTTATTTAAAAAAAAAAAAAAAGTGAACATGTACAAATACAGGTGAGTCAAAATGACTTCTACAATTACCGGCTTTATAAATTCCAAGAAAATTAGAACAGAAAATTACTCCACTTTTCTTACCTACAATCGGGAGCCAGATACATGCTGTGCTGTTCTTCAGTGCTCTAACTGCAGAGACTTTCTCCCACTCTGTATTTGGGCAAACACACATGCACGTATTCATTTCTCCATTTTTTATTTAAGTACCCTTGTGGATTTTTTTCATATATCTGTCTTTCATTCGATTATAGAGTCCTCAAGAATGACAAAGACTATGTTTTAGTTCTAATATCTCCCACTGCTGCAAATCTTAGGAGGCAAAGTGATTCAGAGAGAGAATCACTAGGCTCCAGTCCTGACTCTCTTATCAACTGACTGCATGACATTGGACAACTTATGTCACCTCTCTGGGCTCCCATATTCTCATCTATACAAGACGGTTGACTAGACCAATCCTAGTAATAGTAATAACTTCCATTTCTTGAGCTCTTACAATGCACCAACCACTTTATGTAGGTTCTTCCTGATTGTCACAAGGACCCTGAGAAGAACCATGTTCATTTTGCAAAGGAAGATTCTGAGTATCAGAAGGTTAAGCAACTTGCCAAGGCCACACAAATATGAAGTGGCTAAGGCAGAATTGCCTGACTCCAAACTCCAGGCTCTTTCCTCTACCCCCACACAGGTTAACACTTTCCTTCTGTCTCCTCGTTGTCATGGTCTCATACTTTCCAACCTCAGGTTCCCTCAGAGCCCAGCTCCCTCCACAGACAGAGAAGAAAAGGCAATGAGTCAGAGCAGGAAGTTCAGAGGTTGAAGGGCAAATGTCAACACCCCCCAGCTGAAGCCAGCTCTCTGGGACCTCAGAAGGAATCTGGTTTTTCCCAGATGGAGAATGAAATTTGTCCATCTTCCCTCCTGTCTCCATTTCACATCCAGGCAGGGAGTCTCATGAGAAGCCCTGTATATAGGTCATATACTCATTCTTGATCCTCTAGGTGAGCTGGCCAAAAATAGCCAACCCAAAGTGTATGTGCATATGTAGGGAAAGATAACAGACACCATAAGTTATTGCTTCCCATGGGTTTAAATTGTAACAAGCATCTGGAGATATTACGGTACACAAACACACAAATACATAATTACTTTGCAGGCACATACACATACATCCCCACAGAGGACTGTAGTAAGAGTTATAGCGTGAAAGTACTTTTGACTCCTTGATTTATTTTTCCTATTATGGTGACCATCTTTTCTGAAACAAAAATCAAACAAATGGTCCAACACACAGTAATCATTTAGTCTTATGACGCACAAACTTAATCGTTTGCAATTAAAATATCTCAGAAAATAGGTGCATGTGGAGTTATCTTAATGAGAGAGAGTTTATTTCTCTGTAACCTTATTTCTGCCCTGCTGCAAAGTTCAGAACCCAAGATAAGGGGTATGCCAAGGGCAGGATTGTATCTTTTCCTAGTCCACCTATGGACCAAGGCTACTAGTACTTTTAAGATTTTTGTTCTGGGAATGGGGATCTAGCCTGAGCAGTTATTTTTACCCTTTCCTTTTGACAAAATAATCAATTTGGCTCCCACAGATTGCTTTTTTTCCACTCTGGCCAAGAAGAAAAGTAGTCCTTGGGGGGCGGAGCAAGATGGCCGAATAGGAACAGCTCCAGTCTCCAACTCCCAGCGCGAGCGACACAGAAGACCGGTGATTTCTGCATTTTCAACTGAGCCTCTGCTACTGATACCCAGGCAAACAGGGTCTGGAGTGGACCTCAAGCAATCTCCAACAGACCTACAGCTGAGGGTCCTGACTGTTAGAAGGAAAACTATGAAACAGAAAGGACACCTACACCAGAACCCCATCAGTACGTCACCATCATCAAAGACCAGAGGCAGATAAAACCACAAAGATGGGGAAAAAGCAGGGCAGAAAACCTGGAAATTCAGAAAATAAGAGCGCATCTCCCCCTCCAAAGGAGCGCAGCTCATCGCCAGCAACGGATCAAAGCTGGACAGAGAATGACTTTGACGAGATGAGAGAAGAAGGCTTCAGTCCATCAAACTTCTCAGAGCTAAAGGAGGAATTACGTACCCAGCGCAAAGAAACTAAAAATCTAGAAAAACAAGTGGAAGAATTGATGGCTAGAGTAATTAATGCAGAGAAGGTCATAAACGAAATGAAAGAGATGAAAACCATGACACAAGAAATACATGACAAATGCACAAGCTTCAGTAACCGACTCGATCAACTGGAAGAAAGAGTATCAGCGATTGAGGATCAAATGAATGAAATGAAGCGAGAAGAGAAACCAAAAGAAAAAAGAAGAAAAAGAAATGAACAAAGCCTGCAAGAAGTATGGGATTATGTAAAAAGACAAAATCTACGTCTGATTGGGGTGCCTGAAAGTGAGGGGGAAAATGGAACCAAGTTGGAAAACACTCTTCAGGATATCATCCAGGAGAACTTCCCCAACCTAGTAGGGCAGGCCAACATTCAAATCCAGGAAATACAGAGAACGCCACAAAGATACTCCTCGAGAAGAGCAACTCCAAGACACATAATTGTCAGATTCACCAAAGTTGAAATGAAGGAAAAAATCTTAAGGGCAGCCAGAGAGAAAGGGCAGGTTACCCACAAAGGGAAGCCCATCAGACTAACAGCAGATCTCTCGGCAGAAACTCTACAAGCCAGAAGAGAGTGGGGGCCAATATTCAACATTCTTAAAGAAAAGAATTCTCAACCCAGAATTTCATATCCAGCCTAACTAAGTTTCATAAGTGAAGGAGAAATAAAATCCTTTACAGATAAGCAAATGCTTAGAGATTTTGTCACCACCAGGCCTGCCTTACAAGAGACCCTGAAGGAAGCACTAAACATGGAAAGGAACAACCGGTACCAGCCATTGCAAAAACATGCTAAAATGTAAAGACCATCAAGGCTAGGAAGAAACTGCATCAACTAACGAGCAAAATAACCAGTTAATATCATAATGGCAGGATCAAGTTCACACATAACAATCTTAACCTTAAATGTAAATGGACTAAATGTTCCAATTAAAAGACACAGACTGGCAAACTGGATAAAGAGTCAAGACCCATCAGTCTGCTGTATTCAGGAGACCCATCTCACATGCAGAGACACACATAGGCTCAAAATAAAGGGATGGAGGAAGATCTACCAAGCAAATGGAGAACAAAAAAAAAAAAAAGGGGTTGCAATCCTAGACTCTGATAAAACAGACTTTAAACCATCAAAGATGAAAAGAGACAAAGAAGGCCATTACATAAAAGTAGAGGGATCGATTCAACAGGAAGAGCTGACTATCCTAAATATATATGCACCCAATACAGGAGCACCCAGATTCATAAAGCAAGTCCTTAGAGACTTACAAAGAGACTTAGACTCCCATACAATAATAATGGGAGACTTCAACACTCCACTGTCAACATTAGACAGATCAATGAGACAGAAAGTTAACAAGGATATCCAGGAATTGAACTCATCTCTGCAGCAAGCAGACCTAATAGACATCTATAGAACTCTCCACCCCAAATCAACAGAATATACATTCTTCTCAGCACCACATCACACTTACTCCAAAATTGACCACATAATTGGAAGTAAAGCACTCCTCAGCAAATGTACAAGAACAGAAATTATAATGACTGTCTCTCAGACCACAGTGCAATCAAACTAGAACTCAGGACTAAGAAACTCAATCAAAACCGCTCAACTACATGGAAACTGAACAACCTGCTCCTGAATGACTACTGGGTACATAACGAAATGAAGGCCGAAATAAAGATGTTCTTTGAAACCAATGAGAACAAAGATACAACATACCAGAATCTCTGGGACACATTTAAAGCAGTGTGTAGAGGGAAATTTATAGCACTAAATGCCCACAAGAGAAAGCAGGAAAGATCTAAAATTGACACTCTAACATAGCAGTTAAAAGAACTAGAGAAGCTAGAGCAAACACATTTGAAAGCTAGCAGAAGGCAAGAAATAACTAAGATCAGAGCAGAACTGAAGGAGATAGAAACACAAAAAGCCCTCCAAAAAATCAATGAATCCAGGAGTTGGTTTTTTGAAAAGATCAACACAATTGACAGACCACTAGCAAGACTAATAAAGAAGAAAAGAGAGAAGAATCAAATCGACGCAATAAAAAATGATGAAGGGGATATCACCACCGACCCCACAGAAATACAAACTACCATCAGAGAATACTATGAACACCTCTATGCAAATAAACTAGAAAATCTAGAAGAAATGGATAATTTCCTGGACACTTACACTCTTCCAAGACTAAACCAGGAAGAAGTTGAATCCCTGAATAGACCAATAGCAGGCTCTGAAATTGAGGCAATAATTAATAGCCTACCAACCAAAAAAACTCCAGGACCAGATGGATTCACAGCTGAATTCTACCAGAGGTACAAGGAGGAGCTGGTACCATTCCTTCTGAAACTATTCCAATGAATAGAAAAAGAGGGAATCCTCCCTAACTCATTTTATGAGGCCAACATCATCCTGATACCAAAGCCTGGCAGAGACACAACAAAAAAAGAGATTTTTAGACCAATATCCCTGATGAACATCTATGCAAAAATCCTCAATACTGGCAAACCGGATTCAGCAGCACATCAAAAACTTATCCACCATGATCAAGTGGGCTTCATCCCTGGGATGCAAGGCTGGTTCAACATTCGCAAATCAATAAACATAATCCAGCATATAAACAGAACCAAAGACAAGAACCACATGATTATCTCAATAGATGCAGAAAACGCTTTTGACAAAATTCAACAGCCCTTTATGCTAAAAACGCTCAATAAATTCGGTATTGATGGAACGTACCTCAAAATCATAAGAGCTATTTATGACAAACACACAGCCAATATCATACTGAATGGGCAAAAACTGGAAAAATTCCCTTTGAAAACTGGCACAAGACAGGGATGCCCTCTCTCACCACTCCTATTCAACATAGTGTTGGAAGTTCTGGCTAGGGCAATCAGGCAAGAGAAAGAAATCAAGGGTATTCAGTTAGGAAAAGAAGAAGTCCAATTGTCCCTCTTTGCAGATGACATGATTGTATATTTAGAAAACCCCATTGTCTCAGCCCAAAATCTCCTTAAGCTGATAAGCAACTTCAGCAAAGTCTCAGGATACAAAATTAATGTGCAAAAATCACAAGCATTCTTATACACCAGTAACAGACAAACAGAGAGCCAAATCAGGAATGAACTTCCATTCACAATTGCTTCAAAGAGAATCAAATACCTAGGAATCCAACTGACAAGGGATGTAAAGGACCTCTTCAAGGAGAACTACAAACCACTGCTCAGTGAAATAAAAGAGGACACAAACAAATGGAAGAACATACCATGCTCATGGATAGGAAGAATCAATATCGTGAAAATGGCCATACTGCCCAAGGTAATTTATAGATTCAATGCCATCCCCATCAAGCTACCAATGACTTTCTTCACAGAATTGGAAAAAACTGCTTTAAAGTTCATATGGAACCAAAAAAGAGCCCGCATCTCCAAGACAATCCTAAGTCAAAAGAACAAAGCTGGAGGCATCACGCTACCTGACTTCAAACTATACTACAAGGCTACAGTAACCAAAACAGCATGGTACTGGTACCAAAACAGAGACATAGACCAATGGAACAGAACAGAGTCCTCAGAAATAATACCACATATCTACAGCCATCTGATCTTTGACAAACCTGAGAGAAACAAGAAATGGGGAAAGGATTCCCTATTTAATAAATGGTGCTGGGAAAATTGGCTAGCCATAAGTAGAAAGCTGAAACTGGATCCTTTCCTTACTCCTTATACAAAAATTAATTCAAGATGGATTAGAGACTTAAATGTTAGACCTAATACCATAAAAACCCTAGAGGAAAACCTAGGTAGTACCATTCAGGACATAGGCATGGGCAAAGACTTCATGTCTAAAACACCAAAAGCAACAGCAGCAAAAGCCAAAATTGACAAATGGGATCTAATGAAACTAAAGAGCTTCTGCACAGCAAAAGAAACTACCATCAGAGTGAACAGGCAACCTACAGAATGGGAGAAAATTTTTGCAATCTGCTCATCTGACAAAGGGCTAATATCCAGAACCTACAAAGAACTCAAACAAATTTACAAGAAAAAAACAAACAACTCCATCAAAAAGTGGGCAAAGGTTATGAACAGTCATTTGTCAAAAGAAGACATTCATACAGCCAACAGACACATGAAAAAATGCTCATCATCACTGGCCATCAGAGAAATGCAAATCAAAACCACAATGAGATACCATCTCACACCAGTTAGAATGGCAATCATTAAAAAGTCAGGAAACAACAGATGCTGGAGAAGATGTGGAGAAACAGGAACACTTTTACACTGTTGGGATTGTAAACTAGTTCAACCATTATGGAAAACAGTATGGCGATTCCTCAAGGATCTAGAACTAGATGTACCATATGACCCAGCCATCCCATTACTGGGTATATACCCAAAGGATTATAAATCATGCTGCTATAAAGACACACGCACATGTATGTTTATTGCGGCACTATTCACAATAGCAAAGACTTGGAATCAACCCAAATGTCCATCAGTGACAGACTGGATTAAGAAAATGTGGCACATATACACCATGGAATACTATGCAGCCATAAAAAAGGATGAGTTTGTGTCCTTTGTAGGGACATGGATGCAGCTGGAAACCATCATTCTTAGCAAACTATCACAAGAACAGAAAACCAAACACCGCATGTTCTCACTCATAGGTGGGAAATGAACAATGAGATCACTTGGACTCGGGAAGGGGAACATCACACACTGGGGCCTATCATGGGGGGGGGGGAGGAGGGATTGCACTGGGAGTTATACCTGATGTAAATGACGAGTTGATGGGTGCTGATGAGTTGATGGCTGCAGCACACCAACATGGCACAAGTATACATATGTAACAAACCTGCACATTATGCACATGTACCCTAGAACTCAAAGTATAATAATAAAAAAAAAAAATGAATAAAAAAAAAGAAAAAAGATGTTTCTCTAAAAAAAAAAAAGAAAAGAAAAGAAAAGAAAAGTAGTCCTTAGAGCGAAATGGGTTTTCAGTAGGTTCCCTTGTTTCTCTAGGGCAATGTGCCTCTGCTATTAGGGTGACCCAAGACACAAACAAGGAGAAGAAAGCAGCAAAGGCACTGCTGCTGCTATGAATCAGGTAGTAGGAACCCAAACGTAAGTGGCTGTAATTGCTGGAGACAGAGCGTGGAGCATGCAAGCCGGAGGATGAATAATTTAGAAAGCCACGCTTAGGGGCCCAAAGAGAGGGCCTGTAGCTCACATCAAGCATTATGTTTGGCAAGGTGACAGTGTATTACCTGCCTGAAAAGTCCAGCTTCACTTTTCAACAGGGAGGAGAAAAGCTCTTAGGGCATTTAGAAATGGATTTATATGTGGACAATGAACACATCAACAAGCTATTGAACATTTGAGTGGGCCCAACTATGCTTGATAGTATAGAAAGGAAAATAAAATGTAAGTTCAGAGAGACCTGGTTCCTCCTGCAAGGATCAACTTGGTAGAGCAAAAAGAATGTGGGCTTTTAAGTGAGATAAAATAGAGTTTGAATCTCAGTTTGGTCATTTACTAATTATGTACACTTGGGCAACATAGCTGACCTCCATAAATGTTGGTTTCCCCATTTGTTCCCCATTTGTAATAGAATAGAATAGAGAGCCCAGAAATAAACCCTTGCATATATGGCCAAATGATTTTTGACAAGGGTGCCAAGACCATTGAATGAGGAAGGGGCAGTTTTTTTGTTTTTTTTTTTTCAACAAGTCGTGTTTGGAAAAGTGGATATCCACATGCAAAAGAAGGAGGTTGAACCATTCTCAAACACCATAAACAAAAACTAACTCACAATGGACAAAACAGCTAAACTTATAACAACTCTTAGAAGAAAACACAAGGGAAGAACTTCATGACATTGGATTTGGCAAAAATTTCTTGAATGTGACATCAAAAACACAGAAAACAAGAGAAAAAATAAATTGTGCTAAACAATAATTAAAACCTCTGTGCATTGAAGCATATTACCAACAGAGTTAAAAGCTAACCCATGGAATGATAGAAAATATTTGCAAATCATATATCTAATAAGAGGTTAACACTCATAATACATAAAGAACTTCTACAACTCAACATCAGCAACAAAAACCAAGTAACTCCATTTAAAAATGATCAAAGGACTTGAATAGACATTTCTTCAAAGACATGTACAAATGGCCTGGAAGCACACAAAAAGAAGCTCGATGTCACTATCATTTCAGAAATGCATCAAAACTACAATGAGATACCACTTCACACCCATTAGGATGGCTACTATTAAAAACCAACAAATAAGTAAACAAAAAAGTAAATTACGATAAAAATAGGGAGAAGTTGGAACCCTTGTGCACTGTTGACAGGAAAGTAAAATGGTACAAACATTATAGAAAGCAGCATGTCAGCTCCTCAAAAGATTAGAAATAGAATTGCCATATGACCCACAAATCTGCTACTGGGTATATATCACCCAAAATAAAAAATAGGGTCTTTAAGAGGTATTTTCACACCCATGTTTACAGCAGTACTAATCACAACAGCCAAGAAGTAGAATTAACTCAAATGTCCATGAATGGATGAATGAATAAACAAAAGGTGGTATATAGAACAGACTATTATTCAGCCTTAAAAAGGAAATAAATCCTTTCACAGGCTACAACATGGATATAACTTGAGGACATTGTACTAAGTGAAGTAAGCAACTCACAAAAAGACAAATACTGTATCATTCCACTTATATGAGGATCTCATATAGAGTAGCCAAATTCATAGAGACAGAAAATAGCATTGTAGTTGCCAGGGGCTGGCAGGAGGAAATGGGTAATTTTTGTTTAATGGGTACAAAGTTTCAGTTTTGCGAGATCAAAAGAGCTCTGGAGAATGAGAATGATGGTTGCAAAACAATGTGGATGAAGTGGCATTAAGCCACTGAACTGTACACTTAAAAATGGGTGAGAATAAATTTTGTGGTGTCTATTTCACCACAATTAAATTATAAAGGAAAACTAGTGGTCAATAAAAGCAAGAGCAGTGCAGACACCAAATGCTATGAGAGGTTCCGGCAGGGAGAGTGACTGAGGTAACGAAGTATTCAGAAAGGGCGTCATGGTGGATCTGTGAATGATTTGAGTAAGAGGATGAGGAGGTGAGGGAACATTGCAGAGAGTGTGACCAAGAAGATAGGGAAGCACTAATGTGGCACATCTGAAAAATACAGAAGGGATCAACCCAAATATATGAAGCAGAGGTGTCAAGTTGAGAAAGGGACCCAATAACCTTAGTGTGAAAATAGGAAGTCAGAATGCAAACAGCCTGGGATACCTAGTGGCAGAGTTGTTGAGCCAGACTCTGCTTCTCCTTGAAGGATGAAAGGCCCAAGGGAAGATATGATCATGTGTATTTAGGACCTCTCACAATGCCAGGAAGAGAGGAGAAAGGCAGGAGTGAGGAAACAGTGGAAAACCTAGTATATTTGACCTACCTGAGACCTGAAGCAGATTATGTTTTAACATCCTTCTCTTTCTCCTTTGTACAACAAAGTTATTTTGGCAATTATAATAAGATAAAATAAATATTCACATATTAACAAAAATTTGGACTTACCAAAAAAGAATTATTGAATCCCCCAATTCTCGTTCTGTTTTACTATTTTAAATTATAACCACAAAAAATTCCAAAGGATCAGATAGAAAGACAGAACTGACGTGGCTCAAGTTATGTTTATCTTTACAATCACTGTGCTATTATTATTTCTTATCCACTGTTCAAACACAAAATTATGTTCTCCCACTGACTGTGTACCAGAGCACATTTGACGGTTTGTAACTGTTAAATATTCACTCTGGAAATAAACAGGTGTACTCAGTCCTCATGTGTCAGAGGCCAACAGTGTACTGGAAGTTCCACAAATTAACTTCTATACGGATTACAATGTTTGTTAAAAGGTATGTTATAAAAATGTGCTAATTTGAAGCTCACATATATAATTAAAATTCAATAGTAACTGCTATATTTAGAATATAGAACAACAAAAGAATTATTGAAAGGAAGGGTGTTTTATCACTGACATTGGTTAGGACTGCCAACGCATGGTCATGACAAAAAGTTAACCAATTTTTAGTCAATATTATTGTTTTTAAATCATCTGTCGACGACACACATCATTATTGCCTCTACCAAGTTGAAGACCACTACCATTGCCTCCCAATTCCTTGGTATGCCTCTCAAGGGAAATCCATTACATGACACAGAAGAGAAGTGAATTTGTATCAGTATCCTACTTCCACCAGTCATAGCAGTTAGTTACACCGTGTACCCTTCAGCTATGACAATGCACCACTGGTCATAGCAGTTATTTCCATTTGGAGTTTCTTCCGTTTGGAGTTCTATCCATTCATTCAGCCTAGTGTATACTTTTCTGGCTAACCCCTGGGCTAATAGTCAGAGCGGGAACACACACACAGCAAATTCATCTGTTTATGCTTCAATTTTCAAAGCTAATGGTTCATTTAACTAGCAGGTTATTCTTTGATTACAAGCCACTAATAGGCTGCGGTTGTGTTTGGATTTCACAGATTGAATTTCATAAAACGTGCATTTTAAAACAGTATGTCAAGTTCAGCACATTCTTACACAAATCTTTTTAATCAAGGCATGAAGAATAAGCTTTTATTTGTAAATAAAGCTGCAAACAATCAGCTTTTAGATGAGGAGAGTAACTACACATATATTTCTTCCACAAAGGGCACAATGTAGTGAGGGCTTAAGATGCAAAACTGGTTAAAATAAAGCCCCTTGTTCACAGGGGTTGAAATTCAAGAGGAGGAGGTCAACAGGTAAGGACAGATCAAACATATTCACCACTACCGCCACCTCAAAAGCAAAACTGCAGTATCTGAGCCTGCTTAGCCCTTTAAGAACTCCTAGAAGCACCCTGTGAGGGCACCAGCGGCTCTGGCCCAGGCCTGGAGAAAGTGTAGCAGCCTGCCTGGCCATGCTGCTTGGTCAGTTCTCCTGCCTCTGATTGCTGCCACCCTGCAAACTGATGACTGAGATAGATTTCTTAAATTCCAATTTGAAGTCAAACTCAGTCTTTCAGAGCTTTCTGTTCCATGATCTGCAGTTATTAAAAGGAATTCAAACATGGCGTGTATGAAAGTACAGTTGGGGAGGGTGGTTCAAAAGACAGCATGGTCATTTCTATGCAGACACCATCGGTAAACTTAATTCCATCAACATTCAGCAAATATTTATTGAGCATCTAATATGTGCCAAGCAATGTGCTGAATTCCTAAGATAAAGCAATAATACAAAGACAAGTCTCCTTTCCTAAGGATATAACAATTTTCGTGAAACTCAAATATTGAAGCGGGGGGATGGGAGGACTGTAAGTGTTTTATTACAAAAAGGGAGATATAGGCCATACTGGAACCATAACATAAGAGGATTCAATTTACACTGGAAGCAGGAGGAAGAAAGAGCTTTCAAAGGAAATAGAATCTACTCTGAGATTAATGCTTGAGTAGGAGTTTAACTAGGTGAGAAAGGATAGTGAGAGCAAAGGGAACAGTGAAAGGCACGAAAGAGAACATGACACATTTGGGGAAATATAGAAATTTCACCGCTGGTGGAGTCAGAGATTAAAAGAGGGACAACAGTGCTAGATGGTACTCAAGAGGTAACCTGACTAGAGAGGCTATCATTGAAGTGAGTCTTGAAAGACAAATAGGGTTTTGATGGTAGGACAGAGGAGGAAGAATATTTTAGAACAAAAAAGAGCTGCATACGCAATGGTGCGTGTGGATGTAAAGCCCTGTGCCATGTTTTGGTAACAACAGATGGTTTGGTATCGCTACCATGTTTAGTGCAGTGGAGAAGAATGAAGTTAGTTAAGTGGGCAGAGACCACATCATAAAAGTTCACAAAATATCTGTACATATATGTTCTGAAGTTTGACTTCGTAGTGATGGGTGGACAGGCACCACCGGGCTTCAATTAGAGAAAATTCATAAATGAATCTATGGTTCAGGAAATTGACTCTGTGCCAGTAGGGAACATAGATGCAAATCCAGTTAGAAGTGTGTTGCAATATTTGGGAAAAAAAGATGGTGAGGGCTGAAGCTACAGTGGCAGCTGTGCAGAGGAAGGGGAGAGGAAGAATTTGAGAACGCTGTAAGAACTAAAATTGTCACAACTTAATGACTAATTCTTTGGTTGAAAGGGATGAGGTGCGAAAACAAGAAAAACGCTGTTTCTAAACTTGAATGACTGAACTGATATTGAAAACTTTGATCAGGAAAACATGCTGGAAGTCATTCTGAAGTTCAAAAAATTTAGCATATTTCAAATGTAGACGTTTCAGGTTCATGTGACAGACAGTTGGATATGTTGGACTAGAGTCCAGAGAAAGGTGTTTCAAAAAAAGGCTACAGTCATGAGAATAAGTGAGATTTCATAGGGAATATATAAAGAGGCAAGAATGGCCAAAATGTGACTCAGACAGCATTACTTTATACAGTGAGAAGAGGAGATATCCAAGACATGCAACAGGAAGGAAGAGGATTAAAAATGTGTAGGCTACAATATAAACTGCAAAGGAGAAGACAATTTCATGATACAAAGTATGATCTACTGGTTCAAATGAGAGATCAAAGAGGAAGAAGAAAGGGGAGGATTCGACAATTAGGGAGGAGGTCAAGGGGATCTCTGCCAGACTTTCCTTAGAGCTAAGGTGTCTGCTGTACAGAAACATGTGATGAAACTAAACAAATTGAAGGTTGGAGTGAGGTGGAGGAAAAAAAACTGTGGATGAAGAATGGGGCATTAGAGTTTTAGATTGCAAAGGCAGAGTCTATCAGCATGTGGCCATGACAGCGAGTTTGAGTGGGGAGTTAGAATGTCAATCACTAATTGTGGAAGTCAAGGAATTACCAGCATAGGCATTGCAGCCCTTCAGAATGAAAGCAGAGGTTGTGGAGGGGAGTACTTCCAGGCAGAAATCATTCCCCTTGAAGAATGTGAAGGACTAGCCCCAAAGGTTGGTGGAAAGGAGTGGTGGGAAAAAGTGGGGCAGACAGTGTTGAAAGCATTTCATCTCTGGATAAAGGTTTCACACATGGGTGCAGGAATAAAGTTTGGTGGCAGAAATAAATTATTGACAGGTCAAGGATACTTCCTGCTTTGTAACTGAGATCTTAAGAGGATGAACAAGTTCCACCTGAGAAAGTGCAAGGACAACGGTATCATCAGGGAGAATGCCCGATTTTATTTTAGGATATGCTGAAAAGATTTTAAATTTTTTAAATGATGGACCACACTTCCCAAGGCACAGCAGGAAGCATTTGGATAAAGGTCAGAAGTTCAAGAAAAAGTGAGCCAAGGGGGGAAAAGCACAGGACAGCAAATGAGTGAGCAAGTTTTAGCTTGATCAATGCCAAGAAAGGCCACAAGGAGGGAGGAAATAGGAACAGCTTCAAGACACACTTTCAGATGGAAATCGGTCATAAATTGTTTTATTGCTCAGTACGGAGATTTCTCATAGAACTAAAAACAGAACTACCATTTGATCCAGTAATTTCACTAAGGGGTATCTACGCAAAGAAAAAGAAATCGTTCTATCAAAAAGATACCTGAACTCCCATGTTTATCACAGCTCTATTCACAATAGCAAAGATATGGTATCAACCTAGCATCCATCAATGGATCGGATAAAGTAAACATTATATATATAAAATATAATACACATATATGTATAATGCTGCCAACCTGTAGACTGATTAGGATACATTTTCTAAAATTCCAATTTGATGTTCAACTAAGTCTTTTAGAGTTTTCATGTAACCATTACCCAAATAATGTATATTGTACCCATTAATTTTGAGGTATATATACACACACACATGCACACACATCATGAAATATTATTCAGACATAGAGAGTGGAACAGGAAACACTGGAGACTTCAAAAGGTGGGAGGGTGGGAGGGGCATGAGGAATGAGAAATTACCTAATGTGTACAATGTACATTATATGGGTGATAGTTACACCAAAAGTCCTGACTTTACCACTGTGCGACAGAGCCATGTAATAAAACTGGACTTGTGTCCCATAAATCTATAAAAACATTTTTTAAAATTTAAAAATTATTTCATGGCTGAAAGCTCATGAGTGATCCAGATGTGAAACTTGTGACCTACTTTCTGAAATTATTCTTTCTCAGTCTGTGTTGAGTTGAGCCAGAGGAATAATTCACGCATTTGCTAAGTGCTTGTCCTTGCCATAGAAGCAACGTGTGTGGCGTCACTGGCATGTCCCGTCTTTATGGATGTATTATGTGTGTCCGCATGGGCATAGCTCTGTGTATCCCAAGCTTGTACTGACTCCATGGGCATATTATCTTCAGTCCTAACCCATGTTAATACCTCACACAGATGTGCGTTTTCCCTAGTCTTCTGAATGGCAGAATTACTATAAAAATTATAGACAGGATGAACACAGCTTCAAAATTTTGGCCAACAAATGCAACTGAAACCACATTATCCCTTTCCTTTGTTGAACCTGAATGAAAAGATATTTTGACATTTCTATGAGCTGCTCTCATTTTTTTAAAGAAAAAATAATCTGGGTATTTTTTTTCCTAGTCTCTCAACATTGGTTAAGTTCCATTTCTCTTTCTGATTTCATTAGCTGCCAGAACACAAAAAAACCCTTTCATTTTCCGCTCAAACCACCCACTTGGTATCTTTTATGCTTCAACAATCCACACACAGATCACTCCCGCAGCGTGGCTGCCTCATTAAGGAATTCAGAGAGGGGGACTCAAAACCTCACCTCCCAAAAGAATCACAGCAGTCGCCCAGCCCATCCCCTGGGTTTGCAAGGAAATGGCTTTGCCCCAGCCATCTATAGATAAGCCTTCTCATAGTGGCTCAAGCATGTCCCATGTGTCAGAATCTGTTTGGATTCACTGGTGAGGTCCTCAGAGAGACAGCACTTGGGGAGCAAGGGAGAGAGAAAGTGGATAACCGGAACCTCATTACTGTCATCATTTGCAAGCTTGGCCTGTTTCATCCTTCCTTAATGGAGTATGAAATGGGAGACACACCATCCCCTGTTAATCAGCATAGCACGTGGCCTGGGGAACATGATATGCAGAGTCCAGGGCCTGCATCTCAGGCCAGTGTGCAGCAACTCAGCTCAATGGTCTGAATTGGGACTTCGGGAAATAATGGAGGGAGAGAGAGAGAGCCCCTCTCTGGCTCACTGACTATATGTAAGCTTCTCTTGGATCTCCTTGCCTTATCTCAGGGAGTGCAATTTACCACAATAAGAAGGGCCTTTCACCCTGTTGAGACTGTCATGATGCCTGAAATTATCACAGGGTAAAGACACCGGGGTCCCCAGCTTAAAAGCAGGTGTTATCCTCTAAACCTCAGAAGGATGGCATGAGCTCCAAACTAAACAGAATTTCATTATTAAGATTAAAGAGTTATAGTCCAAGAGCTGTGTCAGGACCTTGGAGAACACTTTGTGTTTGAGTGCAGTGTCCACACTGAAATTATATGAACCTTGGAATGAGGCAGAACTGAACCAAGTTCTAACAACCTCATTTCCTGCCTACATGATCTTGGGCTGACTCTTTAACCCCTCTAAGCCTCTCTTTTCTCATTTGAGTAATAGAAATATAGATATGCAACCCAAAGAAACATTTTAAGGATAAAATTAAGTAAAATAATAGATGTAATATACCCAGAAAAAATACATGTATTTTACATAGTACCTTTTGAGACATACTCTCACTGTCTCCCTGGCTGGAGTGCAGTGGTGTGATTCTCCGCTCACTACAACCTCGGCCTCCCAGGTTCAAGGCGACTCTCCTGCCTCAGTCCCTTGAGTAGCAGGGACTATGGGTGCAGGCCACCATGCCTGGATGATTTTTGTATTTTTAGTAGAGCAGGGTTTCACCTTGTCGGCCAAGCTGTCCTCCAACTCCAGGCCTCAGATTATCCACCTGCCTCTGCCTCCCAAAGTGCTAGGATTACAGGCATGAGCCAACGGCCCCAGTACCTCTTATTTTTAGGTTATCTCTTGCTCTTCAGGAAGGCTCTGTAGAAATAAGATTTAGGGTGTATGTTTGCTTGGAAGAGAAGAAGAGTCACATGCCAGGATGGAGACCACGCTCTGTGGGAAGACTCTAAGGAGAGCACTGAGTCAAGACAGGGATTGGTTATTGTACAAAAGTGGTGGTGAATGAAAGGCAAATAGAGAAGACAATGCATAAGATGAGGATTACAAGGAAAACTGATTTGATCACTTGGGTTTTTATCTTGGTGTGGCTGCTTCTTAGTCAGGTGGCCTAAGGCAAGTTACTTAGCCCTAGAAAACTGATCTCATTTACTCATTCATAAAAGGGCAATACAGGCCGGGCGCGGTGGCTCACACCTGTAATCCCAGCACGTTGGGAGGTCAAGGCGGGTGGATCATGAGGTTAGGAGATCAAGACCATCCTCCCTTACACCGTGAAACCCCGTGTCTCTACTAAAAATACTAAAAATTAGCTGGGCGTGGTGGCAAGCACCTGTAGTCCCAGCTACTCGGGATGCTGAGGCAGGAGAATGGCATGACCTGGGAGGTGGAACTTGCAGTGAGCAGAGATTGCGCCACTGCACTCCAGCCTGGGTGACAGAGCGAGACTCTGCCTCAAAAAACAAAACAAAACAAAAAAAGTCAATGCAAAGAATACTTACCTGACAGATGCTCAAGTAGCTTTATCCTTCAAACACGGACAATTTTAAGAGTAGAAAGGGGCACTATTGATAATTATGCTGGAACAGCAAGAGTAAACCATGACTCTCTTGGGCAAACTCAAATGCCCTATTTATGGGGCTGAATGCATTAAGCCACCTAATATCCACAATGTTCTCTGATGGATGTCTGCTGTGTTGCAAGTACTCAGTAAACGTCATTACTTTCACTAGTGATGACCTTGGATAAGTCACTAACCTTGTCTAAGTCAATTTCCTCACTGTAAAATGGAGATAATCGTAGTATCTACTACATGGAATTGTTTTAAGAATTAAATAAAATGATGCTTATGATACACTGGCCACAGTGCCTGGCACATAGTAGATGCTCAATGAAGTTAAAATATTATTATTGGGTCCATGGTTGGGAATGATATGAGAAGAATAAGACAATTTTAAAACTTC
The DNA here is from genome assembly GCF_049350105.2 of Macaca mulatta. Lineage (NCBI taxonomy): Eukaryota > Metazoa > Chordata > Mammalia > Primates > Cercopithecidae > Macaca > Macaca mulatta. The sequence goes on along the minus strand of NC_133413.1, from coordinate 22,268,548 downwards.
TGAAATTTCTTTTTCCGGGTCAATGTTGAGGTGATAATTCACACATTTGTGAAGTGTTTGTCCTTGCCATTAAAATAAACGTAAAGGCAATAAATTTAATAATAAGTAAGCTTTTAGTTTTGTTAATAGTGGTCAGTAAAATATAATGAAAGGAGCACTGATTTTGAAGTCGAAAGTTCTGTATCGCAGCCACAGAGTCATATTTACTAGCCACATGACTCTGAGGAGGTCATTTCATCCTTAGAAGCCACGGTTATCTTATCTGAAAAGTAAGGATGGACAGTCTCTCACAATTGCTGTGTGGACCATGAGATAGCATGGCTGTAGGTAAACTGTAAAATGTATGAGAATTCAAGAGACTACACCTGACAGTGATACCTCCCACTCTAGCCCTACCCTGGCTAATGAAGCACTCCCCAATCTTTGTTGTTGTGCCTTATGGAAAAAAAATGAGGAATAAGGTAACATATGATTAATACCTCCTCCACCCCACACAGTACCTGAAAGATGCTTCAATTCTTTCAATTCTCTTCCTCTTGATACTCTTGGCCAGTGAATATATTCCTAACAGATCCAGGCCACAGGAAACCATCCCACTGTCATGTTCAGTTATTCAAAACGCTTCCTGTTCTCTTCATCCCTATTTCATTCAGCCTATGCTTCTGAACCACCACTCTCAGGCCCCAGATTATTCCTATCAACAGAGGGCCAATTCAGCTACTTCCTCTCAACACTAACATTAGCATATCTGAAATGCACACTTCGATTATGATTAAGACTGGGTTAAGTTTATTGTAAGTACTGTAAACACCATTTCCCAGTTTATATCATTCATCAGGCCTTTTCTCTCATACTTCCAAGCATGTAAATCTTGGACACACACCAACACACACGTTCAGAGGTCTTGGCCAGCAAAATAGCCAGATGGGTGATAAAGGGTATCTAAACATAGCTTATATTACTAATACAGTTTTTGGTTAAGAAAAGGTTATAAAGGTTCCCTGAACCATATCCTGACCCCTACTCTACACCACTTTCTTTCCTTATGTTATCTTCTTTATTTCCATAAGTCAGTGTCAGGCCAACAAGAAAAAGCCCATTGATGGCAAAAACTAGAAAAATTCCCTTTGAAAACTGGCACAAGACAGGGATGCCCTCTCTCACCACTCCTATTCAACATAGTGTTGGAAGTTCTGGCTAGGGCAATCAGGCAAGAGAAAGAAATCAAGGGTATTCAGTTAGGAAAAGAAGAAGTCCAATTGTCCCTCTTTGCAGATGACATGATTGTATATTTAGAAAACCCCATCATCTCAGCCCAAAATCTCCTTAAGCTGATAAGCAACTTCAGCAAAGTCTCAGGATACAAAATTAATGTGCAAAAATCACAAGCATTCTTATACACCAGTAACAGACAAACAGAGAGCCAAATCAGGAATGAACTTCCATTCACAATTGCTTCAAAGAGAATCAAATACCTAGGAATCCAACTGACAAGGGATGTAAAGGACCTCTTCAAGGAGAACTACAAACCACTGCTCAGTGAAATAAAAGAGGACACAAACAAATGGAAGAACATACCATGCTCATGGATAGGAAGAATCAATATCGTGAAAATGGCCATACTGCCCAAGGTAATTTATAGATTCAATGCCATCCCCATCAAGCTACCAATGACTTTCTTCACAGAATTGGAAAAAACTGCTTTAAAGTTCATATGGAACCAAAAAAGAGCCCGCATCTCCAAGACAATCCTAAGTCAAAAGAACAAAGCTGGAGGCATCACGCTACCTGACTTCAAACTTTACTACAAGGCTACAGTAACCAAAACAGCATGGTACTGGTACCAAAACAGAGACATAGACCAATGGAACAGAACAGAGTCCTCAGAAATAATACCACACATCTACAACCATCTGATCTTTGACAAACCTGAGAGAAACAAGAAATGGGGAAAGGATTCCCTATTTAATAAATGGTGCTGGGAAAATTGGCTAGCCATAAGTAGAAAGCTGAAACTGGATCCTTTCCTTACTCCTTATACGAAAATTAATTCAAGATGGATTAGAGACTTAAATGTTACACCTAACACCATAAAAATCCTAGAAGAAAACCTAGGTAGTACCATTCAGGACATAGGCATGGGTAAGGACTTCATGTCTAAAACACCAAAAGCAACGGCAACAAAAGCCAAAATTGACAAATGGGATCTCATTAAACTAAAGAGCTTCTGCACAGCAAAAGAAACTACCATCAGAGTGAACAGGCAACCTACAGAATGGGAGAAAATTTTTGCAATCTACTCATCTGACAAAGGACTAATATCCAGAACCTACAAAGAACTCAAACAAATTTACAAGAAAAAAACAACCCCATCAAAAAGTGGGCAAAGGATATGAACAGACATTTCTCAAAAGAAGACATTCATACAGCCAACAGACACATGAAAAAATGCTCATCATCACTGGCCATCAGAGAAATGCAAATCAAAACCACAATGAGATACCATCTCACACCAGTTAGAATGGCAATCATTAAAAAGTCAGGAAACAACAGGTGCTGGAGAGGATGTGGAGAAATAGAAACACTTTTACACTGTTGGTGGGATTGTAAACTAGTTCAACCATTATGGAAAACAGTATGGCGATTCCTCAAGGATCTAGAACTAGATGTACCATATGACCCAGCCATCCCATTACTGGGTATATACCCAAAGGATTATAAATCATGCTGCTATAAAGACACATGCACATGTATGTTTATTGCGGCACTATTCACAATAGCAAAGACTTGGAACCAACCCAAATGTCCATCAGTGACAGACTGGATTAAGAAAATGTGGCACATATACACCATGGAATACTATGCAGCCATAAAAAAGGATGAGTTCGTGTCCTTTGTAGGGACATGGATGCAGCTGGAAACCATCATTCTTAGCAAACTATCACAAGAACAGAAAACCAAACACCACATGTTCTCACTCATAGGTGGGAAGTGAACAATGAGATCACTTGGACTCGGGAAGGGGAACATGACACACCAGGGCCTATCATGGGGAGGGGGGAGGGGGGAGGGATTGCACTGGGAGTTATACCTGATGTAAATGACGAGTTGATGGGTGCTGACGAGTTGATGGGTGTAGCACACCAACATGGCACAAGTATACATATGTAACAAACCTGCACGTTGTGCACATGTACCCTAGAACTTAAAGTATAATAATAAATAAATAAATAAAAATAAAAATAAAAAAAAAGAAAAAGCCCATTGATGGGACCCCAGACTTTCTTCTGTGCTCTCTGTGTAAGGTTACAACATTCCTGACACTCTCACTGATGAAGAGGTAGAGCTTGATCTTAGTAAATAAATACAGCTTGGTTTTGGGGTTACAATTCTTAGTAGCTCAGCCAGATGGGACTGGAAGTAAACTGTTGTACAAGCATGGTTTGAAGGAATTTACATCTTTCTTGAAAATGTTGTCAGTTGTCTTTTACATTATTCTATTAGAATTTAAGAGCTTACATTTAGTGACTTAAGTACCCAGGTACCCAGCAACAGAACCATGAAGCCTTTTAAATGCTCAACAAGCCTGAGTCTTAACGCTCCCCTATAAAATTACCTCATCTATCACCTGAATAGCAGGAAACGCAATGGGTTTTCCACAGCACACGTAGGAGGGTAGAGTCACAACTGTGTAACTGGCATTAGAACAACCTACCCCAGCAGGCCACCTTCCCAAGTGCACATAGGTACTGAAAACATCCAAAGACTGAGAATTAGCCTGTCAACTCTTTCAGCACCACTGACAGCTCCTCCGGGAGGGTAGAAAATCTGGCCCTTTAAACTCAAGTCTGTATGACGCCTTTCTGATGAGAAATCTCTGCAAAATTAATAGGGAGACGCATATACCAACATCTGCAGAGTTCACAGAAAACAGGAATTCAAAAGGTCTATAGGGTTTGCTTCGTCACTTCGTAAAATCGCAGAGGATTCAGAATCGGTCTGGGAAAGAAATTAGCAGCCAAACACAGGCAGAGCCTCAGGAGATGATAGCAGTCTATTTTAAGAATATAGAGAGTATGAATATATGATTAAAATCATTTATTCAAGGACAAAAAGGCATTTTAAATGTTTTCATAATAATTTATTGAGAAAATTCCTAGTTGGAGAATTCTACATATTATCTTCCTCTGACACATATGTACACACATGTACATACACAAACACATAAACTCACACAGGCATGAAGTCACACACTCACAAGTCTTTTCCTAGTGTCTTTTGCAGTGATCCTCCCTATTCTCTTTGTGCTCTCTCTCCCACCCCTCTTTGGTCCAGTTTAGTTTGCTAACTCAAAGGGTATCTGCATTGTACACGCAAAATCATGAAGTCAGCGTATAGCACATGAACTTTGAGAACAACCTCAAGGCAACATAAGTGATGTGGGATAAGCAAGAGGTCACCTATGGTGCTTAATACAGCAGACATATAGTGAACTAATACTGTAAATACTTATTCAAACAACTGAATGCTGACCGTGTGTCAGGCCTAATTCTAGGCTCTAAGAATGTATCAGTGACTAAGAGAAGAATCCTGCCATCACGGAGTTTTCATTCTCATGGAAGAGACAAGTAACAAACAAGTCAGGAAAATGTGTGATACATTCCAGGAATTGATAGATTCCATTAATAATATTACCTGGGACCAAGTGCAGTGGCTCCAAAGTGCTGTAATCATAGCACTTTGGAAGGCCGAGGTGGGTGGGTCACTTGAGGTCAGGAGTTTGAGACCAGCCTGGCCAATATGGTGAAACCCCATTTCTACTAAAAATACCCCAATTAGCAGGGTGTGGTGGCACATGCCTCTAATGCCAGCTACTCAGGAGGCTAAGGCAGGAGAATCGGCTGAACCCTGGATATTTAAAATATTATCCACTGAGAGAGTTTGGCTGTGTCCCCATCCAAATCTCATATTGAATTTCCACATGTTGTGGGAGGGACCTGGTGGGAGATAACTGCATCATGGAAGGGGGTCTTTCCCGTGCTGTTCTTGTAATAGTGAATCAGTCTCAGGAGATCTAATGGTTTTAAAACATAGGAGTCTCCCTGCACAAGCTGTTTGCTGCCATCCATGTAATATGTGACTTGCTCCTCTCCTTGCCTTCCACTATGATTGTGAGACTTTCCCAGTCACTTGGAACTATAAGTCCATTAAACCTCTTCTTCTTCCCATTTTTGGATATGTCTTTATCAGCAGCATGAAAATGGACTAATATATCCACTGAAATTATTAATGGGATAAAATTACCTGGAGTGGGAGTTATAGAATACTTTGAAGAGAGAGGCCAGGAGAGCCTTTGTAAGGAGGTAACATTTGAACTGAGACAGATAGTTTCACCCTAATGACAACCACTAGTAACTGAAGGCAGATGTGTATTATCCATAGTTCTGAGAAATGTTGTCATCTGGTCACCATTTATGCAAGGAAAGAAATCATCTCATCATGCAAATGAGCACAAATATTCTCTATGTCTAATGGGGATGGCAAGTATGTTTGTTAAGGTAAAATTGACTAGTGTAATAGACAAATCCCAAGATTTCCATGACTTGAGGCAATAAAAATTTATTTCTTGCTCACTAAGAGTCCAATCCAAAGCCAGCAACAACCAGGGGTGGTGTGGTCTATGGTCATTTGTGGCACTGTCATTCATCTCTAAGGAAAGGGAAGAGAAAGCAATGAAAATTTAATGAAAGGTATTTTGGAGGCCAAGCATTTATCACGTCCCAGTAGCTGGAATTCAATCACACAGCCACTCCTAATGGCAAGACAGACTGGGAGATTTGGAGAATAAATGGGTTTCATGAACATGTGCCTAGTCTCTGCCATGATGAAGCAGAAGGAAAACTTATCTTAAACTTTGAAAAGAGCATCTAGATTGCTGGAGGACTGAATAAGCCAGAAGCCAATAAAAATTGGTTTGTTTCATTCATTCTAAGGGATGAAAAGCAACAAAATTTTCAAATAATAACATAATAAAGCTTTAGTGAACATTAACTCATTTGACCTTCATGCATCCTACTATTACTACATAGGCAGAACAAAGGTATTATTCCCATTTTAGAAAAAAAAAAATGAACTGCAAGACAATCTTTTAGCACTGAAAGACTAACACAGTTAATCTAAATCCATCATTTCAGAGTTGAGAAAATGATCCTCTAAATAGTGATGCAGTTTGCCCCATGTGTATAGCGGTAGTCATTGGCCAAACTGGGACTTCTCTTTATTTTCCTTTAGCAGGGCAGGTCTCAACATTTAGGATAAATAGTAATTGCTGGATTGGAAGAGGGTAAGGATAAAGACTTGAAAAATATGCAGATTCCTTGGCTCCATACCCAGAAACTTTGATTCCACAGTCTGGAGTCAGAGCCATGGATTTGCGCATAGCCAGAGGGGTGGCTCTTCCGGAAACACTACTTCAGACACTTTCTCATAGGCCATCCTTGGAGCCCCTGATCCTGCTGTTGGAGACTGGATGTGTACAACATAGACAACAATACATTTTAAAAGAATAAAAAATAAAATATAAAAATTATTAAAAATTAAATTATTAAAACCCAGAAAAACTGGGATATTATCTGACTTCCAGATGGGAAATAACTTTCCAAACTTAAAGATATGGAATATATTACCAAGTAAAATATAGTTGTGACTAAAAAATTAAGTAAATTACATAATTATAAAAAATAAAATTATGCAACGATATTATCAGTAAATTTTCTTTAAGTTCTTTTATTTTATGAGTTTATTACTGGTTAAAATAATTGCTGGTTCTTTGTTTAGAAAATAAATTATAAGGATGCACAAAGCAAAAACCTCCTGCAAAACACATAGCTTGGGATAATTAATATTTAACATACTGCTTTCTGGTCTTTTGCATACATATACATAAGCATATATATGTGAATATGTAAATGTACACATACATGTTCCACAAAATTGGGTCTGTTAATATAACTATTACATTGATTGAAACTATCAAAGATAATTTTAAGAGCATTTATAAAATGCAGAAATACAGATTTAACAATACAGGAATAAAATATCAGAGTGCGATTGAAAATAGGGAAATAGACTCGTCATCTACATTAGGTATATCTCCTAATGCTATTCCTCTCCCCTCCCCTCTCCCCACAATAGGCCCTGGTGTGTGATGTTCCCCTTCCTGTGTCCAAGTGATCTCACATGTATACACATGTAACAAACCTGCACGTTGTGCACATGTACCCTAGAACTTAAAGCATAATTTAAAAATAAAAAATAAATAAAAAGTAAAAAATTTAAAAATAGGGAAATAGAAAATAGAAAAACAAAGTAAAAGGTGCTAATTTCTAAAGCAGGAGTCAAAAGACACAGTTACGCTTTTCACACTCACAACTAGTGAGAGAAAACTAAATAGGTTGGTTTCTTTTAGCTAATAACCATTTGAAATGTTTTTTAACTGCGGGATGTGACCAATCAGTGGCTGAAAAAATTAATTTAGCAGATTCCACATCAGCATTTTTATCAGAATAGAACAGCAAATATTCTAGTGCATCATATGTAATAGTAAGGGCAAGTTTGACTGCATGCAACTTTATTGTGTGACTCTAGAAACACACACACACACAGGCACACACCCACGTGTACTGGGTCACAATCTGAAAACCGATTACCAGCAGTAGTAACAGCAAACACAAACACAAGTTCACTGGAGATAATAAACAGAAAAGAGCATGGCTCCTCTGCTGCCTGCCAGTTTTCCGCTCAGTGTATAATGCTCACATTCCTCCAAGTTCATCCTGAGACCATTGTTTTTCTCCATGATTTCTTCCTCACCAACCTCATAGTTTCAGCTGTCATTTAGTCACGTTTGGTGACATTTAGAGCTCTCTCCCGGCTGCAGACCCGCAGGTATCCACCTGCTTCCTGGATATGACATCTGCTTCTCCAGTAAACAAAACAGCTTCTCTGCTCTCACAAACCTCATCCTCTTCTAAGCCTCCTCTATTCAGTCTTCAGCATCTCCAGCCACCCACTTACCCAAAAGGAAACCCGGGATTCATATTGCCTTTTCCCCCTTTCTTACAATCCTGTCTGAAGATGAGCTCCCTAAAAGTGGAACCCGAGATGGGGGTTCTTCTGTAGATGGCTGATTAAGAAAGTGATCTCAGGAGAAAAGGAGTGAGGGAGGAAGGGTGGAGCAGGGGAGGAGCTGAACAAGGAGGTGGCCTCAGCTGGAGACCAGTGTCACCTTGAGGCCAGGATGCCAGCTTTTTGTCCTCCTATGTCAGTCAGCCATTGGCTACAGGCTCCAGTGAGGGAGGGTCGCACATCTCGCAGGTGTCCCAGAAAAGGGGTCACTGTGAGGACTTGGCAATCAACACTTACAGCAGCTGGGGATAGATGTACCTGCCCCGTGGAGGATCTGCACAAGGCGCCAACAGCAAATACAATGCCTTTCTTATCCAATTAGTTTTTAAGGACTGCTGATTAATCTCCTAAATATGAGTTTAATATATCCCCCTTCACTCCATCTCCAATGTCCTTCACCTGGCCCAGACTCTCACTGCCTTTCATCACCTAAGTAAGCCCCTGCCTCTTTCACTCCTAGATAGATTTCTGTGTGTTTCATGTATGATTTGCAGCCTTATGTCTAGCCAGTACCTTCCAACCTCCCCTGAACCCTGTCTACACAAGACTCTTCTGTTCCCTAATCCTACCAAGTGCTTCCACACCCCTGCTCTTTTGCTCAGTTGGTTTCCTCTGCTAGGAATGCTTTATTCCACCCATGAATGCTTATACATCTTTCAAGTCCAGGTTCAAATGTCAACTTCTCTCTATAGTTTCTGCTGACTTGTCTTTGTCCCCAGAAATAGTCACTCATGTTCCCACTGTACTTTATATATTCACCAATTATAGAATTTAGACTCAGTCACCAACAACTACAGCACAATGAATGATTTCCCCTTTAGATAGTGGTACAGCATCTCCTTAGATCGGGGGGTGTGACTTATTCATTTTTGTGTTTGTGGTGTAACACACAGTGACTTGGCAACAGCTGGTGCTCAATAAATGACTGAATAGAGCTTTACTGTATATATAATAAGTTGTGGCCATTGAAACTGGATTTGAGTAACTTATCAGTGGAATTCCTAAATTGAGTAGAGAAGAAATCTATGCACAGACACACTCCTCTTCCCAGTCTCCTCAAATATTATCCATCTGATTAAATGCAAGCTCACCTGCTCTGCCCTCTATTCCGTCCCTCACTGATCTACCCCTTTGGCCTGGAAGTTCTAAATTATTTCATGGTGACTCCTTGCAAGCTTGGCCCTTGTCTTGTAATTCTATATATTGCACAGAGTGCAGTGACGACACTAAGTGGGAGCTCAAGAAATTCTTTCTGAACTGATGATGGCAAGAAGTCCTGGGTATGGAGGCTTTGGCATTTGGGGGAAAAAAACCCATTCAAACCAGATGATAGTGTACACAAAAGGCAGCTCATCAGCATCACCTACCCACTCCTGCCCTGTGACATGACTGCATTCCATCTGGTCGACTGTGAGCTCCCTAAGCTATCTGATCTGGGAAAGGAGTCAGACCTGATTTGTTGAATATCATAGCTGCATACCCCAGGAAGTGCTGCTATGGCCGCATGGCCCATGTTCAGAGTTAGGACACGGGGTAGTTTTTCACAGTTTAAAAGAATGAGAAAAAAAGATAATCCAGTAAACCTGGAAACAGTTCTGCACTCTAGGATCCAAATTGATTTCTTCTCTCTCTCATCTGAGGCTGCACGCTGTAGGGCCAGCATGCAGGCTGGGATCAATAAGACATGAGTCCTCTATTAAAGACAACATAAAACATATTTTTGAGGCAGGGTGGGTAACTGAAAGTCTGACACTCATAGGATTGAGAGATTAATGAAGTCTGTACTGGAAGACAGGTCCTTTTCTGTTGTCTTGCTCAACCCTTCCTCCATGCCTTGGTTCGTACCGCCTATTGATCATGGAAGTACCACATTTGCCTAAAGGTCTAATGGCTAAACCTGAACTGGCCTACTGAATAAGAAAAGGGTATAGTGCAGGTTTGGTTTATCCAACACCCATAACCCTGCTGAGTTCTGGCTCCCTCATTTATAAAACGGGGATAATAATAACAAATTCTAGAACACACGTGCACAGTAAGATGCATGAGTACAGTCGGGGTTTAATAAATATTAACATCTCTGTTCCTTTCCGCTGCTGCCATGGAAAGTCCAGCTCTTGTTTGTACGGCCTCTGCTTTCTTCCTCCTGAGCTCAACCTAGATTTCACATGTTTCAGCCTGTGGGTTTGGCCTTCACTGGAATCAGGAGTATCTGGAGTTACAAACACCACTCAGCATGGATGGTCCATCTCATTATTTTCCCCCCTCTTGTTGCTTCATGCATGTAACTTTGACCTCTGGAGGTCAAGTCCAGGAATGCCCTCCACTGGCAGAGAGAGAGAACTAGGGAACAAAAGCTCCATGAATAAACGAACCAGGCCCACCCGGTATTCCCAGCCCTGAGGAATGTGCCCAAGAAATACTTGTCGAATGCATGAATGAATAGCAAAAGATTTTAATTCTATTTGTAGATTTGAAAGGCACTAGGAGGAATATAGTTTAAATAATAGAATTGGGGAACTTTCAATCGCTTTTGTGGAACCGAGTATCTGTAATGAGTTTTGTTGCATAAACCCCAATTGTATAGCTATGATAATTAGTATGGTTCTGGGCATTTCGGAAATCTTAAAGCTCTCTGCCCATGTAAAGTAACATTGTTATTTCTAGTTATTCAGGTATTCAATAGTTATGAATTGAATGTAATCTGATTTTGCTGTAAACAATAATAACTCCAGCAATGCATACACTGAAGTGGGAGTCTCCAGGTTTGAGACCCATCTTGGTTCCTCCCTAGCCCTGTGACTGTGTCCATGAATGTGGACGTGTGTGCATCCAGTAGGCCTCTCAGATATATTTCCCCATCTGTAAAATACTGATATCTAATATGTATTCCAGTCTGGGGGCTAAATTCAATTTGGCAGCATAGCTCACACTGAAATTACCACAACTTTCCATTCTTTTCCTTCTCCTTTCCATCTTTCTCATTTTTAATTACTGCTATATACAAGAGTGAGGTTTTAATTGCCATGAGAATTTTGTCACCAGATGACAATGGAAATTCAGGATGTAAAGCATGGCATGCTAACACTAAGTAGGACCCGAAGTACTGGATTTGCAGAAGGTCTGTCCAGTAACATTCTACTGGAGTTATTGGTCTCAAATCTCTACATGTTTAGTTTCTACATCACAAAAAGTTAGAGAGCTCCTGGGAACCATAGAGGTTTCAAGTAAGACCCCCTTATTTTATAGACAGAACACAGCAGACCAGAGGAGAAAAATGACTTGGCCAGTGTTATACCATCCATCGTAAAATCAGGACTGGGACCCATCTCCCTAATCCCAAGCCAGTGGTCTTTCCATAATGCCACTCTGTTTTCTTACATAAATGCAATAGTTTATCTAAAAATACACTACCAAAAGTCTCTGCTTACTATGAGCCCACAAAGACTTATCACCACGCTGACCAAGAAACACATGAAGACTGTTTTTCCTTTTTGTTTTTGGGTTGATTTTCAATTGAAAGTAGTCATACTCATTTAAACTCTTTAGGGAAAAGAAACCATAAAAATAGGAAGAAGAAAAAGTATAGAAATTATTCTTTCTACAAGTATCTAAACCCAATCATGATTAACAAGATGGCTTGGTCCCTTCCTACTTTTTTGTAATATGCATATTTATAAGTAGTCATATGCATGCCAGATATGTAACTGCATATCTGGGGGTTGTCATTTAAATTATGAGACATGTGTTTTCATGTTTTTATGTTGTAGTCTTCCATTTTGAATACCATTTTGATTGCTATTAAAATATTCTGTCAAATGGATTTATGAATTTACATAAACGCCCTGTACTTGTTGAACATTTAAGTTGTTTACAGTTTTTAAATATGTATTTGTGTATGTCTATACGTGTATCTAAAACAATGTAGGGAACATTGTTATGTATGTTTTTGATGTTTAGATTGTTTCTTTAGCACAGATACTAAAAAGTGAAATTTTTAAAGGGTACTGATGAACATTAAAGCCTCTTGATACAGTCAGTTACACTGATTTACAAGAGGCTTTGTGCCACTTTTCACTGCCACCTACACTGTGTTAGAATGATACTCTTTACTTTCAAACAATTACCTATATCCAACATAGGACAAAGAAAGTTATATATATAATGAAAAACATGCACAAGACCTTTTCTACTAGAGAGAGTAGAAAATGCCCAAACCCAGGAAACAATTGCTGATGACACATTTCTGGGACCCCAAAGTGGAATGGATAAGCAACAAAGCAGAGAAAATATGTTACAAGCACAATTGGAAAGGCTTGTCATATATTGCTTTCTCTATAGATGAAAATTTATGAAGTTATCCAACTTTTCTAAAGATTTTTTTCTTTTCAGTCACAAAGCAAATGGATTGAAGAGGCACTTAGATAAAACATCAGTGGGAATAAACACCCATAATTCGTCAGACAGAATGCAATGTGGAGGGGAGGGTGTGGGAAACCCTGTATTTCCAATCATATGTGATGTCCAATAAGGAGCAGATGCCTATTTTATGTTAGGAACGCTCTGCAGGAAATAGGGGGAAACCATCGGTAAAGCCTTCTCTGGGCTCCCCTTGCCACCACCATCTGTGCTGCTCATTCAACTTCCCTGCGGCCCTGCACCCCTCTCAACTTCCCTGACCTCTGCTTCCTACGCTTTCCTGCTGCTCATTAACAGCACTGAGTCCTGGGAAATGAGGCCCTGGAGAACCAGCCCAACCCACCCACACATGGGGCATATACAGCCCATGTGCCTTTAGTTGGGGCTCAGCCCAATTTTCTTTCTCTTTTTTTTTTTTTTTTTTTTGAGATGAAATGTTACTCTACCCCCCAAGCAGGAGTGCAGTGGCGTAATCATGGCTTACTGCAACCTCCACCTCCTGGGTTCAAGCTTGGGAAGCTGCCTCAGCTTCCCAAGTCACTGGGATTATATGCACACACCACCACGCCCAGCTAATTCTCGTATTTTTAGTAGAGATGTGGTTTTACCATATTGGCCAGGCTGGTCTCGAACTCCTGGCCTCAGGCAGTCTGCCCACCTTAGCCCCCCAAAGTGCTGGGATTACAGGCGTGAGCCACTGTGACTGGCCCCAATTTTCCACACATGTTGGTAGAAGAGGAAGAGAAGGACTTGTGGATGCTTCTACTTCTTGGTGCATGCATTAATAGAGAAGTATTTTTATCCAAATACTACCATAGATAGAAACATTGCTAATTTAGTCCCTCTACTGTGTATTTTATGTAGACGTAACACATTGATACAGCTTACTCATAGCATGTATACTTATTTCTTGATCTGTATTATGTGACATTTTTAGTCATAGGTTGATGGGGAGCACTGGTACTTTCAAAGGATAAGGAAGGTGGGACTGCAGAATAATGTATTTTATCTGGAATGCATGAGTCAAAAAAGCTGTCACCTCAAAATCAAGGTCTGAATCTATGCAGCGGAGTTGCACCAGACCCTAAAGGCTGAGGGAAGCCCATAGAGACCCCAGATCTTTAGAAAACCTGCTTTGAAAAGAGTGGAAAACCTAATCCCAGTGCTGACCCTTGGTCATGTAGAATTCTCCTGTATCTATCACGTGGGGGAGGGGATGATGTGCAGACTCCCACAGGAGCAGAAGCCCTTTTTTCTCTATGTCTTACTCTAAGATGCCAAAGCTGACTGCAGCCAGCTGAAAGTGCTCAGCAAGCTCTAACGTGCAGTGCCACTTCCAGCACTCAGAGGCGGCAGAGTTTGTCAATAAATGCCGCTCAAGGGCTGAAACAAAACAGGGGACCTTGTCATGGTCATCTGGGCTCACCAGATGCTGGTGACAGCTCCTGACTTCTCCCAAGAGACCATTTCACTTCAATCGTCATTACCAAGAAGTTTCCTGAGCAGCCCTCTCTTTTACCAGCTTGTAGATCTCCAGCCTGTAGGAGACTCCCCAGACCTCCACGTAGAATTTGGTCTTCAGGTCAGCCTGGATTGGAATCGGCCCTGGCTTTTACTTGCTTCTGTGTTTTCTGCTAGCACCAGAGCTGCTTTCAAAAGGAAGCGGCAATCTTCCAGATCTTTGAAAACATTAAAGGAAAGAGGAAATCAAAGGGCTCACATCTCAGCTACTCCTCAGGGCCAAGTTCTCTACTGATCTGTGCAACTGAAGAGGGGAAGGAACACACTTTTGCTGAAGAAAGAGGTCTCTGGGGAGAAGCTCCATAGACTCCAGAGCTGAAATGTGCCCTCAAAAGGAGAAAGAGATTAAGGGGAAAACTAAGGACAACAACCTGCATGTAGAGAGATTGTTTAAGGTTCAAGGTATCAGAGGAAGACTTACAGATAACAAAGCACTTCCTTACCCACTTGTTCATTCCTTAATGAAACATGGAAGGTGTTTTGCTTTCTCCATCTTATTAGATTAGTAAACTGAGGCTTGGAGAGAGATTGTCTAAGATCTTAAGGCTCCTTGATCTTACTGGCCCCAAAGCTTATGTTCTTTCCCTGGATGTACTCCAGCAAGGCACAACTTGTGGTGAAATGGACTTGACCAGAGGCCGCATCACCAGTGGCAGGATTACCTCTGGATTTAAAGCCTCCCCTCCTTGGCCACAGCTTATGCAGAAAAAGAACTACCGACATTGCTCTTCCCAATTACCATTCTCCACTCCAGTAACTGACATTGCCTCTAACTGCATCCACAGTCTTCCTACTTCAGGAGAGATTTTAGATGCCAGGACTGCAATTTAACACATGCTATCATCATGTCTAATCCAGCCAAGACTTTGCCATAGGCTTAAGCCTAGAAAATGCACCAGGTACCCTATTCTTAACATCGCTCACCCCCACGTTTTCTCATGGTTTTCGTTCCTGTTTGTGATGGTCTGCCAATAATTCAAGCTCTCCCAGACTGAGAGTGCTACCTTTCCTCATATTCCCAAAGACAACAACTCTTTGCTTGAAACTGAGCACTGCAGCTAGTGGCCCCAGTCCTTGTTCTCAGGACTCCCAAAGGCTAACTTGGCTGTGTGGTTCAAAGCTGTGTCTTCTTACCTTATGCTTCTATGTACCCCCTATTAGATCAAACATTCCCCTACAGGGGTCTTTCTTACTTAGAGATCCAGACCAGCTTTCATCTCCCATCCTCTCACTCATCTCTGGGTCTAGACACATTGTCACAGGATAATAAAATGTAAAAGGAGTCTCTCCAGTTATGTCTTCTAGCTCACTGGCTCAGGCTGAAGGGAAAGGCTGGCAATCTCCGTTGCCACTGTGTCCCACTGCCCTTGTGTACTGTAGACAGGAGGTGTCACCACGAAAAGAACCTGAAATGGGTGAGCGCCAACACAGGGACACACGTGCGTGACTTAACAAAGGGTTGGAATTGGACCACTGAAGGACAGAGCACTGAGCTCAGCCTGTCTCGGACATAAATGAGGGTCATCCAAAGTCAGCAAGTCAGAACGAATCTTCTGTGGTCCTGCAAGAAAAATGCAACACCAGCTGGCAGAAGTCCACACACCAGGCTCCTCTTGGAACTGGGTCCCAGCCACAAGGCCTGGGGACCATTGCAAATGTTCCTTGGTACATCTGATCAAGCTATACATATATATCCCTAAGGCAAGTGTGTGTGTGTGGTATGCGTGTGGTGTCTTTGTGTGGTGTGTGTGTATGTGTGACGTGTGCTGTATTTGTGTGGTGTGTGTGCTGTGTGTTTTAGTAAATGTTCCACCGAAGTCAGAATGAGTGTTGTGTATTTTGTATTGTGGAGTGTGTGTTGTGTGTTGTGTATGTGTGGTCTATGTGTGTGTAGTGTGGTGTGTGTTGTGTATAGTGTGTGCGGTATGTGTGGGGAGAGTGTGTGTTGTGTGTGTGGTGTGTGTGTGGTATGTATGTGGGGCATGTGTGGTGTGTTTGGGGAGGGGTGTGGTGTGGGTGTGGCGTGGGTGTGGCATAGGTGTGGCATGGGTGTGTGGGCGTGTGTGGTGTGTATGGGAGTGTGTGGGGAGTGTGTTTTGTGTGTGGTTTGTGCATGGTGTGTGTTTTGTGTGTGGTACGTGTGTGGTGTTTGGGGAGGTGGGTAGTGTGTGTGGCGTATGTGTGTGGTGTGGTACCAGGGGGTATGGGTATGTGTGTTGTGTTGTATGTGATGTGTTGTGTTGTGTTGTGTTGTGTGTGTGTGTGTGTTGAGCGAGGGATGCGGAGGGTCAGAGAGTGATGGAGAAGGTAGAAATGGGAACCAAGGTGGTGGGGAGCCCTTGTCTGAACTCTGAGTTCTCTTCCTGGCGTGCACTGACAGACCCAGTTTGTCCAAGGCATCAGAGGGAGTTTTAGAAAATGTCAACAAGGCCTGGCGCGGTGGCTCACGCCTGTAATCCCAGCACTTTGGGAGGCCGAGGCGGGCAGATCACAAGGTCAGGAGATAGAGACCACGGTGAAACCCCGTTTCTACTAAAAATACAAAAAATTAGCCGGGCGCGGTGGCGGGCGCCTGTAGTCCCAGCTACTCAGGAGGCTGAGGCAGGAGAATGGCGTGAACCCGGGAGGCGGAGCTTGCAGTGAGCCGAGATTGCGCCACTGCACTCCAGCCTGGGCGACAGAGCGAGACTCTGTCTCAAAAAAAAAAAAAAAAAAAAAAAAGAAAATGTCAACAAGAAACTCCAAAGCATGGGGTCCCCTGAAGTATAGGCCTGAGGCAAGGCCCAAGGTCTAAGGGCATTGCTGTCTGAACAAGGCTTTCTACACTCAACTTTTGCCTCTCCAGACTGTGTCTTGTGTGTAACATGCTAAGCCTGTTGCTGGCCCCAGAGTACTGAATGTATCTATTTCAAATTGGATAGAATCCTGAGTGTTAAGAAATATTGTAAAAAGTCAGAAAAGAAAAAAAAAAAAAAAAAAGCCAAATCTCACCCCCATAACCACAGCAGGCCCTGATCAAGATCTCATTAATACTCTTCCTGCTAATCCTCAAGGATTAGCAAATACAACTTTATCCTGCTATGAAATACTCCCCACCTCCAGGGCTCAAGTAAAGATTCAGAAAGAAGGGTGGAAGAAGCCTAGTTAAATGTAGCTTTGAATCCAAGTATTGGGTAGCATCCCTAATAAGCCCTCTCAGGCTTAATAGGGCTTTCCAACAATTCCCTGTTCCAAACTCCTATAGGCCTTACCATTTACTTCTTATAATTCTGTCTAGTAGATAATCAGGGTATCAAATCCAAAGTCACTTAAGTTTGAATAGGCTTTCCCAGTGCCCTTTCAGTGCTTAAATGTTTTATGTCCGCTATGTCCAGGCTTCTCTGGGAACTCACTGCTCCAGCATTGGATGGCGAGGAGTCAAAAGTGAAAAAGCTCATATCCTCTTTAGAGCGATTTTTCCAAGGAAAATTAAAGCCTCCAGGGAGCATTCAACCACCATCAACGTGGTGACCGAACTTACCCCCGTTGCAGCCCTCTCTGCCTCCATATTATCATAAACCTAGAACTCCTGAGTAACTTTATAAGAGTGACTTACTTCACTTCAGGCAAGCTACAGATGCACATCCCCATGGTTTTTCTTTGCAGCGGAACAAAGCGCAACTCAGCACTATCCCTATTTGCCCTCCTAAGAGGCCTCCAAGTAATTGCAACCTGAGGAAAGTTCCAGGCTATCAACTTGCTTTTAGCCATGTTCGCCCTCTAAAACTCAGATCCTCTGAAGGTGTCTGACTGCAAGGATTTCTGGAAAGAGAAACCTTTTTTAATGTTTTAAAAGAGAGGCAGGGTTTTGTGATGCTGCCCAGGCTGTTCTTGAACTCCTAAGCTCAAATGATCCTCCTGCCTTAGCCTTCCAAAGTGCTGAGATTACAGGCATGAGCCACCATACCCGGCCAAGACTTTTTACAGCAGGAGGATCCATGTGAAAAATCAGTTGACGCACATATGCAATTGGCCTGAGGGCACA
This sequence comes from Macaca mulatta, assembly GCF_049350105.2. NCBI lineage: Eukaryota > Metazoa > Chordata > Mammalia > Primates > Cercopithecidae > Macaca > Macaca mulatta. The sequence goes on along the minus strand of NC_133413.1, from coordinate 22,250,400 downwards.
ATGCCCATAAAACAGGCTGCAGCACCCAAGGGCAGGCAAGGGCTTCACAAATGAGTGCTTCGTTTCTAAAGAATGCTGTGGGAGAAATTGCATCTGTGCCATTCTGGCGTCTGTGCCACACCTTCACTTGCTGGGAGCCCTCCCTGGTCTCAGATGCTCTGTTGGTCTTGAGCTCTCACACTAACCCAGTACCATCTTGGTGTCTCCTTACTCTTCCCGAACCAACCCTGGGACAGGAAGACTAGCCTTACAGCCTGATACATGGATTCCCCAGGGCTGCCATAACAATGTGCCACAACCTGGGTGGCTTAAAACAAAACTTTATTCTCTCACAGTTCTGAAGGCCCGAAGTCCAAAATGAAGGAGTCCACAGGAATGGTTCTGGAAGCTCTCCCCCAGGAAAGCATCTCATGCTCCTCTTTTAGTTTCTGGTGCTTGCTGGCAGTCCTTGGCCTTCCTTGGCTTGTGGCAGCAACACTGCAACTTCTGCCTCAGTTGTCACGTGGCCTTCGTCCCTATGTCTCCTTTGTGTCTCTGTGTCTAAATCTCCCTCTATTTTCTCCATAAAGACACCAGTCATTCAATTTATGATCCACACTAATACAGAATGACCTCGTCTTAATTTACCACATCTGCAAAGACTCCATTTCCAGTTAAGGTCATATTTTGAGGTTCCAGGTGGACATGAATTTTGGGGGGACACTGTTCAACCCACTATACCTGATCTTGGCTACGCTGCTCTTAGTCAGTGTTGATGGTGCCAACGAACCCCTCGCTGCCCTAGGAGGCCAGTGTTCTGGACAGGAAACTGCCTCACTTTCTTCCTTGCTTGCCCTCTAGAAAAACAAATGCATTTGTTCCAACTGGTTCTCTGCCCTTCTCGGAAGTGTTTCTGACTATTCTCTGTTTGCCTTAACCACCAAAGCACAAGCAAGCCTCCCATATAGTCCATAGCAGGCATATAATGAATAAATAAATGAAATAAGTCTACAGATGAATGGCGGCCTGTTCTAACCTCACTGTAGATATTCATAAAATGATGAAGCCATTAAAAGTTATTCTCAGAATTCCTGTACATAGAGGTCCAAGGCTCCATTCTCCCCCAGGGTTCCCAGAGCCTTCAGCTACACTCAGATGACAGTCCATTCCACTGACACCCTGGTCTTCCCTTTCCAAAATATTTCAGAGGGTCCAAAACAAGGGTCTAAAGCCATTCAACGTATATTTTACACGAAACTATTCACAGGTAGCAGTGGAATTTCTATTTTAGCAGAGACTTTTGATGCTGTAATAAAATAGAGCAAGCAAGCTAGGAATTTGGGGCATGGCAGAGAATTGTGGAAATTGACTTGGGTCCTGAAGAGCCCTTTACATCCCTTCCTGGCCTAGCAACCCTGCTGATCCCTGTGCGAGGTCAGTTCCAGGCCACACATGGCCTGCATGCACTCTTATTCCTCCTTTCTCCCAGCTCTCCTACCTGCTCCTCTACTTGTACAAGTTATCTGCTTCTAGTTCTTTCTCCTTCCAATTATCGTACTATAACTTTCCCACCTTCTCTTCCATTCCCCACTAGTCCTCAAACAAAATTCTTTTCATCTGATTTGCAAGGTCTGAAAAAAAAGCCTCTTTTTTTTTTTTTTTTTTTTTTTTGTCTTTCATTCCTTAGGAAAACTTTTTATAATTCAAATCATCAGGGACAAGGTCACACTTTCAGGATATCTGACCTTTAAAATCACTTTAGAGAGGCTGGGCGTGGTGGCTCACACCTGTAATCCTAGCACTTTGGGAGGCAAAGGCGGGCAGATCACCTAAGGCCAGGAGTTCGAGACCAGCCTGACTAACAGACAAACCCCGTCTCTACTAAAAATACAAACTTAGCCAGACGTGGTGGCATATGCCTGTAATCCCAGCTACTTGGGAGGTTGAGGAAGGAGAATCGCTTGAACCTGAGAGGCGGAGGTTGCAGTGAGCCAAGATGGCCCCATTGCACTCCAGCTTGGGCAACAAGAGTGAAACTCTGTCTCAAAACAAAAACAAAACAAAAAAAATCAACTTAGAGAGAGGGCTGCTTAATTTTTCTTCTCCCTCAGAGACTTAATGACGTGCAGCTCACAGTTTTTGTTCATTGTTCCTTCCAGTCAATTCACCTATAAGAGCCAGCGAAAAACACTTTGAAGAATTCATTTTTTAGTAGCCACTGGCAGAAAAGTCAGTAACCCAGTGCAGGAGGACCCTCTCTGAAATGCATTTCTATGGCATTTCACCCAGTAGGACCTTCATTGTTCTGTTACCTGGCCCTGTTCCCTGGGGCTTTGTCCTGGACAGATGGGCAAGCCATAGGGTAAGCCCTGAAGCAGGAGAGGGAGGCCTAGGATTGCCACCCTACAACCAAACAGCAGCTGCCAGGCCAAATGGAACACAAGCGCTCTGCTCTGCTGAGATAATGGAGTCATTTCTTCCCAGCCACATCCTGGAGCCCTTCACAGTCCAGGTCCAGCACAGCAGCACCACTGGCATCCCAGGTAAGCTTTGCACATGCTCAGAGTGAAAAGGGAGTGGCTTCACAGAGGCACATCTATGTGTATCACTCTGCCTCTGACAGGTGATCAAGGGAAGGCTTTTTCATCACCAGATGGGTCTGGTTGGTCTACTACTCTAAAAAGATCTATCTGCAACCGAGTTCCAGGCTATGTCATTAACAGTTGGCTGAGTATTTGATCACGTTACCTGGAGCTGCTTTGAAAAAGACAGGTGCAAGCTGTTGCCTCCTTTCTATTTTAAGAAAGTCAGGCCTATCATGTGTTGCCCACATGTATTATCTCACCTTCAATTTGTAATTCTATGAAATGTCAGGCCCTGTCCCGTTCATCACAACGAATATGTTTTTTCATTCAGAGGGGCCAAGAGGTACAAGGATCACATGATCTAACCTTCAAACTAGGACGCTTTTGAGAGTCCACGAGGGAACCACTAATTATTACACCAGAACAGTGAGCATAAACCCTAACTGTCCCAGGCAAACCAGGTCGTTGGACATCCAATCCATTGGGATATACAGGGGCAAGAGATCCAAATCAGTTGAAGTAGAATGTAAAGAAGAGGCACGGTAACAGGGACTTGGTACCAACGTCTCAGACCATCTTACTTCTGGTGCTGCAGCTGGAATTAGGGGTAGGACTTTCAGTTTGGGAGGCCTTAACAGCTGATTCCACTGAACATGCTCAGTACCGCACACCATTAACAAGAAAATCATGTGCCTGGTGACAGCTGGACTCAGGGCTGTGGAAAGGCTTATATTGGGGTCAGAAGCGGAAACAGTAAGATGAGACTTCAGATTGAATCTGAGATTGAGGAAGCAGAAACAACAAGACATAATATTAAAGAGAACAGCCAGGTGTGGTGGCACAGTCCCAGCAATGGGGGGCTGAGACAGAAGATCACTAAAGGTCAGAAGTTAAAGACTGTAGTAGGCAATGATCCCACCTGTAAATCACCACTGCACTCCACCCTGGGCAACATAGCAAGACCCTGTCTCTAACATAAAATACAACATTTAAGATTTTTAAAAGGAAAATAAAGATTACTCAAACAAGAAGGAGTACTCAGTGATTTAGAAAGAATACTGAAGCAAAAGCACAGTTCTACATAGGAGGGAAATTACAGAAGTCAGAAAAGCAAATCTGTTTGTGAAGTCTGTTTAGAGACGAAGTCCAGCATAGAGTGAATAGTGCAAAGAGTGACCGGGTACAGGGGCACACACCTGTAATCCCAGCACTTTGGGAGGCAGAGGCAGGCAGACCACTTAAGGTCAGGAGATTGAGACCAGCCTAGCCAACATGGTGAAACACGATCTCTACTAAAAATACAAAATTACGTGGGGCGTGGTGGCTCACGCCTCTAATCCCAGCACTTTGGGAGGCCGAGGCAGGCGGATCACGAGGTCGGGAGATCAAGACCATCCTGGCTAACACGGTGAAACCCCGTCTCTACTAAAAATACAAAAAATTAGCTGGGCGTGGTGGCGGGCGCCTGTAGTCCCAGCTACTCGGGAGGCTGAGGCAGGAGAATGGCGTGAACCCGGGAGGCGGAGCTTGCACTGAGCCGAGATGGCGCCACTGCACTCCAGCCTGGGTGACTGAGTGAGACTCCCTCTCAAAAAAAAAAAAAAAAAAAAAAAATACAAAATTAGCCAGGCATGGTGGCACACACCTGCAATCCCAGCTACTGGGGAGGCTGAGGCAGGAAAATTGCTTGAACCCGGGAGGCGGAGGTTGCATTGAGCCGAGATTTTGCCATTGCACTCCAGCCTGAGTGAGAGACCGAGACTCCATCTCAAAAAAAGAAAGAAAGAAAGAAAGAAAAAGATAAGAGTGTGAAGAGTGTGTGTTCTGTGTCAGACTGACCTTAACATTCACTCTATACTTTCTAAGGGTGTGACATCAGGTATCTATGTCTCACTTTTCTTATCTGTATAAGGAGAACACTGCAGGTATCTTTTCATAAAGCATTAGGGTGATGGGTAAATGATTGATACGTCAAGTCACTAGGACTTCTAAGAAGGCAAGTAGAAGAAAACACTCAAGGAAGATAATCAGCGCTGTCAGTTTCACATGAATAAGGAGTGTGTAGAATGGAAAGAAAGGAAACGGCCAGGACGCTGTTGTTACTTTTCCAGGCCCTGGGCAGACTGCCCTAGTTATTACAGCCTACACTGGTTCTTGACATAAAAGCAGAATGAGAGGGCTAGGCTTGGTATTAGCAAGGGGAAGGAATTCTAAGGCATTAGGACAGACGTGGTGCGAAAGCCAAAGAACTTGAAGCTGAAAATAACCCTTCAAAATAGTCTAGACCTTGGCCTTCCACAACACTGTATTAAAACTACTAGAAGGTTAAGAGCCTGGGTAGGAGGCTGAGTGCTGTGGCTTTTGCCTAGAATTCCAGGCTTTAGGAGGCCAAGCTGGGAGGATCACTTTGATGCAACCCTGGGCAACATAATGATACCCTATCTCTGTAAAAACTACAAAATTTAGCCGTGCATGGTGGTTCATGCCTGTACTTCTGGCCACTCAGGAGGCTGAGGCAAGAGGGTCGCTTGAGCACAGGAGTTCAAAGCTGCAGTGAGCTATGATCACATCATTGCACTCCAGCCTGGGTGATAGAGTAAAACACTGTCTCTTAAAAAAAAATAAAATTAAAAGCCTTGGTAGAAGAAGATGATGGGTGCTATCGTCCAAATATGTCTTTCTAAACTTCATAGGTTGAAATCCTAATCCCCAAAGGTGACGGTGTTAGGAGGTAGGGCCTTTGGGAGATGATAAGGTCATGAAGGCAAATCCGTCATGAATGGGATTAGTGCCCTTATAAACGAGGACCTAGAGAGCTGCCTTGTCCCTTCCACCATGTGAGGACACAGCAAGAAGGTGCCGTCTACCAAGTCAAGAGCAAGCCCTCACCAGACACAGAGTCTATGGGTGCCTTCATCTCAGACTTCTAGCCACCAGCACTGTGGGAAATGAATTTCTGTTGGTTCTAAGTCTATGGTACTTTGTTACAGCAGCCCAAGGGGACTAAGACAGTGAGTTATGAAAGATGAATATAAATTTCGATGTAAAACAAAGAACTCAGCAGGATATTTAACTCTAGGTGGAACCCAGATGCCACCTATGCTGCATGGCTCAGAAAGTTGCCAGACTGATCCAGGGGCTGATCCTTTTGAGATCCCTTCTATCATAGTCATGATGTAAGGCTATACTTTCAGGAATCATTTCTATAGTTCATCACCAAGGAAGTTCTCTGAACATGTAGAACACCGAGACAAGAAATAACTAAATCAGAGGAGAACTGAAGGAGATAAAGACGTGAAAAACCCTTGAAAAAAAAAATCAATGAATCCAGGACCTGGTTGTTGAAAAGATCAACAAAATTGATAGACTGCTAACCAGACCAATAAAGACGACAAGAGAGAAGACTCAAATAGATGCAATAAAAAATGATGAAGGGGATATCACCACCAATCCCATAGAAATACACACTGCCATCAGAGAATACTATAAACACATCTACGCAAATAAACTAGAAAACCTAGAAGTGGATAAATTCCTGGACACATACACTCACCCAAGTTTAAACCAGGAAGAAGTTGAATCCCTGAATAGACCAATAACACGTTCTAAAATTGGAGCAGTAATTAATAGCCTACCGACCAAAAAGAAGTCGAGGACCAGACAGATTCACAGCCAAATTCTACCAGAGGTACAAAGAGGAGCTGGTACCATTCCTTCTGAAACTATTCCAAACAACTGAAAACGAGGGAATTCTCCCTAACTCATTCTATGAGGCCAGCATCATCCTGATACCCAAGCCTGGCAGAGACATAACAAAAAAGGAAAATGTTAGGCCAATATCCCTGATAAACATCGATGCAAAAATATTCAATAAAATACTAGCAAACCAAATCCAGCAGCACATCAAAAAACTTATCCACCACAATCAAGCCAGCTTCACACCTGGGATGCAAGGCTGGTTCAACATATGCAAATCAATAAACATAATCCATCACATAAACAGAACCAATGACAAAAGCCACATGATTATCTCAACAGATGCAGAAACAGCCTTCAACAAAATTCAACAGCCCTTCATGCTAAAAACTCTCAATAAACTAGGAATCAATGGAAAGTATCTCAAAATAATAAGAGCCATTTGTGACAAAGCCACAGCCATTATCTACTGAATTGGCAAAAACTGGAAGCATTCCCTTTGGAAACCAGCACAAGACAAGGATGCCCTCTTTCACCACTCCTATTCAACATGGTATTGGAAGTTCTGGCCAGGGCAATCAGGCAAGAGAAAGAAATAAAGCGTATTCAAATAGGAAAAGAGGAAGTCAAATTTTCTCTGCTTGCCGATGACATGATTGTATATTTAGAAAACCTCATCTTCTCAGCCCAAAATCTCCCTAAGCTGGTAAGCCAACTTCAGCAAAGTCTCAGGATAAAAAAATCAATGTGCAAAAATCACAAGCATTCCTATACACCAACAATAGACACACAGAGAGCTAAATCATGAGTAAACTCCCATTCACAATTGCTACAAATAGAATAAAATACCTAGGAATTCAACTTAAAAGGGATGTGAAAGACCTCTTTAAAGAGAACTACAAAACCACTGCTCAAGGAAATAAGAGAGGACACAAACAAATGGAAAAAACATTCCAAGCTCATGGATAGGAAGAATCAATATCATGAAAATGGCCATACTGCCAAAGTAATTTATAGATTCAATGCTATCCACATCAAGCTACCATTGACTTTCTTCACAGAAGAAACTACTTTAAACTTCATATGGAACCAAAAAAGAGCCTTCACATCCAAGCCAATCCTAAGCAAAAAGAACAAAGCTGGAGACATCATGCTACCTGACTTCAAACTATACCACAAGGCTACAGTAACCAAAACAGCATGGTACTGGTATCAAAACAGAGATATAGACCAATGGAACAGAACAGAGCCCTCAGAAATAATGCCACACATCTACAACCATCTGCTCTTTGACAAACCTGACAAAAACAAGCAATGGGGAAAAGATTCCCTAATTAATAAATGGTGCTGGGAAACCTGGCTAGCCATATGCAAAAAACTGGAACTGGATCCCTTCCTTACACCTTATACAAAAATCAACTCAAGATGGATTAAAGACTTAAATGCCAGACCTAAAACCATAAAAACCCTAGAAGAAAACCTAGGCAATACCATTCAGGACATAGGCATCGGCAAGGACTTCATGTCTAAAACACCAAAAGCAATGGCAACAAAACTGACAAATGGGATCTGATTAAACTAAAGAGTTCCTGCACAGCAAAAGAAATTATCATCAGAGTGAACAGGCAACCTACAGAATTGGAGAACATTTTTGCAATCTATCTATCTCACAAAGGGCTAATATCCAGAATCAGCAAATAACTTAAACTTACAAGAAAAAACAAACCCCATCAAAAAGTGGGCAAAGGATATGAACAGGTACTTCTCAAAAAAAGACATTTATGCAGCCAACAAACGTATTAAAAAAAGCTCATCATCACTGGTCATTAGAGAAATGCAAATCAAAACTACAAGGAGATACCATTTCAGGCCAGTTAGAATGGCGATCATTGAAAAGTCAGAAAACAACGGATGCTGGAGAGGATGTGGAGAAATAGGAACGCTTTTACGCTGTTGGTGGGAGTGTAAATTAGTTCAATTATTGTAGAAGACAGTGTGGCGTGTGGCGATTCCTCAAGGATCTAGAACTAGAAATACCATTTGACCCAGCAATCGTATTACTGGGTATATACCCAAAGGATTATAAATCATTCTACTATAAAGACACAGGCACACATGTTTATTGCAGCACTATTCACAATAGCAAAGACTTGGAACCAACCCAAAAGTCCATCAATGATAGACTGGATAAAGAAAATATGGCACATATACACCATGGAATACTATGCATCCATAAGAAAGGATGAGTTCATGTCCTTGCAGAAACATGAGGCTGGAAACCATCATTCTCAGCAAACTATCACAAGAACAGAAAACCAAACACCGCATGTTCTCATTCATAAGTGGGAGTTGAACAAGGAGAACACATGAACACAGAGAGGGGAACATCACACACTGGGGTCTGTCGGCAGATCGGGAGCTAGGGGAGGGATAGCATTAAGAGAAATTCCTAATGTAGGTGGCAGGTTGATGGGTGCAGCAAACCACCATGGTATGTGTACACCTATGTAACAAATGTGCACGTTCTGCACATGTACCTCAAAACTTAAAAGTATAATTTAAAAAAAAGAAAAAAGAAAAATAATGGGCTAAAGAAAAAAAAAGATGTGATTTTTTTTCTCTCCAACAAATATGATTTTTTATGTTTTAAACACAAAGAAAGAACAGTGGTGATAAGAAGATATGGTTGGGGCAAAATGTAATTCTACCACAGCATCTTTCTTACCCTTCCCACCCCATTCATCATGAAGACATCATAGTTTCCTGACAGGATCATGCCTTTAAACAGGACAGACTCTCTGCCTGGCATCTCTTCTTCCCCTTCCATGTTTACCTAAAAAACTCTTCTCTATACTTCAGCATTAATTAAGGAACCACCTTTTTTAGGAAGCCTTCTATGATATGCAGGTTATTCTCACCCCAGGTCCACTTTCTGACCTTTCCGGCTCTGTGCCAGGATGGCTGAGCCCTAGAGAGTGCCCTACTTAGATCCTTTTAACAGCTGACTTTCATTTGGGTTTTATTTCTAGGAAACAGCCACAGGAGTTGAGAATATGGAATTAAAAAGTGGTTGGAGTATTTTTTGCCTGCCCCCTTGTATCTGGTGAAAGCTGCATCTCCCTGAGGCCATGCTCCTAGCTGCCACCCCCTCCTTTGTAGCTGGAGTTCTTACTGGGCTCTGGTAAAGCCATTTCCTATCCTTGACCTTTCAGCCTCAAAGTGTTAAGAGTGTCCCATGATTGCTAGACTCTGGGCGCCTCAACATCTTTTTGTGGCTTCTTTAATCTCGACCATGTCCCTGTAAAAAGTCTCTTTAAGGAAGTTCACTCACTTGAACCATGAAGCGTGAAACTGACATCCGGCCAAGACTCTGACCCCAGATTCTCCCTTTTGAGAATCTTTTCTGTACCCTTCCTTTTTACTCCTGCCGCATCCTCTGCTTACATCTGCCATAGTAATTACTACAGGGTATTGTAATATTGGTTCACTTGGGTTGTTCACTGGGTGGCTAGATTATTATGAGATTATTATGCCTGGCACGTGGCATTCAGTAAATACCCAGACCCACTCATTCTGACTTAACAATTTCTGAATTAATACTTTAATGCCTGTCTCAAAAACAGCTAAAAGGAAACATTTAACAAAAACTCAATAAGTAATAATATGAACATAACATTGGATAATTTTTCCATCTTGCAAAGTGCTTTTATATCCCTTGGCTTAATTGTGATGTGTCTTTTCATGAAAAGCACATTCAGCTAAATTCTGGAACCCAGTAGTTGAGAAGTCTGAATCAGTAGAACCTATTGCTCAGTCAAGAACGGAACCCAAGTACCAATCAGCCTGCACTCAAATGCTGGTTCTTCTTCTCTCCAGTTCTGTAACTGATATGGTTTGGCTGTATCCCCACCCAGCTCTCACCTTGAATTGTAATAATCCCAGCATGTCCAGGGTGGGGCCAGATGGAAATAATTGAATCCTGGGGGCAGTTTCTCTCATACTGTTCTTGTGGTAGTAAGTCTCATGAGATCTGATGGTTTTATCAATGGGAGCTCCCTTGCACAAGCTTGCTTGCCTGCTGCCATGTAAGATGTCTTTTTGCTCTTCCTTCATTTTCTGCCATGATTGTGAGGCCTCCCCAGCCATGTGGAACTGTGAGTCCTTTAAACCTCTTTCCTTTGTAAATTACCCCATCTTGTGTATGTCTTTTTTAGCAGCATGAGAATGGACTAATATAATAACCTTAGGTGCTACCTATACTCTCTGTGCCTTAAGTTCTTATCTATAAATAGAAGAAAATAGTACACTTCACCTCATAGTGACCCTTAAATAAATTGATAGGTATAGAGTTTTAGAATGGAGTCATACACCTCGTAAATGCCCAATACATATTATTTTCTTATTCTTTATAAGATCATAATCTCATGAAGATGTCCAAGAAAATACTTCTCAGCTTTTCTTGAACCAAATGCCTACCGTAACATCTCAGAAAGAAAAAGAGAATATTCCCTGGCCACAGGGCTTAAGTCTCAACTCACCAGAGCCCCAGAGTTCTTATTTTGTTTTCTTCACACAGACATTAATATTAACATTGATTAAGCAACTCTGGTATGCCTCCATTACAAGAGAAAAGGAGGTAAACAGAGTTGGAGTCAGACAGCCCCAACTCCAAATCCTGCTTCTGACCCTTGGTGGACATGAGTAGCCGTATAAGTTTTCTAACTTTTTATCTGAAAAACTATAAGGATAATACCGACTCATTGAGTGGAGGCGCACACTGATTTAGACAACAGGTGCTACATAGTAGCCCCCAAAAATGTCATTGGGATCCTCTTCCATCTAATGGAGAAGACCAAATGAGGAAAGAGGTCCAGGGCCATCTGAAGGGGGCTCACTCTGCCTGGGCCCAGCAACACTTGTGCCCCAGAGCATTCCTGTGATGATTAGGTGCAGTCCTCAACTTCCTCATCACCACCTGCTCCAGAGAGGAAGAGCGGAAAAAGTCAACAGACCCAGGTAAACTTGTATTATCTCAGTCTTGGGATTGCAGGTCTATTTTCCTTCACCTTCTCAAACACTGCAGTCCTAAAGTAGTATCAAGCAAGGTGAAGGGATCAGCCCAGTATGAAGTTTCTGGGTATAAACTATTTAAGAAAAATGAAAGTCCAACATGGAGGTGAGCCAGTGTGGGTCTCAGAGCCCAAGAAGAATGAAGAGGAAGTCTATGCTCAGGGCTGGCCTGCATGGTCTGTGTTGGGACAATCAAATGTAAGGTGTTACACCTGAGTAGGCTGAAGAGACATCAGCGAAGGGTGTGAACCAGGACAAGATATTGGAGCCTAAACAGTGAAAAATGGGCATTTACCGGGTTAGGGGAGGAGACAGCAGCATTGATGGGAGACTGGTTATACACAGGATGAATGAACATGTAAGCAAATATATCAAGGATAATAGAAACCAAGTTCCTCACTGGAAAAAGAAGAGAGTTACAACATGGAAAGGAGAAAAAAAAATCAACCCTGTGGTATTGATTTGAAATTAGAGACAGCACTGTGAACTCTCCATTTTTAGTATTTGTAGATACAGACATTAATATAGATGTAGTGGGGCAGTGGGTGTGTGTGCGTGTGCGTGTGCGTGTGTGTGTGTGTGTGTGTGTGTGTCCCTAGCTTCATTCACTAGGAAGTCTGGGAGTCAGTGTCAACCCCAAAGCAGTGAACATGTCTAGTGGCCCTTCCTTGACTTCTGTATACTATTTTGCACAAAAAACAAAACAAAACAACAACAACAACAACAACAACAACAAAATACACCATCATGGTTCCATGGAGAAATGGCCAACTACAGGGCTAAGGTGAAAAAAAAATACAAGACAAATCTGGAATATCTGGTTGTATCATCAACCAAGGAATAAACCAAGGAGCTACTAAAAGGACGGTGGCATAGCACAAGAACACACAAGCCACCTTCTATCAACATGGGATTGCCTCTTCTATTTTACTCAATGACTTTTAACTTGTGACTTTCATCATTTATTTTGATGCTCAACTAGTCCTAGTATTGGCCAGTGGGAGCATCAAAATAAATAAAATGCTCAATAAGAAACAGGATATTTACAGATCATTTAAGTAACCTATTAGATATTTATTAATTACAAATGGGAAAAGGGTAACTTTAAAATGAAGATGCTTAGAAGGCATCATCTTAATAAAATGATTATCAAAGATGAGAACTATCACAACCATGTGTCATATGATAAGATGCAATAAGGAGGTGGCTGGCAAGATGACTGAATAGGAAAAGCTCCAGTCTGCAGCTCCCAGTGAGATCAATGCAGAAGGTGGGTGATTTCTGTATTCCCAACAGAGGTACCCGGCTTATCTCATTGGGACGGGTTAGACAGTGGGTACAGCCCACAGAGGATCAGCGGAAGCAGGATGGGGGCACTGCCTCACCCCAGATGTGCAAGGGTTTGGGGAACTCCCTCCCCTAGCCAAGGGAAGCCATGAGGGATTGTGCCGTGAGGGACGGTGCTATCCAGCCCAGATAGTAGGATTTTCCCATGGTCAAAACCCGCAGACCAGCAGATTACCTCAGATGCTTATGCCACCAGGGCCCTGGGTTTCAAGCACAAAACTGGGCGGCCATTTGGGCAGACGCCCACCTAGCTGCAGGAGTATTTTTTCATACCCCACTGGCACCTGGAACGCCAGCAACACAGAACCGTTCACTCCCTTGGAAAGGGGCCTGAAGCCAGGGAGCCAAGTGGTCTAGCTCAGCAGATCCCAACCCCGTGGGCTAGGGGAGATAACACTAGGAGAAATACCTCATGTAGAAGATGGATTGATGGGTGCAGCAAACCACTGTGGCACATGTATACCTATGTAATAAACCTACGTGCACTGCACATGTATCCCAGAACTTAAAGTATAATAAAAAAAATTAAAAATTTTAAAAAAAGATGCAATAAGACGGCAGTTTCATTTCCAGCACACTTCTGAACCTCACCTTGAGAAAACATTACACAAACCCAAAATAAAGATCATTCTCCATAATTAAAAAGTCAAAAAGTAATAGATGTTGGTGTGGATGTGGTGAAAAGGCAACACTTTTACACTGGTAGTGGGAATCTAAACTAGTACAACTGCTATGGAAAACAGCAGGCAGACTCTGTAAGGAGCTAAAAGTAGAACTACTATTCGATCCAGCAATCCCACTACTGGATATCTACACAAAAGAAAAAAAAGTCATTATATGAAAGAGACACTTGCACATGCATGCTTATAGCAGCACAATTCACAATAGCAAAAATATGGAACCAACCTAAATGCCCATCAACCAATAAGTGTACAAAGAAAATGTGGTATATATACATCATGGAATACTACTCGCCATAAAACACAAAATAATGGCCTTTACAGCAATTTGAAAGGAGCTGGAAGGCTATTACTCTAAGTGAAGTAACTCAGGATTGGAAAATCAAATATCATGTGTTCTCACTTATAAGTGAGAACTAAGCCATGAGGATGCCCAAATTTGGGTACGACATAATGGACTTTGGAGATTTGAGGGAAGGGTGCATGGGGGGTGAGGGATAAAAGACTACATATTGGGTACAATGTACACTGCTAAGGTGATGAATGCACCAAAATCTCAGAAATCACCACTGAAGAACTTACCTATGTAACCAAAAACCACCTGTACGCCCCAGAAAAGCTATTGAAATTTAAAAGATAAATAAAATGGAGGACATTAGCAAGATACCTGAACTGTCTTTAAAAGAGTGAAGGTCATCAAAGTCCAAGAAAGATAGAGGAACCCTTCTAGATAAAAGGAGATATGTATAAATGCAATGCATGATTCTGGATTGGATCCTCCTTGCGGAAAGACATAACTGGGCAACTGCAGAAATGTGAATGGGGTTTGAGGATTAAATGGTAATCAGGTACCTGTGTCCCCTTCCTGTTTTGATAGTTGTTTTGTGGTTTAGAATAACATCCTTGTATATAGGAAATACAACTAAAGAATTTGGGGTGATGGGGCATTAAGTCAGCAACTTGTCTTAAAAGGTTCAGTGAAAATAAGTTATTTTTATAGTATTTGCAAATTTTCTATATGCTTAATGGTATTTCAACATTTATATATTTTCAGAAATCTACAATTAGAACTGCAACTTTTGTTCAAGAGTGGCAGGCCCTGCCTTTCACAATTACATTATATCTTCAAGGGTTTTATCCCCTGCTTTTATTCTGTTGTGCTAGTTTCGCTGATGCTGTGTGTTTAATTTTATACCCTGAGGATGTTTTAAATCAGAGAAGAAGGCCAAGAAGGCAGAGTAGGAGTGAAATAATATACTCCAGTGATCTTTATGGATTCCCAGGGCCCTGAAAATGCAAACACTTATTATGTTGACCTCCCCAACTCTGCCCATAACTGAAGGTATCATGACTACTTAAGAATCTGGCTCCGTAATTGCTACCATAAACTATACACCACAGACCTTGCTGCAACACACTTGGCTCTGGCTGCCAGCGGGATTCAGGCAAACCCCTCCCAAAGTTCCATCAGTGGGGCCGTCTCAAGACAAATGCCCCTTGGTGGGGCAGAAATCTGAATGCAACTTATATCATCTGGAAAACAACTGCCATGCTATTGCCTCAGAATCCAAAACCATTCCTGAACAGGGAGGCTACCAGGCAATCTGGCACAAGCAGGAAAAAAGACTAGGTTTAAGTTTGGATGAAAACCCTAATCACCACAATTTTAGTGTTCAGGTGATACAACAGATGCCACAAGGTGGCTCATAAACAACAGACATTTGTTTCTTACAGTTCTGGAGGCTGGAAGTCCAAGATCAATGTGCCATAGATTCAGTGTCTGGTGAAGACCTGCTTCCTCTTAGATGGTTCCCTCTTGCTGTGTGCTCATGTGGTGGACAGGGTGAGGGGTTTCTATGGGGCCTATTTTATAAGGGCACTAATCCTATTCATGAGGGCTCTGCCCCCACACCCTAATCACCTCTAAAGGCCCCATCTCCTAATAGCATCGTCTTAGGTAATAGCATTTCAACATATAAATCTAGAAGGGCATAGACATTCAGACCACAGTACCCCACAGTTGTGTTTTGCTTAATCTGTGGTTCTGGGGCTCAGAATTCAAGGGAGAAACTCCTCCACTATCTCATGGCTGCATCAGAGTAGGGCTGAGGAGGAGGGAAAGGTGAACTTTGTGGTTTTGAGCCCTCTTAACATCTAAAGAAACTGATTTCAGTATCCAGAAGATAACCCAGAAATGATAGAAATGGAAGATTTAAATGAAACAACTTTATAGTAAGTTCCTTAAAAATAGATCTTACGCTAATTTTAATTTGAATCAAACAAACATCAAAAACATTCATCTAGAGCTCCTGCTCTGAACAAGGCCCAGTTCAAAACCACCTGAAATGCACAGACATAGGAATAGAGTCTATAGAGCAGAATAGAAAAATCACTGTGTTATCAGACAGACGTGGGTTCAAGTCCTAGCTCAGCCAATTACTAATAATTATTGTAATCATCCCAAGTATAAATTTCTCCAACTATGAAATGAGAATTTGACTAATACTGCTTGGTATACACAGTTGTTGAAAGTATTTTAAGATATTAAATATATAAAACACTTAACAGAACACTTGAATCATAAGAGACACTCAGCAAATGTGAGCTATAGCTATTATGATTGTGGTTGTATCATTTTATTAGTCAGAACACAATAAGCCATTCTGTAGTTACAAATAAATCCCCAAACTCTCAGTGCATTAACAAAATAAAGGCTTATTCCTCACTCATACCAAGCTTAATGTGAATGAGACCACCCTCCTCTGTCATGTAGCTTATGCTATCTGGGACACATTAGCTTCCAAAGCTGCAGGGGCAGGCCGAGGAATAGTGGAGGGCTTCCAAGTGCTGACCTGAAAGAGACATGCATCACTTCTCCTTATATCCCTTTGACAAGGCATCAATCTCACGGTTCTAAGGGCAGAGCATCAGGTCTTTCCATGTGCTAGGAGGAAAGAGGCATATGAACACATAGCAGTATCTCTTACACAATAAGAGATAAGTAAGGGTCGTAAGAAAATAAGATCAAAAAGCAAAGGTCAACTGACTTAAGAACCTTGAGCATCAGAAGAGATACTTTGGTTTAAAAAAGAGTCACGGGGCTGGGAGCAGTGGCTCACACCTGTAATCCCAGCACTTTGGGAGGCCGAGGCAGGTGAATCACTAGATCAGGAGTTCAAGACCAGCCTGGGGCCAACATGGTGAAACCCCTTCCCTACTAAAAATACAAAAAATCAGTTGGGCATAGTGGTGAGCGCCTGTAATCCCAGTTATTCGGGAGGCTGAGGTGGGAGAATCACTTGAACCCAGGAAGCAGAGGTTGCAGTGAGCCTAGATTGCACCACTACACACTCCAGCCTGGGTAACAGAGTGAGACTCCATCTCAGAAAAAAAAAAAAAAAAAAAAAAAAGAGTCAAGGAAAAGGCAAAATATAATCAGAGTAATAAAAATGTAGATATGTAGACATATTGGCCCGAGAGCATAGAAGAGAGTGCTCTCTTCAGAGTAGGAGCAAAATATAAATAAATAAAAGATTTCATGGCAGAGAAAGCACCCAAATTGGAACCTGAATGATACGTATGACTAAACCCAGAGTTGAAAACATGGACACACTCAAAACTGCGTAATTTTATGTGGACACTCTCAGAGCCAATTGCACAACTCATAATTGTAAGCATGTTTCTAAACAGAACCTAATTCTCTGGGAGAATTCAGTATGTCCACACAATTTCCTCCAGCAAAAGGTGAGGAAAGCTAAAATAATACTGCAGGAATCTAACATATGGAATTAAGCAGTGAGCCTTTGTAAGCCCAGTTTCTATTCAGCCATTGATACGCTGTTCTCAGTGGGCTCAGGGGAAGACAGAAGAATTTTCTGGGTCATCTACTGTTATGAAACAAACTACCCCAAAACAGGAATTCATGTTGAGTTTTGTGTCTCATGTACCATAAATGATGGACACTTACTGGTGGATGGTCTGATCTGGGGGTCCCAATGTGACCTCATTCACATACCTAGCACCTTGGCAGGGATGGCTCAGAAACTGGGCTTAGCTAGGACTGCTGCCCTGAGTGAAACACTGCTCTTGGCCTCTCTGGCATGGCAACCTCAAAGTAATCACTCTTCTTACATGATGGCTCAATGCTCCAAGAGCAAGTGTTCTAACTAGCAAAGTGGAAACTCTATGATCTTTTCTGACTTCTCAGATGATCCGCAGTGTCAATTCCACCATGTTCTATTGGTTATGGCAAACCACTGAATCTAGCCCAAATTCAAGAGGATAGGAATTACACCCCATTTCTCGATGGAAGAAGGGGTCACACATTTGCAGTCATTATTAATTGGCCACACTGAGGTTTCAAACAATTAAACATAGAGAAATACTTTAAAAGCTAAATAATCAAGTGATTCTTGATTGAGTCTTTTCTGTTTATGGGGGACAGTGCTAAGAAATGAACATGAAGTCCTGATAGGGGCCACTGGGTAGCAGACATTCAGCCAATAACATGAAGTCTCATTTCTGGTTCCAAAGAGTAGCATGTGCCCCATCAAGCGACTCCTCCTCCCATGCATCAGTGTCCATGTCTGTCACGTGGGCATGGCCATGCATATCCTGCCATGGCTGAATTCATGGAAGGCAGGAAAAGGCTTTGAAAAATATGGAATGCTCTAGTGCCAAGCACTACATTACTGCCAGTCATGGAATATACCTTCAGGGAACTAAGTGTCTATTTGGGAAAGAAAAACCTTGCTGGCATGAAAAATAAAGTGCAAAGAATACAAGATGGAAAGTGACCAAGAATTGGACTGTGAGCCTCTGACTATAAACACGGCATGAAGGAAGAGAAAAGAGGCACTGGTATAAGCCGTTGGGGAAAAATTGCCAATATATCAGACTTCTTTTCCACTGAAGCCAGATGATGGATTTGCAACTCTGGGGGAACTCAGGGAATTAACATTCTAAACATGCTTGCACACACTGTTGTTTTGTCTCAGGATGTTGCTTTGTGTACCTACTTCAAATAGTATCTAGCCAGCCCTATACCCTTAACAGTGGCCATCTCTGACTCTGTCAAGGTACACAGAAACCACACAGGAGGCATGCTTTGGCCCAGTGCTCTTGGCAAAGCACAAGCTTATAAAGACTTTGGTCCTCCATGCTGTCCTTGACTTCACTGAACTTTTAGGAGGCTGAATCTAACAAGCCCTGGAGCCTCTCCTTGGGCGTCCTCTTTGATCTCTCATATCTGCTTCTGAGTGACAGCTTCTGGAGGTTGTGTCACCTTTGTCCCGAAGAGAAAGAGCTCAGCTCTTGGGGACCAGTTGCTGGGAGACTACTGCTGCTGCTGGTAGTTGGCCAAGCTGCCAAGAGGGCTCTGGGCTGGGCTAGAGGCCATTTGGCTGTAGTCTATGGGGGTAGCAGGGAAACCCAGATGTCAGCCCAAAAGTACCCTCCCTTGAAGCATGACCTCTGTCCCTGGTTCCCTGAGACTTGTTAGGTCCCATCAGAGTCTGCATAGGATAACGTTCTTTCAACACAGCAAGCAGAGGCTGGACATGGCCAGGAGTATACCTCTGAGCCGAAGCTCTAGTCTCTGCTAACTCAGGGTCTTCTACTTTGGGGTTCTTCTCATACAGGGGTATCTCAGCCCATCCTGGCTAGAGGTGCTCGCAGCCAGTTTCCGAAAGGGAACAGATGTGAATGAACCAGGCAGACACTCCACACATGCCGTCAGAAGACATGACGGAGGTTTTGAGACGCCAGGCGACTCTAAAGTCACAGATTCAATAGGAGAGAAACCCAGACTCATAGAACCCACGTGGCCACCCTGCCCAGCAGATTTTCCAGCTGACACCTGATGAATTTTGTTCTTTTTCTGTTTTGCCACCTGCAAAGACTAAACTCTGAGTGAAGAGACTCTTTCACTCAAAAACCCTTTTTCAGTATGACATTCCCTGTTAGTCCTGCATTTTTGAGGGCCTATGGAGACTGAGGGTTTTTTCCTCCGTATTTTTCCTAATCTCAGATATTTTAAACATGCCTTCCCCATCCATGCTGTCAGACCTCAGCAAGATTGTGCTGCAGTTTCCCTCTTCTCTAAGACTTCCTTTCTTCAATGTCCAAATAAAGATACTGGCTTTGGCTTTGTGCTTGTGTGTGTGTTATGTGTATTTGCACATGTAAGTGTTAGAAACTTTACTCTGTTTTATTCTGTTTTATTAAAAGTTCTAAACCTTTTCTTTTTTTTTTTTTTTTTTTTTTTTTTTTTTTTTTTTTTTTTTTTTTTTTTGAGATGGAATCTCACTCTGTAGCCCAGGCTGGAGTGCAGTGATGCAATCTCGGCTCACTGCAACCTCCGCCTCCAGGGTTCAAGCGATTCTCCTGCCTCAGCCACCTGAGTAGCTGGGATTAAAGCACGCACCACCATGCCCAGCTAACTTTTGTATTATTAGTAGAGACAGGGTTTCACCATGTTGGCCAGGCTGGTTTCAAACTCCTGGCCTCAACTGATCCACCTACCTCAGCCCCCCAAAGTGCTGGAGTTACAGGCATGAGCCACTATTCCTAGCCAAAAGTTTTAAAGGTTTTTTAATGACTTCTTTCCCACATCCTTTCCTGTGGCTTCCTGGGTCTTTTCACACGGATGACTAATGGGCCGGGCATTGACATGGGCCATATGAAGACTGGCAAATTCCTTTAAGTTCTCTTTCTGTTTTACTACATTGATTTTTCCTCCCTGTATACATGTTGGTCGGGGCTTATGGATCCCGTCAGCGGGGGTTGTAAAGGGGGACTCGGATTCCTCCGTAGAGCCATTTCACTTCCGGAGCAGAGGACCTCCTGGGGAAGGGAATGTGCTGGAACTTCCTCTAGCCCCTGCACATAAGCTGTGCACTGTGGCTTCTGGAAGCCCCAGAAATACTCACAGTCCACCCCATTTTCTTAGGGTACCATCTACTTTCAGGTCTCCAAAGAAACCCTCTGCCACCCTGAACTCCCCCATGGTACCTCGCAGTGGGCTTTCTACCGCCGGCCAGATGGGTCCACATGCAGGTGGGCAAAGTTCTGTAGTGTGTACCCTCAGGTCTGCAGATTTCCCAGCCAGCTGGTTGAACCATGAGGCCACTGCTTCCCGGCCTTGTAGAAGTGGGCTTCAGAATTACGCCATTTCCACCGGGAGCCATGTCTGCCCAGTGGATTAACTGCTACCCAACTCATCAATGAAAGCTGGGGTCAGAGTTACCATTACTATTATTAGTGACAGGGTAGGGTTCTACAGTAAACAAAGACAACAGCAAGGAGTGGGGCACAAGAGCCGAGTTCTGGATTCAGACCGAGCTCAGTGTACATCCTGACTCGGACATCTGCAGCGATGCCTTGGACAAGTCATTTATGCCCTCTGAATTCCAGTTCTTTAGCTATAAAGTGGGTACATTAGTAACTGAATTACATGATTTTTTAAGAAATAAAGGTAACAACAGATACAAATTGCCCAGTAGAATAGACATTCACCATAGGTAAACTCCCATTCCTTTCCCAACTGAGTGGAGATTTCAGCATCTCAGACTCATGAGATGAGTCTGGTAGATATTGGGGGTGCTGATAGATATTTGCAGGCATGAGGACCTCTATATGGGAGCTCAAGACTCAGCACACAGGCAACCTCGACTCTGCAAACTGGCCCAGAGGAAACTGCTCTCCTTTGCAAGGCCTCAGACTTTCTCCCCCAGAAGCCCTGCTCAGCTGCTTTCCTGGCTTCGTCCACTGGGACTTGGTGAGGAGGGAATCAGCATCCTCATTTTTCAGGAGCCAGAAGTGCCATCGCAGGTGAGCACATGAACACAGACCTGCCTGACTTCATGCTGTGGCAGGAAGACAGATAGACCAGAAAACATCCACCCCAAATGGAAAATTCCTCCCCAAAGATAGACTCACTTCATCAGTAGGAATCTTTCATCAATAAACTGAGACATACTTTAGAGGCTGCAAAAGTGAGCCCTACCACAGACTAGTTAGGTGCTCACCCAACCTCAGTTAGATATTTGGTTATATTTGTCTCCCCAGCAAAACAGGGATCTCCTCCAAGGCCAGAACCCTGACTCCTACAGCACCCAGCACCACACAGACACTCGATAAATATTTTCTGAAAAGAACTGTCAGGTACCGTTCACGTTGCCACTGCTGACTATTAGAAACTGAGGAGGGTTGAGGCTGCCAGATCTCACTTCTCTAGGTCAAGTCTGACTTCAGCACAGCTGCATCTTCCGAGATTTCTTATGCACAGGGAAGTGAGAGTTTCCCCCTTTCTTCACACTTACTAACTTCAATGCATCTAATTATTATCTGTACATTTGGGTAATGTACAGATGTTTGAATCGCCTGACCTCCCTGAGTCAGTTTCAGGGTTTTAAATGATTGACAGCTCCAATTAGCTGTAATTCGCAAGGATTAAAACCATCCATCAGACAAGTTTTATGGCTAGACCCCCATGCTTCTTGTATCTTCATTTGAGATGCGGGTGGGGACAGGGACAACTTCATAGTAGTGTCTCCCTCCATCTCTAAACCAGATGCAAGAGACCCAGGCAATGTGAAGTGGCAGAGGAAAGTCATCTTGCTCATTGGAGGGCCAGCCCTGCCTTGGTTTGCATCCTGTTGTGTTTGGTAGCTGATAACGCAAAGAGACCTGAACCTTAACCAGAGTGAGGAGGGAGGGTGTGGAAAAGGAAAAATAAAAGGATGACTTTAAAAAAAATCATGGAGACCATAATCCCTACTGCAAAGCCTCACTAGAAGGGCCCGGCATAATCACTCTGGCTCCGTGGCAGTTATCCAGCTTTTGTTTACCTAACAGTTTGACAATACATATTTATGCAAATCAGCAATGGAGCTGTGTTGGCTGTTCATTAATTAGCAACTGATTCCTTGTGTAGTAGCCAGGCTTTGAGAATTCAGCTAATTTGATAAACAGTTGATTTTCCCTTCAAAGTTCTTTCATGTGGCGGCTCAGCTTGGATTGAACCTGAGTGGCAGGTGGGAATGTCCTACAGGTGGGAGATGAGGACATCTAGGGAAAAAAAAAAAAAAAAAGTACCAAGCAGAAGGCATAGAAACAGAGGCCAGGGAGACCCTTAGAGTCCAAAAGCTGGAAGGTGTCCTAGAGGTTATAGAGTCCAACCCTCTCAATTGAGATTAAGCATTTCCTTCACCTTTACTATTTTGGAAGTGCCCTTGTGCATTAGCCTCAATTAACCCTCACAAAGGCCTAATTTTTTAAAATTATGGAGCTGCACACAATTGCACATGCCTATAGTTCCAGCTACTCAGGAGGCCAAGGTGGGAGGATCACTCAAGCCCAAAAGTTTGAGGCCACAATGTGTTATGATTGAACCACGGCACTCCAGCCTGGTAACACAGCAAGACTCCACCACTACAAAAAATTTTTTAAGTTAGCTCATCATCACTGGCCATCAGAGAAATGCAAATCAAAACCACAATGAGATACCATCTCACACCAGTTAGAATGGCGATCATTAAAAAGTCAGGAAACAACAGGTGCTGGAGAGGATGTGGAGAAATAGGAACACTTTTACACTGTTGGTGGGATTGTAAACTAGTTCAACCATTATGGAAAACAGTGTGGCGATTCCTCAAGGATCTAGAACTAGATGTACCATATGACCCAGCCATCCCATTACTGGGTATATACCCAAAGGATTATAAATTATGCTGCTATAAAGACACATGCACACGTATGTTTATTGCAGCACTATTCACAATAGCAAAGACTTGGAATCAACCCAAATGTCCATCAGTGACAGATTGGATTAAGAAAATGTGGCACATATACACCATGGAATACTATGCAGCCATAAAAAAGGATGAGTTTGAGTCCTTTGTAGGGACTTGGATGCAGCTGGAATCCATCATTCTTAGCAAACTATCACAAGAACAGAAAACCAAACACCGCATGTTCTCACTCATAGGTGGGAACTGAACAATGAGATCACTCCGACTCAGGAAGGGGAACATCACACACCGGGGCCTATCATGGGGAGGGGGGAGGGGGGAGGGATTGCATTGGGAGTTATACCTGATGTAAATGACGAGTTGATGGGTGCAGCACAGCAACATGGCACAAGTATACATATGTAACAAACCTGCACGTTATGCACATGTACCCTACAACTTAAAGTATAATAATAATAAATAAATTAAAAAAAAAAAAAAAGTAAAAAAAATTAAAAAAAAAAAAAAAAAAAAAAAAAAAAAAAAAAGTTAGCTGGGCGGCCAGGCTCAGTGACTCACACCTATAATACCAGCACTTTGGGAGGCCAAGGCAGGAAGATCGAGAGGTCAGGAGTTCAAGACCAGCCTGGCCAACATAGTGAAATTCCCGTCTCTACTAAAAATACAAAAAAAAAAAAAAAGCCAGGCTTGGTGGCGGGAACCTGTAATCCCAAGTACTTGGGGGGCTGGGGCAGGAGAATCGCTTGAACCTGGGAGGTGGAGGTTGCAGTGAACAGATATCCCACCACCGCACTCCACCCTGGGCAACAGTGCGAGACTCCATCTCAAAAAAAAAAATTTAGCTGGGCACTGGGCAACAGTGCGAGACTCCATCTCAAAAAAAAAAAAAATTAGCTGGGCACGGCGGCACATGCCTGTAGTCTCAGAGCTTTGGGAGGCCAAGGTAGGAGGATCACTAGAGCCCAGGAGTTGATATCAGCCTAGGTAATACAGTAAGATTCCATCCTTATTAGTCTGTTCTCATACTACTATAAAGAACTACCTGAGACTGGATAACTTACAAAGAAAAGAGGTTTAATCGACTCACAGTTCTACAGGTTATCCAGGAGGCATGGCTGGGAAGACCTCAGGAAACTTGTAATCATGGCAGAAGGTGAAGGAAAAGCAGACAGTCTTTACATGGCCAGAGCAGGAGAGATAGCACGAAGTAGGAGGTGCTACACACTTTCAAACAACCAGATCTTGGGAGAACTGTCAGGAGAGCAGCAAAAGGGAAGTCCGCCCCCATGATTCAATCACCTCCCACCAGGCCCCTCCTTTAACACATGGGGATTACAATTTGACATGAGATTTAGGGGGGTACACAGAGCCAAACTGCATCACCATCTCTACAAAAAATTTTAACAATTAACCGGGTGTGGTGGTGCACATCTGTAGTCCCAGCTACTCTGGAGGCCACATGGGGAAGATCACTTGAACCCAGGACTTCAGGGCTACAGTGAGCTATAATCACACCACTGCACTCCAGCCTGGGTGAAACAGCAAGACCCTGTCTCTAAAATAAAAATTTAAAAAGAATTTAAAAATTATGAAGCATTATCTCTGATTTCATCTCCACAATAGCTATACTGGTAGCATCATCCTGTTTTACAGATGTAGGTGCCTTAGTTCAAGGAAGGCTGGCTAAAACGATTCAAACTCACTCACTGTCTAAGAGGCTCAGAACATGGGAGCTCAGAGAAACACACCAACTAGGGGAGAGGCCTTGGGAGGCTGACCTCACACTTCATCTAATCCAGACAGACAAACCCACCTGCCTCTGCTGGGAAGTAACAGTCTGAAAAGGCAGCAGAGCCTGGCCTGGAGGAGAGCGAGGGCAGCTCAGGGCACAGCTGTCCACTGAACAGAGTGATTGGTTCTTCGGGTTTTTATTCTGGGATACTAATGAGGTCTAAGAAAACTGTAATTCCCTAGACAGCTGTGTCAGGGTCCCGCTGTTCTCACCTGGAAACGCCCATTTGTTCCAGCTCCTGGGAAGCCTTATGCTCTTCTGGTATTGTTACACCTGCTTCCCACCCACTCAGCACCCTGCTATTTTCGAGGTCCTTTGTCTTACCTGTCTTGGACCACTACACACACACTTTTCACTCACATTCTTATACCAACCTTCCTCTCACTCTACTATTCTGACCACAGGAACCTGGCTCAGCCCCACAGCTGACCACCCTTTTGGAGCCTACCCCACCCACTCTGGCCTCTTTCCAACCCAGGCTTTATTAATATATCCATCTAGTGTGCATCTCACAGAAGGAACACAGATGTCGCTGCTTTTAGCCACATTCACAACTAGAGACAAGGAAAGCACAGAAGACCTTTATCCCTGCAGAAACCGCAGGAGCCCCGATGGCAGCCTGGAGCTCCCAGGGACTGGGGAAGGCCCTGGAGCTGGGAGGATTACCCTCTCCAAGAGGCCACCCTCCTGGCCCAGTGCATTTGCAGCAAGATATCAAACTTGGGAGTTTGCAGCCCCCATTCTGAATGGGAATCCATTGGCTGTGACAGAATGTCAGTTGACAGTTGACATTAAATGAAGTCACTCTCTCCCACTCAGAGGCTCTGGATCATGCCCCTGTGAGTCCCTTCAGCTGTCTTCTCTTTTGCTCATTCATACTATCGACACTTTGTTTGCAGAAGGAAACAGAGCATGAGCAACCACATCCCCACGCCATTACATGCTAAGTCCACTTGCCTGCCCTTAACTTCCCCAAGCCAATTGTCTCGGCATCCCCACCCAAACATCCCTGGATATAGACAGGCAGTGGAATAGTACGGGTCATAAACAAACCAGCTGTAGGCTGGGCACAGTGGCTCACACCTGTAATCCCAGCATTTTGGGAGGCGGAGGTGGGCAGATCACTAAGTCAGGAGATTGAGACCATACTAGCCAACATGGTGAAAACCCGTCTCTATTAAAAATAGAAAAATGAGCCAGGCATGGTGTCAGGTGTCTGTAATCCCAGCTATTCGGGAGGCTGAGGCAGGAGAATGGCACAAACCCAGGAGTTGGAGCTTGCAGTGAGCCAAGATTGTGCCACTGCACTCCAGCCTGGGTGACAAAGTGAGACTCTGTCTCAAAAACAAACAAAAAGAAAAAAAAAACAGCTGTAACTGCAGCTTCCCTATGTTCCTTTTGTCCTGCCCAGGACCTGGGTCCAAGCCTTTGTTTCAGAGGGATTTGGGGATGAAGGTCTCTAGGGCAAAGCCAAAGGGGAGCCAAGCTGGGATTAATCCTCTGAGTCTCAAAGTGACAAACTGCCATACGCACACCCTCAACTGGCCTCCTGAGCCCCGATGCTCAGCTATGCCGCAAAGTTTTCTCAAGGCCTTACTATGTGCAGGGCACTGAGGCCGGTGTGCTCTGCAAGATTGGAGCTGGGAATTACAACAATGAAAAACAAAATGCCTGTGATCACAGCTTTGCTCAGAACACATTTTATAACCGCACTAAGATAAGCTTTAGCCATGTGAAAGAAAACCTTGTTGGAATCCTAGGTCTGCCTCCAGTAACTTGGGAAAAGACCAAGGTTTGATGAGGTCACATCAGCACTGACATTCTAGAAAGAGAACCGTTGCTATCTTATTAGCACCGCCACCTGCTCAGCCTTCTTAGCTCGGTTTTAACATGTATGTCAGGTAAGGAAGGCAGGGTTGATAATTCCCAGTTTGTAGATGCAAATTGGAAGATCAGAGAGACTGGGTGATTCCTCTTTGTGTGTCCAGCAAATAAGTTCTGGAGCTGGACCAGACACCACCATGCCCACTACCCCACAGCTGACCCAGAAAATGCCTTCAGGAGCAAGGAATCTCACCGCTGTCCTCAGCTCATGGAGGTTCCCCTGAATTGGTCTCAGAATGCGGCTTGTGATGGACTTTGATGACTTCTCTGCCACCTTGACATCCTCCCCATATCTGCTCTTCTCAAAATGTGGCTTTTGGAGCTGGCTGGGGTGCAGAAGACCTGTTAGCTAAAGGCGGCCTCCCCGGCCTCATCAAACCTTGATTCTCCCAGGCCAGCATCCAGTTCTTTTCTGTACTTGACTATTTGTGGCTGCAGAGCACCCGAGGGTGCCGAGGACCCCCGGAGCAGGAACGTTGATGGCACACTACTGAGGGTCTAGTCTTCTGAAGCGCAGAGACACTGAGGAAGCCTCCTGCGCTTTCAAAGACAATCTGAGAAGATCCCTCTCCCTTCCACCAAGAGAGAAAATGTTGTTCTTGGAAGAGGCTCCCAGCCCCTGACTGCTGCTCTGAGCTAACATATGGCCTGGGGCTATTTCCAAGGCTTTATTACTCACATACAAGAATTATTTGTTCAACTGAAATCCACCTAGAGCTTTGTTTTGCTGGAGCCCCACAGCTGAGTAACTGCTGTGCTCCCCTTGGGGTCCCTGAACCTCGCCTCCCCGCCTTTCTTTCACTGGCAACCCAGGGTCAGGGTGCTGGGGCTGGGGCTCAGGCACTGACTGCTTCTTTCCTGATTTAATTCATTCATGCCTTGGTTTTTATTCATTTTGCCTTTAAAAATCTAGGCCACCGACTACGACTCCTGCCTCCAATACAACCCTCTGGGACCCTCCCAGCACTCCCTGGCCCCTGCCTGGAACACCGCCAGGAAGCCAGGGCTTCTGAAACAAGTCCTGGAGTGAATGGGCTGGGAGGGTGTACATCTGCCCCTTCTCCTTCGGAAGCATCCCTGGCTGTGTCTGAGCCAGGAGGAAGTAACTCTGCTGAGGTTTCTCAAACCCAGCCAGACAAGCCTCTGTTTCAATAGGCTTTTATAGATCGATGGACTGTGCTTGTGGCTGCTTTACGGTAGCAAAGTGCTCTCAGATGTGTGGTGTCCAAAAGCAAGAGAGATCAATAAGGCATGAGGACCAAGAGCACGTGAATTACCAAGATACACTATCCAGTTAGTCTTGGGGACCACTGTAGGGCCAGGAACAAAATCCTGGGAGCAAGAATGGCCCGTCTCCTTCGTGAGTATCTGTGATTCATCACTGTGTGCTAAATACAAATGTTTTCAGTTTTCAGTACTTTAAGAGTATGCCACACCTGTGTGTTTTGGTAGGGCAGGTAGTCACAGCGTGGAAGAACAGGGGAGACTTGTCTGTTTATCCAGTCTAACCCCAGGGCTCATACTTCATGGGAAGAGGGAGGAGGAGGAAAAGGCTTTGGGATATCATCAAACTTGGATTTATTGAGAACCAATTCACCTGAACACTCAGTGAAGAGAAATGATTTCTGCTTTCTGACTCCACTCCTAAAATGCTGAACAACAGTATACCTTACAAGCAGGATGCTTTCAGAGGTAAAAGGGGCACCGTTAATACTTTCACTGGAATCTATCCCAGTCTATGGTCCTATATTCCTATATAAAGGAAATATCATATTTATGTGTGATACATACATATTTATGCTATGGGATATCTTATATACACACACACCCCACACACCCTCCCCACACCCACCACACACACACCACACACACACGCTATACACACTACACGCACAACATACAATACACATACACACACACATTACACACACACACATTGCACACACACACATTGCACACACACACATTGCACACACACACATTACACACACACACACTGCAGGCTTTTGGGAGGAATATATATTCCTCCTAAAAGCCAATCTTTGCTTTTAGGAGAAGATATGGCTCCAAAAAAAAAAAAAAAGACACACATACACGTTTACGTGCATTTATTTTAATCAGAAATTCCAATTATGTAAGTTCAGGGTAAGGAAGCTGTGGCTTAGCAGCTCTGAGGATACACTGACGATGGGCAGGACAGTGAGCTCAATAACATGCCACCTCCAGAGCCAATCACAGCTCAAGAAACAAGAATACTTTTGCAGCATCTGGCAGAGGTTGGGACACCTTACTGTTCGTCCCACTCCCCCACCCTCCTTACCATGATCCTCATGCCTAACCTAAAACCTACTTTGTTGGGACTATGCAAGCCATCCATCCTCATCTTCTCCCTGGAAATCAACAAGTTCATCTCCATTGAGTCCTGTACCTTCCCGTCATCAGGGAGTATCCTGGACCCTGTCTTGTCCTTCTCAGCAGTCGTAAATAATGTCATCAGTTACTACCTCTCTCCTGCACCGTTAACCTCCCCACCCTCTTAAATCCATCCTATCGCCGTTTGAGCATGATCTAATCTTTCCATTAATGAAATGAAGAATATTTGTAATCTCTACATCTAATCCCCTTCTAGCTTTCTTCTCACAGCCAGACATTTCCCCCATCCCCAAAATTGTTTATACTTGGCTTCTCCAATTCCTCACTTCCCATTCATGCCTCAATCCAGTCCAATATGACTTTTGCCTCCACTTCACCACCAAAACAACTCTCAACGTCACCAATGATCCCCATATCACTAAATCCACTGGACGCTTTTCAGCATTCCTGTCACTTGACCTCTTAGTGGCTCTCAACAACCCTGTTAACCACTTTCTCCCCCCTTCCTGAAACACTCTTGTCTGGGTTTCTCAATCACTACAGACAATTCTCTTAGTTTTCTTCCTTGCCGGTCAACTTCTCAACCCCATTCCAGTCTCATAATTTTCCACACAGCCCTTACCTGCTGACCTTCCAGGGCTCTCCCCATGCCCATTTCCCTCTTTTCTCTCCCTAGCTGATTCCACATCCCCTATTGTTACAGACAGGAGACAGGGAAACACAGGGTAAAAGAGGGTGGCTCCCGAGCAAAGGCCCCACCCTCAAGCCTGGAGACCTGCAGCCCTAAATGTGGACAGGCGTTCCTCTTTTCACACCCAAAAAGTTGCCTTTGACCCACCATGCCTTCCATCCTGTACCAATATAAACCCCAAACCCCAGGCTGCAGAGGCAGACAAGATGAGGAGACAAGCAGACAGATAGAAGAACAACACAGCAGAGAAAGAGAGAAGAGGAGGAACATCTGAACACCAAGAGGAGTTTGGCTGGGGGTGGTTGGAGAGGTTCAGCTGCTACACAGCCAGGCTCCAGAGGAAGATCATCTTCTCACTCCATCTCCCCTTCCAGCTCCCCATCCATCCTGCTGAGAGCCACCTCCATCACTCAATAAAACCCCGAATTCCTCCTTCAATCTCATTTGTAACCCAATTCTTCAGTGGATGCTAGGCAAGAATTTGGGATACAGAAAGCTCTCACACTGGCCCTCTGCCCTTGTGAAAAGGCAGATGGTCCATTGAGCTGGTTTACACTCAAGCCAACCACGGACAGCAGGGCTAAAAGGACCCACTGTAACACAAGCCCACGTGGGCTCCTGCACCTGTCCATCTGCATCTCCCCCTCCCCTCAGGGGTTTCAGCAGTGGTGGTGACCAAACAGGTGAGCCACACCTACCACACATCCCGCAAGGGGGATCAGGCAACTCCCCTGTTTCACTATGACTACAATTTCCATCTATCTGCCAATCTTGTATCTCCAGGCTCTAGGGCCTGAGAACCGTATGTCAAAGGCTGCCTTGGCAACTCCTACCAGAGCACTGCACAGCACAGGAGCCTCAATCATGACATCTGCTCCAGCAAGGCCCATCTCAAAACAACATCCCTTTCCCATCCTCCCAGTTGATCATGACGGAAACTCAGGAGACCTTTTGCAGATGCACCTTCCTGCTTCACATCTAATCCATGAACAGTCCAGTTATTCCTTCTAGCTAGGCTTCTCTCAAAACTGACTTTTCTCTATCTCCACTGCCACACTTCTGGTGTATCTCACCATGATTTCTTGCCTGGACTCTTAATAGTTAATAGCCCCCTACTTGTCTTCTGTATCTACTGTCCCAGGGCAACTATTCCTAATATAAATTTAATCATTGCTCATATTTTCTCAAAATATGAGCTGCTCAAAAACAAACTTGTTACTATGGTCTGTAAAGTCCCACATGACCTGAGACCTCTTGTCTACAGCTCCAGTCTCATCACACAACTTTCTCCCCGAGTCATTGCTTTCCAGAAACATCGCTTTATTTCCTCACATATTCCAACTTCTGACCCCAGGGCCTTCTCTTCCCCTCAGTCCTCTCTATTCTTGCTTCAACTGGTTCTTTTTTCTTTCTTTTTCTTTTTTTTTTTTTTTTGAGACAGGGTCTGGCTCTGTTGCCAAGGCTCGAGTGTGATGCCATAATCTCTGCTCACTTCGACCTCTGCCTCCCAAGCTCAAGCAATCTTCACAGCTTCCTGAGTAGCTGAGACTACAGGTGTGCACGCCTATGCCTGGCTAGTTTGTATAGATGGGGTCTATGTTGCCCAGGCTGACCTCAAACTCTTGGGCTCAAGTGATCCACCCACTGTGGCCTCCTAAAGTGCTGGGATTACAGGCACAGTAAGACAATCCCTGGGCCAGCTGGTTCATTTCTACCTATTCTTCCAGTGCCAAATATCTCACTTTTCCACTCTCAATTGAGTGCCCTTGAGTTTCACTCTTATGGCATCCCCTAATTTCATTTTGTAGCACATATAATAGGTTTATTAAAGTATTTTTGTATGTGTCTCTCCTAGGAGACATATCTCTCCATGATGGCAGCACCTACTTTACTTGTATATCCCAGGATCTATTACATAGTAAATGATCAATAAAAAGTTGCTGAATTTTACACTTTGAAAATAACAGAAAAAAACTAGAGTCTTCAGAAAAGACAGCCCACAAGGCACTTAAGGCCTTAAATAATGCCATGAACTAGGGTTTATCAAGAGTACTGACATACAGGGCAGACCAGCGGCCGTATGTAAGGCGAGACAGGAAAACCACCACCACTTGTAAAAAACATGCAGTTCATATAGCATTTTCACTTAGCACCCTCCCTCCGCAACCTCCACCTGGCAACCTTCATTTAACACAAAACAAAGAGCCTTGATCCTCTGTATGGCCTGTGCTCTATGAGATGGGCCAGGGATTTGGATGGTCCTCAGAGATAAGGAATGAATCTCCAGGTTGGCTACTCATGGATTCCTCAGCTGAGAACTCCCAACACACATACTTTTTAGACCTCAGGTTATTCTCAGGGTGTGATTATGTTATTGCTGTTAGGTGCGTCACCATGCAGTCAGTCTCAGGGTATGGTTAAGTTATTGCTGTCAAGTGTGTCTGCATACAGCATCCCCCTCTCTTATTGTGACAGCCAACACTGTCTGCAAATATTGCCAAATGTCCTGTGCTCACCCCAACATCACAGCTTGCAGCGTCTGACTGAGGAAACATCGGACTGCTGCAGGAGCAGCTTTTTCTTAGTTTCAGCTACAGACAGGGTCCATGTCACATGGCCACAACAGATTAGTCTCACAGACAATTCGAAGTGTGAGAACAAAGGGGTTTATTGGGCAAAAAGGAAAAAAACGGAGGGGGGAACAGGGACTCAGCGGACTGAGAGTCCACCTAGTATGTACTTCCCACTCACAGATTGAATTCCAGGTTCTACTCAGGGAAGGAGGGGCCAGGCTCCTCCCTGCTGCAAATGGTGCAAAATCCTGTGGCTCTCGCCCAGTGTACACTCCTCCCAGTGTGCAGGCTGGTTCCAGTAAGGAACATATCTGTGCTTTGGTCAAGGATAGGCTAAGGTAGTACGTTTACATCCTGCACGTCTGAGTTTAGAGTACAGGTGTATAACTCTACTTGTTATCACAGCCATGTAGCCCTAACATGGGAAGGCCATCTCTTGGCCCTACACCACTATTGTCTGTAAAAGGTGTCACCCTGCTGACACTCTACATGAGCTTGTGCCCAGAGAAAGACAGTCAGAGCTCTCTGTCTTTGCAGACAGACTGGGGTGGGAGGGGTAGGTGCAGGACACAGCTTGGCTCACTAGAGAAAGAGTTAAGCTACTGACCCTGAAGCCAAGGGAGAACCAGCTGAGCAGCTGTGTGTGGGAGCTAGCTGCTGTGAGGAGCCACAGGGCTGGCTCATGCTGTCAAGACAGGGCTGACAGTGTGAGAAAGCTGGGGATGAGAGAACAGTATAAAAGAGCTAGTGTAAGTAAGCTGCTCATGAGAGAGCTGCTGAATAAAGCCATATTTCACCTGCCTAGGGTCCCCTGACTGTTCTTTCAGCTATTTGCTCATCCACCCACTCCCTTTAGACCTCAGCATGGGCTGGAACCTGACCTTGAACCTGACAGTTTTTGAAGACCCCTTCCCACCTGGCTATCTGAAGGTCACAGTGTCCATGCAGACGAGGACGCACCCACTGCAGAGTAGGTTCTCCTTAAGTGTTAGCTCTCATCTTTAGTAGCAGCAGCAACTTCAATCTTTCTCAAACTTGAGTGTTCATCAGACTTGTCTAGAGGGCATGTGACAGCACAGCGTGCTGAGTCCCATCCCAGAGTTTGTGAATCAGTAGGTCCCTGGCTGGGCCCTGATCATTGACATTTCCAGGTAATGTTGATGCTGCTGGTCTGGTAGGGTGACCAACCACATAGGTTTGCCTGGGACTGCGAGAGATTCCAGGACCTGGGGATTTGCAAAATGAAAACCAGAAAAGTCCCGGGCAAACCTGGATGCACTGGTTACTTTATGCAGTCCAGAGACCACACTTGGAGAATCACAGTGTGAGGAGATAAGATCAAGTGGGCTTGATGAGAATTTAGATTTGAAGGGTGAGAAAAGGAGGAATCAAAGGCAACCCTCAAGTTTCTAGCCTGAAAGAATTGGTCCATGGTTATGCAGTAGATCTCAAATTTTGCTGCCCATTGGAATTACCTAGAATCTTTAGAAATACTGATGCCAGGATCTCAGCAGCAGATATTGGGACTTCATTGGTATGCAATGTGACCCAGGAGGCAGGATTTTAAAAACAAAAAACCCTGGTGATTGGAATGCACAGCAAAGTTTGGAAGACACTGGTTTATTCCCTTCTGTTAGAAGGGAATCCAGGAGCAATGCAGGAGTGGGGGAAAAGTAGTGACTTAATGAGTTTCAAGTGTTCATGAGCCATGAGTGGTTCTCAATCCAGCTACAGATCAGAATTCTGTAGGGACCATTTTAAACACACTGACACCTGGGTCCCCACCCCCACCCACCAAGATTCTGACTTAGTCTGCATTGGGCCTGAGCATTCATGGGTGGTTTAAAAATCTCCCCAGGTTTGTACATGGTGTATTATTCAGCCTTATAAAGGAATCAAATTCTGACACATCCTAGGACATGGATGAACCTTTAGGACATTATGCCAAGTGAAACAGGGCAGTATCAAAAAGATAAACATTTTATGATTCTATCTAAATGAGATACTTAGAATAGACAACTCCATAGAGCCAGAAAGTAGAAAGGTGGTTGCCAGGAGGGTGGGGGAAGACACCAAGACTTCTTGTTTGATGGATACAAAGTCTCAGTTCTGTAAAATGAAAAGTGTTCTGGAGATTGGTTGTACACAATGTAAATGCAATTAACACTACTGAAATGTATACTTAAAAATGGCTAAGAATGGTCAATTTTATGTGTATTTCTGCCACAATTAAATATTTTAAAAAGGAAAAACACAATAGAACAATGCCATAATAGGAAATGTTTCAACCATACTTATATGCCAGGTACTGTTCTAAGCACTTTATTTATATTACTTGATTAGTCCTCAGAGCAATGCTATTATACTGTTTTGTTTGTTTGTTTTGAGATGGAGTCTCGCTCTGTCACCCGGGCTGGAGTGCAGTAGCGCGATCTCAGCTCACTGCAAGCTCCACCTCCCGGGTTCATGCCATTCTCCTGCCTCAGCCTCCCGAGTAGCTGGGACTACAGGTGCCTGCCACCATGCCTGGCTAATTTTTTTTTTTTTTTTTTTTTTGTATTTTTAGTAGAGATGGGGTTTCACTGTGTTAGCCAGGACAGTCTGGATCTCCTGACCTCACGATCCACCTGCCTCAGCCTCCCAAAGTGCTGGGATTACAGGTGTGAGCCACCGCGCCCGGCCAGGAGTTTCTACTGTTATCATCTTTATCTCTTGGACTGGGGAGTGGAGCCAAAGGGACTGAGGAAGTTTCCCCAAGGTTGGTCGGTCTCTGCCTGTCTTTTTCACACACACGCTAAGCAGAGAGCTGCACACCAGGCTGTCTCCTGGGTTGGAATTCTACCAACCCCCCTACCCTGTCTCTGTAGGAATTGAGGAACATCCCACTGAAAGAGAGAAAACAAAAAATTTCTTCAAATACATGAAGTGCTGGCATGAGGATATAGAAAGCTGTTTGCTCTGTGTTGACCCAGGGATTAGAATTCGAACCAATGAGTGATTGAATGTAGGAAAACAAATTTTAGCTCAACATAATGGAGAAAACTTATGATAGCTAAATCTGTCCAAAAATAGAATGTGCTGCCTCAGGAGGTGGTATTTAAGTAAAAGCTAGAAATCAGCTAGACAATATAAAAGAGAAGCATATACTAGGTGGGCAAGTTGATGAGAACCTTTGATGTCTGTTGCAACCCTGACAATCTGTACAATTTATCTCCCATACTTTGTACATTTCCATATACTGGGCTGGACTATGATAAATGCCTTTAGCACCATAACCATGAATCCCAATTATCAATTAAAAATCATTAGTTGACTATTAATAAGGAAGGTTCCTTAAAGTCTTTTAAAATGAGACAGGGTATGAAAAACTTTAAATATTTAGTTAAATACTAAGAGAGGTAAGTGGGCTCATTTTAGAGCAATTTGCAACAAGATAAAGGTTTCCTGGCTAACACATAGCTAATCAGAAATTCCATTAATCAAGACCAGCATTACCCCCGCATTCCAGTTAATCCAGGATCTCACATAGAGCCTTTTTCC
This sequence comes from Macaca mulatta, assembly GCF_049350105.2. Taxonomy (NCBI): domain Eukaryota; kingdom Metazoa; phylum Chordata; class Mammalia; order Primates; family Cercopithecidae; genus Macaca; species Macaca mulatta. Next base: position 22,214,438 of record NC_133413.1, on the reverse strand, counting down.
CCCTCCACATCTTTTAGCCACTTTGTCTGAGGGTGGTTAAATTCTGTATCAATTTACATGTTTGTTTACAAAATACATTGCAGACTGGGGAAAAAATCTAGCCAGTCTAGCCTGTTGTTCCTCTGCTTTTAAAGTAATTTCAGGAGTGGGGAGAGGGAGAGAAGGGAAAGAAAAAGAAATAAAAAAGAAAGTAAGAAAAAAAAAATGAAGGGGCTGGTAGGAGAGGCCTAAACACTGCAATTTTCCAACCATTTTCATCCAAATTGTCTGCAATTTCCCAGTGGCCCAGGCTTCAAATTGCGATTGAATGCTGTGGTAGTAATCCCGGCTGGAGCCCAAGTGCTGTCTCTGTAAGAACAGCCAGACCCACAACAGAACATGCAGACGCATACCCTGCCAAGACAGAGTCCATGTTTCAAGCAGGGGAAGGCCAAGAAAATGATGCCTACCTCCCTAGCCTCACTCTCTTGCTTGTAGAAACAGTCCTTGGTAATTTGAGGTCTCCAGTAATCTGAGCTGGAGATATTACAAACTCTCTACCTTCTAATTCCCATTTCAGATATTACAAAGTCTCTACCTCCATTCCCTCTCTTCTCGTCACTTTACAGATAAGAAAGCTGGCCGGGCACAGTGGCTCATCCCAGGAATCCCAGGGATTTTGGGAAGCTGAGGCTGGCAGATCACCTGAGGCAGGGAATTCCACATCAGCCTTGATAACATGGTGAAGCCCCATCTTTACTAAAGCCACAAAAATTAGCTGGGTGTGGTGACATGTCCCTGTAATCCCAGCTACTCAGGAGGCTGAGACAGGAGAATCACTGAACCCAGGAGGCGGAGAATGCAGTGTTGCAATGAGCTGAGATTGCACCATTGCACTCCAGCCTAGGCAACAGATCGAGACTCCATCTCAAAACAAATAAAAATTAAAAAAAAAGAAAGCTTGGGCCCCGAGAGGTAAGTGACTTCCCTGAGGTCACACAGTGAGTTACTGTAGCAATGAGTCTGAGACTTCCTCCTCTACTTCCTTCTGACAAAAGATCTTGAGGAAAGATACTCATCTCTTTGCCAAAGCAACTTCTCTATGTGAGAAAGAGAGAAAAAGGAATAGAATCTAGAAAATTTAGTGTTCTTTACCAAGCAAAGTCAACTCCATGATCTGAGTGAATAAAATCCATCTATAAACGAGAAAGTCACATATCTAATTGTATGTGAATATCTTGAAAGTTCATTAAAATTCATAATGAAGGTGATAAATACATAAATACATGCTGTGGCAGGCATTAAATCTAATTATTGCACCTCTGAAAATCAATTTGTGTGCATGTGGTTATTAATTTGTGGTTGTCATTAATTACGAATGACAAGATCAATATGTAGCTCTTTCTTGGCTGCCACTGCCATGAGTCCATACAAAAATCCTGGTGGTGTTAGGTTTCCTGGAGAAACCAGTTACAAGTTCTATCAAGAATTTGCCCCAAGAGGAAGAATTCTGAGCTGCGGTTCAGGACAGTTAGCTTCTCTACCATTGGGGTGTGAGTACCTGTCATAAATGATCACTATGTTTCCCTGTCTGTGTGTGTGACACATGGGGACAAGCTGAGTGTCACCTGCTCTGCTTCACCACCTCTGACTCAGGAGTAAGTTAGATGCAGATTCCAATCTCCATTCTGCTACCTTCTCTTACCAAGGGATATTGCAGGCTATTTAATCCCTCTGAATCTCTATTTCCTTATGCAATACTAGAGAAGATTGATGAGGGCATCTAAAACGCAGCATCCTAGGCTGGGCATGGTAGCTCATGCCTGTAATCCCAGCACTGGGAGGCCAAGGCAAGCAGATCACCTCAAGTCAAGAGTTCAAGACCAGCCTGGCCAACATGGTGAAACTCTGTCTCTACTAAAAATACAAAAAGTAGCCCGGGGCAGTGGTGTGTGCCTGTAGTCCCAGCTACCAGGTAGGATGAGGCAGGATAATAGCTCGAACCCAGGAGGCAGAGGCTGCAGTGAGCCGAGATCATGCCACTGCCCTCCAGCCTGGGTGACAGAACAAGACTCCATCTCAAAAACAAAACAAAACACTACAACACAACAAAGAAACACCAACAACAAAAACAAAAACATGGCATCCAAACAGGGCCAGGCACATGGCAAGCATTATTATTTACCACACTATCATCCTATTTCTATGGGAATGTAAAGATTTTACAACAATAAATACTAATATATTCACTTAATGGAAGCTATTATTTTCCTAGTTCTGTTGATGTCTCAAGGTTGCTAGTGGGTAGGGGATCAATGAAAAATAATATGTAAGTGTTTTGCCAACTGAAAAGCACTCTAGCAACTTAAGATCAACATGCTTCCTTATATCGAGAGGAGAAGGTAAATCTCGGGGGCCCAATCCCAGGGTGGCATCTCTTTCTCCACCAGGTGCCTCCCATGGGAAGTAATACCTGCTCCTGCATCCTTGTGTGATCTGTTCTGGGAGAGGAACTGTGAACCCACCATACTGGGGTATTAGAACCAGCCTGATCCCTGGAAGCAGTAGGCTGTTGTGTACTTTGAATGGCTTTAGAGGACATGAAGAACCATTTTAGACCTTTAAAATGCCTTCATTAGGTACTTTTTGAAAGAGAACTTATTTCCAGTTACAAACGTTCTTCACTTACATAAACTTTAGTCAGGTTTCTGAACCATTTCCTAAGCCCTTCTGTGCACTTATACATAAGATCCAGGTTAGCATGGAAATTTGCTAAGTCACTTTGGCAAGGACCCTCCTTGCCAAATTCCTAATTCCTCTCCCCTACTGCAAGACTTTGTTGCAGTGGTCTCTGTATCTATCATGACGGTCCTGTAAAAAGCCTTTCTTGCTGGGCTTTAACAAGCATCATTGAACATTTTTCTCTTTAACCATTATGATGCCATGACTGAGATAAGATCAGATTTGTTATTGGACTCCTAGGCTTGTCACCTAGGATCCTAGGTGGGTACCTTTCAAGTTTTTATCTTCACTTCTAACCAAGCCAGGATTCGTTGGTGAGTCAGACTCCTCAACTCTTGCTCTGGACAAATATCTGTCAATCTGGGAAAGACAGATTTTAATTCTGAATGTAGGAGTAGACTCCGAAACTGGGTTCGAGTCTCAGGCTTCTTTTTCAAAGGCACCTCCTCAGCTGAAAGGTCTTCTCCCTGGCTCCTTGTTCTGAGTGGGGACTCTTCCCTGACTTTCTTGGCAGGAAGTCTTTCTTTCTGGCTCTCTGTGTGGTCTACCTTCTCTGTCTTCTCTATTGGACCCTGCTTCTCCCACAGCAACTTCTCTGTCACCTGAAACCCCTCTTCTCAAGCTCTGGCTGACTCTACGCTCTCCCAACTCTGTCTACCCCTGCCAGAGCCTGTCCTTTCCAACCGCAGCCCCTCACTCACTTGAGTTTTAGGCTCCCTGCCCTCTACTGGGGTATTTTCAAGGGACTCAGCAGCCACTCAAAAGCAAGTACCTGAGACTAAAAAGAGAAAAAAATAATAAATTATTTGGAAATTGGGCAAATGAAAACCCTATAAGATCTTCTTCAAAAATATTGGTAAAAAGCTACAGCCCTTGTTGAATAGGTAACCTCATCTTGTCCCATTTTTATTGAAAACACAATTTGCTTAAATATATAGAGATACACCTACAGGTTTGCATTGTTCTGTTTTACTGACTGAACTAAAATTTTAAAAATGAAAAGCCAGAAGATCTGCTTGCACCTGTATGTACGTTTACGTACATACGTATGTATGTTATGTGTATGTGTTTTTCTACCTCTGGATAATGTTGCCAAAATATATAGAAGAGCTCTGTTTAATTGGCTTAAAAAATAAGTGCTTATTTAACCCTTTTCCCCTTTGTCCTGAGAATACTCACTGAGAATCTTGCAGTAAGTGCTGCTGCAGCACTTACCCCAAGATAACGTTGCCCCAAAATATCTTGCTTTTATTATTATTTTTGCACCGCTCTAGTATATCAACTGTGGAAACAAAAGACATCATCCTATTTATAGCATTGTTTTTGGTAATGTATTTCCATACATAAAATTTAGTAATTCTCAACCACTGAAATGTCAAATCCTAGAAAATGAAGCATTTCTACATGTAATGTTAACATGGTTTTCAAACAGTTGTTGGCTGAAGATTCATTTGATGAATTCAATTTTTTGAAATAGATGATTCTGATGATTCACATGATTCTAATGTCTGTTCTGTTAAAAAATAATTCCAAAAACCGTCTTTACATTTTCACATTGAAAATCAGTCAGATATGCTTCTGCCTCAAAGAGCATGTTTATATAAAATTAATGAGTGCTGGCAGAGAGTTGCACTTTTTTCTCTCATCAGGAAAAGGGTTAAAGTATTGTCTCAGAAAAACAGAAACTAACCCAATTGTCTTCTAGTTCATGTAAGTTGGCTAAACGTTGGGCAAATGAGTTAGTTGTAAAATTGTTGGTAAAATAAAAACAGGAATGTCTTCAAATCTATCAGCACTAAACATAACACAGACGTTTATTTTTGCTAGGTTTTCCGGCCAGATATGTTTGTGTTGTCTCTGCTAGATGTTTAAGGACATAAAACTATAAATTCAACCTAAGGGCAAAAGTACACAGAGAAAGTGAATCCCTTAACTGTTTAATGCATGTCAATCATGGAAGAGGGAGAAAAAGAGAAGAACAACTTTTAACTTTTTAGTTTATTTGCTTTTGTGATGTTTTTGATATTTACCTGATTTGTCAACAATAACAAGAAAAACTTAAAAATAGAGGTAACTTTGCTTAGTGTCTCACAAATTTTTCATGAGTAATTCAAACTTAATTGTTGAGAATGAATGAATTAGGTAACTAAGTGAAATAAAAGCTTATAAGTAAACTTTTCAAAAATATTCTTTAAATTATGTCTACTTAAAAATGATTTAAAAACCTTTTCAATATAACTTGAAACGTTAAAGTTCTGCTGAATTAAATTGAATAGTACATACACATTAAAAATCTAGACCCAATCATAGAAAATAAAACTTATTTTGTGTGGTCAAATTGGCTAAGATTAGATGATTTTATTTATAAGGTTCAATTAAAAATTAGTTGTAGTAGTACACTGATGCAAAACTAGAATTTGGTCTTCTCTAATAAAATGACATTTGAGAATGTGAAGGTTTCTTTTTAGTAATTGGCCTAGAAAACAAATATTCTCTTTTGTGCAGGTAATTTTTTTATGCTTGATGTTGTCTTTTATCACGTCTTATTACTTAAAAAAAAACAAGTCTTCTCATTCTTAAAATAGCTAAGTGTTTTATCATAAGTATGTAATCTTCTGTATTTCCCTTTAAAAAAATATTTTACTATCAGTTCCACTACATAGATAACCAAGACCATATTTAATTGTTTTAAACCTGTTGACATTTTTGACAAACTTCTCAAAATTAAATTCAAATTAATTCTTTGTGACCTTAAATTAACCTTGAGATTTTCCAGTTGGGCCCCTGGAAAGTGTACAGGCTGTCTTTCTCCTTTAAAAAGATATATACTGAACTAATTACACTTGTTTTATATGTTAATATAAGAAGCACTGTCAAATAAATGATGCTGAACATTAAGTTATGCTTATGGGTATGTTATTGATAGGAGTTTTCCAAAAATTGTATGAGATGTCTAGAAATCAAATATATACATCATAATTTTATTATGTTTATATGCTGTATGCCACAGAAATAGCCAAATTCTCTTGTAAATTTGTTTATAATGAACTCATTTTTAACCATGGCCATTCTGTTTGTGTCATATACAGTTATTGTTCTGATTTTTCTATAAAAACATCTGAATTAGCTACAGTCCAAAACTGCTTCTCCTTCAAGGAGATTCACGCAAAAATAACCTGACACATACTTTTGAACACAGGTTTCTGATAACATTAAGATCATACCATTAAACTAATAATTTCCAGAACTCTAATGGAGAAATTTATGGCTTCATGAAACTGCTAATTCAGTATCAAGCAGAAAAAGAATTATATGGAACTAAATGGACTCCTGAATATTAATTACATTTTGTTTGAAACATTGCTGCTTTTTCAAATGTTTTGTTTTGCAAATTTAAGAAGCCTTTTCCCTTAAAGCTATCTATAGCTTACATCAATTGGTAAAGTATGCCTTTGTAAGCCAAAATTGAAACAATTCTTTTTTCCCTACCTGATCCCTCCAGAATTCAGAAACTATTCATAAATATTATTTTTATGGCAATAGTTATTTGCGTAAGTGCGATAAGAATCTGTTCTCCTTGCAACAATACACAATTGCAAACGGTGGTTATATTATCAAGGCTTTGACTGGAATACCATGTTTTCAGATAGGACTAGACAACTTTAAGGAACTAAGCTTGACTTTACAAAGCCAACAAAGCAACACTTTGACAAAATCAGCCTGAGGGCTTCCAGCCTTATAGGTGAGTAAGTAATGACATTTTCTAGCAGGCCCAGAAACCTCATGATATTTTAGAGACTGCAAGAAGAAAGAATCTTACCTACATCTATAGGTGTCACATATACAGCCTGATGGTATGTCCTTGGTTTGGTTTCCTAGCCTTGAGAGGCCTTTACAAGTCCAATCTGAGATTTCTTGCCAAAAGTTCGAGTACAGCAAAGCAAACTTTAACCTGTATGGCCTATCACTATCTTTGTTGCACTATGTAAATAATCTAGTCATATATAATGAGACTAAACTCATTTTGCAAACACATCAGTCTTACTTTATTTTTGGTAGAAGTTGAGGTGACAGTGTAGAGAAAAACTGTTTCAGAAGAAAGGTATAGTAAACCCAATATTAGATTCTAGCCTTGTTTGCTTTGAGGTTTTATTATTTTCCTGCAATCTGGACTTCATACTGAATTCTTCCAATTTCCTCCAATATCTATGACTCTTGACAATATTTCCAATATTCTTCCACATTTATGACTTGTAATCACTAAAATTAAAACTGCTGTTTTCCTGAAGCCCTGTAAGCTGAAGCTGGACAATTTGATATAAACTTCAGAGAAATCACCACAACAGTTTGTGTGTGAATAATTTTTGTGACATTCAAATTGCAAACCATTTGGAATGGTTTGCTAGAAAGTCTGTTAGACTGCCAATGCCTGTCCTCACTCCAATTGAAGATGCTTCAAGCTCACCATCTAGAAATCTTCTTGATTGGCTGCCTCCTGGACTCAGAAACTATCATTTGTTCCAACAATTAATCTTTGTTTTATTCTTTTATTTTCACAGAAATTAAACTCCCCTCATTAAAGACCTGATGGCTCACATTATCCAGGAGATCCTCCACTACTAAGTCCCAACAGACGATTCAGCTGCTCCTTAATGAACAAAAGGCAAATAAACAAGAAAACTGGCCTATTAGTCCAAGGAAAAAAGAATGTCTTTTTTTTCTTTCTTTGAAGAAGGGTGGGCTGAAAAATTCTTTACTTGGCTAAACTTAAGTCAAGATTTTGAACCTTCTCCTAGGCCCTTCTGTGAACTTCCTTGTCAAATTCCATTTTAGTAAAGAACCCTGCCATGTCCATTCAGCAAGAACTCTCCATAGTCAAGATCTAGCTATGCTCATTATCTGATCAGGTTTTCATCCTCTACCATTCCTTAGGTGAAGTCTGATCACCTGGGCTATCTTCAGCAAGAATCATGTGAGATTGGTTAATCCAGAATTGTCTTTACCCCTTGTCTTAGTTTGTTTTCTGCTGCTATAATAATACAACAGACTGGGTAAATTTTAAGAAATAGGAATGTATTTAGCTCAGCTTTCTGGAAGCTGAGAAGTGAAGAACATGGTGTAGCATGTGGCGAGGGTCATCTCATGGCATAAGGTAGAACTGAGAGTGTGACATAGAGAAAATCAAGTACGAACTTATCCTTTTGTCAGGTGCTCACCCTCATGGTAATGACATTAATCCACTCATGAAGGTGGAGCCCTGATTACCTAATCACCTCTTAAAGGTCTCATCTCTTAATATTATCACAATAGCAATTAAACTTCAACAGAAATTTTGGAGGGGACATTCAAACTACAGTGCCTCTGATGCTTCCTCTTAATAATTTTCCATCCACTAACCCCCGCACTACTCCTTGGCTGTACATTTCTACTTGTCCATCCTGTATTCAGAGTCAAGCCCAGTCTCTCTCTCCCACTGTAAGACCCCATTTCAGTGGTTCTATAGTTATTGTGATTGCCCTGAATAAAGTCTTCCTTACCGTATTAGTCCGTTCTCACACTGCTAAATTGAAATGCCTGAGACTGCGTACTTTATAAAGGAAATAGGTTTAACTTACTCACAGTTCTGCACGGCCAGGGAGGCCTCAAGAAGCTCACACACAAGGTGGAAGGCCAAGGGAAGCAAGGTACCCTACCCGCAAGACGGCAGGAAGAAAATGAACACAGGAGGAACGACCACACACTTATAAAACCATCAGATCTCGTGAGAACTCACTCACTCTCATGAGAACAGAATGGGGAAAATCACTGTTCATGATTCTATTACCTTCAGCTGGTCTCTCCTTTGACACGGGGGGATTAAGGGAATTATAATTAAAGATGATATTTTGGGTAGGGACACAGCCAAACCATATAACTTACCATGCTTTAACAAGTAGAGTATTGTTGAAAAATTTTTCTTTAATACCAGAAGTAAGAGAGAAACAGATGTCCTGGTGCCAAAAGGCACTGACACTAATGTGTAAATGACTGCTTCCCAATCTCAGAAAATTAAGGACAGGATGACTCAAAGAGATGACAAGGCTTCACAGAATCAGCTGGAGGACTCAAAAAATAATCCTGCCAGCATCCCAGTTTTGCCTGGGTGATTCTGTTAACAGGTATCTACCTGATCCACACAAGGCTCGGCTGCAGGTATAATTTGAATAGATTGGCAACCACATCCCTCCCCTCCCAGCCCCTCCTCTCACATCTAGCCCTGGCACATGGACTAGTCTACCCAGCATGGAGTTTCTGGAGGGCACACATCCAAGCTAACAAGCAACAATACACTCAGAGTGTTTGATATTGCACGATGATCAAATTGGCTTTCCTGGAGAACCCAGAGATTAATGAAGCCTCCCACTACCTCCCTGTCCCCCCTGCCTAGGAAAAGGCTTGCACGATTGTTCACTTCAGGGGAGGAAAATGAGAGAGATGTAACATCACACCGAGCTAAAACACTCATCGTAAATCATTTCCCCCGGACGTGACTCACTGGGGCTGTACATGGTTTCTTCATCTGAGAGGACAAGAAGACCCAGCTGAAATATTTCAGCACACACGAACGGCCTGCTCACTGGACTGCTCCCAACTCTCTGGCTTGTGGATTTTCAAGTACAGCCTTTTCCCTCAGGAGTAACATATGACCTAGCATGCTGGACCTGTTTTTGTTTTTCCTCCAAAAGAGTGTAAGACAATCTCTGCAAAGTGCTATGCTCTGTTAGCAGTGCCAGAACCTCTAGATTTTTCTTTGTACCTGTTCACAATTGTTACAGTTCATGTATCGCAAAGCATTTCCCTTTTAATTGATACCAAGGGGCAGCTCGCTCCTTTAAAGTGATTCAGATTGGCTCTGCTCGTTAAAGGAGAGAAGAGAAGGTGGGGCTGAAATGTAGCTAATTATGTCAGGCTCTAGAAAGGCAGCAGGTGAAAGCTTTTCATCTGGGACCTCTGCAGATTGCTAAATTAACAGAGTCTGGAGCTGACAAACAGGTTGGAGCCAGCCAATGGAGCACACTGGGATATAAAGGCCCACGCTGCTGGGGAGGTTTCTACTGTCATCCATGAGCTCTGTGAAGTGGTGAGGATTGGGCATGGGAGAGAGGCAGACGTGGGAGAAGTAACTGTACCTCAACCTCCCTGCCTAATTCTCCATAGTCACATGCTTTAAGGTCCTGGGAACATAGGTGAACCTGGAGGGCACTAGGCTACGTAAAATAAGCCAGTCACAGAAGGACAAATACTGTAGGGTTTCACTTATATGAGGTCTCTAAAATAGTCAAACTCATAGGAACAGAGAGTAGAATGAGGGCTGCCAGAGGCTGCAGGGAGAGGGAATGGGGCATGGCTATTCAATGTTATAAAGCTTCAATAATGCAAGATGAGTAAGTTCTGGAGATCTCCTGTACAACATCATGCCTCGAGTTAGTAATACTGTGCTGTACACTTCATAATTTGATAAAAGGGTAGATTTTATGTTAAATGTTCTTGCTACACAAAATTAAAAATATCCTGGCAGGAAAAAACAAGGGGGTCATCAAACTATGGCCCACAACTCTGGCCTACTGACTGTTTTTACATTTTTTTGTGGTTGGAAGTCAAAAAAAAAAAAGAAATAATGTTTTACGACATGTGAAAATTATGTTAAATATATATTTTAATGCTCTAAGTAAAGTTTTATTGGAACATGTATTATTTACACATTGTCTATAGCTGCTTTTGTACTACAGCAGCAGACTGGCATAGCTGCAACAGAGACTGGCCCATAAAGCCTAAAATATTTACTATCTGGCCTTTAGAAAAAATGTTTGCTGATGCTATTTACTGACCCCATTTGATGAGAGTTGGACTGTAGCTGTGAGGTACAGAAACTGCTTTGAACTTTGGGTGAACAGATCTAGGTTTGATGCCTATCCCCAACTTTGAGAAAAAAATACATACCTCTCTGATGACAAGTATCTCCATTTGTAAAATGGAAACCATATATATTCCATGGGTTTTTTTTGAAATTTAAATAACATGAGATATATGGGAGGAAAAAAATTGGCACGATGCTTGGTATAGAGTAGATGTTCAATAAACAATAACAGAATGAATATAAGAATACATTCACATACAACCTTTATCCTGTGCATTTTAAAGCTCCCACTTTGGTTCTATCTCTTCAAGAAAGTTCCGCATCTTCCCAGCTAAACTTGTCCAAAATGACCTCCTCCTGCTCTCAATGTCTGCAGTGATTGCCAAACTTCTCTCTCTTTTCTACATCGACAAGGCCTCTTGGTGTTAGTTTCTATGGGTGTCTAGTTCATCTTCCCCTCTGGATTGTCAGGTCAGGTGACACCATCACTGCTGTGCAGAATGTAGTTGAGAAGATGTGTACACGCTGTCTGTAAATGAGGCATGTCAAATATGGAGCTCACACAACAACTTATGGAATTTCATAGAGGACTGAGGTACTCAGTGAAGGCTTCACAGAGGAAGTGGGCCTGGAGCTGAGCTTGAAAGTTGACAGTTTTGCTTGTGCAGAATCTCCTTCAGAAAGAGAGAAGTGGCACGAGCTGTGATAATAATACATGAGCCAAGTATGGAGACTTATTTCAGGAAGGCAGCAATTGGATTGGGGTGAAAGATGATGACTGGTGTCAAATGAATTAAGATACTTGGGGCTGCAAATGGCAGAAATCCATGTTTAAACTTGATAAAAACCTGAGAAAAATGTATTATCTCACTTGACTAGAAGTTGAGAAAACAGAACTCTAGGCACAGAAGAACTTAGGTTCAGTTTCTCTGCAGTTCGCTTGACTCCATCCATCTTTGGGTAGACCTTGTTCTGAGACCTTGTTTCCCACACGGTGTCAAGATGGCTGCCTGCAGCCCCTGTAGCCAATGCGCTCCCTTCCTCACACCCAGACAGGCAGGGAGAGGGAAGACAGTCTCTCTCCTACCCCTAAAGGAAGGCCCTTTTCTTCTCTCTTACTGAGCTAGCTAGAGTCACATGATCACTCCTGGACCAATAGCAGCCTGACTTCCTGAACTGGTCTCCAGCAAGAGCCTGTAGTGGAATCACCATGACCAGCTTAGACTAATCAAGATCCACCTCAGCAAGAGCTTCCCCCAATCACATAGGCTGCAGGGAGAAGGGATGGATTCCTGAATAAAGTTGGGGTACTGATAAGAAAAAGGAAGGAGGACAAGATGCTGAGCAAGCAACTATCTGTCCTCTATAACTAATAAATCACTACAAATGGCATATTGAAGTTAGGTTGTGGAATAACCGGGAATATCAAAATCAGAACTGCAGATGGTATCCTGAAGAAAAAAGTGGATTTCTATGATTGCTCCCTGCCACAAGCAACTCATGCATGGATTTGTAATAGCCTGAACAAACCTCGTAAAGTCTAGGCCAAAACATTTAGGAGAGGAGGAGAGATAAATGAGTTGTTATAACCCAGATTTCACTTTGACTTTCTGTGAAGCATAGACAAAATATAGATGATAGATAGATAGATAGATAGATAGATAGATAGATAGATAGATAGATAGATAGATAGATAGAGACAGATAGATAGAGATACAGATATAGACAGGGATTCACTCCACAACCTTGCTATTGGCCCAAACGATAGCTTCAGTCTTTTAATTACTACTACCCAGTCCTTGGCTTCCTCTCTATTGCAGCTTACCCAGAATAGCACACGCTATATATTTTTTCAGAAATGACAGAAATATTCCTGGTGCTTGGGTTAAGTAATTAAGATTTGCTGTGGGAACACCAAGGAACCCCATTAAAATGGCTACGTAGCTTGGCAAATGAATTACTTAGTGTTTAATTACTAAAAATTACTATCAATTACTAAATGTTACTGCAAATTACTTGCAGAATAGACACACTTGTTTGTGGCTATTAATGATTTCAATTACTCCTCATAGGTAATTGGTTTCTGCGCGCACACGGGTATCCACTGTCGAATAGGAGCTCAGCAATAAACGTTGTTCCTCTTCTTTTAGCTCATAGCCGAAAAATTAAACACTGTACCTGTAGTTCCTCTAGGTTTCTGTGCTACTTAACATTGCTTGCCTGGGACTTCTAGGGCTGGAAGGGATCTCAGAGACCTCTTCCAGGGAGCAGAAGAGGAAATAAGACACAGAGGTTAGTGGTTACTCAGAATCACCCAGCCAACACTACAATATAGATCAACATCAAACACTTCTGCACAGTGAAAGGATCCAGTCACAAAAGACCAAAATTGCCTGATCCAATTTATATAAAATGTCCAGAATTGGCAAATCTATAGAAATAGAAAGTAAATCAGTTGCTGCTTTAATCTGGAAGGTGGGGGAAAGAGCTGGGGAGTGAGAAGGGACAATTAGGGGAGTGAGGAGTGACTGATAATAGGCACGATATTTATTTGGGGGGTAGCAAAGATGTTTTAAAATTAGATTATAGAGATGGTTGTATAACTCTATAAACACTAAAATCCATTGAATTATACATCTTAATTGGGTGATTATTATGGTATATAAGTTATATCTCAATACAGCTGTTAAAACAAGTATTTTTAATCACATAATTAGAGAATGATAGGGCTGGATCAAAGAGCTGATGCTCCTGACTCCCACTTGATCGCACTTTCCACTGGACCATCCTGCTTCAACAGATGCCAAGCTTGCTGGAATTTGTAACTCACTGAAGAAGATGGCCATTAAGACTCACTGTTGAAATTGCGGCCTTATTTATGAAGGGCTCACTTCCAGCTATTTGTGGATTATTAAAAGAGTATAAACTATGTTCATTAAAGCAGCATAAAATGCAACCATAAAATGCATATAATAACTGAAAACCAAATAAAATGATGTCTTAGCTTAGAATGTATTCATCATGCATAAAACAACACAGAACTTGTGACAAGGGCTTGCCAGTAGGTAGTTTATTTGGGATGGCAATCCTATGTAATGGGATGGAGGGAACGGGAAGAGTAAAAAGGGAAAGGAGAAAAAGTCAATCCCAGGGTATATGACTGAGTTGATTCAATGGTTGTAAACAACTGAGACTCAGTCCCACCAGGCCCTTGAAGAGTTGTGTACCCTGTGCTTTAGAATTGTCCACAGTAAGGAGAGAGAAATATTCATGCAATGGCTCCTTATTCACCGGTAAAGACTTTTCCCAGACATTGCTTAACTCCCTAGCTCTTCCAGATGGGTATTTGAACCAGCACAACTAAGCAATATCCCATAGCATCCTCCAAGGCAGAGACAGAGAAGCCCAAGAGCAGAAAGTAAGAGATAAGCCACAAGGCTCTGGCCACTCTGATCAGGCTACCTGTACATGCACCCTGTTGTTGCAGCAATAGCCAAAGCCACAGGTAAGTAAGTCAGAAAGCTCTAAGAGGGAGGATCCAAGATGTCCCACAGAAGACATATTATAAGAGGAACAGAAGCTCATCAACAGCTCCAAGAAGAATCAAATTGAGGAAAAATTGAATTGGCAATATAGGACGAGAACGTCCAGTCTAGAATAGACTTCACCTATGTCTGGAATATTGGAGGGTTTAATGGAATTCCAGCCTTCCAGCACTTTGGAGGAATATTACACTGGCAAAAGTCCTGCCTATACTTCTTCAAATAACCACACTCAAACATAAATACTTCTGGCAGGGCAGTGTCTCATGCCTGTAATCCCAACACTTTGGGTGGCTGAGGTGGGAGGGTTGCTTGAGTCCAGGAGTTCAAAACCAGCTCAGGCAACATGACAAAATTCCATCTCTACAAAAAATATGAAAACAAAAAAAATGAGCCGGGCATGGTGGTGCACACCTGTAGTTCCAGCTACTCAGGAGGCTTAGCTGGGAGGATCACCTGAACCCGGGAGGTTGAGGCTGAAGTGAGTCATGATCACACCGCTGCCCTCCAACCTGGATGACAGAGTGAGACCTTGTCTCAAAAAAAAAAAAAAAAAAAAAAAAAAAAAAAAGAATACTTCTATACCCTTCCTACTCCCCAGCATACTTCAGTATTCTTAGCTAATCTGCCCAATCTTATTCCCTGGAAATTTTTCTTTAGGTGGGTCTACTCAATACCAGTTTGTATTAGTCAGGTTCTCTAGAGGGACAGAACTAATAGGATACATATACACACACACACACACACACACATATGTATATGTATATATACACACACACATACACACACACGTATACGTATACATATATACATATGTATATGTGTATGTGTGTGTGTATATATAAAGAATAGTTTATTAAGTATTAACTTATATGATCACAAGGTCCCACAATAGGCTGTCTGCAAGCTGAGGAGTAAGAAGAGCCAGTCCGAATCCCAAAACTGGAAAACGTGGAGTCCAATGTTTGAGGGCAGGAAGCATCCAGCGTGGGAGAAGGATGTAAGCTGGGAGGCTAGGCCAGTCTCTTGACTTTTTTCACGTTTTTCTGCCTGCTTTATATTCGCTGGCAGCTGATGAGATTGTGCTCACCAGATTAAGGGTGGATCTGCCCTCCCCAGTCCACCGACTCAAATGTTAATCTCTTTTGGCAACACCCTCACAGACACACCCAGAATCAACACTTTATATCCTTCAATCCAGTCAGTTGACACTCAGTATTAACCATTACACAGTTCAATATCTTCACTCAACTCTGCACATGTCTTTCACACATTGGAGAAAGGACATTCCTTCCATAAATGGCGATTTAAAAAGTGGATATGCACCTGCAAAATAATAAAACTAGACCCCTGGCTGGGTGCAGTGGCTCACACCTGTAATCCCAGCACTTTGAGAGACAAAGGTGGTGGATCACATGAGGTCAGGAGCTCGAGACCAGTCTGGCCAGCATGGTGAAACCCTGTCTCTACTAAAAATAACAAACAAACAAAAAAAAATAGGCTGGCATGGTGGTGCATACCTGCAGTCCCAGCTATTCAGAAGGCGGAGGCAGGAGAATCACTTGAACCCTGGAGGCAGAGGTTGCTGTGAGCCAAGATCATACCACTGCACTCCAACCTGGGTAACAGAGCAAGACTCTATCTTAAACAAATAAATAAATAAATAAACAAACAAACTAGACCCCTATCTCTCACCATATACAAAAATCAACTCTAAATAGATTGAATACTTAAATGTAAGACCTGAAACTTTAAAACTACTACAAGAAAACATTGGACAAACACTGCATAATATTGGACTGAGTAAGGATTTTTCGAATAAGACCTCAAAACCACAGGCAACAAAAGCAAAAATAGGCAAATAGGATTACATCAAACTAAAAGGTTTCCACACAGCAGAGGAAACAACGGAGTGCAGAAACAACCTACAGGATGAGAGAAAAACTGCACATCTAACAAGTAGTTAATATCCAGACTATATAAGGAACTCAAGCAACTCAATAGCAGATAACAATAATCATCAGATTAAAAAGAGGGAAAAGTCTGAATAGATATTTCTCAAAAAAAGACATAGAAATTGTCAACAGATACATGAAAAACTCAACATCATTAATTATCGGGGAAATGCAATTCAAAACCACAATGAGATACCACTCTGCCCCAGTTGGGATGGCTATTATCAGAAAAACAGAATGTGACAAGAGCTGGTGAGGATGTGGAGAAAGGGAAATTATTAGGTACTATTGGTAGAAATGTAAAAACTATAGCCTTTATAGTACAGCATGGAAGTACCTCAAAAAATTAAAATGTGAACTATCATATGATTCAGCAATTCCATTACTAGGTGTATATCCAAAAGAAATGAAATCAGTATATTGAAGAGAAATCTGCACTCCTGTGTTTATTGCAGTGCTATTTACAATAGCCAAGATATGAAATCAACCTAAATGCCCATCTACAGATGAATACAGAAAATGTTATATATATATAAAATGTTATATATATACACACACACACACACACACACACACACACACACAATAGAACACTATTCAGCCATAAAACAGAATGAAATCCTGTCATTTGCAACAGGGTGAATGAACCTGGAGGACATTATGTTAAGTGAAATAGGCCAGGCACAGAAAGACAAACACGGTATGTCTAGCTCATATGTAGAACTTAAAATGTTGATTTCATAGAAGTAGAGAGTAAATAGTGATTACCAGAGGCTGGGAGGCAGAGGGGAGTAACGCAAAAGGTTGGTCAATAGTTACAAAGTTACAGTTAGACTGAAAGAATATGTTCTTGTGTTCTATTGCATAGTAGGGTGATTATAGCAAATAACAATGTAGTGTGTATTTCAGGAGAACTAGAAGAGTTTGAAAGTTATCACTGCAAAGAAATGATAAATGTTTAAAGTGATGGATATGCTAATTACCCTGATTTGATCATTATACAATGTATATATGTATTGAAACATCACACAGTACTCCTTAAATATGTATGATTGTTATATATCAATTACAGATTTAACATAAATTCTTAAAAAGAAACTTAAAATGTTAAGTGGTGTATGAACCCAGAAAGTCTCACTGCAGAACCTACACTCTGCCTCATAGATGTCATGGGGAGAACAACTGAATGAGTAAAGTCTAATGCAGGGGCTATTTTACAAAGTTATGAGCAGCGTTAAGAGAAATAGTGAAATATGTCAGGGCAACAATGGCTGTTCCCATCCCTTGGCTCTCAAGGCAAGGGAGGAAATAGCCTCTAGAAAGACACTAGAAAGCTACAGGTGACAGCAGCCTGGGGGAAGCCGTCATCTTGCACAGAGAGATCAATCTGTGCCAATGTGCAGGACAGAAGGAAAGAACCAAAGGAATAATTATTCCAACCTCTCTCTCCGATTTCCTGTTGGTGCCTCCCATCGGCTAAACCCAAGGAGAAACCAGAGGGCAAAAGGGCAAACTGAGACAGTCCTCAGAGGTCAATGTCCCTAACTGAGAGCAAGGAGAGGGGTAGAGAAGGATCTGGAAGACAAACAGAGGAGATGCAACATGAAGTCTGAGCTAAGATGTAAGCACTGCTCTGATTTTTGCTCTCCAGTGTTTTTCCTCGAGGGGCTCAGAGTTGCTTTATACTTGGGCAAAGGGGACAGCTGCCCCAGTCCGATATCTAACTAACAGGAGCCGTACCTAAAACAGGAGCAGGTGCAGTATCTGTCAAGGCCATCCCTAAATGACATCATTGAATGTTCTCATCTTCAGCACAGTCAACCCAGCATGGCAATAAGGTCCCAGTTGCTTCTCCTAACACGGACATGCCTTTGAAGATCTGACTCACTCTAACAATTGTAAATGACTCTGGGGAACAATTCCTTTTGAAAATGAGGCTGACCAAAATCCTGTATTGGGTATATATAACAGTTCTCAAATTCCTCTCTAACGAGCACAAAAGAGGACTTTCAGGTCTTGACTATACATACTAATTTAAATAGTTCCAACACAGACATTGGAATACAGGTCTTTAGGTCTTGACTATGAAGAACTAATTTAAATAGTTCCAGACCAAAAAGATGTGCAAGAAGCTCTTCTAAAATACATCTTATAATTATATACATTTTTCCTATTCTAACTTAAATGAGTCAAAATGTGGAAGAAGTAAAAGAGTGACCTGACCATCGTGGTTTTATCTGAACCCCAGAAACACCAAACATGTCCCTAGCAAGCGATGGCCACTGACATGTGTCCATTCCATGTTGACTGAATTTGCACTCTAAACCAGGCCCTGTGCTAAGCACTTAACTAGAAGTCACTGCTATAACCATCACAGCAACCCTCAGAATAAAGTACTATTTTGAATCCCATTTCATGAACAAGGAAATGGAGGCCTGTGGTGATTAAGTCAGAAGTGATTCAGTGATCTTGTTCACTGAACTAAGGTCACTAGAGTACACAAATGAAAAATAAGAAGACAATGAATTTTAGCTGGGAACAGACGACACTGACAAAACAATCTGTGGAAAGTGAATGGCAACAAGCATTAAGGTTCCAGTGGTTCAGAAAGTAAGTCATCGGGGTGGGTGGGGGCACTCACAGGAGTTTTGCCCAGGGCAGTAGAAACTAGGCTGAGGACCAGGAGAAAGACAAGGAAGGGCAGTGGGTGGGGAGGACAGTGAAGGTGGAGTCTTGGAGAGGGGGCGGACCTGGTGGAACTGACTAGGACAGGGAGGAGCTGGACTCCTGCAGAAGTGTCAGTGGTGAGGCGGCAGATCAGAGAGGGGGTCTTGACTGCCCTTTCCATCCTCTCCCAATTGCCTGCTCCCTGCTGTGTGTCTGTCTCGCTGCCTTACACAGCAATAGCCAGCCCCGATGCTCCCTTCCCTGCCTCTTGGAGCCCTGTCCAGTCTCAGACTGCACACTTCCTACTCCCCGCAGGCTCTGTCTGATGGGCTGTAAATAGCCTGTTTGAAAAGTAATTGCATGTTTGGGGCTGGTGCTTGCCATGTGTAATTGCTCATTCTTTCCCCAGCCACTTCCTCTCTTCCTATTTCCCAGGTTTGTTTCCCAGGATAGGAGCCTTCCAGGCAAGCAGCTGGAGGAGATAACGAGGCCTTCCGAGCCTCACAATTCAACTAGACTTTGCTGCCCAGGGAGCCACTCTGCACTGACTACCTGTCCTAAGCAACGGGACAGAAAAGGCAGAATGGACTCATTCCTTTCTAAATGATTTTCTGGGCATCATGGACTGGTACAAAGACGTCTCCCCAGATCTAGGGCACATGGGCTCTCTTGCCCTGGCACTTGGGCCACAGAGGCCAGCCCTCTAACAATGTCAGTCTTCTTGTCTGCTATACTTCTGGTAGCTCCCTTCTTCCCTGAATCCCTCAGATCTCAAATATTCAGGATTAATTTACTGAATATCTACTACATGCAAGTCTATCCTGAGAGCTCGTTTTGGCATATTTCCCCTCAAAGTTAGGCACAGCACAGAGGCACACAGTGACATAGCCCCACTCCCTACACCTTACACTGCTGCCTCCATTGGCCTGATCCTGCCCAGAGATAGCTGAGCAGAAATTAAGCAAGTCCTATGGGTACCCAGCCATTTCCCATATGCACTGGGTCACACTCTAGCCATTGGTGCCCTCAAACAATGACTGAGAGGAATTGATAAATAAATACCCATTCTCTCTTACCTCTCAGATAACCTTGAAGTGTGTATTCGACACTGGCTTCTAGATTGCTGTATTAGTCCATTATCACATTGCTATAAAGAAATAGGTGAAACTGGGCAATTTATAAAGAAAAGAGGCATAAATCATGGAATACTATGCAGCCATGAAAAAGGATGAGTTCATGTCCTTTGTAGGGACATGGATGCAGCTGGAAACCATCATTCTCAGCAAACTATCACAAGGACAGAAAACCAAACACCGCATGTTTTCACTCATAGATGGGAACTGAACAATGGGAACACTTGGACACAGGAAGGGCAACATCACACACTGGGGCCTGTCATGTGGGCGGGGCGCAGGGAGAGAGAGCATTAGGAGAGATACCTAATGTAAATGATGAATTAATGGGTGCAGCACACCAACATGGCACATGTATACATATGTAACGAACCTGCACATTGTGCACATGTACCCTAGAACTTAAAGTACATTAATAAAAAAAAAAAAAAAGAAACGAGGTTTACTTGGCTCACAGTTCTGCAGGCTGTACAGGAAGCACAGCAACTTCTGTTTCTGAGGAGGCCTCAGCAAACTTCCAATCATAGTGGAAGGCAAAAGGGGAGCAGGCACGTCTTACACGGCCAGAGCAGGAGCAACACGGTAGGGAGGAGAAGGGAAGTCCCACACACTTTTAAATGACTCAGTCACTATCACAAGAATAGCACCAAGGGAGAAATACGCCCCTATGATCGAATCACCTCCTGCCAGGCCCCACCTCCAACACTGGGGATTACAATTTGACATGAGATTTGGGCGGGGAAACACATTGCCCAGAAAAATTATGTTCCAGGTGCTTACAGTGTAAACTTGCTTGAAAACACAGTCTTCATTGACTTTTTCCCATTCACTGTCTACTTACCAGCATTGCTGACGTCTCCTTCGAATAAAATATTGGTACTTTGTACTTACATCCTTGTCTCAGGGTCTTCTTGGAAAACCTACATTAAGTCAGTTGGTACCAGTAGTATTAAGAAGGAGACTCTCAGAATGGAATTCTAAAATTAGATCATTTGCTGGCCATGTGACAAGGGTTTCATTACTGATAATAAATAGAGTGAAATAAGACACATCATGGTTGTATAAAATTCATCATTTTATGAAAGTGTTTAAAGAAGGCCTTATCTTCTGCAGATGAAGAGAGGACTGCTGAAAATCAGGCCCATAATCTGATTTCCAAATGTCACAGAATTATAAATATGGCTGGTTTCACAGCCCTCATGATTTTCCTATACTAGAGTCAGGAAAGGGATGCTTGCAATAGGGACATCTGAGTGGCGGCACTTAAACCACATTAATTGGACTCGATGAGTGAAAAATAGCAAGATCTCTGGATACCTTGTAAAGACACATGTGCACCAGTTATTGAGAAGTAAACCTGCAAAGATCAAGGAGCCGACTGCATCCCTGAAGATTTTAGAGGCCCAGTGGGGTGCAGTATGTCAAGCCATTCTCTCCAAGGTAAAGGATAAATTATTATATCTTGGATCTCTTACCACCTAGAAAAAGACTCAACACTTGTAGGTTTCTTTGGATTTTTGATGACAGCGCTTGTCACTCTTAGGAATACTACTGTGACTCCTGATGACATAAAATTGTCAGTTTTGAGTGGTGACCAGGGCCAAACAGCGTTTTGCAATATGTTGTGGTACAAGTGGCCCTAATGATTCTCCCGTATAATTCATCAGCTTCCATGATTTTTAGACATATTCGTGGCAGATAAGAGTGCTCAATGGTATTTCTAGAAAGCCTAAATTGCAGAGTTGAGGTGCAGAATCCTAGGGCTCTGGAGCAAGACATCTACAGCAGAACATTACTCACAATTTAAACGGCAGCTCCTGGCATGCTACTAAGCCACCTGACTATGCAATATCCGTGACTATGTTACTGTAGGTGCCAAAGATGAGCTGGATATTTTCAGACACATTAAGTTACAAGGTTGAAGGGGCACAGCAGCAATCCATTCTACAATGAAGGATGGTCTGGACCCCCATGCCAGCTACCTCTGTGCACTGAACCTCTTTTTTGGCTCATATTTCTGGCCTCCTCAGCTGACTAGAGTGTACAACACCTAGGCTTGGTTCATGGTAGGGTCAGCTTGCTATTTTTCTATGAATGTAAAAGGGACTGCTGTCATAACACAGTCCCCTCAGGAATAGTTCTGAAAGATAGTGGCACATGGAAAACCCTCCAGTGGGGAGAACTTTGAACAGTAAACATCTGAATGGAGAGTGAAGTAGCCCGAAGTAAAGATATCTGTCTCCTCTTAGGCAGTGGTGAATGGATTGAATGGTTGCTTGGGGGCCTTGGAGGAGTCACTTTGAACAATCAGAAACAAAGAGGCCTGGGAATAAAGCAGGGTGGACTCACGGGAGTGGGCACAGAGTGTGTAGAGAAGAGATCATTCACCTGAGAAGATGCTCTCGACCAGCAGGTGAACATGAGGACACATCCCGTGGAAGTGCTTCAGCCCCCATCCTCAGCCATTTCTTGCACAACGGGCCTGTGCATGGAGCAGTCACAGAGCAGACGTAGAGGCTATGCATGCATGGGCTGAGCAACATGGGTTCCATATCAGCAAGCCTAATCGTTCACTCTTCTGAACCTCTGACCTGTCAACAATAGGAATTATTGATACTGTGCCCCCGACATGGTGCTATCTCTCAAGCAGACCACATGGTCCCTTAGTGATAAGATGTTCACACTGGATCCCTGTTTCCTGGAGAAGATGGTGATTCCAGATGGGTGTATCTGAGATGTATTTGGGGTGTTTCATTGCCTTTCCCACCCACAGTACATTTGTCAGCTCCACCATCTGAGGCCTTACAGAGCATCCCATGTTTCATAACAAACCTCTAAACATCCCATCCGATGAAGGAGTCCACTTTGTGACAAAATTAAGTATGACAATGTGCACAAAACCCCTAAGCCTGCACAGGCAGATATGACATTTAAAATCTATCTACAGATAGTAGTTTTTTGTTTTTTTTATTTTTTTATTTTTATTTTTTTTGAGACAGAGTCTCGCTCTGTCGCCCAGGTTGGAGTACTGTGGCACGATCTCGGCTCACTACAAGCTCCGCCTCCCAGGTTCACACCATTCTCCTCCCTCAGCTTCTGGAGTTGCTGGGACTACAGCTGCCCGCCACCATGCCCAGCTAATTTTTTTTTTTTTTTTTTTTTTGTATTTTTAGTAGAGATGGGGTTTCACTGTGTTAGCCAGGATGGTCTCGATCTCCTGACCTCATGATCCGCCCGCCTCACCCTCCCAAAGCGCTGGGATTACAGGTGTGAACCACCGCGCCCGGCCTACAGATAGCTTTATAAGGTAACACGCTCCCATGCTGAACCCCATACTCCACAGCTAGCATTGCCCATGCTGCAGCCATTGGACAGTGGTCACCCACAGCTGCACCCAGAATCCAGGGGACTCCCCACCATTGTTGCTGCCTCACCACACAAGCAGCTGATTCCAATCTGGGGCAGGCATGTTTGACCACAGCTGCACTGGGTGTGGTGTCCTACCTGTGAAAGAGGCTAGAAAATGCCAAAATGCCCTTTCTGTGAAGGAGGCTGGGAAATACATTTTCAGATTCTGTAGCAGAAAGAAGGCTCTAACTCTCACCAAGACTCAATGGGATGTAAAATTCCTGAACATAGAAGGCGGGATTTGATGCTGGGGAGCCAGAATAAACAGCAATTTCCAACATGTACCTTCTTTTAAACGCAAAACGGCTCCATGTATTAGCTGTGATAAACCCCTCTGAGCCTCAGTTTCCTCCTCTGTAAAGCTGGGGTGTATGACTGGCTTGCGGTCACCCAGAAAAGTAGTAGCGAAGGATTCAAACTCAGTGTTCCAATTGCTACTCCCGCGTTCATCCCATGACATTGTTTGCCTTTCTCTCAGGGTTCTTTCCCCTCTATCCCTCCTGAAAGCATTGTGTCTGGCCCTGAAGATACGTTCCCTATCTAGGATCCCCCCTATTTTTCCAGAATGAGTGACCCAAAGAAACTCCACAGTGAAAACCAATCACAGAATTCCCCTCTCTCCCCAGTGGTTGCAGGAGAGCTTCTCAGGGTCTCCGAGGTACTGAGCCCATAGACAGGTCCTTAGGCTTCTTTATGGGGTGCTCTGCTTCCCTGCTGCTTTGGGAGGCTGTTTCCTCACCACTCATTATGGTCTCTGCAGTATGTAAGTTCTGTAGCCAAGGTTCATATAGCTGGGAGTGTATTTATGGCAGTCCATACACTTTCTTAGGAAAATATTGATTTTCTAACAACGGAATGACTGTAGAGCCATTAAATCAGACTAGTCTATCATAAACTCCAGGATTAACCAAAGAATACTTTTACCTTTTCCTTCATTTTCTCATGAGCCACCAGAGGGTAGATACCTCCACTTAAGCAGAGAGGATTGCAGCATTTATTACTTGATTTGAACAAACCACCACAATTCCCCATCCTGATTGCCAGATAAGTAATTAACCATTCTGCTCTTACTTTAAAGGTTGACTGACAGGAATAAGGAAGGCTGAGTTGTCTACAAAAACTTCCAAAGGCTCGCAATGGGAGTTGCATCCCATTATTGCAGGACGCAAGAGGAGAGGGGGATGCAAGAGGATTGTGATGGCATTGGGGGTCTGCTCTCCAGCCCTGCCCCAACCGGAGGATCTGTGAGCTCATTATCCGCCTGTTAAAGTCTTAGTTAGAGGAGTCGTCAGTGAGGTGAAGATTTCTTTTTTTTTCCTTTTTTGGGGAAGATCTCTATCTTTCTTCTTTATTGATTGCTTGCTTTTCATTTTATATCCTTTCTCCCTTGCCTGAAATGAGAAAAATGAGCCCTTGCCACGGGCTTTAAACTTTACACCCAGACAATATCTCCCCCTTATCTAATGCCAGGCAAGAAGCTTTAGCCCAGAGGACCCTGGGTAATGCTACAACAGATTATGTCATAAAACGGAGAGATAAGCAAAAGAACCAATCTAAAAGACGAAGCAAAATTTACCTTTCCACCTCCCTCTGCTCCCCTTTAGAAGAAGGCTTTAAATCAATCTGCCTTTGCCATAAATTCTCTTTCTAAAATTTGATAACAAGTGCAATATTTTCCTTGGAGATTGGGTTCTAACTAGATGGGGGTTGCGGGGTGGGAGCTAGCAGGGTTTAGCAAAGTAATAAAATGCCATGATTGATCCTGGTCGGTGAGGTTGCTTGGAATTACCACTATTCTTGGCTGGTAAGCATAATCCAGCCAAGTCATAAATTTTGTTTCTTCTAGTCGACAGTCGAGTCTATATCGATCCCGATTTGTTGTTCTGTTTTCGTGTAATTGCTCTGTGTGATTAAGACTCCAGGTTGGGAAGGACCTGACTGGGCCAGGAGCATAAAGGGAATAAACACAGCATCAGAGTTTCCTCTGCCACCCGTCACACCGAGTGAATACTGAGATGGAGATAGAGAAGCTGCGTGGCTCTAGAAAGCCAGGTGCCCATGGGCCAGGCTGTAGGCGAGCTCAGGCAGTCTGTGGAACCACGGTTCCTGGCTGCACCAACCAACACTCCTCCAAGACCCGCACTGGCTGATGCTCTCACTGGGCCTGACCGTGTGTTGTACACTTACAGTGAGATTTCTTTCTTTCTTCTTAAAAGACAGGGTGTCGCTCTGTCACCCAGGCTGCAGTGCAGTGGTACAATTATAGTTCACTGAAGCCTTATACTCCTGGGCTCAAACACTCATCCTGCCTCGGCCTCTCAAACTGTGTGAGGATTACAGACATGAGCCACCTCACCCAGCCTGAAATTTCTTAAACCCGTTTATTATGTGGTCCTGCTAGATGTGTCAGAACTTAGTGGGTGAGGTTTGTCACCCTTACTATACATGGGAAAACTGAGACGTAGGGTGGATATGAATTACTTCAAGGCCATACACTAAGCAGCTATCTCCCACCCAGATCACCCACAAACTAAAACTTCCAGCCCAAATTGGGTCCTGGCAAAGAAACCCTGAGCAGAGGGCTAGGTGCCCTAAATTCCAGAGTTCACAGCTTGGGTAGCCTGTGTTACTCAACGTTGAAGTAGAATTTCATAGTTCCATCAGTTACAGACTGGGCAGAATGCAAACATACTCATTTATCTCCCTCACTAGCTGTGTGACTTTGAGCAAGTGACCTAACCTCTCTGAGCTTCAGTCTTCTCATTTACAAATTTAGGATAATAATACTACCTGCCCCATAAGAGATGGGTGATATTTCAATGAGATAATACAGGAAAGTACCTGGCAGAAATAATAGTAACTATTACGCTACATGATGGCCCATGCCTGTAATCCCAGTGCTTTGGGAGGCCAAGGCAGGAGGATCACTTAAGGCCAGAAGTTCAAGACCAGTCTGCACAACATAATGAGACCTCATGTCTACAAGCAAAAAATTAAAAATTAGCCAGGCATAGTGGCGCATGCATGTAGTCCCAGCTACATGGGAGGCTGAGGTGGGATGATTACTTGAGTCCAGGAGCTCAAGGCTGCAGTGAACTAAAATCATGCCACTACACTCCAAACTGGGAGACACAGCAAGACCCTGTCTCTATATTTAAAAACAAAATAAGGAAAGAATAGTAATTATTATTACTATTATTCTGAGCTTTACAGTTCCGAAGAGGTGGAGAAGCATGTGGTACAGAAATATTTTGAAACTTTCTAAGCAAAGGAAGCTTTTTACAGTGCAAGAAAATTTATATTTTGATACCCTGGAGTGTCTTATCCAAACCCTGGGAAACTAATTTAAAATAAGGCTTTGCACCTTTAAATAGGAACTGAGATAGATTCCCGAGCACCTCACTGTCAGGTGTCAGTTCAACTTTATTTAGTTCCAGTCCTCTTGGAGATGGGAATGGGAATTCCTCACTCCATGAACTCAGTGATATGGCAGCTAAATCATCTGTATGTGATCCGCTTGTCTGGTGGTGAGGCCATTTGATTACATGCTTTAAAGGAAATACTCCTCAAACCTAGAGTGATTTTCTCCTCCTTCTCTCACTTGGAGATTTGACTGAGGTGATGGTGAAGACTGGATGTGTCAACCCGGTGCTGTCTTGTCAGGAAAATCTCTTTGTCTCTGTTATTCTCTTTTTCAATCCCCCAACCTGAGACAAGAAAACTGCAGTTGCAACGCCAACCTAGCCCAGCTAAATTGCAAAGGGCAAATGCTTTGATTCTAGATCCCAGCCTCTCTCTGCACTTCTGCTCCTTCCCTGAAGCCCGCAACCCCTCTCCCTCCTCATCAATCCCCACTCAGGAAAGAATGAGCCTTCAGCTCTAGACTAGAGAAGCAGGAAAAGAAGTCAGGCTGTTGAGACTTCACACGTGGTTCCTGCAAACATACTTAGGGAAAATTACTGACCCTGATCCTTTCTGTGCCTCAGTCTTTCTTCTATCAAATGGGGACAATATTACTCACAATTCCCATTCCATAGAGCCAATATGAGGTCTAAATATGTATTTTAAGTGCCGTGAACATAGTAGGCTTCAATAAATGCCAGTTTGGGCTGGGCACAGGGGCTCACACCTATAATCCTAGCACTTTGGGAAGCCGACATGGGTGGATCACAGTCTGGCCAACATGGTGAAACCCTGTCACTACTAAAAATACAAAATTAGCCAAGCATGGTGGTTCATGCCTTTAATCCCAGCAACTCGGGAGGCTGAGGCAGGAGAATCACTTGAATCTGGGAGGCAGAAGTTGCAGTGAGCTGAGATTGTGCCATTGCACTCCAGCCTGGGCAACAAGAGCGAAACTTTGTCTCAAAAATAAATAAATAAATATATGCTAGTTCATACGGTTTTCATGATTACTATTATTCTTATCTCTTTGTGGAAGCTTAAGGCATCATTTGTTCTATAAACACGTATTAAAGAAGTTTCCACGTGCCAATTACTGTGCTATTAGGAATAGAAAGATGAACTAAACACACTCCCTGCTTCTCACTGGCAGGACTGAAGGAGGCAGATGGTGGAATCATAATAAAATACGCTAAGCGTTCGATTAGCACCATGAACAAAATGATGTGGAAGCCTCATGAATTCTGAGTTCAATTCTGTCCAGAGGGTCCAAAAATGCTTCACAAAGAATGTGAGAACTGGACTGTCTTAGTCAGCTTGAGCTCTATAACAAAATACCACAGACTTTGTGCTTAAATGATAGCAATGTATTTTCTTACATTTCTAGAGCCTGGAAGTCTGAGATGAGGTTGCTAGCAAGGTCAGATTCTGGGTAGGGCTCTCTCCCTGGCTTGGAGATGGCCACCTTCCTGCTGTACTTTCACATGACAGAGAGAAAGAGAGAGCAAGTTCTCTGGTGTCTCTATCTGTAAGGGCACTAACCCCATCAGACCAGGGCTCACCCTGGCGACCTCATCTAAACCCAATAGTCTCCCAAAGGTCCCATCTCCAAATAACACTACGTGGGGTATTAGGACCTCAACATATGAATTTTGGGGAAACAAAACATTCTGTCAATAAAACAGGTTTTGAAAGATGGGTAGGGTTTTATCAAGCGGAGAAAACATTATAAAACAGGGCATTCCTAGCACAGAGTCTGGCCTCATCCAGGAAACCCAGGGCATGTTTAGCGATCTCTCGAAGTCCAGTGTGGCTGAAGCACAGAAGGCTTGCAACAAGGGCTGGTAGATGGAGCAGGATGGCAGAAGAAACTGGAGAGGCCAGACAGAGCAAGACAGCAAAGAGCTTTAAGGAGCTGGTGTTATAGATGGTAACAGACGATGGAATTTGGCAAATGTTTTAAACTGGGCAAAAACATGGCGAAATATGTGCTATATAAAGATCACTTTGTAAATTGCACAGTGAGTGGTAAGATGAAAGCCATTTAGGAGGTTTTGCTATAGTCCAGGAATGAGAGGATAAGAGAGGAGTAAGCATGGGATAAAGAAGGAACAGACTTCCAGAGACGAAGACATCTAGACTTCCAGCTCGGCCAACTGCATGTAATGCCATTCACAAAACTAACAAAGCTGGCAGAGTGTGTTTGGGGAGGAAGATCCCTGTAGTTTGGGATGTGTAGAATTTAAAGTGGAGATTTAGGAAAAGAGATCTGGGCTTCAGATTAAGAAGTCACCAGGTACAAGTGATACTGGAAGCCCGGGGAAGGGGGTGAATCAGATCACACAGGATGGGGTATAGAGCATGTGGCTTTCCAGGAAAAGAGACTGAGGAGAGCAATCTGTGAAAGACCAGAAAAAGACACACTGAGAAAAAGAGACCACAAGGAATGTCCAGAGATTACAAAAAATCCATGGGAAAATGGTTTCATGGAGACAGCAGAAGGGAGCGATCCATTCTGTAAAACACAGGAGAGTCGTGTAGGGTGAGTCACGGTACGCAGCATGAGAACTATGGAAAAGCCTTGGAATCGGACAAAGAGCAGGTCACTGGGGATGTGAGTCAGAGCTGTTTCAGGGCAGCGGTGGGAGAGGAAGTCAGACTACTGCCGATCAAGCTGCCAGCTGGTATCATTTTAGTGGGAGATTAGTAGAGAGTGAGTAGAGAAGGTTCTTTCAAAAATGTAGCTCTGAAGCAATGAGAATCTCCATTGTTTGGCTTTTCCAGGAAACCCAAATTTGTGGTGAACTGTTCTTTCCAGCTGACCTTTCTGTCAGGTGAATAATTTCCAAATATTTCTGAGAAGAAAGAAATTTAGAAGAAATGTTCCTCTTGGGCTTCACCTTCTCTCAAAAGCATTGCAAATTGTGTAGCATTTTTCTTACTGCCATGCCTGAAAGGGGAAAATTAAGGGAACAAGAGCACGCAGAAAGCTTTGGAATTTCATGATATAAGGATACTGAGTATAAAAATAATGACCCGCTTCCACCTTTGTGTTTGCACGTCCTCTGCTCCCTCAGAGATCATCTTATGCAGTCTCCCTCAAAACTGGTTGTTCATCAAAATCATTTGGAAAGTCAATAAAATATACAGATTCCTGTCTCCCCCATGGAACTTCTTCAGGGCCTCTAGGGTGAGCCCCAGAATTTGACATTTGTTTCAGAATCTCTCAATGTCTTGGTGACCAGGCAGGCTTGGGGACCACACTAATATAATCCCTCTTTTTAGTATATGAGCATTTATTTATTTATGAAATTGTATAATTTTATTGACCTAAAAATTAGAAAATCAGACATATAATTTCTTTAAAGCGAAGCTTATAATAATATGGAGAGAAGTTCCATTGTTTTTATGCACCATAGTGGATTACCTTGGGCACCTCCTGCGGTGAGCACATCTTATTCTGGAGACCTGTATACAGATAAAATCTTAATTCTGGCAACCCCTCATTTCAAGTGAAATCTAAACATGGCAGTGCCTCATATGACCTGTCTCTCAGTGTCCCCGGCTAACCCATGGAGAAGGAGTCAGGTACCGGGTGAGCAGAGGTTTCACCCTGAAAATGGATGCTGCACCTTGGGAAGAGATGAGCGGCAGTGGCCCCGTAGCACAGTCTTTCACAGAGACTCATACCATAAGACCAGAGCCTCATTCTTGCCCAGACCACAAACCCACCAAGGTCAGTGATGGTGAGCAGGCCCATTCCAACATATGCATGCGAAGAAGGTTCCAAGACTAGTCCTTTACCTCACATATTGGCCACCTGCTTCTCTTACTCTTTATTCAACCCTCTGTCTGTCATCTCCTGGCAGCTGCCAGTCCATGTCCCAAACCCTCCGCTCCAGCTCAAGGAAGAATGAGGCGCTCTGGCTTGTCCTCTCCCTATGTCTCACAAACTCCAGTGCCGCAGGCCAGGAGACTTGCCCTGTGCTGGCCCAGCTTCCAGGAGGAGGACTCTGGTCTCAAGAATGAGGGGAAGGTTGGATGGCCCAGTTCTGCTCAGACTCCCTGCCAGCAAGAGCAGTGCCTAATTTTTTCACCAATTACCCAAAAAGTCAAGACACTTCATCAAAGAAAGCATTATTTTGTGGTGAAAACACAGCGCGGTCTCACAAAAGGGATGCACATTGTCCCAACTAATGGGGCTTTTCTGCTCCTTTAAACGATGTTCATCAAAATCACTTGGATTTTGATCCCTGTGAAACGCTCCCTGTGAAACCATAACCCTAATGTTATTGCACTATGGAGCAGTGGACTTCTCATTGCAAGGGTCACCGTAACAGCTGCAAATGGATGTGTTTTAGCCTTCTAGTGGTGAGGTCCCCGCTAGAGTATACCTGACACTTAAATCTCTACTCCAAAAGAAGGGGAGTGAGTGTGTGTCAGTTCACTGCGCCACATGTAAACGAGCAGCTAATGAACATTTAGACCATGCGAGTTACCCCAGCTCACACAGCTCACCCCAAATGGCCTGACTCTGGTTCCTGCAGCTTCCCTGAGCCTTTTCAGATGGTACATTTCTCATGGTGTTGCCACAAGCAAGCCAAGGGCAGAGGGAACCCAGGGTGAATCTTTGGTAGAAGCCCTGAGTTCACTCCTCACAGAACCAGGGCTTCGGCTTGCCTTCCTTGTCAGTCCAGCCCATCACAGCCCAGCAAGAAGGAAAGAACTGATTCCCCTCGTGCCAATTTGAAAGGCAACTGCACTGCCTCACTTGTTTCGCTAGGTAGCCTCAGGGAGGGGCAGTGGAGATGCTGTAGCGAGACACCAGCCCAAGATCAAATTGGGCATCAAGAAGGAGAGAGCAAAACCACGAATGCCCTGGACTCTGTTCAAAATCAATCTTCCATAGGCATTTATCCCAGAGAAATCCAAATGTTGTTCACACCAAAACCTGCATGTGAATGTTCATTGCAGATTTATTTGTAATAGCCAAAAACTGGAAGCCACCCAAATATCCTTCACTGGGCGAGAGGTTAAACAAATGGTGGTACCTCCAAACCATAGAATAGGACTCAGCCATAACCAGAAATGAGCTACGGATATAGGCAACAATGTGGATGGATCTCGAGGGAATGATGGCAAGTGAAAAGAAAACCAATACCAAAAGGTTACCAACTACGTGATTCTATGTTTATAACATTCTTGAGATGACAATGTTAGAGAAAAGGAAAACAGATGAGTGATGGTCAGGCGTTGTGGGCGGGCAGAGGGAAGTTGCTGTGGCTATAAAAAGGCAACGCCAGGGATTCCCAACACAATGGAACTGTTCCGTGTCTTGACTGCAGTGCTGATCACACAAATCTACTCAGGCATAAAACTGCATGGGACTAAAATCCTTCCCTCACCACACACACACACACTCATGCATATAAAATGGGGAAATATTAATAAGGTTGGTAGATTCTATCAACGGCAATTTCCTGGTTATAAAATCACGCTATGATGATGCAAGACATCACTACTGTGGAAAAAGGAGTGAGGAGCACACTGCATCTCTCTGAATTATTTCTCACAATTGGATGCACATCCACAATTATTTCAAAATATAAAGTTAAAAACATTCTTTCAGCCCCAACTTAATTCCTTTCCCCTTAGCTGTGGGCTACACCTAGTGGTTTCCTTCCAAAGAATGGAGTAGAGAAAAGAAAAAGTAACTCTATAGGGAATAAATCTGGCAGACACCACCTTGAGTAGATGATCAAGGTCAGCATCATCAATGAAAGCTGTGCAGATAATGTACCCCCTGCTAAGAAGAGATGAGAAGGACGCATCACCCCTGCGACTTTTTTTCTGAAGTTCAAAAACCTCGTGTAATCATGAGAAAACAATGGACAAACCAAACTGAAACGCATTCTTCCAAGTGCCAATTCTCTATCGTGACCTGGATACTTTAGGAAATAAAGAACGAGAAACTGTCACAGATCTGGCAAGAAATGAGAAGACATGGTGACCAAATACAATGTGATATCCTGAACTGGATCCTTAAAAAAAAGAAAAATGGACATCACTGGAAAAACTAGTGAAATCTGAATACAGTGAGTAGTTTAGTTAATAATATTGTGCCAGTGTTAATTGCATAGTTTTGACAAACGTACAATAGTTAAGTAAGGTATTCACACTAAGGGATGTTTGGTGAAGGATATATAGAAGTTATCTGTATTATCTTGCAACTTCTCTGTAAATCTAAAATTCTTCCAAAATAAACCTTATATTCACTCTCCCAGACTCCTCCTTCCCCCTCATCCTCCCCTTTAATGGGGGAGACCCTTTGGGGCAAGCATCTGCTGATGGCCAGGCATGGAGACTACAGTGTGACAAGGGAAAATCTTCTTTACATTAGACCTGGTTTCCTTCCCTGTCAATGATCAGTAAGGATGTTTCCTCCCTTAAGAGCCTCGCAAGATCCTTGGAGCACCCACCATTCTACACCAGCCCTAGACTCTGATCATCTTCCCAATCCCAGCTCAAAATCTCCCTCCTCAAGGAAGACTTCCCTGACCATTGGTTACACTGACCCACATGGATTTCTCCTATCCCTGTAGTGGTGAAAGACAGAAGATGATGAGTTATTTTTATCCTCTTTTTAAAGTACCCAAGCATCTGTTGCCACTTTAATTGGGTTTTCCTAGGTTTTTAATCTGCTAGATTCGAACTCAACTAAGTATGTGAGAAACCTGATCTAGCCTGCTGGATGATGACAGAAATATCAGAAATATCAGCATGCTGACCACCAAACATGTAAGCATGGCCATTCGAGATTCCAGATTGTCCAACTGTAAGCCAACCCGCTGGCTGACCACAGACACACATAGAGATCTAGCAGAGTTCAGGCAAGATCAGCAGAAGAGCTGCCCATCTGAGCCCAGCCCAAATTGCCAACCAACAAAACTGTGAGCTAAATAAGTGTTTTTTAAAACCATTAAAAAAAATAAAGCAGCATGTTCAGCCCCCAATATATAATTATTTGTCTAAAATTTTATCTGCATCTAGATGTCAGATATAAAGTTGAATAATTTTAAACTAATCGTAATCTTTTATTTATACCTCAGGATAACCTCACGTTGTAACTATTTTCTTTATGGTTCAGAAAAGTGAGGTTCAGAGAGGTTAAGTGACTCGCTTAAGACCGCACAGCTAGGTGAAGTGCTGAGTTGAATCCAGGTCTTCCGAGAACACATCTAGTATTTGACTTCTTCGTGTTTCAATCCCTACTTATATGGACTCTAAGTATACGCTATCTCGTATTTTAATAGAGTTTTCATCAGCATAGCCTACTTCTCCTACTAGACAGTAAGACGCTTCAATCTCGCTTCTATCTTCTCATCACCTTTCACGATATTCAGCACACATAGACCTCAGCAAACTCCAATTACATTGAATTAAATTAACTTCTCAAGAGCGTCTGATATTCCCCTCTCTCCTCAGGCCTATCACAGTGCCTTGGCCATGGTTGGGAACTGTTTGCTGAGGATATTGATGTCTGAAGTGTGTTCTGACCTTGGAGCTGCTGATTACAGAGAAGCCACAGTGCAGCCATTATTCAAAAACAGGAAGCTCTTGTTGGATCTCTCTTACACCCTTCGTAAAACAGGAATGTGGCTAATTAGCTTGCATTCTTTCTTCATCAACCAGAGCTGCAGGGTTGGGGGCAGCAAGGTGCCACTACAGTTGAAAGCAGGGGCAAGGACCAGGAAGTCCAGCCCTGTGCACACAGATGGCACTTTTGGAAAGCCACAAACATGGCCCTGGGTGGGTGGGCCAGCAGGCACCCTCCTCCCCACAGAGAGGCCTCACTCCAGAGATTATTATTATTAAAGCCTAAACTTTAATAACAAGTAATGTGGATACAAATCTGGAATCTGCCACTGACTAGTGGGGTAGCCTTCCCTAGCCACTTAACTTCTCTGGTCCTCAAATTTCTCAACTGTAAAAAGCTGCAGGAATGTGGATGACTAAACCTGTCACCTGGTGCATGGTCACTCATGGTCATGAGCAAATCTGTCACCTGGCACAGGAACTAACCTCCTTCTCTCCTGAATGTTTGCAAATGGACTCAATGTCTTCGTTTTTCTATAATAAACAACTTTCTTCCCATTCCATCCTTTGAGTAAATTCATATTTCTATTTGCAATAGCCAGGTTTTCTGATTGGACCCCTAGAATCAAAGGTTTGGATATGCCACGGATCACACCCCAAAAAGGTTGTGAGTGCACCTTCTAAGAGTGAACACCCAGGGTTCTTTCTGTCATCCATCCCAGTGGTCTGGGAGGGGCAGCTAGAGAGAATGAGAAGGCTGTGGCAGGGGACCACCAGATTGCCTAAGGAGGGGTGAACTGGCCCCAGTAGAAAACAGCCGGTTAAATTTCTGTGCTGATCAGTAGTGGGATCACGCCTGTGAACAGCCACTGCACTGCAGCCTGGGAAACATAGCAAGACCCCATTTCTAAAAATAAAAAAAGGTACCCATCCATGGAGTCGGATGTGACAAGACCAGGGAGGATCATCTCCTTGTTTCTTCTCTCAAGTATCTTCTCCCATCACTGAGAGAAATTCCACCACTAGGGAAATCGTTTGTTTGGGTCTCAGAGTTATTTTGTCCTTAAAAGTCTGGATGCAAATGACAGTTTTGGAAATGCTACAGCAGCAGGAGCTTCGTGATGGTGCCGCAGATGGTGCAGGGTCGGTGAATCTTGTTCGTTTTGGGGAGGAGGGTGATATGGGAGAAGAAAGGAAGGAAGGGGATCTTTGGAGAGGGGAGGCACGGAGCCACTTACCTATGTTATAGTTTTGTCAAGAGTAAGCTACAAGGTACCGTGGGTCCCACCGACACCACGAGTGACCAAGACCGTGAGCAAGGGGGGCTGTGTGCATACTAAATAAATACGGGAAGAATAGTTTTCAGACGAATGATGTCTCAGTGTCTTTATTGTGTTAGGAATCAGTGATCAGAGAGACAGCTTTTCCTAAATAGTTCTGATTTGACATTTTCTCTCAGAGCAGGTATCGTTGCTTTGTTTGGAAAATATCAAGAGAGTAAAAGCAACGAGTTTTCTGAATCTGGGGATCCTGTTGACTTCCTTATCTCTATTCCCCCAGACCTAACTGTCTAGAACATGCCACGCACCCATTCAGGGTTTCTTTTTGAATTTCCCTGAACTGTTACACTAAACTGCTCTAAAAAAAAAAAAAGATCAAGATCAGTTTACCTGCTAGAGGCCATTCCCCAGGACACATCTCGCCCTCTGAGTGTTATGCTCCGTTCTACAGAATTCAAGCTGCACCCCTAAGTGGGTGTGGGAAGGAAAGCCCTCAGGCCTTGGTCATAGATGAAGCACAAGTTTCCATTGAGATCTGATCTCTATCCCAGACCCACGTTGCGGGCTGCAGCCATTGGGAGAGAAGCCGCAGCCCACGATGCAGCTGGAACGACATCGGGATGACTGGACGGCTGCCCGGGGCTGCCCTCTAAATCATCCCAGCCAATCAAGCACTTAATGTTCTCTGTTCCTCAAGAATGTTGCACCTCAACGCTCCCCATGTATCTCTCCAATTTTATCTTGAACATCTTATAAATCATCCATTAAATACCTCCCAACTAATATATACGGCTGTTGTTCTCAGCCAGGGCTGGAAAGTATACAAATCAGTTTTACTGCATATTAGTCCTGCCCAGTGGGCTCTAAAAAAAATAAGAGAGAAGCCAGAGAAGGAAAAGGCAGCTCTTGGCAGCCCTGGCACGACACAGCTCCTGGTGTAGCCTGGAGACAAGTGTGAAGAGTGACAAAGCAAGGTGTGTGCACCAAGACCTGGTCTCCAGGATCCTTTAACGCAGATGCTGGGAAAGGTGTGACCTGTGAACAGAAGGCAGCCACACACACACACACACACACACACACACACACACACACACACACACGGCAAAGACGCTGTTGAAGGAGGAAGAAAGGGGGTTGATTTTAGCAAGGTCATTGTTCAAATTTTTAACTGAAAATTCATGAACCTTCAGTCAGTCATCCTTTTTTTCTATGCCTCATTTTCTAAAGTAGGAATGATCCATATCTCTTAAGGAATTTTTTATTTTAAATAGAATGATGTCCATGAGAATATAGTACCCATAGCAAAGTAGGTGCTCAATGAATGCAATGAAAGAAACAGCAGCAACATCTAAGCTACAGGCCAGTTAGACCCCATCCCAGTCTGACAGGCACCGAGTTGGCTCTCTTGCTGGACTTTGTGATGGCTTCAACCTCGCCTCCAACTAGGCCACCCAGTGTTAGGCAAGCCATAAACGTGTTAGCTGCCCTGTGGGTTGGTAATAATAACATTTCTGCCTCAATTCAGGATCAGGACCAGATAATCTATTCTAATCAGTGACAGAAGAAGCTCCAAAGCATACACACTCACATTCTTTTGTTTGTTTGTTTCTGAGACAGTCTCACTCTGTCACCTAGGCTGGAGAGCAGTGGCACCATCTCAGCTTACTGCAACCTCCACCTCCAGGGTTCAAGCGATTCTCGTGTCTCAGCCTCTGGAGTAGCTGGGACTACAGGCGTGCGCCACCACGCCTGGCTAATTTTTCATATTTTTAGTAGAGACGGGGTTTCACCATGTTGGCCAGACTGGTCTCGAACTTCTGACTTCAGGTGATCTACCCACCCTGGCCTCCCAAAATGCTGGGATTACAGGCATGAACCACCGCACCTGGCCTACACACACACATTCTAACCACAGTTTCCTCTGGGTGGGGTGTGGTGAGTGCTAAGGAAATCGTGTTTTCATTGACTCTACTTAGAGTCCAAGGTTTTCTTTCTTATGTCTTTTTTTGGTTCATATCATATATATATATTTACATTATTACATATTATATATATTTGCCTTATTAAGATACAAATGATATATAATTGTACATATTTAATGTATGTATTTTAATGAGTTTGGACATATGTATACACCTGTGATATCACCACAATCAAGGTACTAAACCTATCTCTAACATTTTAAAGTGTACAATATGGTATGGCTAACTATAGGCACTGTGTTGTGCACACATCTCTAAAACTTATTCATCTTGCAAAACTAAAACTTTATACACATACAGTAACAATTTCCCTTTCCATGCCCTCCCCAGTCCCTGGCAAACACCATTCTATTCTCTGCTTCTGAGTTTAACTATTCCAGATACCTCATATACGTGGAATTATGCAATATCTGTCCTTCTGTGACTGGCTTATTTCGATTGCCGTAACGTCTTCTAGGTTCATCCGGATTGTTGTAAATGGCAGGACTTTCTTCTTTTTTAAGGCTGAATTACCTTTCATTATGTGCACATACAACACTTTATCAATTTATGTGATGTTTCTTTTTATAAAACCAGTACTTGCATATAGCATTGGTTTTTTAAAATGCACATTTTTAAAAAGTAGAGGACTAATGACCTTTTTACTTCTGATTCCATCTGGATAGAGTGAATCCTCGTACTCATTTACCTTTTGAATAGGTTTCTGAAACCAGATACTGTTGTTCAAAGTCAATGCCATCATAGAAAGTGCCCTCTTGCTTCTATTTGTAATGAGGGGGAGACCTAGTCCTGTGTTAAGGGTGCCTCTCCCTGGGCTGTGTGATATAGAAGATGCCAAATAGTTCACACCCTGCAAATGGCTCCCCTGCCAACCTGCTCTGTGTCCATGGTGCCCCCTATTGCATTAACCACTGTGACCATCAGGCCTCTGTAAAAATGCACAAGGCATCCAGGAGGCAAAGAAGAGGCAGACTCCCATCCATAAACCATCATGGATTACATGTCACACTACTGGAAAAAGAGATAACAGAGTTTTGGCAGCAACACGCTCTCATAAAATCACATAGGCTCAAGAATCAATCTGGCAGAAAGAGTATTTGCAGGAATTTTTGAACTACTGTTACGCACAATCCATGTTTTGTACTGAGAAACCAGAGGAGCTGCGTACTTGGAGGACTCGCCTAGGATGCTGGGGCTTTGCAGGACCCGTTTTCCCAGAAATAAAGCTATAGAGAGGGAACTGTAAAAACAATAAATAAATAAAATAAACGTGGAAATTCCTGAAGTCATTGATTCAACAGAAAGAGGGATGGGGATTGACAATCGAAGTGATGAGATGTGTCAGCACACACCCATGAGGGGTTGGAAGTGGACAGAAATCTTCAAACCAGGCTCTGGTAACGTTTGTTCCTTCAGCAGCCATTACACAACCGACCCTGTGCTAATCATTGTCACATATGCTTTGTGCCTGTTTCTTCATCTCTAAACCCAACCAAAAGCCTTTAAGAAATACCATAGGTATTTCAGAGGCTGTGTACCCAGAGGAGATAAAGAATAATTGTGGACCTAGGACAGCTGTCAAGACTTGGTTCAGAGATGTTCAACGTAGGATCAGAGGGTGAATTTTGGACTCAAATAAAGAAAAGAACCTTGTATCCCAATGTGTCCGTTAGGATTAGGTTTCACAGTGCCTGGATGGTGGCACTAGAAATGAGATAGAAATTTATGTCTTTCTCCAGGAAAAGAGCCCGAGAGATAGGAAGTTTGGTCTTATATGGATGCCCTGTGGTTATGAGAGACCTAGGATCTTTCCAGCATCCCTGGCTCTGATTATGGAGGGCTGCCCAGGGGCCATGTTAAAAGCATCAGAATGGAGAAAGAAAGAAAAAGTTATTCCAGGATCTCACACAACACCTGTTTGCATCTCTTTTACCAGAACTTAGCTGTGTAACTACACCTAGCTGCCAGAAAGGCTTAGAACAGCATTCTTTGAGCACCCTAGCTATTCCTCCTGGAAATGTGCCCACCTAAAAACCAGGATCCTGCTATTTGGGAATGAAGAGGAAATTGAATATTTGGTAAAGGGAGATGGAGAGATCTTTAATTCAAACAGCATCTTTGCAGATTAAGAAACAGAGGCCCTTGGGGAAGAGGCTGCCCAGCTTGCTTGGTAGCAGACCCTGATCTAGTGTCCCCAGACCCCTGGTTCCCTGGCTCCTTCTCCATTCCTGCTACACTCAGCTCAGCTACCTGTAGTGACCAGCTATGTTTGTGAACAAGAATTTGGCCCCTTGCCCTTGTGGATGTCTGAGATCTCACAACCTGACAAGCAATTTGGGGCTCTATGAACCTCCTTAAAGAGTATAAGGCCCCACGGTCTGTCTTTGCCTGCAGTTCCACAGCCAGAGAACCATCCTCCTTGTCTCATATGCACACAATGCACACACAATGCTCACACATGGTCTGCTTTCCTCTCCTGGATGGTGGCCTTTTATTTCTGCCACTCATATAGCACATTCTGCCATATCCCCCAGTGTCCAAGAGCTGAGATAAATGACTCTAACCTGTACAAAGGAGATGCTCAAAAACTGTGCACTGGCACGAACTGAAATAAATCGTTAGGAGGAATAGAGAGATAAAGCCAATGCTCCCAAAGAGGATGACTTCTAGAGGTAAAGTCCATGTCTAATATATTGGGGCATCAAGAGGTAACACATGCAGAACTAAAAGCAACTGCAAACCATTCCTTTGAGATATGGCTTGCCCTGGAATCTGTCACAGGCTTTTCATGGAGATCTCAGGCTTCACAATTCGATTGGGTCTGCTCTGATATCAGCGATGATACCTTTAACAATCGTGGTTGGGATTTACATCTTCTTGGAAAATGCCCCATTACAAGATGCCCACCACCCTTCTCTTGGGGATTAATCTTTTCTTTTTTAAGAGACAGAGTCTCACTCTGTCACCCAGGCTGGACTGCAGTGGCACAATCATAGCTCCCTGTAACAGTCAACTCCTGGGCTCAAGTGATTGTTCTGCCTCAGCCTCTCAAGTAGCTGGGACCACGGTGCACACCACCATGTCCAGCTCATTTACTTATTGTTTTTTTCTTTTTAGAGATGGAATCTTGCTATGCTGCTGAGGCTGGTCTCCAACTCCTGGCCTCAAGCAATCTTCCCACCTTAGCCTCCCCAAGTGCTAGGATTAAGGTGTAAGCCACTGCACCTGGCCTTGGTGATCAATCTTGAGTACGAATGGAACCTCATGCATGGATCCTATAGACCCTAGAAACCTCCCTCTCTATTCTCCAGCAGCCCCATGTCCTCAGTTCATCACTAGACTCTAGGTGCCATGAATTAGGAACTTTATCCAGTTTCACTGACCATTATACACCTAGCATCTACCACAGTGTCAGGCACTCAATATTTAACTTTGAATAAATCTATTCTTTTAGCTACCACCTAGTAGATCACACAAAGCGCTGTTTGTCATATCACTCCATTCAAGACTATCCAAGTGACTCCCCATTTCATGAAGCAAACCCAAGCTCCTCATACCCATCTTCTGCATGCCCACTGACAAACCTTTATTCCTGTCCCACCTAGAACACCTCCTGCTCCCAGGCTGGTTCCTGCCCAACCCTTCCACATGCTGTGTTGAGTACAGAGTCTCGTCTTTATTCTTGACTCTTTACCTCCTCTTCCCACCAAGCCCCCATCCTCTGAGGCCCCACCGTAAGCCAATTTCACATACTCTTCCATCCCTAAATCCAGCCAACAACAACTTCCCCTGACTTCAGATTAGAATCAGAACGTTTCACATTTGCATTGCACTTTATAGGTTATGTAAAGCCCCTTCACATTGAATATGCCACTTGGTTGCTTCCAAATTCTAGCTCCATCCTACGAAGGTGGCTCAGATAAGTTAGGTGACTGATTCTAGGTCCCAAGTCCGGAAGTGGCAGAGCAGAGACTCCAGCCTTGGCCATTACATTGCAGGAGCAGTGCCCTTCGATGGGGCCCCACAGCTCCTCATACCACTGGACCTCGCTGGCCTGTGTGTCTTTGCCTGCGGCCTAATGGCCAGAGAACCATTCAACAAGCACTCTTCACCATGAGTGACGATGAACACGCAGAAAGAAAAGACCACCGTCAAGGAGAGGAAAGCAAAGCATGTGTGTCATGTGTGTGCGTTGTGTGCATATGAGAAAAGGATAGAATGGTTCTCTGGCCATGGCGTTCCAGACAAACACAGGCTATGGAGCCTTATACTCTTCAAGGAGGTCCATATAGCCCCAAATTTTTTGTCATCTTGTCAGATCCCAGGGACACCCACAGAAGCAAGGGACCAAATTCTTGTTCACAAACATAGCTGGTCACTACAGGAAGCTGAGCTGAGTGAAGCAGGAACGAAGAAGAACCCAGGGATCCAGGCATTTGTGGAGTCTAGATCAGGGCCAGCTACCAACCAAGCTGGGCAGCCTCTTCCCCAAGGGCCTCCGATTCTTAATCTACAAAAACGCTGTTTGGATTAAAGATCTCTCCATCTCCCTTTCAATGAAAAGGTGTCCTCTGTCATTGAATTATGTTTCCAGGGGTACAGTGTACCATCCAAGAGGTCACTGCCAAATCAAACTTAACTGCCTTGGTCTGTGCCTTCTCCACTCTGTCTCTGCAAGATTCTGGAGGTGTACTCATTTCCTGACTCCACCCACCTGCTTCATAAAACACTTCTCTGGCCAGCCCCTGTGAAATCGCAGAACACCTCACCACCGCCACCCCCAACCCCCTCACCCAGAGCCCACACCCCCCAGGACCCTGCAGGTGGCATCGCGGGCTGTGCCGTTTGTGAGTGCTGCCACCTGCTGGATGTTCCACCTCTGGATGCCCAGCTGGGGAGCATGCCCAGACACCAACGCCAGCTCCTCCTGCTCCCTGGGACCAGCCATGCATCATGGCAAGTGCACTTGTTTGTTATTTACACAATCGTCCCCAGGACCCCATCTGTTACCCTGGACCCTTTTTCTGATGTAATTGAGATTTTTTAAAGTTAGATGTATGAGAGCCCCATGTCTAATCACTCAACCCCGCACGTCCAGGCTCCAGGCTCCTGGCCAAGGTTCCACAAAGATAATAAATACCAGGCACTAAAACTAGCCCGTCAGGCCATCGGACAAGTGTTCTAGGAGCCAGAGGAGCCTGTGTCTTGACCTAGCAGGCTGTCTCGTGGCTTTTCCTGGAGCCCAGGCTTGGGGAGTGTCAGCTATTTAATTCTGCTGGTAACCCGCGGGAAAGGCACAGAGAGAAAGCAATAAGTGGTGGCTTCCCGCTGTCAGGAGCTGCCTCAGGATCTGCCCTGATTAAACCTGTAATCACCCTTTCACCTAGGGAGGCCCTGACCTAGATACTTAAAAAATGTGGGGAGTGAACATGACAGCCATGGAAATATTAAAATCTCAGAATGTTACAGCTGGAAGAAATGGTATGGATCATCTGAGTTCAGAGAATGCAGATGAAAAAATCCCCCAAGAGGTGAGTCACTTCCCAAGTTCAATCAGCCCGTGGCTGGTAGTCCTGGCACAAGAGCCAGTGTCACCTGATAGCCCAGTGTTCCTGTCCACGGCCCAGTGATAGCTGACAACGGAGGCAGTGTGAGCAGGTGGAGCAGAAGGGCACAATCAGAGGACAAAAACCTGGTATTAATTTTATCGAGTGGCTTGGTGCAGGTTGAGTTGAGTTTCCACAAATAAATAATTTTTATAAGACCATGCACACAAGCCTGTTGAGTGTGCTAAAGAAAATAACAGAAACCACTTAGCATAACATGCTTTACATGGTAAATGCTGAGTGTATATATATTAGCTTAGATTACCTATTCATAATACTAATAAGCCTGTCCATGCACTTGACCACAAAACAAC
The DNA here is from genome assembly GCF_049350105.2 of Macaca mulatta. Taxonomy (NCBI): domain Eukaryota; kingdom Metazoa; phylum Chordata; class Mammalia; order Primates; family Cercopithecidae; genus Macaca; species Macaca mulatta. The sequence continues at coordinate 22,170,935 of NC_133413.1, read as the reverse complement.
AGGCCCATGCCTCTAGGCCTTCATCATTTGGAGAAGAGGAAGTGCTTCTATCATTCCATGAATAAATAGTGTAGAAGCCTTGAAGGAAGGAAGGCTACTACACTATTTATTGCCTGTCTACACTATTTATAGACTATTTACACTATCTGCACTCTAGAACAGAGATCCACATGCAGCAGTTACCCAACAAGATCACAGTTCTTCACAGGTAACACCAAGCAATAATCCAACCCCTGGGTGTTGGTTGTAGCTCAAAGCCTATAAACTCAAGCATCAAAGGTGAAAATCTGTATCCAGTCATCATCCTATGATCGGATTCTGGGAAACCAGAAAAAGCACCTAATTAACAAAGAATTACATCACACTGACTGTAGGCCAGGCACTGTTCTAAATGTTTTACAACAACGAACCAACCTAACTTAATTCAATGAGAAAACGAAAGCAATAAGAAGAGAATGTTCACAAGTTCCTACCACCCATCTATACACCATCTGCATATACCTACCCTCCCTTCTCTCCAGTCCCTGTGGATGAGCCATCTGTGCCTTTCCTGTCACCTAGATCCCAACCTCTCCCACCTATTCAAAACCTTTGTCCAGCAACTCTCCTCTCACTCTCCCCTATCAGCCTGGGTCATTCAACATCATCCAAACTAACATAAAAATCTGCTGTGTTTTTCTCTTACCAAAAACCAAAACCACACACACACACACACACACACACACACCCTCTCTTGACTCCACTTACCTCCAATTTTCATTTCATTTCTCTCCTTTGAGTAAAATCCCTGGAAGAGTTCTTTGTACCCACTGTCTCCAATTTCTCTTCTCAACTTACTCCAAGCAGTCTCTTATTTCCAGCACTCCACCAAAGCTGCTTGTCAAGGTCACAAATGACATCTACTACTCCAAGGGTCTAGCTCAGCCTTCGTCTTCCTTGATCTATAAGCAATATTTGATACAGTAGACCAATCTACTTATTTTCATTTTTATTTATTTATTGAGATGGAGTCTCACTCTGTCGCCCAGGCTGGAGTGCAGTGGTGCGATCTTGGCTCGCTGCAACCTCTGCCTCCCAGGTTCAAGCTATTCTGCCGCCTCAGCCTCCCAAGTAGAGCTGGGATTACAGGCATGCGCCACCATGCCTGGCTAATTTTTTTTTTTTTTTTTTTTTTTTTTTGTATTTTTAGTAGAGACAGGGTTTCACCATGTTGGCAAGGCTGGTCTCGAACTCCTTACCTCAAGTGATCTCCCCACCTCGTCCTCCCAAAGCAATCTACTCAAAACATTGTCTTCTTGGTTTTCAGGGTATCACACTCATCTGGTTTTCCCCATACCTCTCTGACTGTTCCTTTTCAAACTGGTTTGCTGATTCCTCATCATTAACTCCTAAATATTGATTATCTGAATAAGTTTTATGACTTAACTATCATTGCTCAGCTAGTGATTTCAAATGCACATATTCATCCATGACCCCTCTCTGACTTCCAGATGCATTTAACTAGCAGCCTTACATGTTTACATTTAACATGTTCAAAAACTAAGATCCAAAAATTTGTGCTCTCATATCCCCATATGATTCATCAGTATAAAAGCCAAAATACTTCTTATGTTGTATAAGGCCCAATTCAAACAAAACTAGTTGCACTAATAAGTAAATTGAGCAAGAGTGCAATATACAGAAGCAATATTCAAAAATCAAATTTTTTCTATATGACAGCAATGAACAATTAGAAAATAAAATTTTAAAAAATACTATTTATAGTAGCTCCAAAAAATATGACATGCATAGGTATAGATTTAATGAAATGTATACAAGACTTACACACTAAAAACTACAAAGTATTGCTGGGAGAAATTTAGAAGGCTTAAATAGAGAGTATACCACTCACAATTGGGAAGATCTATATAGTTAAAATGTTAATTTTCCCCCAAGATGATCTATGTATTCAATGCAACTTCTGTTAAAAGCTTAGAAGACTTCTTGGTACAAATTAACTACCTCCAGGCTGGGCGCGGTGGCTCACTCCTGTAATCCCAGCACTTTGGGAGACTAAGGCGAGTGGATCACGAGGTCAGGAGATCGAAACCATCCTGGCTAATATGGTGAAACCCCGTTTCTACTAAAAATACACAAAATTAGCCGGGCACCTGTAGTCCCAGCTATTTGGGAGGCTGAGGCAGGAGAACGGTGCGAACCTGGGAGGCAGAGCCTGCAGTGAGCCGAGATCACGCCACTGCACTCCAGCCTGGGCGACAGAGCGAGACTCTGTCTTAAAAAAAAAAAGAAAAGAAAAAGAAAAAAAGAAAAAGAAAAAAAAAAGAAATTAACAACCTCCAAAGAACCAAATAGTAAATCAATTTTCAAAAAAGGGAATAGAATTGAAAAGCTTAAACTATTTGATTTCAGGACTTACAATAAAGCAAGAGTAATCAAGACAATGTGGTACAGGTGAAAAATTACTTTATAGATGAGTAGAACAGAATAGTGAGTCCAGAAACAGAGTTTCAAATTTACCGTATTTACCACAAGGTAAATTGATTTCCAAGAAAGCTGCCGTGGTAATTCAAAAAGGAAAAAATATTTCTTTTGATATAGTGTGCTAAAACAGCTATATAACTGCATTGTAAAAAAATAAATTTTAATCCTCAATTCACACTATATGCCAAAATTAAGTTGAAATAGATAATAAACCTAAAGGTTAAATCTAAAACTAAAAAAAAGTTAAAAATTAAATTCTAGAAGAAAACAAAAGGAAATATTTAGAATTTGAAAATCTTTAAGCAAAGATTCTTTAGAACACAAAAAGCATTAACTATGCAAAAAATTAAATACATTTTACTTCATCAAAACTAAGAACACATACTCTTCGATAGATGCTATTAGGAAAGAGAAAAGGCAAGCCACAGGCTATGAGAAAATATTCATGGACTGCATATATCTGACAAAGGACTTATATCCAAAAAATATTTTAATATTATTTCAACTCAATAGGACAAAAAATTATTTTAACAAGCAAAAGATTTGAACACTTAACAAAAGAAGTTATATAAATGATCAAAAGCACATGAAATGGTGTTCAACATTCTCGGTCATTAGATTAATGCAAACTAAGACTACAATACTATATTACTACACACCCACTAGTATGGCTTAAATTTAAAAGACTGCCAACAACAAGGGTTGGTGAGGACACGGAACAACTGAAACTCACATACATTGCTCGCGGACGTGTGAAAAGCCACGACTGCTTCAGAAAACAGGGACAGTTTCTTTAAAGTTAAGCGAATACTTACCCTATGGTTTCCAGCATTTCCACTCCTAGATGCAAGAAAAATGAAAACACACGTCCACAAAAAAGAATTGCACATTATGTTCATAGCAGATTTATTCATAGTAGCCCCAAACTATCAACAACTCAAATGCCTCTCAGTAGGTGAAAGATTAAATCAATTACAGTATATCCACATAATGTAATTCACATAATGGCAGTAAATAGAAATAAAGTAGTGATACTGACAACAATATGAATGAATCTCAAAAGCATTACATTGAGTGACAGAATACAGACACAGAAGAGTACATACTGTTCCTTTCCATTTATATGAAATCCTAGAAAAAAGGACTAATCTGTGATGACAGAAGGCATATCAGTGATTGCTTGGGGCCAGGGATGAACTATAAATAGGGATACTTTTAGAGGATGATAAAAATGTTCTTTATTTTTATTATAGTGGAGATTACATGAATGTCTTCATGTGTACATTTTTTAAAACCTATCGAATGGGTATATTTTATTTTATGAAAATCATAGCTCAATAAAATTAGTTACAAAAAAAAAAAAAAAGCCAAGATTTTTACTTTTACCTAAATGGCCCAACAGTCTGGCCTGACCATTACCTCTCTGATCTCACCTTCTATTATTCTCACTCCTATTATCTTCACCAGCTTCAGGGTCCTTTTACCTGCTATTCCCTCTATCTGGAAGGTTTTTGCTTTAGATAGTCACCTGGTTGGACCCCTTATGCTCTCTGGTTCTTTACTTAAAATATCATTTCTTTCAAGATGCTTCCTATGACCACACTATCTCATCTCTAACCCTTCTCTCATGCTTTCCACCCCTTTTCCTGCTTTAGTTTTTCTCTCATGCTTATAGAAAGTGTGGCTTTCTATGACCACACTATCTCATCTCAAACCCTTTTCTCTCATGCTTTCTACCCCTTTTCCTGCTTAGTTTTAGCAGCTCTCACTGCTTTGCAACATACTGATTTAGCCTGGCTATTGTCTGTCTCATCCCATGAATAATTTAAGAATTTTAATTCAAGAATTTATGCTCCATGAGGCCAGATATTTTTGTCTGTTTCTCTTCACTGCTATTTCCCTAGAGCCTGAAATGATGTCTAACCATGGCAAACATGGCCAGCTGTGGCACAGATAGCCAGCTATCCCGCAAAGAGTCTCATAAAATAGATATGATACTGTAAGTGCACAGCCAGGGACAGCATTTCCCAGCCCCCTTCCTCCAGGTGTGTTGCAGGACAATTCTTGCTAATGAAAAGTCAATAATAGTGATATGTGTCACTTCTAGGTGAAAGTGGTTAAGATGTAAGTGGGGTATGCCTTCATAACTCTTTCAACAACCACCAGTTGGAAATGAAAGAGTCTGAGAACCTAGCGGATGAGGGAGCCACAAGATGGAAGGAGCATGGGTCCCTGAATCACAACATGGAAGGCACACGGCAGAACATTTTAGACCTTTATGTGGAGAAAAAAATAACTTTGATTTTTCTTAGGTAAGGAAACTCATTTGCCACAGCAGCTATTATTACTCTAATAACTGGCACAGAGTCTGTGTTCAATAAATATTTTTTGAATGAACAAATAGATGTCATTAAAGAACAATACATACGTTCATAGTAAATACATAATCTGGTATCACACCATGTAACAGCCCATGCCATATTGCATACTAATGATGCACTACTGGCTGCTGACTCCACCTGGAAGTACAATTAGCAATTTCATCAATTAGGCTCTGTTTGCTGGAAAATAATCATGTATGAGCTTAATTAGAACTTTGTGCCTCAGTGAAAATTGTTAGTACATTGAAAGTATAGCCTCATACAGAGATACAGTGTGAAAATAAAACATAGCAATGATAATGCTTTCCTACATTCACTATTCATGAACATTGTTGGCATAAAACAAAAGAGAAGATACTACTTAAAAACCAGAAAAGTAGATACGTGATGAAAATGTATGCAGAATCCCCAATGCACACACATTCTAACCATGAGGCAGGAGGGTGGGGAGTTATGTGGGTCAATCACCCATCATTTAAACACATATCCTGTAGATGCAATGTACTGGAATCTACAAAATTTGAAAGGACCCTTCACCCACACACCCCAACCCAACGCAGCCTGGCAGAGGACTTACTGTGATTCTTTATGACCATCAGGTAAAGTTTCAGAACTCTGGGACAGAGGCTTTGTGTAAGATTCATCAAAGTGACTTTACTGCTCATTCATTTCCATTTGAGGAAAAGTTAACCAACATTCAAATAATATTTGCACTGCTCTGAGTCCTTGCTTAATTGAGATGACTTTCAATCAGGTCTTCTGAAGTTGAAATATTTAGGAGAATCCTGTGCACACTCCATAACCAAGGTCCCTGGGCATGAGAGACCATCTGTTCTGAAGGGGTTGGGTAACTGGACCCCCATTCCCGTCTTCTCTGGACAAAAGCCATAGGCCAGTGGCAACAACCAACCACCAAGTCTCTTACCCTGTTTGGGGCACAAAATTGTTTTTATTCTCCAATACAAACACTAAGCAGGAAGTAAGAATAATGTGGACAGAGAGAGATTTCTCCCAGGAATTTTGCAAACTTTACATATTCTTTCTCCTTGTTTCATTATATATAATATATTCTGGAAAGGACTCTATGAATCTTAATGAGATCAACTTGGAGACAATAGTTAGGGTTTGTTGATACCATATCACTCTCATGAAACAAAAAGAAATATTACTTACATAATAGGTGTCAGGGAATCTACAGTACCATAAATGGGTTACTTTTTAGACTCTTCTTTACAAAATGAAGTTACATTAGCAAATTTTGAGATCAATGACAATACTTCATATTTTGTTTGCTCTTCTGTAGAGCCTAGCACAGTGCTGGATACAGTAAATATTTAGTAAATATATATGGAGGGATGGATTCACATCTATGACTACTTCTGTTAAACTTCCAACAGTACCTGCCTAATGTCCACAGCTTTGGAGAATTCACCAATTCATTGGCGATGCCTTGGTGTACATTCTCTTCTAATTATCTTTTTGCTTAATTGAGATCTTTGGCCTCAATCAGAGATGTCACGGCATGAAAATATTTTTCAGGGCTGCCTCCTGTGGTGATGTGTGAGATGTGGATGCCTGAATACCTGCCTGGAATATGAGCAGTATTCATTGACTAACAGCCCATAACAAAGGCGTAAAATAGTCCTTAGTCAAAAAAGTATCTTTGGGGCGGGGGGAGGGGCGCGGGCATAAAAGAGCAATCAAAAGTCACAACGCATGAATTTCTAATAGTTTGTTAGTGAATGAGTAGTTTAAATGTCACCAAGGTCTCATCGACTTGCAGATAGAAATAAAGTAACAATAAATCAGTAATTTGTAGTTCCTGTTCTTCTTCCTTTATGGAAATTTTAAACCTATCCTCAAAAATTTCCGGGAGCCCCAGATGCAGATTTACCTTTATTCACAAACCTCTGTGTCAGGCACAGTCCCCGAAGAGCACCTCCCATGTCCTTCCTCCTCTTGGAGAGAGGCCACTCACAGATAAAACACCTAAAAGCCTCATCGCTGTCACAGCTGAGTCCCAAGTTAAGGGAGGAAATGGACAAAGTTCACCTCCTTCTTGCTTCCTGTTTCATTTTGTCCTGCAATCCCCAAACAGCCTTCGAAATTTCTCCTAGAGATAGCTTTTTTTTTTTTTTTTTTTTTTTTTGCTTCTTGCCCTAGCCTTTCTTTTTCTAGGAGCCTTTGGCTATTTCCAACAAGTGGGGAAGGAAACAGAACTTGGGACTCTCAGCTGTGGCAGACAAGATGTTATCTCTTCTTATTTTCTCTTACAAAATCATGTCTTTTGCAGGAACATGGATGGAGCTGGAGGCTATTATCCTTAGCAAACTAAGGTAGGAACAGAAAACCAAACACCGCATGTTCTCGTTTATAAGTGGGAGCTAAATAATGAGAATTCAGGAACAAAAAGAAGGAAATGACAGACACTGGTGTCTACTTGAGGGTGAAAGGTGGGAGGAGGGAGAGGAGCAGAAAAGATAACTACTGGGTACTGGGCTTAATACCTGGATGATGCAATTTGTACAACAAACCTGCATGACATAAAGATAACTACTGGGTACTGGGCTTAATACCTGGATGATGCAATTTGTACAACAAACCTGCATGACATAAAGATAACTACTGAGTACTGGGCTTAATACCTGGATGATGCAATTTGTACAACAAACCTGCATGACATGAGTTTGCCTATGTAACAAACTTTCACATGTACCCTTGAACCTAAAAGTTTTAAAAAATATTTCTTCCACCTTCTGCTAAAACAAAAGTTCCACGGTTAGTAGAAGGCACTAGAGCTTGAAGCTGACGAGGTGCAGTGAGTCGTTTGCCTCCCAATTCTTGGCCCTTCCAGGACATGCTGATATCGGTGCAAATGAAACCATTGCTATGAAATGCACACACCTACAGATGCTGATGCGTAGGTACCGTTGCAGGAGCATACCTCAGTTATGCTGAGCATACCTCAGCATAACTGCCTGGAGAAAGCCACGGGGAAGATCGGCAAGTGTTTACACCCCCACGACCGTGTCTCATCTCACTGGTGTTGATAAGGTGAAGGAAATACCTGTCCTCTTGGACTGGTGGGCTCTTTCTTGTGTCCACTTCAGCCATTGATGACTCAGAAGGCTGACAAGGCCTCTTCCTCCACTCATTCCTGAGTCTTCCATCGCAGTTCCTCCAGCCTGTGTAATGTTGCTTCCCTTCAACTGTGATCCTGTCCAATCCCTGCTCCTCTTCCTCCCCCTTCCTTCAATTCCTTCTTCACCTCCTCTTCCTCCCACCTCCTTCCCTTTAGGTCCCTTTTCTTGGGAAGCCGCTCCTCCCAGCCTTCCCACCATCCTCTGCCATCTCATGGCTCTTCTTCACTCCCTCTGCCAGAAAGGCTTCATTTCTCTCCACCACGCTGGTTTCACTAGTGCAACTCAGCCTTTTCTTCTTATTTTCTAGAAACACTCAATAAATCCACAGTGCTTCAGATAAATACCAGGTACTCAAACCTTTTACAGCAAGAATCCCCTCATGGGGCTGGACCTCTGGGTAGAATGAAGTGTGTGTTCCTCCCCATCACTCTCCCAGCTCCTGTCACCTCTGTTTCATCACTTCAGCTTCTGTTAGTTTTTGGCATCTTAAGAGTCTCCCTGCTGCTGCTTCTGCAGATTAAGAGGATGATTTTGAAGGAGAGCCTTCGACCCAGAATCCTAACATCCTGCTAAGGAAGCTGTGGTGTAACGAAGCGCTACTGTGACGGGGAAAGAAGGGTTTCTAGGCACACGTGTGCATGCACATGTACACGCATACCTGCCGTGCAAAGCCAAGTGCCAGCAGGAAGCTAATGGCACCCTAAGCTGGATTGAACTCCGAAGTGAGAGGGGACCTCCCTCATCCCTGACACTTGCAGTCCATTAATATCTGCTTATGCTCTGTGACAGAAAGAAGAGAATATAAAGAAGAGATTCCCTCCGAGTTTGGATGTGTGAGCATCTCTTATTTCTCCCAACCCATACAAGCAAGGAAACACATAGCATTCAGAGTTAGTAAAATGATATACAAAACAGTTTCTATATGATACACATTCTAACCCCGACTTTTTTATTCAGAAGGCAGAACAGTAGCTAGCGACATTTTTCTGGGCCACACTGCGAATTCATGGCAGTTACAAGAAGAGACTTAGAAGAGGTGCCCGAAATCTCTGTCCAGGGCTCTGTCTTAGGTAGCACACACCTGGAGTGAGCTCAGCTAGTGACTAATTTGTCACTACTCTACCTTAGCCATTTAGGAACAAGTTGAAGCTGGCCATTAGCATTTACAGGAGGAGCTCGATTCCAGAAAATATGGTTTGTGGAAAACCACGTGGAAGAACAAAAAGTTAAATTGAGAACGGCTATTAGTGTTTTTTAAAAAGAACCCTCTATTTCATAAAATGATTCATCATAGAATTCCCATGAGCAACAAACACTTCCATTACATTAAAATATGATCCTATTTTACCAAAATTCTAGTTTTATACAACTTTTTAGGAACATGTTATTACATCAAGAAGTACAGAGCTGCCTAAATAACGTGCAAACAGCATCCCTGGGGGACGTTCAATTGTAGAACCAAAGTAAATTTTCATCTGTGTTGGTGAGACATGCCCCAAAACATACTCAAAGGATATTAATCCAACCTGGATTGACAGGCTCTTATAAAAAATAGAAATATCAAGTGTAAATAAGAGATGAACTCCGGTATTATTCCCTCCATTTGGGGGTGGAGGGCAGGGACTCTGAGAAGCTGGAACCAGCTCAGCTTGAGTCTCCAGAATGGAGAAGGACTAATGAAGCTGCGGTATAATGAAGTCCTGCCATGTTGAAAAAGGAGGGTTTCTAGGCACGTGTGTGCACACACATGCCCACACACATCTACGCCATGCAAACCCAAGTGCCAAGAGGAATTTTTGTATTTCCTATTACTGTTTAAGCAACATGGGAGACTTCACTATTGGCCAACAGTATGAAAATAGCATTACTTGAGCAACTGCTAATGCCAGGCATTGGGCATGTGCAGGAACTTCAAATGTGCTGTCACACATTTTGGCCCCACCACCCAAAGTGAAATGTTCATTCCAAGCTGAATTTGTACACCCATCTTCTCTCTCTCTCCACGTAGCACACACTTTGTCAAAACAAGGGATAGTGCCAGAGGTTCACGACCTCACAGCTATGCCATTTGGGAGCAAGATGAGATGAGGAATGTTCAAAGCTCCCATGCAGAGCCTGCCTCCGTTTTCTATCCCTGATGTGAGTGTGGACAGAGGCCGAGAGGACAGCACAGAGTCCTCTCCTCCATGTCTGAACTGTGCTGCTCAAGGCTGAAAATCTACATGGCTCCTCTTCTCCTGAGGTCCCAAGGCCATGGAGAGAGCTTCCTGCAAACATCTGAATGCACAACTTTTTCCTATAAAAAATAGAAATCTCAGCTGGGTGCGGTGGTCCATGCCTGTAATCCCAGCACTTTGGGAAGCCTGGACAGGTGGATAAACTGAGGTCAGGCATTTGAGACCAGCCTGGCCAGCATGGTGAAACCCTGTCTCTACTGATAATACAAAAAATTAGCCAGGTGTGGTGGCAGATGCCTGTAATCCCAGCTAGTCGGGAGGCTGAGGCAGCAGAATTGCTTGAACCCAGGAGGTGGAAGTTGCAGAGAGCCGAAATCCTGCCACTGGATCAGACTGGGTGACAGAGTGAGACTCCATCTCAGAAAAAAACAAAAACAAATCTCAAGTGTCAATAACCGAGATGAACTTCAGTATTATTTCCTCCATTTAGGGGTGGAAGGCAGGGACTCTGAGAAACAAGAACTAGCAGGAACAGGTGACAGTACTTTCTACTGCCTCTCCTTGTTTCAAGGCAGCTCCTCTTGTCCCTGGCATCTCTGCAGTCCCAGCAGACATAAAACAGCACTGACCTAAGACTATGTGTCTCCTGGACCACCTGCAAGATCCCTCTGTTTGGAGCGGTGGCGCGCACGACAGCCAGGCCTCCCCGGTCTGCGGCTCTGCCTCTACCTGGCCATGGGTCGGCCATTGGATTTCACTGTATTTTTTCCTGGCTTTCTTCTGCTGGCACAGCGGCTTCTCCACAGTGTCAGTCCAGAAGAAATCTTTTCATTATGGCTCACAGCTGTGATCCTCGGGTTAAAAGAAATTACTCATGAAAGGACAGCCTGGGGTAGAAAGCAGTGGCATCAGAAGAAACCCCAACTTCCAAGGGAGAAGGAACTTCAAGAATTTATTGACACGAGGGAGATCACAGCTCTGGCTTCAGGCCTGGCTGCTGACATTTGCGATAGATTTAGGCACCACCGTTTGGCTAGGAATTATTTTTTAAATCAAGCTAAGAGGTCATAGTGAGGTGTTCCGATCTGCTGATGATGGTCTTGCTGATACCTGGGCAAAATTAAGAGAGAGTAAGGATAATCATTTTTCCTCTCCTCTTCCTTAGCTCCTGTTAGTCTCCTCCTCCCCACTTCTACTCTTACCGCCTTTGTTCTAATCCCGTTTTGAAACTTCTTGTTTCTTGTCCCTCTTCTCCTTGTTCCTCCTGCCTGTCACTACTTCTTTGGAGTGGCCCCAAGAGCAGATCAGAGCCATTCGCAGCCAGAATGCCCAGGTGACAGGGTCCGTGTGCAGCCCTCACAGCAGGCTTGCCTTCTAGCCTCCAGTACCCCGCCCAGTACTCGGCTCTGGGAAGAAAAAGCCCAGGCACAAGAGACGAAAGCAACCATCCTGCGTCACTTACATAGTGCTTCTTAATTTCTTAGAGTTTTCTCTAAAGCTGCTGTGCCTTTAAAGCTTCACCACAACCCCAAGCAAAGCAGCAAGGATGTTGATGTTTCCGTTTCACAGAGGAGCCCACTGATCTCCCTGGAAGATTTTCACAGAGCCAGCAGAACCAGAGACTTCCAGGAGGAGAACCAGGTCGGGGCTATCAGCTAGTTCTGGGCTATCAGTGTTGAAACCCTAAAGTCTGAAGTTAGAAAGAAGAACTTTCAAGATTAGCTACTGCAGCTCCTTCACTTTCTGGGAGAAGAGACTGAGACTCAGAGAGGGAGAGTGGCATCACCGAGGTCACACCTTGGTGGTTCTAAGACAAGGCTAAGTCAAAAACCAGTTCTACTGCCTCCTACACCAGGGAGAGGAACACACATCATTTCTCTACTTCCTACTACTCTTTAAGCAACATGATAGATTCCATTATTGGCCACAATATGAAAATAGTATTACTTGAGCAACTGCTATTGCCAGGTATTGGGCATGTGCGAGAACTTCAAATGTGCTGTGACTATGTTGTGAGTCTATATTTTTTATCATTTGTTTCAAGCAACTGAAGCTCAGAGATATTAAGTGATTTGTCCAAGATCTCAAAGCTAATGAGTAGAGGCCTGGATTCAACTCCAGCCCCGTCTGGCTCTCCAACAGCTCTTTCCACCTTCACAGGGCTGTGGCAACACTAACTGCTGTCAATAAAAGGTACGTTCCAACAGAATGTTTGCCTCTCAGATCAAACCATCTACCCCAGGGGAAAGCAGTTGCATTTAGAATCCAGGGCAAAATGCTGAAAATGGAGAATGACAGCTTGCTCCAAGAAAGCTTATCCCTCTGTTCCTGGAACTTTGTTTTTGGTTATCAGGAGAGAAAAACTGAATGGGGCAGGATGTATGTCTTCTAGCTGAGCTGCTAATGAAAATGTCTTTTCAGGATGCATTTTTGATGGCTTTCAGTGGAATGAGTTATGGAATTATGGGAAACGACTATTCCTTTTTTCTAGTGAATCCTGAGAATTTGGCAAGAGTGGCTGCGATTGTTTTTCAAATAGCTTTTTCATGCACCGTCCCGAGAATCCACACTGTGTCCGCTGCTATGGATTGTTTAGGCACCCTGCTGCACCCCTTTGTCTTGGGAAAGCAAGCCCAAGATAGGGTGTGAGCAGCACTTGTGGATGCTCCCACCCTGTCCTGGGCCCCTGGAGTAGCTTCCTCCCTGGAGTAGAGCTAGTCAGACAGCCAGTGTCTTCAGGGGCCCAACTGAGAGAACAAATCAGGCCACTGAATAAATATTTGAGAAGGCTTTAAAAAGCTGTGAACAGATAGGGAAGAATAAAAGAAAATCTTTTTGTGTACTCTGCTCATTTCTCATACCAGTTTTCTCCCCATTTTAGCATGCACCAGGATCTCCTGGAAAATTCCTTTTCTGGATCCTGTCCTCTGAATCATTTAATTCAATAGGTTTCCAGGGAGGCCAGAAGCCAGCAGCCAGCACTTTTGCAAATATCCCAGTTAATTCTCATCAGGTGTTCAAGGAGCCACAGTTTGAAGACCCACAACCAAGTGCATCCAGCAGGGCTATGAGTTTTACTGTGTCCAGAAACAGGCAGTAGTGAGAGCACTTGTCTAGGTGTCAAGAGACCTAGCTTCCACTCAACTATGCCACTAGAAGAAGGGTCTAGGAAGGGTGGGAGCTCAGAAAAAAAAAGAGGGATATGATCATTTCTGGAGCTAGAAGTGTTACTGGCAAGCTAGGTTAGGAAGAGGAAGGAAAGACAGAGCCAATTACAGAATGATTTTTATGTGACAAGTGCTTTACATTTATTATCTAAGCTCACAACAACCCTGTACAATAGATCATTGTTATCAGTGTTTCACTTAAGAAACAGTGATTTTCACTTTAAGAAAATCATAAAAAGAAACTTCCCCAAGTTCACAGAGTTAGTAAATGACAAAGTCATAATCCAAAACTGAGTCTGATTTAGAGTAAAATATTTTTTATTTTTTCATTTATGCATTCAAAAATATTCACTGCTCATCGACTACATGCCAGATGCTGTACAAGGCATTGAAAATACAGTATTAAATAAGATAAAGTTCTTGCTCCAATAGAAGTTACTTCCTCATATGGAGAGATATCATAAAAAAGTAAACAAAATAATAAAGACAATTGCAGATAGTGACAAAGGCTATAAAGAAAACAAGAGGGTAATAAGTGTGAATCCATCTTGGTGACATTTAAACTGAAATCTGAATGCAAGAATAAGCCAGCCATGCCAATGTCCGGGGGAAGAGTAACCAGACAGGGAGACAGATTGGACAGGAGCCCCAAATGGGGACTGATCCATATGTTCACAGAGACAGAAAGGGCCAGAATGGCTAAAGCAAAGCCAGCAAGGGAGAGATAACTGAGGAACAAGGTAGGATGCTCAGGCAAGGACCAGGGCACACAGCCCAATAAGATGGCACCTCAGTCTAAGTGTGATGGGAACCATCCAAAGCTTGTGGGCAATGAAGTGATACAATTCAACTTATCTCTGAAAAGCTCACTCTGGATTTTGTGTGGAGGATGCTTATAAAGGGATACAAATAGGACTTGGACACATCGGCTCATGCCTATAATCCCAATACTTTGGGAGGCTGAGATGGGAGTATCCCTTGAGGCCAGGAGTTCAAGACCAACCTGGACAACATAGTGAGATCCTGTCTCTAAAACAATTTTTAAAAATTAGCCAAGCACAAAGGTGCACACCTGGAGTCCCAGCTACTCAGGAGGCTGAGGCAGGAGGATTGCTTGAGCCAAAGAGGTTGAGGCTGTAATGAGCTATGATTGTGCCACTGTACTCCAGCCTGAGTAACAAAGTAAGACCCTGACTGCAAAAGGAAAAAAATTGTAAGGAAGAAAAATAGAGTTCAGAAGACAATCTAGGAGGCTACAGCAATAGCCCAGGCAAAAGAAGCATATGTGATCTGAGAAGTGGCTGCTTGTCTGCTGTGTAGACCACCTAAATGCAATACCACCCCATCACATCATCTCCCCACAAGGTATACACTAGATCAGGGTTCTCAAAGTGTGGCCTGGGGACCCTTGGGCATCCCCAAGATCTGTTCAGGACGGCCTGAGAGGTCTTCCCTTTCTCAAATATATATCTGTATGATACCCGATTGTCTTCATATACTTCAACCAAAACAACATATCGTGACAGATGACCTAGGAAGTAAATAACAAAATCTAGCCGTCTTCTAGTAAGCCAGACATTACAAAGATTTGCAAAAGTGTAAAACAAAGCCACTCTTCTTGACACATGTGCTGTTTGCTTTGGAAAATATAGTTCTTTTATGGAAGAAAAAAAGTGGTGTATTTATATTAACTCACAAGGCATTTATTTGTCTTATTTTGAAATGAATTAATAAATTTTTTTGGTTTCTCAGTTATAATTTCTACTTTAATAAATGCCAATGAACATGATCAGCATATCGACCAGGCATGGTTAGTTCATGCCTGTAATCCCAACACTTTTGAATGCCAAGATGGGAGGATCACTTTGAGCCCAGGAGCTTGAGACCAGCCTGGAAAACATAGTGAGACCCCATCTCCACAAAAAATAAAAAATTAGTAGGGCATGGTGTCACATGCCTGGGGTCCCAGCTACTCAGGAGGCGGAGGTTGGATGACTGCTTGAGCCCAGGGAATGGAGGCTGCAGTGAACCATGATTGTATCAGTGCAGTTCAGCCTGGGCAACAGAGCAAGACCCTGTCTCAAAAAATAAAATAATGATAATAATAATAATAATCAGCATATAGCAGAGTCTTTTGGATTCTCAATAATTTCTAAGAATGTAAAAGCATCGTGAGACATTAGACCCACTATCTTAATGACCTAAAAGATCCTGGACTGGGAAGGGACAGTTAGGGTATCAGCAAACCTCTGTGAGGACTCCTGGGGGCTTGCATTTTCTGGGGCTTCTAGGAGATTTGCCTTGTTTGATTATGGATTGTCAGTGAAGTCTCCTCTTTGGCTAGGAAGAGACTTCTCTACCAGCTATGGCAGTGGTGGGGAGTCCACATCGCTGCTGAGTTGTATGGAGGGTGTGCAGTAGTCAGCTTTGTGCAAAGGCAGCCATACTAGCAGCCACAGCAATGGTGTGCCAAGGAGAGTGGGCTGTGCAGCCCCTCTCACTGCAATTTCAGCATATGTGCAGCCACATGTCTCAGCCAGCGAGGAGAGAAATCATTGCCTTCTGTAAGGTGCCCCATGCCCCCATACAAGTACTGTCTGCACTGCTGGATGATAATGAACCCTCAGGGCATTTGTTACCACTTACACATTTCCGAGGTGGATGCTGAGCATGTAATTGCTATGCTGGGGAAGGCGAGGGGACGAATGCTAAGTGCAGCTGGATGCAGCAGGGAGAGAGCAGGCTCCAGAGATCACTCCATTCCTATCCTTGTCTGGCAGATTTTCAAAGGGCAGGGCTTCTGAGGAGGCCAGGCAATGTTTCACATCTCCTCTAATCTGGCCAGAAGTGGGGGGCAGAAGTAGGAGAGTCTGGCGGGCAGAGAGGCCTGTATTGCCAAGTCATCCTTTGGAAGCTGGATCCAGTTTCAGGACTAAGAAACAAAATTCTAAAATACTAGAGCCAGATGACCCTAAAAATCATCCTGCCTACCCTTTACCAAAATGTATTTCTCATATCACCCATCCACCAGATGATCCAGTAGCAAAAAATGTTCTGTGGTCAAAGAAACTTTAGAAAAACTATACCCATTTCCCAACTGGAGGTTCTCTGCACACATTAACATAGCAATTTCTCTTTAACAAAATGCTGCAGTGAAGAAACCTGCTTAGCTTAATTCTGATACAAATGCTCTAAGGAAGAAAAGAACTTATCCAAGGGCACATAATGAAATTCAGAATTAGCCTGGCATAGTGGTCCGCAGCTATTATCCCCACCACTTGGGAAAGCTGAGGTAGGAAAGATTGCTTGAGGCCAGGAGTTCGAGACTAGCCTGGGCAACATAGCCGAGATCCAGTCTCTAAAAAAAAGATAAGCTGGGCATGGTGGTGCGTGCCTGTAGTGAGACTCGGCCTCAACAAAAAGGAAGGGAAAGGAGACGGAGACGGAGGGGCAGGGGCAGGGGCAGGGGCAGGGGCAGAGGCAGGGGCAGAGGCAGGAAGAGTCAAAAACCCCCAGATTCTTTGACTCCCAGCCATGTGATCTTGTTCTGCACCTTAGAGAAAGGAGACCTACTGCTTGGTAAGTTTTCCAAGACCTTCTATCACTGGGAGGTTAAAGACAGAGGTCAAGTTTAAACCATCAACTTAGATCTTCCAAAATCATTCCAACTAGAGGTACCCTTCAGGTGCTTGTAGTACATGAAGAATTTAGGAGTGAAGGGAAGAGGTGAACAGAAAAGAGGCTCTTGTCTGCTAACCCAAGTTACAACTGCTTATACATACAAAAAATGTTTGTCTCTAAGGACAACAATTGAGATTCTTTCATCAACACAAAACCATCAGAAACTGGCTGGGAAGACGTGATTTGATGATGTTGTGAATTAGAGTTCTGCAAATATGCATTTAATTTAGAATTAATGGGATGCATTTTTGTGAGTTAATTGAAAAAAATGACTATTAAACACAAATTCACTGATGTTTGACAAGTAGGTAGTAAATACCCATTTTGCACACGGCAGTTAATTCTCAATAAATATGTTTCTTTCAATAACCAGCTGGTTTTAATTTAACAAATAGATTGCTGTCTGGTGAAATCGGAATTGAGAATCAGGAAACCTTCATGGATAGCAGGGCTCAGCACCCCTCACCACCTACCCTGGAGACTATGTGCATCAGAGATGTGCCAGGATAACCCCTGAAGTTTGTCCCGTCCCTCAGTAGCATAATTTCCAACAAGCCCAATTCCAAGCAACTGAGCGTCAGGCTCATGAAACAACGAGACTTTATGTATGGCGTGCCTTTTGCTAGGAATTCCATTCCCTTTGTGTAATCCTAGCAAGTCACTTAAACATCATGCCCACCTTGAACATCACTTCTGTGAAACTTCTGACGCCTCAGATCAAGTTAACCCTTCCCCACCAAGTGCTCCACGTCCCTTACTATGCACCTCTCTCACAATATTTATAACATTGCATTAAAAACAGAAAATTCCTAAAGGATACGTTCCTGGCATATGAGAATAACAACTATAAAAACTGTAACAACAATCTGGCAGAGGCTGGTATTTGCCGTCCTGATGTCCATTTATCCTTTATATTTAGTCATGGAGCCTCAATTTGACGGCCAGCAGCCATAAGACTCTATTTCCCAGCCTCCTTTGCAGAGATGTGACCACGTGATGAGGTCCCAGCCAATGAGATTGAAGCAAAGAGCTGACTTGAGAGATAGACCCTTAAAAGGAGCTGACGGGTGTCACCTGTACCTCAATAAAGCTGCAGAAAGAGAAAGGGAGCCAGCTCAACTAAGAGGTGTTTTCCGCATCCCCACACACACCTCCTCCCTTGGGCTGTTCAGATAATGGACAGGATAGCTGCATCTCTAGCAGTCACACTGGGTCATGCTATGACCTTGAGCATAGAAGCCACATACTGAGGATGTCAGAGCAGAAACACAGGGAGAGCCTGGGTCCCTGGTGACTTTGTGGCCCAGTCTTATTATTCTTGGACTGCCTGTCTCCGTAATCCTTTGACAGAGAGAAATCAATCTGGGGGCTTTTAAAGTCACTATTATTTAGTTAGATACAGCTGAAGTTAATCCTAATAAATACAAATAGCCACAAACATTTATGAATGCTTACAATGCGTGGTTAAGTATTAACATTTATTCTAAAGTTACCCCTTTGACAACCCAATGAGGTTGATATCTCTATTGCATAGGTGAAAACACTGAGGCCCACAAAGGTTAAGTAACAAGCTCAAGGTCACATAGCTTGTAATTAATAAGTTTTGAGACGGCATTTAGGGCTGTCTGATTTCAGGTCAGGACTCTTAATGACATGAAGTACAGCCTCTTGATGAAT
Source organism: Macaca mulatta (assembly GCF_049350105.2). Taxonomy (NCBI): domain Eukaryota; kingdom Metazoa; phylum Chordata; class Mammalia; order Primates; family Cercopithecidae; genus Macaca; species Macaca mulatta. Next base: position 22,152,228 of record NC_133413.1, on the reverse strand, counting down.
ACTTTTCAAATGAGCAATCCAGTACTATTCAGAGAATCCATCAGCCTGAGAATGATATCAAGACCAGCGCAGCCTCTAACACCTCTCTGGGACTTGGTTTCCTTACTAGTAAAATGATAATAACAGCGACTCTTTATCAAGCATCTTCTATTTTCCAGGAATTCATGTAAGCATCTTACAGGTATAACAGTCCATACTCACAGCCCTGATATGGGACCAATGCTATCCAAATTCCTATTTTATAGATGAGGAAATTGAGACATAGGAAGGTAAGCAATTTGCTCAAGATCACACTGTTTGCAAGTGGTCAGTAGAAAGGGAGATGAAAGCACCTCGGTCCGTCTGTCTGCCTCTGGAATCTGCCTCTCAATTTCCTGTCAACATCCAAGTATTCCCTTTGTACACATGAGGAAATGGAAGTTTTACCGGCTAAGTGATGGAGTAAGGATTTAAAACTAGGACCTATTCAACACCAAAGCCAAATACTTTCCACACTCCTAAAGAAGTCATTGTCTAGAGGGGACGGGACCACCTTCCACCAGTTTTCAGCCCCATGCTGGATGGGTGGAGGATGCCCAGTCCACAGTACAGCTACATGAAAGGGAAGTGGAGCTGATGTGGGTGCTGCTGGTATGGAATGAGGGCAAACCTCAATCAGGGCTGAGCACTCCAGAACCCTCTGAAGAGAGCCTGGGGAGCTCCCTGAGGCCAGGGCTGTGCCCACTTCAGCCCCTGCTAGGTCTCCTGCCTCTGGAAGAGCACCTGCCTGGCACTCAGTGAGTACTTAGGGACCACATTCATTTCCTGTGCCTGCTTTAACAAATGGTCACAAACCTAGTGACTTAAAACAACACAAATCTATTTTCTCACCATTCTGGAAGACACAGTCTGGAATCAAGATGTCATCAGGGCCATCTTGTGCTAAAGGCTCTGGGGGAGAACTTTGCTTGCCTCTTCCTGCCTCTGGTGGCTTCCTTGGCGTCCCTTGACAGCACTGCCGTCTCAGCCTTCATCATGCAGCATACTTCCGTGTATGTGTGTGTGTGTGCATGTGTCCCTCTTCTCCCCTTCTTATAAGGATAGGTCCACATGCTATAAAGACACACCTGAGACTAGGTAATTTATAAAGGAAAGAGGTTTAATTAACTCACAGTTCCACATGACTGGGGAGGCCTCAGGAAACTTACAATCATGGCAGAAGAGGAAGCAGGCACCTTCTTCACAAGGCAGCAGGTGAGAGAGAGAAGCCCAGGCGAAACTGCCATTTATAAAACCATCAGCTCTCGCGAGCACTCCCTCACTATCACGAGAACAGCATGGGGGAAACTGCCCCCATGATCCATCCATTCACCTCCCACCAGGTGCCTCCCTCAACACTTGTGGATTATGCGGATTACAATTCGAGATGAGATACAGGTGGGGACACAGCCAAACCATATCACCCGCTAATCCAGTTTGACCTCATCTTCACCTTATTATATGTGCAAAGACCCTATTTTCAAATAAGGTAACATGCACTGGTACTGTGGTTAGGACTTGAATATGGCTTTTTGGAATACATGGTTCAACCTACTACAGGGGCTATTTGCTGTATTGAACTGAATATGTTGACTCTTAACAAAGAAATTATTTTCTTGCAAGGAATCATGAGACCAGTGTTCTTAGCGCTGAGTTGTAAAAACCTTCCACAAAAAACTGTCCGTGTCCGTGTATGTGTCTGTGGGTATCTGGGTGTGTGGTCTGTGTGTGTCTGTGTATGTCTGTATAAGTGGTGTGTATGTGTGTGCCTCTATGTTCGTGTATGTCTATCTGTGTGTAGGTGTTGGTGTGTGTGTCTGTGTATGTCCCTATGTGTGTCTGTATATGTCTGTATCCATGTGTAGGTGTTGGTGTGTGTGTCTGTGTATGTCCCTATGTGTGTCTGTGTATGTCTCTGTGTGTGTCTGTGTATGTCTGTATCTCTGTGTAGGTGTTGGTATGTGTCTGTATGTCCCTATGTGTGTCTGTGTATGTCTGTATCTCTGTGTAGGTGTTGGTATGTGTCTGTATGTCCCCATGTGTGTCTGTGTATGTCTGTATAAGTGGTGTGTATGTGTGTGCCTCTATGTTCGTGTATGTCTATCTGTGTGTAGGTGTTGGTGTGTGTGTCTGTATGTCCCCATGTGTGTCTGTGTATGTCTGTATCTCTGTGTAGGTGTTGGTGTGTGTGTCTGTATGTCCCTATGTGTGTCTGTGTATGTCTGTATCTGTGTGTAGGTGTTGGTATGTGTCTGTGTATGTCTCTGTGTGTGTCTGTGTGTGTATCTGTGTGCAGGTGTTGGTGTGTATGTGTCTGTGTGTGTCTGTATCTGTGTGCACGTGTTGGGGTGTGTGTGTGTATGTCTCTGCATATGTAGGTGTGTGCATCTGTGTGTCTTTCTCAGTGTGTGTATCTATGTATGTCTTTGTATATATGTGCGTGTCACTCTGTGTGTCTGTGTGTGTGTTCCTTTTGGCCTGTCCTAATGATAATGTGGAATTCAACCCTTAGAGATTAATTTCTTGGGAAGTCCCCTAAGAGCATTTGCAGAGTGAAGGGCACTGTGAGGATGGCCGTGTTGATAGGGAAGCACAGCTGATGCTGGCACATGGAGTCCTGGTGATGCTGTCTGAGTGGGTCCGCAATGGGTGCCTGGAAGGCAGTACCAGGAAGGAGGAGTGAGGCCTAAAAAGGAAAGAAAGAGAGCCATTTCCCTGGGTGAGCAGCTGGGCTCAGTGATTTTTAAGATTCTACGATTTTTTTTGAAACACGAGGCCTTCTAAACTCAGGCCTTCCTGAGAGATGGTTGCCAGGCTCTTGAGTCAACACTGTCAGAGGTGGGAAGTCCTCCAGAGAGAGGGGAAGAAGAGTGGAGCTGGGTTCCAGTGCCAGCCCTTCGGCTGTTCAGCAGGGAGACCTCACTGCAGTCACTGCCTGCTGGACCTGCCTCTTCTGTGTCACACGGAAGCTTCGGGAATGGCCGGCCAGGTCTCCCCTGGTCTGGGCAGATTTCCACACTGTCTTGTCACCTCTCCACCTGGCTGACACATGCCCTACAGCTACAATAGATTTACTCCCTGGCTGTCACTAAGAAGAGTGGCTCTGAAGTAGCAGCTTCACTGAGAGGGCAGTGGAGAGGGAAGAGGGAGGGAAAAAAATGAGAGAGAAGGAGCACAGGAGTGAGGCCTCAGAGATTTGCTTCAAGTTGCCGGGAGAGTGGCGCAGTAAAGGGGCCTCCATCAGAAGAATGGCTCTCGGCAGGCGGAGAGGAAGTGGTCCAAATTAACCCTGATAGGAAACTTCGCTCTCCACGCCGCACGTTACACATCCAGAGTGAAAGCCATTTGAAAATTCTCTGCCACCAAATCAAACCATTCATTTCCCATTAACGGCCCATCACATGCAGGAGGTATTCTTGGCCCAGGCTATTATGCCTCTGGGTTATTGTTTTAAATTTGAGTCATTACAACAAATTACTGTACTTAGACCTTCTCAAGGAGCTCTGAGGACGTATTGTCACCAGACGTCCTATTCGCCTACCTCTCCCGAAACTGCGCCTCTGAGAGTGGAGGAGAGTGATCCCTGTCCAGATGTTGCTGGGCACTCCAGGTCTCAGGGTGAACTCTAGGGGGTACCCCTGGGCACACTCACCACCCTCCTTGGTTCACAGAGTTTCTAAGCTAGCCCTTCGGGGCAGAAGATACCACAATCCCAAATTATCCAAAAAAAAAAAGCCATGAACTGAGGCCTCTCCGTGTGCCAAGCACGAGTTATGCTCAGACCACACACTATGCAGAATCTCATACGGGAATTCTGCAATGAAGAAGAGTGGGTGACACCTGCTCGGGGGATGCTCTGACTCCATCTATGGGCTTTGGGAGGCCTGAGCCACGGTGTGTGGATTGGAGGAAGGCAGGGAAAAGGAGAGGAAGCTGTCATTTGGTAGTGAACTCTAGCCACCAGACTAAAGTTCGACCTGGAGGCTGTGTCTGCAGGGGTGCAGGTGAGAGAGGTCTACCCATGCAGACATTACTAATATTCTGGAGACAGTTGGCATTGTGCAGTGTGGGCAAGCTTATGAAGCCCCTCAGTAGGTCCCGGCAGCGGGGCCCACACATGTCCCCATTTTACCCAGAGACCAAAAAATCAGAACATTGTCCAGGTCTCGAAATACCACGAAGATACTTTCAGTCCTCCAGTTGACACACCTATGGTTAAATTGCCTCCTGTGTTGGACTTTGCACACGTATTCATTTCCATTACCAACTCCAAAGCACCTCCCCCGAATGGATTAAACACCAAATCTATTGCCTCTACAAATGTTATTTTAAAAATACATAGTATCTATAATACAATAGAGAAATTTACTTTCTAATAAGGGTGTTCCCACTTTTTCCCCAAGTGGTTTCCTACCTCTGACTGTCGCACACCTATAAGCAGAAGAAAGACAAATCATTATAAAACCCCTAGAAATTGGTACTGTGATTATCCCCACTTTGCAACTAAGGAAACTAGGGTACAGAGAGGTTAAGCAATGTGCCCAAGGTCACACAGTTATTAGGTGATAGAGCAGGGATTTGAACCCAGAGAGTTGCCTGTAGATTCCGCACGCCTAACTGCTGTACTGCGCACACTGCCTCTCCATTTATTTTCATAAATGAATGAATCCAAATGATCATTCTTTCCTCCCTCCTATCCTGCCTCCTTTTCACAGGGAGCTTTATCACCAGTTCCTCTCCCAGCTCTCATTATGTAAGAACCTGGATGCGCTGCCAGAGGAATGTGAGACCACACAGGTGGATGTGCTTTATAAACTGTAAAGTGCCATAAAAGTAAAGGGATCCATCACTACCGTCGACTTACGCATTTCAGCATCGCTTCTGTTCCGGAGAGTCTTTATCTCCAAAGAATGATTCCTCATTCTTCCTCTTCCGCCTGTTCATAATCTAAATCCCCATATGTCTTCTCTTCATAACTGGAGCGTGTCCACTTATTCTTTTCCCTAATCTCTGCCAAATGGCTCCAAAACTCTTTCTCGGCGGAGTGTTCCGGGCTCTCCGCAGGTGCTGCTCCTCCTCTTGCCACACACACCCTTTTCCTAGGCACACACAATTCCTTCTACGCTGATACTTTCTTTAACTCTCGCCAGAAGCTTGTTCAATATGCTTTGTTCACTTCTAGGCTTTGCCAGTCCTCCACCACCCCCGGTTATCCAGTCTGAGAATCCGCATCCAAAATTCTTCCTTTGTCTCTTCCATATCTTTCCTTCTGCATGTTTCCTCTCCCTTCTTTTCTCTGCTCCACGTTTCTTGGTCTCTGCTGTTAGGGAGGTAGCTTGCAGCCCCACGCGCATGGGTAGCGATACCCAGGTTCCAGTCACTGTCACGTGCTACCGCTTACTCTGTGAGCTTGAGCAAAGCTTCTTGCCCTCCCTGAGCAAGGTCAAGGTGGGAAGGTTGAGCTGACTGGGCCTCGAGGCCTTTCCAGCTTGATGTTCTATTCTCTCAGGCTCTATGATCTCAAAGACCAGAGGTGACGTGGCCCCTCTCATCAGCTCCAAAATGGATGAACCGAGTATCCATGCTCCTTTCAGGGATCTGTCTATTCCTTATCAGCACTTCACAGCTGATGTCCTGCAGAACGGCCTTCCCCGGCATGTTACCACATGTGCAACAAGAAATGTGTTCCTTGTTGAAATAACTTTAGGAAATGCTGGTTATAAAAAGGCAATAACTGGACTTTTTATTTTACTTTATTTTATTTTATTAGGTTCCAGGACACATATACAGGAAGTGCAGGTTTGTTACATAGGTAAGCGTGTGCCATGGAGGTTTGCTGCACTTATTAACCCATCACCAAAGTATGAAGCCCCACATGCATTAGCTATTTATTATTATGCCCTCCCTCCCCCTTCTCCCATGACAGGCCCCAGTATATGTTGTTCCCCTCTCTGTGTCTTGGACTTCTAATTGCAAGATTTTGAGCTCCCTAATCTATAAATAGGTATCCTGACACCCTGAGAATGCTGGAGCATTGGGCTATGGCCCAAGCTTTTGTGACCGTAACTTTGGAGAAATGCCTACTAAGATCTCCCAGGAGAGTCCCCTAGATACAAGAGTTTGGGAAGCTCTGTAAGGACCACACTTCCACACCAGTGATCATCTCTCTTTCCTCTCCCCTCCGGAGTAAACTCTCTGGGTACAGCAATTGTGCACTGTCCTATAAGCTTTGAGATCAAAAACTCATGTCCAGGATGTGTGGAATGAGACCAGAAGGTTCCTCCGGATCAGGCAGATCCTGCAATTCTCTATAAGAAGGGAGCAAATAAGTCCAACAGAAGAGGTACATGAATTGTTACCTACTCAGGCCTTCTTTTTAAAGATATATCCATAGATGTTACAGCTATTTTTTTTTCCAATTAATGTGGGAGTGGAAGTCAGCCTTAAGCTGTGGACAAACTTTTCTGATTGTACAACACACATACACAAACACACACACACACACACACACACACACATACAAGGCTTTCAGAGTGCAGTAAGCTCCTCAGAGAAAGGTAAAAGAATCTTTAAACAAGGCAGGTGACCACCCCAGAGCTGCCTGAAAACTAGAGCAATTTGACATCTAGAAGAAAAAATGGCTTTTAGTCACAGAAATATGCATGTAGATATTGAGTTATTCACTTAAAAACACCTGCTTTAAAACCCTCTCTGGGGGAGAACTTCCATCTATATTAGAATTCATAAAACAAAAACACTCTGAGTGTGTTATTAAAATGTTAACATCAGACGAGAAGCCAGAGAGACTTTGGTTACCCAAAGAGACTTCGAGAAGGGAAGTCCCCAAGCAATTACAATCCTCAATAAGCTTTTACTTTTATATATGAAAACACAGAAATGATTGGAGGATTGTAGATACACAGTTTCAGATTGTTGGGAAAATGTATCACACCAACTAGCATAAGAGACAGAAGGGGGTGCACAGGAAATGAACACTGGCTGAGGTCTCCCCCACAGCGTTCCAAGAAGTTCGAACAGGGAGCTATCAGGCCATGCTGACTGCAACCCTGCAAGTGGATCAGGCTCTAGTTCCCACATGCAGAAACAAAGCCTCAAGGAAGCTAAATTATCTATTTCCGTGATCAACATCTGACTGTAACAGAAGCACACTCTCTGCCTCTCCCACGCTGACTGGTGGAAAGGGCCGATCGAAGTGAGTGGCTCAATTTCTGCCCAGCCGGGACTCTGACTGGGCTCAGCCTAATTCCACATTGGAGGCATTGAAATTTCAGCATGACAGCCACCTTCCTGAATGAGAGTCTACATTTGGGGATTGAACTGTGAGTCCCAGATTTCTCTAATATGTTTTCATGGTAATGTTATGAAAGCCAAAATGGAAGGGGAAAATAATTCTTCTAGACCCTCATCGACTCTAAAGGTAGAGTGGGAAAAAATCAATATGAGCTTGATGCCAGATAAACTTGGGTTTGAATCTCAACTCTGCCACTAACTGGCTAAGTGAGTTCAGATAGGCTGTGTAACCTCTCTGAGCCTGTTTCCATATTTGTAAACAGGTGTGTGTTTGATTAACACTGAATAGTAGTAATAATAGCTAACACGTATTCAGCACTTGTTACACGTTCATTTCTTTTCTGTGTTTTTTGCATGTACATATTTAGTTTCTGACAATAACTCCGTGACGGGGTGTTCTTACCCCATTTTACAGATTGATCAGAGACTGAGGTGTGAAATTCTTACATAACGTTCCCAAAACCAGGTGGATACTTAGTATTACAGATGGGATTTGAACCCAGGCAATCGGAACCCAGAGCTTTTGCTCCTAAGCACTGTGTGCTACCAAATGAGGCAATGTTGGTGACAATGCCTAGCACAGGGGCAGACCCCTGATATTTGACATTTTTCAGGGACCCTTCACTCTTTTTCTTTGTTGTCCCATTTCAGATTCGCCTGCTTTTATCTTGAGGGCCTGAGGCAGGCGTTAACTTCAATTCGTGAATACCTGGGTCAAATGACTGCAAGAGAAAACATGGTCTAAAATTCCTTATGCCAATTCTGCTAGAGTCAAACCCCGGCTGTCTACATCGGTCTGGGAAGCATGACAGACCATAACTTTTCCTACAAGAAAACTAGAGATTCGGCCGGGCGCGGTGGCTCACGCCTGTAATCCCAGCACTTTGGGAGGCCGAGGAGGGCGGATCACAAGGTCAGGAGATCGAGACCACGGTGAAACCCCGTTTCTACTAAAAATACAAAAAATTAGCCGGGCGCGGTGGCGGGCGCCTGTAGTCCCAGCTACTCAGGAGGCTGAGGCAGGAGAATGGTGTGAACCCGGGAGGCGGAGCTTGCAGTGAGCCGAGATTGCGCCACTGCACTCCAGCCTGGGCGACAGAGCGAGACTCTGTCTCAAAAAAAAAAAAAAAAAAGAAAACTAGAGATTCTCTCTAGCCCAGTTCTCACAGTCATGAGAAAAACCAAGACCCTTAGAGAACAAGAAGCTGACCTACCACCACACAGTTTGTGTAGCAGTGAAGAGAAAACCACAGCAACACAGGGGTGTTCTTTTATTCTATTTTATTTCATCTTATTTTAATTTTATTCTTTTGTGACAGCATCTCATTCTGTCACCCAGGCTGGATTGTACTGATGCGTTCTCAGCTAACTGCCACCTCCGCCTCCTGGTTCAAGCAATTCTTGTGCCTCAGCCTCCCAAGTAACTGGGATAACAAACGCATACCACCATGCCTGGCTAATTTTTGTATTTTTAGCAGATATAGGTTTCACCATATTGACCAGGCTGGTCTCAATCTCCTGGCCTTATGTGATCCTCTGCCTCAGCCTCCCAAAGTGCTGGGATTACAGGCGTGAGCCCCTATTGCCTGGATTACCACACCCTGCCGGGGGTATTCTTAACATGGTTCCTGTGGGGAGGACACAGGAGACAAGGGGCAGTTAGAGGATGGACCATCTCTGAGATTTTAGGAGACAGATTACTGAACACGTGGCCAAACTGCTGAAAGTGTCCAGAGAGTAGGGGCAGACAGTAGCCTTCGTGAGATGAAATGAGCCTATATTTCCTCAACCCAATCCTCCATTTTGAAGGACAGCTTCCCCCAGCAGGTTAACCAAGACAGCAGATAGATGTTTGCATTCTAGATGCCCTGCCAACCACAGCGTTCCTGTCCTCTGCCACAGCTCCAAAGCAGAACCTCATCTACAAGCTACCAATCAGGGCCTCTGAGAGATCCAAGTCAGGACCACCAGCATCTTTTGAAGCCCAAATAAATGAGTAAGGCATAAGAAACATTCCAGAAACATCAGCTTCCTCCAGTAGCCCTAAGGTATGTAAGTGAAATCAAAGCATCAGATGTCTATGGAGGCTCTGAGACCCATAATATTCACTGTACACACACGCCCTTCAATTGAAATGAACGTGAAAGACTGGAAGATACAACTACGTCTAGGGGTGGCAGTATGGTAGAGGGGCCAGAGACCACTCACAAAACATCCTTTGACTTTTGTAACAAGAAAAGCATTATCATTAATAGCCCGGCCAAGGGCTTCAACAGATAACAGTACTGCATATGAGTTTAATAAAAACATGATTGCTTAGGGGAAAAAAGGGTTAATGAGATACTAGTGTCCATATAAACTGAAAAATGAAAGACTGATCAGAGTAACTAAGTCTACTGCTCAGCATTTCCTGGCTTCATTTCCATCAGTCTTGTCTTTCCCTCATGAATCTGTGATGTCCTCTACTCTCATGGTTCTGAGTTATTCATGTTGGACCTGTTCTACTTTTTTTTTTTTTTTTTTTTTACACGGAGTTTCGCTCTTGTCTCCCGTGCTGTAGTGCAATGACGCAATCTCGGCTCACTGCAGCCTCCACCTTCCAGGTTCAAGCAATTCTCCTGCCTCAGCCTCCCAAGTAGCTGAGATTACAGACATGCACCACCACGGCCTGCTTTTGTATTTTTAGTAGAGATGGGGTTTCAACATGTTGACCAGGCTGGTCTTGAACTCCTGGCCTCAAGAAATCCACCTGCCTCAGCCTTCCAAAGTGCTAGGATTACAAGCATGAGCCACCGCACCTGGCCATTCTTTCTATCTTTTACAAATAGAATAGCAGCCAGGAATTTTAGAGCCAAGCATCTTATGAATATTTACTCCCTCATATATCACCAAAGAGGATGCTAAGAATCTGAAAGGTAAGTGACTGGTCCAAGGTCACACAGTTGATGGCAGATCTAAACCATGATTGTCAGGGTGGGGTCTTTCCCCTCTACCTCCATGCCTTATGTATCTACCCAACTTACTGCTACACTGTCCTGAGTGTATATACTTGCATCTCTCTCTCTCTCTCTCTCTCTCTCTCCCCCCCCCAACATTCAAATAGATATAATTCCACTGGACAGGTTCCCAGTGGACAGCATGAGCTGGTCAGCCCCAGTAATTCATGTATCTACAACATTGCAAATGCACAAACCAGATACGTGGTGACGGGCCTCAGATTTTAATTATATCTTACTTCACAGCTGCAGCCAATTCCTGCTACAGCTTAATAACCAGGTTGCACGAGCCGTGAACACTTTCTGTTACTAATTTTGCTCAGGAAAATTGAGTTTTTAGTACCATTTTGGCAGAAATGCTTATCATAACTATTATGATAAAGTGATGAGGATTGGAAACATCTGCAGGAATGAACTTGGAGACAGAAGGATGTCAGTTAGTCTGGCTGTGCAGGAAAACATGCTGTAGGAAGTCTGGGTGATGGCTCTATTACCTGCTAAGGAGAATGGGATGAACAGAGGACCTGGGCCTCTCCCGACTGTCTCGTTGGGATGCCCAAGGGAGCCCAGGAGCCCTTGGTGGCATGGACTGACTTCACTGTAGTACCCACTCTCTGCTATGACTTTGGGGGAGATTTGAAATGAGGCAAAAGATGCTCTGGGGCTAGTCAGAGAATATAACAATAACCTTAGAGAACATCTCATTGTACAGATGAGAAAACTGAGGCTGGGGGAGGAAGGAGTGACACCACCAAGGTCATACAGCTGATGAGTGATATCTGAGCCTTCTGCTCCTGTGCCAGAGCTCTCTCCTCTGCCTAAAATAAATCCAATCAAGGCTTAAGTCAAGCAATGAATGGAATCTCCTGGGATCCCTGGGAGGAGATCCCAGATGGTCTCTCTGATAGAGCAGAGCCATGATAAATAGGAAAATCACAAGAAATGTGTCACCATCTGTGGGATTGTTTGGGAATCAGGAAATAGTCTGTATCAGGAATGCTGGCCATTGGTGCCAAAGAGAAAGAGGGGTGACAGAAGAATCTGTGATGCCAACAACCTGGAGCAATAAGAAAGAAGAAAATAACTGCAAAGATGTTGAATCTCAGTGTATTGTTGACTGATGTCGCCTGCATCAGCTTCTTCCTAGGGAAACTCCTGGTCATCAGTGTCTTTTACCGTTGATGCTGTTCAAGAAGGTCTTGAGACAGGGACCCTCTTTTCTCCTCTGGTAAGATATCTGAAGGAAGGCTCTCACTAGATTTTATTTAGTGCTACAATAGATATCTTTAAGACTAAGCTACCAGATTTCCTCAATTTTTAGACACTATCAATTAGTAAAATGCATCATCAATTTAATAAGAGCTTTTAGGGGAAGAAAACAAGCGCTATACTGAAAGTGCACATCCATCATGAGACACAGCCCTATTTTAGAAATATGAAAGTTATAAAAAAATTCACCAATAGAATCAAGGATATATAATATAGAGAAGTCACATGTCTCAGTATGAAATAGATTACCAGAGAGGAGGGGAGAGAAGAAAAGACTGGCTCCAGGAAGACTATGGCAATAGTCTAGGTAAAATAAGGTACTTTTTAGAATGTGATTGATAGTAGCAAAAGTGAAATAAAAGGAAGAAATGGGTGTATTACTTTTCTATTGGGCATAATAAATGACCACAATATTAGCAGCTTCATACAACATCTATTTAATATCCCACAGGTCTGTAAGTCAGAAGTCTGGATAGAACTTAGCTGGGTTATCAGCTCAGCATATCACAAGGCTGAAATCAAGGTGTCAGCTAGGCTTCGGGTCTCATCTGAGGCACAAATTCTTCTTCTATGCTCACTTGGTTGTTGGCAGAATTCATTTCCTTGCAGTAGAACTCATGGTGGCCAATAGGAGAGATCCCATTCCAGGCTGTTACGGTGGAGTGGTAAATAAGCTAACATAAAAACAGTAATGACTATCTCATGGTATGAGTTCACTTTCACACTGCTAATAAAGACATACCTGAGAGTCGGTAATTTATAAAGGAAAGAGCTTTAATGGACTCACAGGTCCACATAGCTGGGGAGGCCTCATGATCATGGCAGAAGATGAAGAGAGAGCAAAGGGACATCTTACACGGCAGTAGGCAGGACAAACTTGTGTGGGGGAACTCCCCTTTATAAAACCATCAGATATCATGAGACTTATTCACTATCACGAGAACAGCATGGGAAAGACCCACCCCCATGATTCAGTTACCTCCCACTGGGTGTCTCCCATGACATGTGGGGATTATGGGAGCTACAACTCAAGAAGAGATTTGGGTGGGAACACAGCCAAACCACATCACTCATCATAGTCACAGTTCCCACCCACAGTCAAGAGGAGAAGATCACACAGAGCTTGTGCACCAAGGGGTAAGAATCTTAGAGGCCACCTCGTAAGTCCACCTCCTACAATGGGAGAATTATAAGGAATGAAGAATCAACAGGACTTTGCTGGTTGAATGGGGGATATGCGACACTGCCCCTGACAATTAGAATACCTTGTAGTCATATAGGGCCATAAATACCTTAAAGCAGTTTTACACATATGAGCTCTTTTGACCCTTGATGCAATCTTATGAAATAGGTAGATCAGATACCATTATTTCCATTTCACAGATGAGAAAGTGGAGGTCCAGACAAGTAAAATGATTAACATAAGGTCACTTGATTAAAATTACTGGCTCAGCCACAGCCAGGATTGTAAAGTGGCTTCCCACTTATGAGCCATTTCTGGTACACAGTCATCACTGCTGATTTTACTAAAACTTACCCGTATCTGTGGAGCCTTTCATTGCCTCTGGGCAACTTCTGTCCAAGCTGGACCACACAGACCTTATCCTCTGGACCACATGAAAGGGATCTGGACTCCACCAAAGCTGTTTGGTTTTGTTTTCCTTGCTTCTATCATGTTAGACGTGCCAGAAAACACAACTCCTTTCCTGCATAAGAAGTCCCTGGCTTGATGACACATCGCAAAAGCTTATCTCCAAATGCCAGCTTCAGACAGCAAGTGCAAAGAGCGTGACTTGACTCAGAAGATGTTATGACAATAATGATGAGGCCACAACCCTAGTCTACTCTTGATGGAGTTACTGTTACCATTTCCAATAGAGAGTCTCATTCGGGGGCTTAGTGGATGATTTATAGACCACTAATTTCCTTAAGCTCCCTAGGATGTGCAGAGTGGTCTAGCTGCCAGGAATCAACTAAGAGACCAAAAAAAAATCATTCCTCCTTGATCTCTGAACATACACACATGCATGCGCATCCACACACACAAACACACATGCAGAGGTAGGCGCACGTGGGTCCCAGTCAAGGCTCCTGCGTATTGGCTGGCATGTTGAGTAATGAGTTACTGGAGGGAGTCTGCCCTCCCTCCCTCATGTGAGCATCTGAGCTCCAAACTGCAACAACTCTATCAACTCATTAAATGCACATCACTTAAATGAACCTGCCATGAAGGGGATTCAAACTATGTTAACAATAAAATCTCTGTGGTGATCAAAACACATCATTAAAGACACAAAGGATGAGAGGATGAAGATGAAAGGATTCTCCTCTCCTCCTTTTTCGCTTCCTGCTGCTCTGGACTGAGAAACGGGTTAAGGCATTTTATCTTCCTACGTCTAAGTTTGCTCACCTTTAAAGCAGGAGAATGTAATGGGTGGGAAAGGTGGAGACAGCTTAGTGAGATAAGTCCTGGAGACAGACTGACTTATTCTATTCTTTTTTTTTTTTTTTTTTTTTTTTTTTTTTGAGGTGGAGTCTCACTTTGTAGCCCAGGCTGGAGTGCAGTGGCACGATCTTGGCTCACTACAAGCTCCGCCTCCCGGGTTCACACCATTCTCCTGCCTCAGCTTCCCGAGTAGCTGGGACTACAGGCGCCCGCCACCTCGCCCTGCTAATTTTTTTTTTTTTTAGTAGAGACGGGGTTTCACTGTGTTAGCCAGGATGGTCTTGATCTCCTGACCTCGTGATCCACCCGCCTCGGCCTCCCAAAGTGCTGGGATTACAGGCGTGAGCCACCACGCCTGGCCGACTTATTCTACTCTTATTAGTACCAAGACTTTGAGAAAATTATTCCATCTTTTCGAACCTCAGTTTCCTAAAACCGTGATTATGTTAAAAATGCTAAAGTCATAAGATTGTGGGAATTATTTGTGTGTGTGTGTATATATATACACACACATATATGATATGATATATATATACACACACATATATATACACACATATATATGCACACACACACACATATATATATAGTTGGCTTTTGAACAATATGGGTTTGAACTGCATGGATCCACTTATAAGCAGATTTTTTTCGACCAAACAAAAATTAAAAATACAGTATTTCTGGGATGTGAAATGCATGTATAGGGAGGGCTGACTCTTTGTACCTTCAGATTCCTCAGGGCAACTGCAGGGCTTGAGTATGCTCAGGTTTGGGCATATCCTAGGCTCCTAGAACCAATCCCCCGTGGATACCAAGAAGCATCTATGTCAGGCAACTCGCATAGGGTGCCTATAACAGGCATGCAATAATCAATCATTTCTCCCGCCCACCCTCAGGGCCCTCTCCAGCTCCCTACTTCTCTGATCTTATTGTAAGATTCTATAATCATCTGTCTCTCTTCCAATGGTTAAATCATTTGAAGTATTCAGGCGTTATGAAAAACTTTGCCTTAGCATTTCTGACAGCCTGTGTGTGGCACCCTGACGTTCTCCCACTTCCACACCCTCCCAGAGTTACCTAAAAACACGATATCGATACGTATCTACTTATTTGTCAGCATCCAGATCAGAAGCTCCTTCCGGGAAGTCTCTTCACTTTCTAGTAAAGACCTCAGACATCCCCCCACCAGTGTCAGGCTTCGAACAGGAGTAAACAGCATACTGTCATGCAAAATCAAGGCAACAGCTTCCACGACAATGTATATTTACCAGCTTAAATACACAAGTCTATCCTGGCTATTGAGGATGATTTGCTGTGAAGAATGTCAGCAAGGCAGAGACAAACCTTACTTCCGATCCAGAAGGGCAGGAATGGAGAAAAGTAAGTGCATATGTGGTCAAGGGGGCCGAAAAGGAATTAGATTAGATAAAACAGCACCAGGAAGCCTTGTGAGCTATTTACTGTGTGTCCTGCAGAAGAATTAAGGTATCACAGGCTCCCGGATGCTATCAGAGTATCAGAGAGATCTTTTCAGAAGTTTGATAGCCCTGACTCCTGGCATGCTCCCCAATCCCAAACTCCTCCCGACACTAAGATTATAAAGGGACATTATTATAATGGGACTTCTTTTTTTCACTTTATCTTCAGTTTAAAGCATATGTGGTGCTGGAAAGGGGTCTTGATCCAGACTCCAAGAAAGGGTTCTTGGGTCTCACACAAGAAAAAATTCGAGGCAAATCCATAAAGTGAAAGCGGGTTTATTAAGAAAGTAAATGAACAAAAGAATGGCTACTCCACAGGCAAAGCAGTGCCGAGGGCTGCTGGTAGCTTATTTTAAAGGTTATTGTTTATATGCTAAACAAGGGGTGGATTATTCATGAGTTTTCCAGGAAAGGGTAAGCAATTCCCGGAACTGAGGGTTCCTCCCCCTTTTTAGACCATATAGGGTAACTTCCTGTTGTTGGCATGGCATTTATAAACTGTCATGGCACTGGTGGGAGTGTCTCTTAGCATCCTAATGTATTATAATTAGTGTATAATGAGCAGTGAGGATGACTAGAGTTCACTTTTGTCAACATCTTGGTTTTGGTGGCTTTTGGCCGGCTTCTTTACCACAACATGTTTTATCAGCAAGGATGTGTCTCATCCTGTGACTTAGAATGCCCAACCTCCTGGGAATGCAACTCAGTAGGTATCAGCCTTATTTTACCCAGCCCCTATTCAAGATGGAGTTGCTCTGGTTCAAAAGCCTCTGACACAGGCACAATTCATTTATCTACGACAACTACCAAACCTAACAATGCAGCTTACAGCCTGCACCTGTAGTCCAAGCTACTTGGGAAGCTGGGCAGGAGGATGGGTTGAGCCCAGGAATTCAAGTCCAGCCTTGGCAACATAGCCAGACTCTGTCTCTAAAAAGTGTTTTTAAAATAATGCTAATTACTAGAACCAAATACTGCGGGAACTTACGAACCAAATTTCTAAGGCTAAAAATGTATCTATATTCAGCTTTCTCGTTATATAAAACCTTCCTACATGAGAATTACGCTTTGGGTTTAAAGAGGAACATATGTAAATTGATAGCAGTCATTCCCATTTTAGCATGATTTCTTTATCTGGCCGTGCCCCACAGTGTTAAGTGGCCGAGAGTAGGATCCATCTTTCCAGGATAGGACAAAGCATGTTCTATTATAAAATGGTCAGTTCTAAAAATTGGTCTGGAGCAAGAGAAGAGCTACCTGCAAAGAACAGGCCAGCATTAACAACTGCCGAGTAGGTGGGAGTAGTGCTGGTGATGGGGTAGTGGCTGAAAATCTAGTGCCCAGTTCTACAGAGAAAAATGGCACTATGCCCCTAGACACAGGGACAGATGAGAAATGGTGAAAGGGAAAGTCCTCGTGCCCCCCAAACTAGAGGATTCGGACTCTAGAGGGCATTAGGACTTCTTATGTGTGTCCCAGAATCGCTCTGGCCTGGTCCTGTCCAAGGTTGTGAATTTTTGTTGGTTTTGTCTTGAATATTTACCCCTTTTTTCCCCTCCTTTATTCTACCTGTTGCACAGTAACTATTAACATTTAATGGCCACTCGCAAAGTGAATGATGTCGTATACTGCATTGTTAACTCACTGACCAATGAATAAACATATTGAATCCAAAAATACCTAGTCTCTGTGCTTTGTGGACTCACATATCATCATTGTCAGGGCCTGTATTCAGCAACTCAGCATTTCCTTCATGCTTTTATCCACTCTCCCATTCATGCATTTAATATTTATTAACCACCTAGTATTAAGCAAAATGTATAGAAAGCAGTGGATGGGGCTGACCTCTGGCTCTGTAACAAGAGTCAAGGAAGATCAGAAAAATCATTTCACTGCTTGCTTTTATTCCATACACAGTTAAGAGGGATGTGGAAAGGAGCCAAGGGCCCAGACTGCACTGGAATAAAAATTCTACATAAATTTAGGGAATTAAAAATCACGTTAGGCAGATTTAAAATTTAACTACATAAAAAACAAAAATATCTGCATGGGGAAAAGCACAATATACAAAGTTAAAAGACAAATGACAAGCTGGAAAAATCGAAGTACTTTACATAATTTTAAGAGATACATAAACAATACAACAGAAAAGAGAATACGGTTCACAGGAGACATTTCCCAACAAAGAAAATGTAATCGCTCTTAAACATGAGAATGATGGCTCAACCTCCTTCATCATATGATAACTATTTGTTTAAGTTACACTGGGAAACCATTTTCAACTATAAGATTGGTAAAAATCCAGAAGTTTCATAAAAAATTGGGATAGAAAAGCTATAGGGAAACAACTACTCTTAGACGATGCTAGGAAGAGAGAAAATCACAACCCCTACAGAGGGCGATTTGGCGATATCTATCAACTTTACAAATGTACAAAATCTTTGACCTAGAAATCCAGTTCTCATCTCACACACATGTGAAATTATATATGTGTATGATTATTCACTGCAGCATTTTTTACTGGTGGAAAAAGATTGGGACTAAAATAAATATCCATCAATGGGGATTTAATAAATTATAATACATAAAATAGAGTGTTATGCTGACATAAAAATAAAAGGAAGCTCTTGGTATAATGAGATGCCAATAATCTCTAAAATATATTTTAGGTGAAATTACAATGTAAATAATAGTCCAGAAAGAATATATGAGGGGGCAAAAAATTATATATATATATATTTTATATATATATATTTGCTAACAAACACATATTATAAGAAATTTGACCAGGTACAGTGGCTCGTGCCTCTAATCCCAACACGTTGAGAAGCTGAGGCAGGATGATTGCTTGAGTCCAGGAGTTCAAGACCAGCCTGGGCAACACAGCAAGACCCCGTCTCCACAAAAAAGTAAAAATAAATTAACTTGGCATGCACCTGTAGTCTTAGCTACTCAGGACACTGAAGCAGAAGGATCACTTAAACGCAGGAGTTAAAGTCTGCGGTGTTCTATGATCACGCCACTGTATTCCAGCCTCGTCAACAAAGCAAGACCCTGTCTCTTTAAAACAAAAAAGAAAAAGAAGAAAAAGTCTGCAAGAATAAGGAACTGATAACACTAATTGTCTCTGGGGAAGAGAAGTGGGGGTACTAGAATTTGGGAATGTATGGAAAAAAACTTCCCCTGCAAACCTGTAAGATTTTTTATATTTGAGTCACATGACTGTACTGGCTACTTAAAATTATTTTTTGTTTTGGCCAGCATGGTGGCTCACGTGTGTAATCTCAGCACTTTGGGAGGCTAAGGCGGGTGGATCACTCGAGATCAGGAGTTCGAGACAAGCCTGGCCAACCTGGTGAAACCCCGTCTCTGCTAAAAATACAAAAATTAGCTGGGCATGGTGGCGGTTGCCTGTAATCCCACCTACTAAGGAGGCTGAGGCAAGAGACTCACTTGAACCCAGGAGGCAGAGGTTGCAGTGAGCCAAGATCACAGCACTGCACTCCAGCCTGGGTGACAGAGAAAGACTCCATCTCAAAACGAAACAACAACAACAAAAAAAAACAAAACAAAAATAAATAAATAAAATTGTTTTTCAATCAAAGTCATCTTAGGGAGAAAGGTGACTGCCATTCCGTATGACTTCGGTATTGATCCCTCCCTCACCTAACTCCTTACTTTTAACTTTTGCACTACCCAGGCATTGCTTTAATGATAAGCTTTTCTACTAAGTGCTATACCATCCTATTTAAACTTACGTAATGTCGATAAATAGTGCTGTGAAATTTAGGGCTTTTATGCTCCTTTTATTTTTTTACATGAGTACATCTTGCCTTCTCTTTCGAGTTTTTTCAGCTTTCTTCCTGAGTAGCATATGTGGAAAGGAAAGAAATGTTGTAACAGTCCTTGAGTACTTTCCTTGTGCTCAAGTCTGTTATGATGTCTAACATAATCTCATGACAATCCTAGAGCTGAACAGTGTTTCTCTCCTTATTATACAGATGATAAATTTGGGGCACACAGAGGATAAATGACTTGCCAATGATAGCTAACAAGTGGTGCAGCTCAGATCCCAGTGCCTTTCTCTGGGTCTGCTCAATACTGCCTCCTTGTGCAAAAGAAAGGTAATGGTCTTTGTGGTTTTCATCAATCCTAGACGATTTTTTCTTTTTTTTTTTTTTTTTTTTTTTTTTTGAGACGGAGTTTCGCTCTTGTTGCCCAGATTGGAGTGCAATGGCGCGATCTTGGCTCACTGCAACCTTCGCTTCCCAAGTTCAGTCAATTCTCCTGCCTCAGCCTCCTGAGAAACTGGGATTCCAGGTGTACGCCACCCCGCTCGGCTAAGTTTGTATTTTTACTAGAGACAGGGTTTCTCCGTGTTGGTCTGTCTGGTCTTGAACTCCCAACCTCAGGTGATCCGCCTGCCTCGACCTCCCAAAGTGCTGGGATTACAGGCATGAGCCACTGCACCCGGCCAGATGATTTTCTTAAACTATCATTGCTTCCATTCTCACATTAGTAAAGTTAGGCTTAATATCTGTTCTGCAGGGATGGGTTGAAAATTAACATACACGTACATATCACCACACCTGACTGGTAATAGATGTTCCATAGTGTTCATTTCCCCTACTTTTGTATTCCAGTTCCTAGAAAATTATGATACATTTACTTGTGCTCAAAAGTACAAGCTAACTTTTTTTTTTCTAAATCAAAGAAATTGGAATAATGGTTTTATGGTAAGAGAAGCATCCCAGAGGAGGCATGCCAAAAGTCTCCTGGGATAGAAGGGGCAAGGGTGTTGTGTTCTGAGATGTCCCATTCACTTCCTGGTTTATGAGCTGAAAGGATCCCTTAAAGGGATCTGTCAGGACTGACTTTATAGTTTCATCCAGGCTGGGCATTAGCCAGTTTATTAAGCCAAAGGCAGGGGCTCACTGTGCCAGCTAAAATTGTACCACTTCCATCCAGAAATGGGCAGAAGTCAAGTAATGTTTGAAATATAAATCCACTCCAGCCCACCGCTTCAGCAAAGATGGTAAACGGGTGACAGAGGGCATCTACAGAGCACCTG
The DNA here is from genome assembly GCF_049350105.2 of Macaca mulatta. Taxonomy (NCBI): domain Eukaryota; kingdom Metazoa; phylum Chordata; class Mammalia; order Primates; family Cercopithecidae; genus Macaca; species Macaca mulatta. Next base: position 22,131,636 of record NC_133413.1, on the reverse strand, counting down.
TAATTTCACATAATTGGCCAAAGGACTTCATTGTTCCGTGATACAAATGAAAGACCATTAATGGGCAGTAAAAGGGGGCGGGGGGTGTGGAGAATGTGTGACAGAGACAGCTTAATGCTTTCAGGGGAGATTGGCACATCAGAGCTCTGCTGTAATATGAAGTTGGCTAATTTCACTGAGGTATTGAACACATGATGGATGGGGATAGTTAACAGGCACCATGACAGCAATAATGAAGATACTCCCTTCCAGCAAAAGACCTCTGCTCCCACTTCCCATTTAAATGACTTTTCATACCACTGAATACCTGCTTGTCAGGAGTACCTGTTACCTATTCCCTGATGGTTCAGGATGAGATGCTCTCTCTCCAGAGGACCATCTGGCTATCCGCTATCAACCTCTCTGCACCCCCCGCCCTTCTCCCCTATTAACGTGATTTACCTAGGAAGGTGCAAAGCCAGGAAATTGAGCTATAAGGAAAATTGAACTTAAGAGCAGCACTGCAATTTCTATCCAGTTTGATGTTTTTCATTGCATCTAAGTGGCTGGCAGTCTTCAGTATTTTCGGGGCACCACAATGTCAGGACAGACAGCCTTTTTATTTAATTGACTATTGTAATGGTGCTGTGTTTATGCCTTTGGAAGGTCAGATGAGGTGTATGAGGGCTGTGTAAGGTTGCCCAGAGACAATGACTACGAGAAATAAGAGAATGGAGCAATGCCATGTTTCTGAGACGGAGGGAATGGCTGAGAGTTGTGCTGGGATTTGCAGGATTCAGAGACTGATTAGTGGGGAAGTGAATGGCTTTTCTAATGACTAGGAATGCAAGGCAATGCAAGCCAAGAAAACTTATGAAATTTACACATATTATGACCTTGGAATCAGTTTAAGCATCATTCAATTTGAGACCAGCTCTATTAGGCTGAGATAATAGTACCTAACTTCACTGTCATTTTAATTTTGTCATCTCTCTCAAATGTATAAGAATAGTTCCATGATCTGACCTAGATAGTAAGTATGCAAAAACACCATAATGATACTTGCATATTGCCATAGCACAAAATTATACTGAATAAAGTATCCATATATTATAAAAAGAAAGCTGCAAATGGCAGTTTGCTATGTGACAAGGAGATTAAAGGTACATGTTAGACCTTTTCAAGCATAAGTAACTAAAAAGGGCTTCAAAATGAAAGGAAAGAAATGACCAAATGGATTAATAATGACACAGCCTCTCATTTGGGAAACATGAAGTTCAATGTTGACTTAAATATCAACGAAAATAGGTTAGGAGGTCAACATTCAGATTTCAAAAGGCATAATACAGCAAAGATCACTACAAATCGGGGGGTGTGGGGGAAGGAGAGGAATTCTAACTTCTGTTCTCTGCTTCTCTGCCTGATCAAAGGTAAGCACATCCATAAAACCTCCACTGTTTATGGAATGTCTGTGATGAGCCAGGGTTTTTGTCATTATTTGGAAACTCCAAGAGAACCCTGGGGGCAGATATTAGCAGCCCTGCTTGACAGTAGAAAGTCCCAGTTTCAAGAGGCAAAGGGACTAACCTAAGGTCATTCAACTAGTGGATGTTTGAGCCTAGATTTAAGTCCAGCTCTTTGTGTCTCCAAACCGCATCACATTGCTGTTACCAGAAAGGTGCCCCAATCCAGACCCCAAGAGAGGGTTCTTGGATCTCATGTAAGAAAGCATTTGGGGCAAGTCCAAAGAGTACCATGAAAGCAAGTTTATTAAGAAAGTCAAGGAATTAAAGAATGGCTACTCCACAGACAGAGCAGCAGCAAAGTCTGCTTGACTGGGTCTACCTGTAGTTGTTTCTTGATTATATGCCAACACAAGGGGTAGATTATTCACGAGTTTTCCAGGAAAGGGGCAGGGAATTTCTGGAACTGAGGGTACCTCTCCCTTTTAAGGAGGGTAACTTCCAGATGTTGCCATGGCATTTATAAATTGCCATGGTGCTGCCAGGAGTATCTTTTAGAATGCTAATGAATTATATTAGCATATAACGAGCAGTGAGGAAGACCAGCAGTTACTTTCCTCGCCATCTTGATTTTGGTGGGTTTTGGCCAGCTTCTTTATCGCATCCTGTTCTATCACTGGTGTCTTTGTGACCTGTATCTTGTGCCAACCTCCTATCTCATCCTGTTTAACTAAGAATGTCTAACCTCCTGGCAGTGCAATCCAGCAGGTCTCAGCCTCATTTTACCCAGCCCTTATTCAAGATTGAGTCACTCTGGTTCAAACGCTTCTGGCACTGCTATACACAAAGAAGCACCAACCTGCCCAGAGACCTCTCTCCAAGGTGGCTGATTACTCCAGCTACCTAACCTTCAAGGACTCTTGACAGAACAGCTCATAATCCAGGTAAAAACTTCACCGCAAGGTTGCCTTCTCACTTGGGTAAGTTCCTGCTGTTATCACTCATGTGATCTAGGGTTTCTCTTCTAAAACCATCTTCTTTCCTAAACCTCTCTCTCTCAGTCCTCTCCATGATGCCCCTTACATTTTCTCACATTATGAGAACCTGGGGGTACATTCAGTTTAAAAACTAATAATAATAACTAGGATAAAGATGGGGAAGGGATGGCAGTTTTCCCTGTCACTTCATCAGTAGGGTGAACTGGTCTCACACTCACGCAGTACCCCATTTGTGCATTTACTCCCTCACTTTAAGCATTCTTGCAGGGTGCCATAGGCAGACCACACAAGAGCTAGGGACAAATCCAAAGCCAGAGTCCTTTCCTGGGAAATGCTTGCTATCTGGAATCAGACCTCCTTTATTTTCTCAGGAAGCAGGTCCTTGTCAAAACCACCCTCTTTGGAGCTGCTTCACAATCATCAGTCTCCTTGGCTCTTTCTCTAGAATGTCTTCTCTCCTGATCCTCTCTACTCTTGGTTTCTTGCTTTGGATAAATGAGAGATGCTGTAGATAAACAGTTAAGAGTACAGTTGGTCCTTGAACAATGTGGGAGAACCCCGTCTAGTCAAAAATCCGACTGTAACTTTTGACTCTCTAAAAACGTAACTACGAATAGCCTACTGTTGACCAGAAGCCTTATCGATAGCACAAAAAGTTGATGAACACATATTATATACTTTATTCTTACAATAAAGTAAGCTAGAGAAAAGTAAATACTATTAAGAAAACCATAAGGAAGAGAAAATGTATTACTATTTATTAAGTGGAAGTTAACCACTTAATAAGTTAACCACTTAAGTGGAAGTTAACCACAAAGGCCTCCATTCTTATCATCTTCATGTTGAGTAGGCTGAGGAGGAAGAGGAGGGGCTGATCTTGCTGTCTCAAGGGTGGAAGAGGTGAAGGAGGTGGAAGGGGAGGCTGGAGAGACAGCAACGCTCATGTAACTTTAATTGAAAAAAATCTGCATGTAAGTGGAGACATGCAATTCAAATTTATGTTGTTCAAGGGCCAACTGTGCTTATTTGGCATTTGTATATGCCAAGCAACCTGAGGCAAATTATTTAAATCCCTTTAAGTCTCAGGCTTCTCTTCTTTAAAATAAAATAAGGCCAGGCTCAGTGGCTCACACCTGTAAACCCAGCACTTTGGGAAGCTGAGGCAGGCAAATCACTTGAGGTCAGAAGTTCGAGACCAGCCTGGCCAACATGGTGAAACCCCATGTCTACTAAAAATACAAAAATTAGCTGGGCATGGTGGCACATGCCTGTAATCCCAGCTACCCAGGAGGCTGAGGCAGGAGAATCACTTGAACCCAGGAAGTGGAGGTTGTGGTGAACCAAGATCACACCACTGCACTCCAGCCTGGGCGACAGAGCAAGACTCTGTCTCAAAAAAAATAAAATACGGAGGACAACTCACCTCGTGAGCTTCTTGTGAAGATAAAATAACATCACAAATTTAAAATACATAGTGCCTGCACATAGAAACACTTAATAAAGGGCATCTGGCACTATTAATATTACGATCATTATCATACAAAGGTTCTCCTGCGTCTTCCTCCCCAGCTTTCTTCTCTCTCTTGTGTCTCTAAAACCTCAGCGTCTTCACAACTCCACTTGCCTTATCCCTCCCCCACCAGACTCCTGCCCCAGGACTGCTAATCTCTCCTGCTGGGATGCACGTTCTTCCACCCCACCTCTCCTGGGTACTTATCTCCTGGACTATTGTCTCCTCTCAATACACACATTAGTATAAACGTTATTATCTCTAAAATTCAATTAATTTCAATTACTGTGGCCCCAGACAGATTGCAAGTGCTCTCAATTCATGGAAGATTCTGAGGAAGCAAGGTTGCCTCTGACTTCTGCAATTATACATGGCTATGAGGACCAGGGAAAACAGACAGATGGCAGGACGCAGACCACCTCAAACCCCTTCACCTACTCACCCCAACACTCTCAAGATGTAAGCTTTTTTCTAGAGTGAAGATGTTATCAACTTGCCTGGCTTTCACTGATCTTCTCCGCTTAGACATGATTATAGGTTGTAAACAAATCGCAAAGCGGGCCAAAAATGGGCAGCAAGAGACACTAAGTGATGATCTAAAAGCATGTACAAACTGAAGAAGAATTAATCAAGAACTGACTATGCATGCACATACCTTTAAGACCCTGAAATTGCTATTTTAGCCAACATATGCACTATCGAAATAATCAAGTCTATTTGATTATTTGATAGTGCATAAGTTGGCTAAAATAGCAATTTTGATAATTTGATATTGCATATGTTGGCTAAAATAGCAATTTCAGCCATGGTCTATTTTTTTAATCCATTTATCATTCGTCCATTGAACAAATGTTCACTGGGCACCTGTTTTGTGACAGACACTCTGGTTCTGGGGCTACAGCAGAGACTAGGACAGACAAGATCTCTATCAAACTTATATTTAGGGGAGGAGATGGACAGTAGACAAGATATTTTGGTCATATTATTTTGAATCAGCAATACCTCTGCTTCCTTTTATCAATATTAATAATGATGGTAGAATAAGAACTTTTGGCTCCTATTAATGATTTGATATCTCAAGGCTGTGTCCCGCCCTTGAAGCCAAGGAGAGCTTTGACTAACCCACTTTTTGTATAGATAAAAATGTAATGGAACTCAATGACTGGCTCTGTCCACCTGGATATTATTGTCATGAGTCACTGCCTGGAAACCCCGAGATAATCTTAAGAGGTGGTAAGCCTCTAGAGATGACACCTCTGCTGCCCTCAAGCAGCTCTCTCCCACAGAGCCCAGCATCATACTGGGGCCATTATTTCCTGATTTCTTCATGCTCCCTGCCTTAGTCTGGGCTGCCATAACAAATTACTCCAGACTGGATGGCTTAACACAAACATATTTCTCATGGCTGTAGAGGCTGGAAAATCCAGGATCAAGGTGCCAGCAAGTTGATGTCTGGTGAGGACTTGCTTGCTAGTTTGTAGATGTCTGTCTTCTCAGAAGAAGAAGAGAAAAAGAGAGAAAGAGAAAGAGAGAGAAAGCAAACTGATAGAGTTTGAATATATGTCCCCGCCAAACCTCATGTTGAACTGTAATTCCCAATCTTGGAGGTGGGTGGAGGTGTCTGGGCCACGGGGGTGGATCCTTCATGGTTTGGTGCTGTCCTGGCGATAGTGAATGCATTCTCTTGAGATTTGATTATTTAAGAATGTGGCACTACCCACTCCCATTCTCTCTTGCTCCTACCCTCCCGTGTGACGTGCCTGACTCCCTATTTGCCTTCCACCATGAGTAAGAGCTCCAAGGCCTCCCCAGAAGCTGAGCAGATGCCAGTGCCACGCCTGCAGAACTGTCAGCCAGTTAAACATCTTTTCTTTATAAATTACTCAGTCTCAGGTATTTATCTGTAGCAACGCAAGAACAGCCTAACACAGAAACAAGCTGTCTCCTGTTTTTTCTTACAAGGGCACTAATTCCATTATGAGAGTTTCACCCTCATGACCTAATCACTTTCCAAAGGCCCCACCTCCTAACACCATCACACTGGGGGTTCAGAGGTCAGCATACGAATTTGGGGAAACATAATCAAGTAGTCCATAACTCCCAATTTTCCATCAGGATCCATTTTTCCTTGTAATTTTTCAGGAAGCATGTCAATGACAGTTCAATTAAGTACTTTACATGCCAGTTCTAGTGCTAGGAACACTAAATACATTTAAGCTTCAAATTAGACATTATTATCCTCATTTTACAGAAGAAGAAAGGAAGACCAGAGGGATTGCAGTATTTCCCTCAGTCACTCAGTTTTGGGACAACAAAGCTTGTCCTAAGGTCCCCTCCAGAGTCTTCTCTTTGTACAACATGGAGACATCCCAGGCAGGTGGTACACTGAAGGCACACAGGCCCGGAGGAAGCCCCAGGCCAGCGTCCTGGGCACCTGCTGCCACTCACCAGCCACAGGGTCTCACGGACCACCTCGGAGTTTGAGTTTCTAATACGTAAAATCAGTGTTGGGCCTTCGGTCTCCACATGTTATAAGTTTCTTAAGGAGGTTAAGACCTGCTGAAAGAGCCAAAGTGATTAAGACCTGCAAAATGTGTCTCTGAAGACTTAAGACTTTAAACAAGTCAGATGGAGATGGGGTCTCCATTGGTGTCAAGTGGGGCAACCAGGGCTGGTGACATAGGATGCAGCACAGGCAACCTCACTCTGGGGACTTTGGCTTCACAGCAGTGGCTCAGGAAAGACTGTGGGCTCCAGGAGGTCACAGCCGCAGGAGCTGGCTGGGGTCAGGGAGGGTGTCTGATGTGAGCACATAACAGGAGGAATGTGCTCCCTGGAGCCCACATGCACTCATTTCTCTTCTCTACAAGTCTTTGGCTGCTGGAAGAACCCAGGTACAGAGAGTCAACCAACCCTCAACCTGTTGGGCTGAAGCAATCCTCCCGCCTCAGCCTTGTGAGTAGCTGGGAATACAGGCATGTGTCACCACACCCAGCTATTTTTTTAAAATTTTTTATAGAGATGAGGGGTCTCACTATGTTGCCCAGGCTTGTCTCGAACCCCTGGGCTCAAGCGCTCTTTCTACCTTAGCCTCCCAAAGTGCTGATTACAGGCATGAGCCACCATGCTGGCCAACTCAGCTTTTCAAGTAGTTCCTCTTATCTTTTGTTATCTAACTGTTCACACCCCTTTCCTTTAGGGTTTTGTTAAAGGCCAACCATCTAACCCCAAGTCAGTGGTTCTCTCCGAATATATAATCCCTAAAAACAACAACATCACATTCGACTCACAAAAGGCCCAAATGCACTGTGGTAACCAGGGTTGAAATTCACCTCAGCAGCACTTCCAAAACTCACATGGCTGGGATCTAAGTGAGGAAACACCTGTATTGCATGTCTCTGTGATGCTAAACGGGGCTAAGTCACCAGAGTCCAGGAGCCTCACACTTCTGCCAGGAGCTGTGGAGCAACACAGCTGCTCTCCTCTCATCCTTCCCTTTAGGGGCCCCAACAGGTTTCCCAGGCCTCAGGGGATAGACGTGAACTTTCCAGCCCCTGGGCTGAGGTGTCTCAAGGGACTTCCTGAATCAGATACGCAGACACCAAGAAGCCTCCCCTTCTCCATTTGGGTGTGTTGTGGCAAAAAGAGAACAATTCCCTCCTTTCCACCTCCAAGCTTGTCTTTAGCTCGCTCTCTCTCCCAGCACCCAGCTCATCAGCATACAGAGTAGTTTTGACAGAACCCCTACAATGCTTTCTCTCCAAGGAGGGATTTTAATACCCTTCTGAGTGACATTTTATATGATAACAGTATGGAAGTTTGACAGGAAGCTGTTTTCCAAGAGTTAAAGTCCTCACAGTCCCACAGATCAGACTGACAATGGCTTTCCCGATCATTATTAAATTCCCTGTGATTAGAAAATGGGCTGGTGCTATCGATTTAAGCTCTTTGAGTTAAGCTAAGCTTTAGAGACCTTTCACAAGGCACAAAAAGGGCATTTGAGACTGTATTTTACCTTCCCAATTAAAGTACTTTTCAGAGTACAAAGAACAGCCAGCCAGATATTAGGCAAGGGTTCCAGAAAGAAAGGTGGAAGCATTTGTCCAGAACATGGAACCAGAAGACAAGCCCCATCACAGCTAAGACAAGCCCCATCACAGCCAGTGCCACAAAGTGCAGACAGAGGATGAAGCTCAAATTCCCTAAGACAAAAGGCTTCCTACTCCCAACAGTGACTGGGTCAATGACACTTTGATTTCAACCTCAAAGCATCTATAGGTGGAAAGAATTTCCAGTCCTAGAACTTCCAGTTTCAAGGATTTCAATTTCAATTTCAAGGATGTTGTCATGTGGTCTTCTCAATCATTGTCAAGTTGTCTATACAAATTTTGCATCAAGAAATTATCGCCAAATCTCCAAAGGCTAAAGATTCCAGGTTACTTTTTCAGCTTAATAAGTGAAGAGAGAATGAAGGCAATGGTGTTTCTCTTACAATCTAAAGCTCTAGAGAAAACAAGGATCCCTAGAGGAAAATCTTGAGCAATTGCAGGGTATTAAGTGCTTTGTGTCTTTCTGAAGGAAAGACACTTGAGGTTTGTAGGTGTGCCTGCAGTGCCTATTTGTTGCCCAGACAATAAGCAGTTTGAGTGACTGTGCTCAGGCCCCTGAGCATTTCTTCTCTTCACTGCCCTAATCCGCCCCAACCCCAGGAGAGCTTTCCTGAAACCAGTTGCCTCCTCTCCAGCTGGGAGGTCTTGCTGCCCATTGTCTTTGGTTCTACCCACAAGGGGCTCAGCATCCAAGCCAGGAGCCTTGTCATATGCACCCTGTCGCTGTTTTTTTCTTTTTTCAAACCATGATCAAAAGTAAGAAACGTATTTTTAAACCACAACCCAGCCCATGACATGCATTTAAAACAAAAACGAAAGTTTCGGCAAACAAGGGTCATGCGTACTAGAGGCATTTTGATGTCACAGCCCGCAAAATTGATGTTATGACTCCAACAGGTGTCAGTCTGCAAAATGAAAACTGCTCTGTGTTATCAAGGATCACGAACACTCCTTTAAAATGTATTTATTTAGCAATTACTTAGAGAGCACAGGGCATGTGCCTGTGTTACGTGTTGTATGGGGATGGGGAAGAATGTGGAAGTCTCTCCCCTCAAGCAGCACGTGGAGAGGCATAACTGATATGTAGGAAGATGTAAATAGCAATGCCTAAGAGATTGGGGTTCAGATGGAGCAGAGGTCTGTGCAGTAGAGATGCCAGGAGGGAGAGGTGGGGAGGGGCCTGCACACTGAGGAGGCTGGGAAAGCTGCAAGGCAACTGTGATCATCCTTGGGGGAGCTGTAACTCCTGCATCTTCCTATCCCTTGCAGGTACCTGCGCATCACAGGCTTTCAATAATTGTGCATTGAATGGCTCTCTGGTTAGATCACATTAAGGCTGTGAAGGAATCCAATCACCAATGCTTGTTGAGCAAACTAAAGGATGTCTGGGTCTGTGCTGGGAGTTTAACCTGGTTATCAAATGTACTCCTCATGACAAGCTAGTATCGTGGTTGCTATTGTCCCCTATTTAATGGTGAGGAAATTGATCCTGAGACATGTCCAATGACTTAACCAAGGTCGCGCAATTTAAGTAAGGTGAAGATCTAAGACTTAAACCTAGACTTTTAAATCCAAAGCACTTGCTCCTTCCACTCCCTTGCGGACCATATAGATTTAGATAGCCTTAGGGGAGACCAATGAGGACAGAGTCTAGGAAGGGAAATGGTGCAAGCATCGTGCATGGCATCTTTTGGGAACAAGTGAGGAAACCAGCAAGATAGAAGTAGAAGTTTCATTTTAGGAGAAAGGCAGGCAAGGGCCAGGTTAGAGGATCATGAGAAGGGAAATAGAGCTAGAAAATAACTTTGTGTTGCTGAAAAATATCGATATCAATAACAACAATGATTTTTTTATTTACAATATGCTATGCACCATTTCAAAGTTCATATCTACTTAGTAATTTTATTTTACAATTAAAGAAACTTGGGCACAAAAATTACTGAAGAGCTTGTCCAAGATCAAACAGAATAATATTTGATAATCCTAGGTCAGTGTGAAATTGGTGTTGCCATTACCAATGTACTATTTTTGCTCCTCTACTTTTTTTTTTTTCTTTTGGAAACAGGGTCTCACTCTGTCGTCCAGGCTGGAGTGCAGCGGCATCACCATAGCTCACTGCATCCTCGATCTCCCAGACTCAAGCAATCCTCTTCCCTCAGCCTCCCAAGTCGCTAGGACTACCAGTGCAAGACACCCTGCCTGGCTAATTTTTTTTTTTATTTTAGTGGAGATGAGGTCTATGTTGCCCAGGCTGTTCTCCACTTTTTCTAAATCCAATTCTTGTTGCTCAGTGGGAACCATGAGCACAGGGTACCTGCAGCAGGCACTCCAGTGGTCTCCTCAGATCCCCTCATCAGGGCTGATTTGTCAATTCCCAGCTGCTCAGAATACTGACTGCTGAGGATTCACAGCTGTGACAGACTATGCGATGCCCAAAGCCACAAAGAATTCCCTTGCCCAAGGTTACACCCCTCCAAAAAGACAGCCTGTGGCCGGTGATGGACTGATATGGGAATCCAAAATGTTTCAACTTTGCCTCAACTGGGAATAACTCTGAAAGGTCGGAAAGGTCGTCCTAGCTCAAAGCTCCCCATAGAACTGGCTGAAACCTCAGTGGAAACTATTTTTTGGTCAGTAATTTCTGCTGCTGCTGCTTTCTTCTTTCCTCCTCCTTCTTCTCTTCCTCCTCCTTATTCCCCAACTCTCCCTTCCTCATTTTTTTTGAGCAGTTGTTTTTCCCAAGAGCACTCCCTAATAAACCCTGAGTGAAATTCTCCATTTCATAGTCTGTTTCCAGGGAACCCAATTTGAGCCCATTAATACCAGGATTGGACCTGGAAAGCAGGCTATCAAATGTGATTTTGGAGGTGAATTGTTCCCTGGCCAGCTGGCAATGACGACTCCATCCTGGCGGTCAGTATAGTATGGATAGTCTCTGGTGTGCTTTAGCAGTGCAATTGCAAAATGTCTACCAAACTTAAAGGTATTACAACACCAGTAAAAGGTGACGTGCTGGCTGGAGTAATATCTCTAGCACCTTAGAGGCATGAGAGAAATAGTAACTAGAAAGACTATGGAATTGGTGGCTGTTGTTGAGTACTACTGATTCACTCGCTGAAGAGTGATAGTATCAAACTCACGATCATCAGTTGACAATTCAAGGCAAAATGTGAAAGCCAGGGGATTTCCTTTGCAGCATTACAAAAAAAAAAAAAAAAACTAAAACAGAGGGTCATCCACATAAAGAATCTGATTCAGTAATTAATCATGTAATAGCAACAGAACTTCAGGAAAGATTGAACTCTCAGCTGAGAGGTCTTCTATGCCAAGGTCAAGGCCATAACAGAAAAGGAGTAGGACTCTGACACTTGGGATGTAATTACCTGAGTAATGACATAGTTGAGAATTTTGAACTCCCATCTTCCCCCAAACCTGCTGGCCTGCAGAAGTACCTATTCCTCTTGATAGAGGATAGTGCCCCCACTTCCTTGCCTGAGTCTCGTACAATAATGGCAAATGAGTTAGCTGCCTTACAAGACCGAACTGGCCCCCTGGGGATTCCTATGCCAATCTTTCTGTCAGTCAGACCAATAGGAAAAGTCAAATCAACAAGACCGACAAGGCCAGAGACGAGAGGGACTATATAGAAGAGAGGGACTATACACCAAAGGGGTATGGGTTCTGGCTGATATGTACCAAGAAGAGATGGGAGTGTGTGCATTAGGCTGGAATCTGAGGGCAATGGATTAAGTGGATGGAACACAGTCAGATAAAGGGGGTTATATTAATATGAAAATGTGTTAAAATTTCCCCATGATATGGAATTGAACACCCTGGCAAGGATCCTGGAAGAAGATGCTACTAAACCGCCAGGTTGAATCTTGGAAATTTGGAACCAGCAATGGCCCAAACTAAATGAATGTACCAGCACTTCCCTGGCAAATGGTGGAAGAAGGGCTCAAAGAGCTCAGAAAAATGGGTGGGATAGAGTGGATACAGGCAGAAAACTCACTTTTTGACTATGTTCTATGAAGACTAAGAGGACATTTTATTTCCCAAAGTGATAAAGAAGGTGTTGGTGAGAGGAACACCAGCATCATTCATATGCTCAGTGGTGTCTGTCTTCTTTCAGCTAGAGCTGGCAGTAGGTGATGCTGTTACAATATTGGACTCCCTGATAGCAATGGGAATGCTAGCATCCAAAAACCAGATAGATCATGGTGGATGAAAGTGGACTACTGCCAATTTAACCAAACAGCAACCCCTAATTGTGCCTGTCTTGCTAGATAATGGTACCTTTTTCAGAGCAGATTAACACGCCAACACATGACATGCGGACATTAATATAGCGAGTGCATTCTTTTCCATCCCTTCCCAAGGAGGATCAAAAGCAGTATGCATTCACTTGGGACAAGTAACAATATACATTTATGCCCCAAGGCTTGTTTAATTCACCTTCTCTCTGTCATAATATAAAACAAAGAGGCCTGCACCATCTGCACATTCCACAGATTATCACATTGCTTTACCATATTGGTGACATCATGCTAATTAGACCAGATAAGAAGCAGTAGATGTTTTGGAGGCCTTGGTAAGGCACATGTACTCCAGAGGTGTAGATTAACTCTATGAAGATTCAGGGACCTGCCCTATCAGAGAAAGTTTTTAGGGTCCAGTGATCTGGGCATAGCAAAGCATTCCCCCAAGTAAATGACAAAGTATTGCATTTCATAACTCCCACCACTAAGAAAGGAACACAGTTCTTGGTAGGCCACTTTGGGTTCTGGAGGTAGTATACTCCACATTTGGAAAAACTGCTCTTACCCAGTTACCAGGTGACATGAAAATCTGCCAGCTGTAAGTGGGCATAAAAAGGGCTATGCAGAAGCGAACTTGTCATTTGGTCATACAACTTGGCAGACCTTATGGTATGAGACGTTTCTGCATTGGGAAAAGACGTCAAGTAGAGTTGATGGCAAAAGCCCCAGTAAGAAATCACAGTGTAAATCCTTAGGGTTTGGGAACAAGGCCATGCCATATGCCACAGGACTGTGTTCCATCTGAGAGGCAGAACCTTGTTTGCCACTGGGGCTTAGTAAACATGGGCCATCTGACCATGGCTTCAAGTGGCCATGCAGCCAGAGCTGCCCATCATAAGCTGGGTTCTGTCATACCCACTGAGACAGACAGTCAGGCTGATCCAGCATCAATCTGTGTAAGCTGCAAGTGTTGCATCTGCGACTGAGCAGGAGTAGGGCCAGAGATCACAATTGAGCTGCCTGAATAGGTGGTCTCAACCCCTCCCCCATCACCTTCTATGTTGCATTCATACCTTCTTTCACAACTCACACCTGTCGCTCCCTTATTCCCAGCTAATGGAAGAGGAAAAGTATAAGTTTGGTACATGGATGGATCACCTTGGCATGTCAGTGTGAGTACAAATAGACTCATTGCTTTATAGCTCTATTCAAAAGTGGCCCTGATAAAAGCAATGAGGAGAAATTATCCAGATTGGCAGGGTTCTGTGTGATGCATCAGGCCCTCCACTTTGTGAAAAGAGAAGTAGCCCAAAGTAAATATATTCATAGACTTAGGGCATTTTTAAATGGACTTTCCAGCTGGACCAGGGTCCTGAAAGAAGAAAGATTAGAAGATTAGGGAGAAGGTCTTAGAAAGACTCATTTAGATGGACCTATGAGAATGGATATAAAGATGGAAGATCTTAGTATGGCAGGTAATGGCCACAAAATGGCCATTAGATTTAGTGTAAGAGACACTATGTATCCACAATGTAAATGACACTAAACCAAGCAAGTGGGCAGAATGACGCGGTCATTTGACATCAGCCAATATTTGTTATGGGCCAACCTAGTGCTGATACAATGGACATGTGAGTGGAGTAGCCATGGCAGAAATGTTGGAAACTATTCATGGGCCCAATAGAAGGTGTTTCCACTCACTGAGGCTGATCTGGCTACTACTGCTGCTGCTGAATATTCAACTTGCCAGCAACAGAAACTAAGACCACACCCATCTTTGACACCATCCCTTGAAGAGATGAACCAGGCACATGGTGGCAAGTTGACTACTCTAAACTCTTTTCACCCTAGAAGGAGCAATGATTGCATCTTATTAATATAAACACGTATATTCTATATGGTCTTGACTTTTCTACTCCTAGGGCTTTGACCAACACAACTATTTGAGGACTTGGAGAGGATTTCATCAGCTGACATAAAATCCTAACCAACTTTTCCTTAGGCCAAGCAACCCACCTAATGGCAAAAAAAAAAAAAAAAAATTACAGCAATGGCAGTGGGCATTTGACCATGGGACCCACGGGTTCTGTCATCTACTGCACCTTTAGGAGTCACTAGCCTGACAGAGAAGTGGAATGGCCTCTTAAAGAAACAATGGAGATGTCAACTTGAAATGACAACATCTTCTGAGTGCAGTTCTAAATTAATGCCTATTATATAGCACTGTGTCCCCTGTGCATAGAATACATGAGTCAGGAAACTAAAGGGTGAATGTGGGAGTGGCCCCACTTACCAACAACCCATAACCCATTTGGAGAATTTATGCTCCCAATCCTGTAATCTTAGGCTCTGTGGCTCTATAGATCCTGGTTCTCAGAGAGGGGAGCACTTGTACATGCAGCTCCATAAAAGTCCATTAAACTTTAAGCTGCAGCTGTTAACCAGGCCCTTTGAGTTCCTAATACCAAAAGACCAAAAGGCATGGAAAAGCAGCAATCAAATGACAGGAGATAGGGCTGCTGTTAGATAATGGCAATGGGGAAGAATATGCTCAGCACTGAATTGACCCACTGAGGCATCTATTGGTGTTCATGTGCCCTGGTTTTTTTTTTTTTTCATACTTTTACTTATTATTTTTACATTTTTAATTTTACTTTAAGTTCTAGTACATATGTGCAGAATGTGCAGGTTTGTTACACAGGTATACATGAGCCATGGTGGTTTGCTGCACCCATCAACCTACCATCTAGGTTTAAGCCCCGCATGCATTAGGTATTTGTCCTAATGCTCTCCCTCCCCTTTCCCCTGACCCCCGACAGGCCCCAGTGTGTGATGTTCCCCTCCTGTGTCCATGTGTTCTCATTGTTCACCTCTCACTTATGAGTGAGAACATGTGGTATTTAGTTTTCTGTTCCTGTGTTAATTTGCTGAGGATGATGGCTTCCAGCTTCATCCATGTCCCTGCAAAGGACATGAACTCATTTTGTTTTATAACTTCACATGCCCTGTTTTAATAGTACATTGGCAGATACAGCAGCCATGTCCTGAAAACAGCATGCTAACAGAGGCTAAGATGCCTCAGGGATGAGGATCCAGTCCACCCCACAAAGCAAACTGCCTAGACTAGTGAAATGGTCAGCTGAAGGTGAGGGGTATCTAGAATGGGTGACGGAGTTGGGGGATGGTGTCAGTTATAGTTTCAAAATCAACCGTACAGAAAGAGCTATGGTTTGTCCCATTAATTATTTGCCTGTAAATTCCCTAGAAAGTGAGACCAACTTTAATCCTAAAGGACTTGTCCCCAAGTGAGGAAAACTTAAGATGTCAGCAGGTCAGAGAGACATAAAAAACAGACTATAGTGCATACTGTTGTTGTCTGCTCTGATTCCCTTTCCTCCTGTCATTCATCAGCCTGATGATGGGGATCTTGCTGCTGACAGCTCATAGCTGCATTCCTCACTGGGAATTGCCCTTGGTTTCAGGAAACTAGTTTGTCCAAGGTTACTCAACCTCCCATAAGGCTGCTCATAGCCACTGACTACGAGCTCAAGCCATCATGCCCTTGCCTCAGTTTGGGACAACTCTGATAGTTCATGCCAGTTCCAAAACTCTTTACAGGATCAGCTGAGATCTCAATTACAACAGCATTATCAACTGGTTTCTCCCACTGCCCAATCCAGTTTTCCTCACTTTCCTACAGGTGCATTTCCTGAGAGCAGTCCACAAGAAGCCTTCTGAATGCAATTCTCTCTCAGGGTCTATTTCCAGTTAATTCAATCCAAGTCAGCACATATCACTTCACTGGTTCAAAGTTTACATCAAACGCACTTTTCTGTAACTGTATGATGATGTCCCCAAGCACCCCACACCCCTCCTCCAGAATGAGTGAGAGTTGACACAGGGCTGGTCCCACGCAAAGATTTCTAAGGACTTACATCAAATAAATCTATATATCACCAGTTATCTCAGCTTGGTGGAATTACAAAGATTTTAGACTGGCATGCACTAAAAATGAAGCCAGTGTTGCTGCCCTAGAGTTGCGAGACTCACGTGCTCCCACCCAAGCATATGGAAGGCTGTAGACTTAAGATATGGGGGCAAGCAAAACAAGGCTTCTGCAGAGAGGAAATAAAGCATTACCTCCTACATCTCCGCCTTGTGATGCTGAAAGTAGAAGTTGGAGGCCCCTCGCCACAAATCCACCAGAAAGCACCTTGGAGATCTCTCACAGTGGAAACAAACTACTTGTTTCTGGGATTAAAGTCCAAGCAGGAAGATGTTCTAAATTACCTCAATGGCCTTGAAATTTACCAGATTCACATCTATTCCGTTAATGACTTCTTCCTCTCTGTTTCCATGATACTTAGTAGATTTCCAAATTTTAGCATGCTCCATGCTGGACTACAGTTTTTTATTTGTTTGTTTGTTTCTGGGACCATTCTCCTAACATGCTAGAAGAACTTACAGAGCAAAAACCCAGTTACATTCATCTCTATGTCCCAAGAGTCTGGCTGAATAAATATGCCTTCAAGGTCCAGGTCCTGGGAGGTGGGACAGATAACACGTCACCTCAAGCCATCTCTAAACTGCAAGCATCAAGTCAACTGAAAAGGCTTTTCAAATATGTGTGCAGGAGAACTTTAGATGTTCTTTAATAAGAACACCAAATATATTTCTAAATAAAGTAACACGGTGATTTATTTTCTACAGATTCATTTGTTTTCTAATTTCTTCACAATAAAGGGCATATACCTTGTAATGTCTAAGTTTCTTAAAAAGAAAGAGAGAAACAGCAATCCCTAGCAAGTGCATCCATTGTTCCAACAACAAACTGGTTTTAGGCAGGCTTTGTGAAGGTTCTTAGCTTCCTGTCATTGTTTTGTGGAAATAAATCTAGAGGTCTCAAGTTCCTCCAGGATGCAATTTACATACAACTTGCCCAAGGAGAGAGCATAGGGCTCCTGGTGCCCGAAAGACGGACCTAGCTCACAGCTGGGGACAAACACATCTCACTGCCCTCAAAAGAAGCTAGTTCCTTCTCTTCTTTTGCTGTGACAGCTCCGGTGGTCAACAGGTCAGCAGTCCATGAATCAGAACATCAAACAAATCAAAATCCCACAAATCCAAACATATATTTACATCATAAGTGTGTTTATTAAAAGCCTGGGAATACATACACCATGTGGAAATTGGTTATCAGGGGAATTTCACTTGGAATGTCTCTAAGTGAATTTCTTTTTACAACATGTATGTGTACTTTAATAATTCAATAATTTTTTTAATTTCATTTGGGAGAAATATATAGGGATGGTGGAACCAAAAGAAGAAGTCCTGTAGTTTGGTACTGTGCTGCTCAGTGCTTTCCAAGAGTCAGCAGGGCTGAAGGGTGTAGTCAGCTCCATCCCTTCTTGTCCCCACTCATGCTGCTGAGATGATGATGCCAGGCTGTGACTTCAGGAAGCCAAGGGGCACCACATCTTGAGACCTGAGTAGAATAGCTAGGAAGTCCTGGACTGTTGGAGCTGCAGGGAGTTCACAAGAGCATCTAGTACAACCCCTGTGCCTTACAAGTAAGTAAACTGAGGCCCAGACACCCAGGATCATGGGGCTATCTAGTGGCAATGCCAGAATGGAAACCGTGGCTACTGAGTCTCAACAGCGTTCCTTTCACCCTGTAACACTGTGTCTTCTATATGTAGCTGCTGAGGCTTGTGACCCTACATGTGTCACTAAACCTCCCCCACTAGACCCTTCTTTTAAAAAGGGAAGAGGAAGTTAGGAAAGGGAAGAGAAGGGAAGGAGAGAAACACAGAGCAAAGAGAAAAAAGAACACACACAGAGAAAGGGCTCTTCTTATCACTTTGACAAAGGTGGCGAGAAGACAGTCTCTCTCCAAACTCCACCTGCTCCTCTCACTCTCAGGGAGGAGAAAAGCCTTTTGTGACATTGTTTTTCCTCCAAGGCTACCTTTGATCTTCATCCAGGTGACATCCAGTTAAGATGAACATCAAAGGCGGAAGGGAGCCAGAGCATGTCTTGTCCAAACCCAGCTCTCACTGGGGATGGCTGACGTAAGAGTGTCCCAATTGTGTGAGAGACAAGGCCAGGACCCCAAGGGATTCTTATTGGGATGAATGGCAGAGGGAGAGGATGCTTGCTGCTTGAATTGTGCTCATTTTGCCAGGAAATAACTCTTTCTGCCTTTTCTTTCCCACCACAAGCAATTCTCACCTTAGAAGGAGAAGGCAATGTCTCTTTCTCCTCCTTTCAGCAAGTGTGGTAGCACTTAGTGCACTAGCACATACGCACATTTATTTATGCTGCCTGTCGCCTTTGTGTTTGGGAACGAGTCATACTCCTTTGTGTAATTGCTTGATGAAACATTCCTGTCCATTCTCTCAACACAAATGATACCATTAAATAATGAGAGCTGCCCCCACCCCCACTGCTACACAGAAGAGAAAGCATCTCCTAGCCCCAAGGACGTGGGCTTCCAGGAGGAGCACCCCAGGACTCCTGCCTCCCTGCCTGCCACCTGCCCTACCCCAATCTCTAGACCTTGCCATGTGCCTTCCACCTTCCAAGCACGGTTGCTAGGAGACAGAAGATAAAACTGAACTGCTCCATTGCCTGTCCATTTGGAAGTAGGGGGAACAGAGGTGGAAGGGCCAAAAACCAAAACACCCAAGGTTTCAGATGGGGGCTTCTCTATGGCAAGGCTCTTACCCACAGAGGAGGGGGTCCTTCACCGTCAGGGAGAGCATCTCTTAGTCCTTCTCTGATGCCTTTTCTCCAAGTGTTTGTCTAAAACAGAATGTACACATACGCACACATCCCTACACATACATACACACAAATGCATGCACATGTGCCCCCCCACACAAACACCCACACAACCCTACACACACATAAGTACACACATGCCCCTACACACACATATACAACCCTACACATACACATTCTTACCCACAAATACACACACATACCCTATACATACACATACACACACACAACCCTACACACACAAGCACTCTTACCCACACATACACACACATACACTATACACACACATACACTATACACACACACATACACACAACCCTACACACACATAAATACACACACACCCATACACACACATATACAACCCTACACACACACTCTTACCCACAAATACACACACATACCCTATACATACACATACACACACACAACCCTACACACAAATACACTCCTGTACACATACACATGCCTACATACACACATGCATATACATACATGCCTACACACATATGCACACACACAACTTGCATACACATACATACACATGCACACACATGCCCATACATGCACATGGTCTTATAAAGAGACTATGTCTTTTTATACACGCATACAACCTCCTACACACATACACGCACATACACACATACAACCCTCCACACACACATACACACAGAAAGCCAAGTACCTCACAAGGAGGAAACAAGTTCCCAGTTTTAGGAAAATATTCTCAAGTTAATATGAGAGTAAGAAGGAGGGGAGGGACAGTAGTCACAACCAACAAGGGTGGGTCTACTCCAGTGAGGAAAACATGCTGTGTCTTCAGGCGTCCTTTGGAGGAATCACACACATACGCCACCTTTGCACACACACACCTTTCCCTCACTTTAACAATTGTTAAGTCAAAGGACATGGACATGCTGTTGGGACAAGGAGGCTGTCTTAGTCAGCTTGGGCTGCTATAACAAAATACCACAGACTAGGTGGCTTGAACAGCAGACATGTATTCCCTCATAGTTCTGGAGCCCAGATCTGAGATCAAGGTGCCAGCAGGATCGGGCTCTGCTGAGGGCACTCCCCTCAGGTTGCAGACAGCTGCCTTCTCACTTTGTCCTCACGTGGCCTTTCCTCAGTGTGTGTAGGGGATATGGTGAGAAAGAGAGATCTCTCTTAATCTTTTTATAAAGACCACCAATCCTATTGGATTAGGACCCCACCCTCAGGACCCTTTAACTTTAATTACCTCCTAAAAATCCTATCTCCAAATACAGTCACATTGGGGATTAGGGCTCCACATATGAAATTGGGGTGGGGGAAACAATTCTGTCCCTAACAGAAAGAACTTCCTCCCCCAAATACACCTACATTGATTCTCTGGCCAAATGAAGGATCCATTTGTAATGTAAAATATCATGGCCATCTGTTCTACAGCTTAAAAATGGTGGCAGTAAGGACTTTTTTAAAGCAGGAGCATGAACACAGTTTTATTTTGATCACATAACCAGGAAATATGAAGTAGAAAAGAATTGTCATTCCTCACAGTCCAGAGCCACCCCCTACCCAATTTACAGGAAGCGGACACTGAGGTACAAAGAGGGGAAGAGGTGATTCCTTCCATCCTACCAGTGCCTTCCAACCACACCCAGCATTGCCAGGGGATCACATGCTCACCTGTCCCTCCTGCTTATACCACTGGGCCCATGGCAGGTTGGGGGGATTACAATTTAGACTCCTCTTTAACCCAACCTGAAAAAAGCACCCAAAACACAGGAGGTCCTACCTGTGTGGATTGAGAAAAAGACACCACAGCCAACACCACCATCTACCCCTATAACTCATACTTTTACTTACCTACCTATTTATTTATTATTTATTTATTTTGAGATGGAGTCTCACTCTGTTACCCAGGCTGGAGTGCATTTGACGTAATCTTGGCTCACTGCAACCTCTGCCTCCCAGGTTCAAGCAATTCTCCCACCTCAGCTTCCAGAATATCTGGGATTACAGGTGCACACCACCACACCTGGCTAATTTTTGTATTTTGGTAGAGATGGGGTTTCACCATGTTGCCCAGGCTAATCTCTAATTCCTGAGCTCAGGCAATCTGCCCACCTCAGCCTCCCAAAGTTTTAGGATTACAGGCATGAACCACCACACCCGGCCTTTATTTAATTACTTTAGAGACAAGGTCTCACTCTGTCACCCAAGCTGGAGAGCAGTGGCACAGTCACAGCTCACTGAAGCCTCCAACTCCCAGGCTCCAGAGATCCTCCTGCCTCAGCCTCCTGAGTAGCCAGGACTACAGGCATGCGCCACCATGCCCAGCTCATTTATTTTTATTTTTATTTTTTCAATGATGGGGTCTTGCTATGTTGCCCGGGCTGGTCTCAAACTCCTGGGCTCAAGTGATCCACCCATCTCAGCCTCCCAAAGTGCAGGGATTACAGATGTGAGTTCTCACACACAACCTCCAAGCCATACTTTAATCTACACCAATTTTTTCTTCTCCCCTCCACACGAAACCAAGGTTTGGCAGTGTCTGAACAGTCAGTGTTGCCCACATGCTGTCACTTTCCACCTGAATCCATAAAGCCCTCCCCAGGAATCTGCTTCCGTATGCAACTGGCCAGAAATACAAACAAGCAGAAAGAAAGAGGAGGCTGCGGGTGTGCCAGTGTCCACTCAAACCCAGAGGTCCTTTCACAGGTCCTCCTTCCCTTTGATCTGTAACCTTGGGACACAACACATGCCTCTCTGAACCTCAGCTTTCTCATCTGTAATATACAATAATAAAGTTTCCCTTTGAGTCACGATGAGGATTAAACAAAATCACGTAATGGAGGAATGTGCATAGCAATGAGTGACAAGTCAGTCCTCACTGCCACCCCCTGGACACAAGAAAACCTCCCCAATGCCCAACAGGATTAGAATTAGGTTAGAGAGCATCTTCACTCAGAGATGCAGGCTGGAGCAGTGCTATTAAATCATAGATTGCAGGGGCTAGAAGACCCCCCATGAGATCACCCAGCCCAGGCATTCAGTGCACAGGAGTAGGGGTAAGGAAACAGCTCCCAGAGGTGGTCTAACTTGTCCAAGGTCACACAGCTGCTGAGATCAGAACTGGATTTCCACTTAGGCAGATGAAATCAGTCCCTCTGTAGTCCCACTTTCAGCTGAAAGAAAGCTTTTGGAGGGTTTGAGACTGAGCTAACGCTTATATGAGGTACAGCAACTATTTATAAGGTGGAACTATGGTGTTTCCAAATTCCTGACAGATATTAATCTTCCAGATTCAGAAACAAGAAATGGAAATGTCCAAAATCCTGTTAGTTTTTAAATACTTCCAACATTCTCCATCATCTTTATTATTATTATTTATTATGGAAGATGTTTAGTAAACAAGAAATATTCAGCTTAGTTCTACTTACAAAGGACCATAACCTATAGAAAATATTCAAACACCAGGAAACACCAGAGAACATTATTGGGTGGCAGTTGAAAGTCAGATCTCCTATCAAGGAGGAACAACATCTCACAGAATCATGTGTCAAATGGCCACATTAAGGACTTACTTTGCTTCCAAAACCTTTTATTTCTTAGAACACCACTCAACAGTTCTGTATCAAGCACACTTTGCACATAAATTTAGCGATATGTATTTTAATTGCATGAAGGATGCACCACGTGCAGCAGACAGGGCCACAGACACGCACATTAACTCAGCCATGAGATTATGAGAGACTGATGGATTAGGTCATAGCCACCTCTTCAACTTCTTCTGACCTGGTTCTCAGAAATGTCCATCTTAACCCTTGACTCTGCTTTCAACTCAGCGTCAGTGCCTTCCTTCAAAGCTATAAGGTCTGCATGTTGATTACAAGCTTTAATTCCCACAAGAGACTTATAATACTTTTTCCCATTTACCTGATTTCTCGACTGATGTTTCTCAGGATTCAGGATTCAAAAAATAGAAATTTCTCCCAAGAAATGCCAAGAAGAATTTTCCACATACAAACACAAGGGAGGAGGGTAGCCCCCTTCCTATCTGGCAGCCTGTGCTCTGCAAGGAGACATCCCTGGCTGGACACAGGGGACTTCAAGGCCACACACTGGGCACAAGAGGAAGGGCCAGGCGTGGTGGCTCACGCCCGTAATTCCAGCATTTTGGGAGGCTGAGGTGGACTGGTCACTTCAAGACGAGCCTGGTCAACATGGTGAAACTCGTCTCTACTAAAAATACAAAAATTACCTGGGCCTAGTGGTGGGCACCTGTAATCACAGATGTACTGTAATCACAGCTACTCAGGAGGCTGAGGCAGGAGAACAGCTCGAACTTGGGAGATCGAGGCTGCAGTAAGCCGAGATCATGCCTCTGCACTCCAGCCTGGGTGACAGAGTGAGATCCTGTCTCAAAAAAAAAAAAAAAAGAGGAGGAGGCAGTTGATAGGATTCATTCATTCAGCCCAATGGTATGCTGGACAAGGATGCCCTCGCGCCCCCGGGCCTGGAGCTCTGTGTGAGTTTCCTCTGGCTGCAGAAATAATGTGCCACATGCTGGGTGCCTTACAACAGCAGAATCTTATTCTCTCCCAGGTCTGGAGCCTAGAAGTCTGAAACCAAGGTGTTGGTAGGTGTTGGTAGGGCCATGCTTCTTCTTGGAACCCTTCTTAGAATCAGTCCTCTAGAGAAAGAATCCATCCTCGCCTCTCCTAGCCTCTAATACCCCCAGCA
Organism: Macaca mulatta; assembly: GCF_049350105.2. Lineage (NCBI taxonomy): Eukaryota > Metazoa > Chordata > Mammalia > Primates > Cercopithecidae > Macaca > Macaca mulatta. The sequence goes on along the minus strand of NC_133413.1, from coordinate 22,107,807 downwards.
GTCCTCGGTGCTCTTGGCCTGCAGCTACATCACCCCAGTCTCTGCCTCCATGTTCCCATGGCCTTCTTCCCAGTGGCTGTCTCTGTCTCCAAATCTCTGTTTCCTTATCAGGACACCAGTCACTGGACTTACTGCCCACCCTAATCCAGTATGACCCCATCTTAACTTGATTACACTGGTAAAGAACTCATTTCCAAATAAGGCCACATTCACAGGTAACAGGGGTTACAGCCTCAACATATTGTTTTGGGGGATGCAATTCGACCTACAACAGACTCCAACAGCAAACAAAGCAGACATGGATATGGCTAGGGCTGAGTTTCCCAAGTCAATGCCTGGGTGCATTGGGTGCACCCTACAGCACAGAAGGTGAATGGGGAACCATGGCAGGCAAGTGGAGCAAGAGCAAAGGCACTACCTCAGTGTACGGTGATCCAGGAAGGCTTCCTGGAGGAAGGGACCAGAATCCGGAAGACTGGACTTGGGAAGGTTCCAAAGAAAAATAGCAGCAATGAACAAAGGTCTGAAGTTGACAGAGCAAGGCCTTGGCCTTTGCCATAGTTGTCCCTTTGCTCAGGAGGCAGGTCCCCAAGATCTTAGCATAGCTACCTCCTTCCCTGTCACCTCTTTGGGAAAGATGTTTCCTGACCAGGCTTAATCCACTCTTCTCTATCACATCACCCAGTTTGTTTCCTTCAAGATGCATCACAACTTGCAATGGTTAATTATTTGCTCACTATTGTCTCTGAAAGTTAAGTCTCTGTGGGCAGAGTCCCGCCACTTTTTTCACAGATATACCCAGAGCACTTAACACAGGGCTTAGCATATTGCACACAATAAAAATGAAGAAATAAATGACTGCACATGTGAATGAACAAGTGGAAATAGGTTCGCTGAGGCTAGATTGCAGAGTTTGAGGCAAGAACTGGCAAGACAGGAAGCTGACGTGGGAAATGTGGGCTACAACATTCAGGATCCTGTAGCCAGACGCAGGAGCTGGGACTTGGTCTGTAAGCAGTGGAGATTGAGGTGGAGTGAGACGGGGTTTTTTGACAAAGGAAAGTGCATGGGGGCTTAAACTTCGCATCTAGCAATGGGCAAGCATCCCAAGATCTGGGTAGAAACAGATTCTGAAGAAGCTGGAAATTCACACCTAAAACATGTATCGCTCACAGAAGGTGCTCAGTAAATACGGAGTCAGTGAGTGAGTGAGTTGGTGAGTGAATGTGTGCGTGCGTGCATGAAGGAGCCTCTTATTGAAGTTGTATATGGGGAAAACTTACAAAAGCCATTGAAGTTTTATATGGGGAACCAGGAAGAGGGCACAGAATTCCTGCTTTCCGGGAAATCCTGCATCCCTGAAGTGTTCTTCTCCAAATTTTGGGAAGCAAATCCCATTACTAGGACCCACGCTGCTTTTTCTTTCTTTTCCCCTCTTCCACCCTCCTGAACCAAGAAGACGCAGGTCTGTGCACTCCTGGAAGAAGACGCCCCACCAAATGGCCAAAAGCCAGAAGCACCAGAAGCCTGAAGGTGACAGTGGATGCCGACACCTCGCTGCTTCTATCAGCTCCAAGCTGGCTTCACAGGTACTCTCCTGCATCCGGGATGCAGCACCTCCCACTGTGTGAGCCCTGGGCTCTGCTAGGCACAAAGAGAGATGCTGTGGGGGAAGCCTTTGAAGGCCCAGCCACCTGGCCAGGTTCAGAAGCCTCTAGCAGCGTCCTGCCCCATGTTCCCTGCAGGACTAGAAGGTCACCAGACACCTGCAAACTACGGATCTCCCTTTGCATCTCTGCAGCAGAGATGCAAAGGCCCTTGGGACTTTCCCTTCTTACTGGGAGCAGGAATGGAAAAGACCAGGTTTGGCCTGATTTTATTTTGATTTTTCAACATATGAGTGCTGCTGCTGCTACCACCCATCGCTGCTTTGATGGTTGTTATACCCACAACAGAGCCTGTGTATCTGCTGGGTAAGGTCAGAAAACCTCTCTGGGATCCTAAATAAATCAAGGACATTTTGAATCATTTGCTGTGGAGATGCAGGAGATATAACTTAATCCTTAAACATACGGAATCCCTACGCTGTAACCTATTCCCGAGGGGTTAAGGAAGATGGTGAGGGTGGAGACAAACCAGCCTCTCCTCTGTTGTTGATGGAAATATAAATTGGTACAACCTCCATACAAGAGAGTTTGGACCAGACACAGTGGCTCATGCCTGTAATCCCAGCACTTCGGGAGTGTGAGGTGGGCAGATCGCTTGAGGTCAAGAATTTGAGACCAGCCTGGCCAACATGGCAAAATCCCATCTCTACTAAAAACACAAAAATTATCCGGGTAACTGTAATCCCACCTACTCAGGAGGCTGAGGCAGGAGAATTGCTTGAACCCAGGAGGCAGAGTTTGCAGTGAGCCACTGCACTCTAGCCTGGGTGACAAAGCGAGACTCTGTCAAAAAAAAAAAAAAAAAAAAAAAAAAAAACAGAGAAAGGGAGAATTTGGGAAGACTTTATTTTTTAAGAAATGAACGCTTTGACATGACTTTTCTATTTCTAAGAATTTATTCTACAGGTATACTCACAGACAGGTGAAATGACATATTTATAAAGTTTTCCATGCCTATAATCCCAGTACTTTGGGAGGCTGAGACAGGAGGATAACTTGAGCCCATAAGTTTGAGACCAGCCTAAGCAATATAAGGCAACCTCACCTCTACAAAAACATTAAAAATCAGCCAAATGCGGTGGCATGTGCCTGTAGTCCCAGCTACTCAGGAGGCTGAGGTGGGAAGATTTCTTGAGCCCAGTTAGGTGGCACAGGCTGCAGTGAACCTAGACTGTGCCACTGCACTCCAGCCTGGACAACACAGTGAGAAATTTTCATAAAGTTTTCCATTGCAGCATTGTTTGAAGAGCACAAGCTTAGAAGTAGTCTAAATGTTTATTAGTACAGGAATGGTTAAAATAAAAATGCTATGTCTAGTGAACAGAATACAAAGTAGCCGTAAAAAGGAATAGGCACACTAGGCACTCAGGAAGAAGGATCTCCATGTGTATCATCTGTTGCTGCATAACAAATATGTTGGCTTAAAACAACAAACATTACCTCACAGTTTCCACAGGGCAGGAATTGGGGAGTGGCTTAATTGGGTGGTTCTGGTGGAGGATCTCCCAAGAGGTTGGCATCAAGCTGTGGGCAGGGACTGCAGTCCTCTCAAGGCCTGTCGGGGGAGGACTCGGGTCTGCTTCTGAGTCTGCTCATGTCACTGTTGGCAAGTCTCAGAAGATCGGCTTCTACACTCTCAGCTGTAGGTCCCTCAGTCCCTTGCTAGCTGGGCCCCTCCCAAGGCTGCCTGAGTGTCCCGAGGACATGGCAGCTGGCTTCCCAGATAAGTGATTCATGAGATAAATGGAGAGAAAGAAAGAACGTACCCAAGATGGAAGATGCAGTTTGTTTGTAATCTAATCTCAGACATGTCAGCCCATCAAGTCCTCTGTATTCTATCTGCTAGAAGCAAGTCACTAATTCCAGCCCACAGTCAAAGGAAGGGGAGTTTAGCAGCACCTCTTGAGAGGACAAATGTCAAAGAATTTGGCAGACATATCTATAAAATCACCACATCAAGATTCTTAAGCAAAAAAAAAAAAAAAAGAAGAAGAAGAAGAAGAAAAACAGTCTGTATAGCAGGCTACTACATATGTAACAAGAGGAAAAAGAATAGTTATATGTATTTGCTTGCAGATGCATAAAATATCTCTAGAAGGATACACATACACCATAAACTGTTAACATTAGTTGCCTCCAGGGAGAACACTCTGGTAGCTTAGAAACATGAATGGGAGGGGAACTTCACACTAGGTGTCTTTATCTACCTCATGAATTTAGCACCATTGTAAATGACCTGTTTTTAAAGAAGATGGGATGCAGTCATATAGTTATTCCACTAATGTTTGCTGAGCATCATGGAGCGAGGCCAAGGGAGTGTTCATATCTTTACGGAATTTGAAGCTTCACTAGATAAACGAGACCTCAACACACTTGAAACGTGGGGAAATAATTCCTCATCAAACAAACTGAATGTGAACTGTATGGCCCAGACAAAAGGCCCTACACAGATGGTCTTGGAAGGCTGGAGAGAGGACAGATCTTAGTCAGCTTGGGTTGCTGTTACAAAAGACCATATGCTGGTGGCTTACAAACAACAGACATGTATTTCCCACCATTCTGGAGGCTGTGAAGTCCAAGATCAGGGAGCCTGCATGCTCAGATCCTGGTGAGGTGGTCTCGTCCAGGTTGCAGACTGCCAAGTTCTCATTGTATCCTCACATGGTGCAATGAGAATGACAGAGCTCTCCGGAGTTTTTTCTTTTTTCTTTTCTTTTTTTTTTTTTTGAGACAGCATCTCGCTCTGTTGCCCAGGCTGGAGTGCATGGAGTGCAGTGGCTCAATCTTGGCTCACAGCAACCTCCACCACCTGGGTTCAAGGCATTCTCCTGCCTCAGCCTCCCTAGTAGCTTGGATTAGAGACACATACCACTGCACTGGGTTACTTTTTGTATTTTTAGTAGAGACAAGGTTTCACCATGTTGGACAGGCTGGTCTCGAACTCCTGACTTCAAGTGACCCACCTGTCTTGGCCTCCCAAAGTGCTGGGATTACAGGTGTGAGCCACCATGCCCAGCCAGGCGCCCCTTTTATAAAGGCACTAATTGCATTCATGAGCTTCCACCCTCACGGCCTAATCACCTCCCAAAGGTCCTCCCTCCCAGTCCCATCGTATTCATTGATTTCAACAAATGAATTTGGGGTGGGGGGAATACAACCTTTAGTCTATAACATTACATCCTTTACCCTCCCCCCAAATATCCATGTCCTTCTTGCATGCAAAATATATTCACTGTATCCCACCAACCCCAAAAATCTTTTGTGAACATCACCTCTAACGTTTGAAGTCCAAAGTCTTATCTAAATATCATCTAACATATGGATGAGACTCAAAGCATGATTCATCCTGAGGTAAAATTCCTTTCTAACTGTGAACCTGTGAAATGAAACAAGTTCTGTGCTTTCAAAATACAATGGTGGGTCAGGCATAGGATAGACATTCCCATTAAGCAAGTCCAAATCCTAGCAAGGCAAGCTCCATGAGACTTTAAGACTTGAGAGCAATCCTCTTTGGCTTGATGTTCTGCCTTCTGCATCCACTGAGGCAGTGGTCTCACCTTTCAGGCCCACTAGAATGACAACATCACCCCCACAGCTGAAAGTGATGCCCATGCTGTGGCTTTCTGCCATGGCTCTGCCCATGCTGAAGTTCTCTTTTGGGGTGGGGTTTATGCTCCCAGGCTCTGCTAGATGGCCTTGGCCCCTGAGATCCACTGGGCATTGGTTCTAGTCTTTGAAATCAAGGTGGAGGGAGTTCTGCTCCCCAGGCCCTTGTACTCTGAGTCTGTGGTGGGAGTGGCAGCCATGATGATCTCTGAATCACCCTCAAGGTCCTTCTTCCCTTGTCTTAAAGAGTAGCTGGGCATGGTGGCTCCTGCCTGGAATCCCAGCACTTTGGGAGGCTGAGGCAGGCAGATCACGAGGTCAAGAGATCGAGACCATCCTGGCCAACATGGTGAAATCCCGTCTCTACTAAAAAATGCAAAAATTAGCCAGGCATGGTGGCGCATGCCTGTAATCCTAGCTACTTGGGAGACTGAGGCAGGAGAATCACTTGAACCTGGGAGGTAAAGGTTGCAGCGAGTCGAGATCGTGACACTGCACTCCAACCTGGCGACAGAGCAAGACTCCATCTCAAAAAAACAAAAACAAACAAACAAACAAAAAACAGTAGCACATGTTTGCAACTGAATAGTTCTATGGTCTGCTCCTAGTCCAGACTTCTCTATCCAAGAAGTGTGACAGGCTCCCTTTGCTACTCCATCACAAGAATCCCCTTTTCTCCATTGCTTGATAACATGTTCCTCATTTCTGCGTGTGAATATCGGAATAGGCTTTACTGTCCATGTGTCCACCAGCATCGTGTTCATGCTGACTTAGGTGTTCTCTAACAAGACGGAAGCTTTCTCTATAGCTCTTCTCTTTTCTTTCTGAGCTCTCGGCAGAACCACCTTTGGAATGCCACTCACGGCAATCTAGGCTTTTTCTGGCATGCCCCTCAAAACTCTCCCAGCTTTTATCCATCACCCAATTCCAAAGCTGCTTCCACATTTTTAAGTATTTGTTATAAGAGCACCAGACTTCTCAATGCCAATTTCTGTCCTAGTCATTTCAGGCTGCTATAACAAAATGTCAAAGACTGGGTGGCTTTTAAACCATTGGAATTTATTTCTCACAATTCTGAAGGCTGTAAGATCACAGTGTCAGCATGGTCAGGTTCTGGTGAGGGGTCTCTTCTGGGTTGCAGACTACTGACTTCTCAAAGTATCCTCACATGGAGGAATGAGGATGGAGAGTGTTCTGGAGTCCCTCATATAAAAGCACAAATCCCATTCATGAAGGCTCCACCCTCATGATCTCATTCACCTTCCAAAGTCCGCCATCTCCAAATCCTGTTGCTTGGGGGTTAGGATTTCAACAAATGAATTTGGTGGATATAACAGGAGAGTGCTTCAGTGGGACTGCAGTGTAAAGTGCAGGATAAGCAGAATGAAAGGATTGACAGAGGATAGGAGCTGAAAAGGGGATAAGAATGAGCCTGTGTGGGTAGAAAGGCAGAAGGAAGGTATGTGAGAAGACCTGCCCAATGCAGTTGAATGTTTGTATCCTTTGTTTATTATTTTCCCCTAACTCTGCAGCTCTGTTTCTTACTCCTGTTGCTTTGAGAGAGCTGTGGAAGACGAAAGCATTCCACATATGGTGTAAAAACTGACCTTCTTCATGTCCCTATCATAGAAAAGTCATTTTGATGCTAGAAACAGAAAGCCCATGACTTTAGGTCAAATCAAAAGGAAGTTTCCTGAAGGCTTCAGAGGAAGCTCGTGGAACCCGAGTAGAGTTGAGCCTAGTGACATGAGCTTGAACTGGAGAGTTGAGAAACCATATATGTATTGGTTTCTGCCTGCAAACCACACAATCTAGGGGGGTCCCAGAGTAGATCCTTTCTCATGGCCCTTGGAAGGAACCAGCCCTGCTGACACCTTGACCTTGGTGTTTCTACCAAGACACCTTCACCTTGATCTTGGACTTCTAGCCTCCAGAACTAGGACAACAAATATCTTTTGTTTAAGCACCTGATTTGTGATGTTTAGTTACAGTAGCTCTAGCATCTCTATACATACATAATTTATACATATGTATGGGTCTACAAGACAAGGCACACTAAAGATTGCCAGGAAACCATGTTTGTATGTATGTATGTATGTATGTATGTATGTATGCATAGAGAGAGAGAAAGGAGAGAGGGTCAGTGGGGGATGGGGAGCTGAAAAGAGGACAAGAGTGACCCTTTTGGGGGTGAGACATGTAATTATCTCACCTCTCAGGCTGCAAGGTCTCTCGGGCCTGCCTCTCTCTATACATCTGTTCCATTTCCCCCCTGCTGCTCACCTCTCCTTTATTAGTTATAGTTTCTGCTCCTCCTTTGTTAAGACTTGAATTATGTCCTCCCAAATCCATATATTGAAGTCCTAATGTCCAGTATCTCAGAATGTGACATTATTTGGAAATAGCATCATTGTAGATATAATTAATTAGGTCAAGATGAGGTCATTAGTGTGAATCCTAATCCAATATGACTGATATCCTCAAAAAGGAGCAGGGGAATTTGGACACACACACACACACACACACACACACACACACACACACGGAGACTAGCATATAAAGACGAAGACAGAGATTGGAGTGATGGGTCTAGAAGACAAGGAACACCAAAGACTGCCAGGAAAGCACACAAGCTAGTGGAGAGGCCTGAAGTAGACCCTTTCTCATGGCCCTCAGAGAGAACCAACTCTGCTGCCAGCTTGACCTTGGTATTCTCCCAAGGCACCTTCCCCTTGTTGGTGTGCAGACCCCTTCACCTTGATCTTGGACTTGTAGTCTTCAGAACTAAGACAATAAATGTATTTTGCTTAAGCCATCTGGCTTGTGGTTTTCGATTACAGCAGCTCTAGCACCCCTCACGCTGACCTGCTCCTGGCCTTGGTTTTCCATGGCAGACCTGCTCACCCAGAGCACAGCACAGGCTGACCACAGACCCTGAGTCTGTTGGCTCACACCCCACAGAGACTCTGACTGCCCAAGCTCACCTGTTTAGAGAAGAATCACCACTGAACCTGGTACCACTGTCTGTGAGAGAAATGGATAGAATTCTCTGCTATAAACCGGTCACCCAGGTCCCACGCCTGCAACAGGGATTGCAGGGGAAGAGGCAGTCAACAGAGAAGGGATGCAGCTTCCAAACCCATGTCTGCTGCACCTCAAGTGTAACACTCTCTTCTAGTTAACATATTCCTGGAGTCCCAGTTCTCAGCCTGAACAAGAGAATAACCAGTAGTATGGGGAGAACTTAGGGACACTTACTGCTCAGTGACCCCATTCATTCAAGAAGGTCAATAAAGCCTTTTATGAGACAGATATTGTGCTAGCTTCTGGAAATATAAAGTTGAAGAAGACGCTACTTTTCTGAAGGACCTCATGGCCAAGTGCAAAAGACAGACAATAGACATTAATATATTGCTGGATGCTTGATTACTGTAACTTAAGGACTTTGCAGGCATTACACAATTTGGTCCCCTTAACAGCTCGATGGGGTAGACCGCGCTATTCCTGTTTTACAGAGGAGAAATCAGAGTTGCACAGAGATGAAGAAACTTGCCTGAGGTCACACAGCTGGTAGGTGGTGGATCTGGGCTAGGAACCAGGCCTGGCTGATGCCAGAGCCCTAATCTTCAATCCCTACATGGAGCTGCATAGCATTCAGATACAGCAACAACACTTGACTGTACTGAAAAGCAGGACCAGTGCCAAACAGAGCCACAAGCTAGAAGTTCTGGGGCAACAGAGGGAGGGGCAGTCCATTATGCCAGGAACCAACAGAGATGGAAAGGCTGAGTGTAAGCAGGCCTGGATGTCTGGTTGCAGATTGACACCTGAAGAGCTGGTGGAGGCATCTCTCTGGCATCACTGGTGGGTGAGAGGCAAAGAGGGATCTCGTGCAGGAAGCTGGACAGGAAGAGATGGGTCAGGCAAAGAGATAGAGGCCTTGAACATCAGGTTGAGGAGTATAGAGTGAGAATATTAGGGTCCACAGACTTTTCTTGGCACAATATCATAATCAAAGCATTTTTAAAAGATGCCTCTGGCAGCCCTAAAAAGACAAAATATAAGAAGTTAGAAACGGGATGCCAGAGAGTATTATGGAGAGTACAGACAGAGAGGAGGGATTGAACAAAGGCAGTGACAAGGGGCTTGAAAGACAAAAGACTCCAGGTGGTGGAATACAGAGGGTGTCTTACACGGGAGAAGTAAGAGAGAAGGTGGAATCCAAGCCTTGTAGTGTCTCTTCTGTGTTTCTCCTATAGATGACTAAAATGTGCCTCTCAAAAATTTCCAATTTCTGCCCACAGTTTCTTCTCTTTTTTTTTTTTCCAGACAAAATCCCTCTGTCACCAAGGCTGGAGTGCAGTGGTGCAATCTCGGCTCACTGCAACCTCCACCTCCTGGGTTCAAGTGATTCTCCTGCCTCAGTCTCCCGAGTAGCTGGGATTACAGGCACCTGACACCATGCCCAGCTAATTTTTGTATTTTTAGTACAGATGGGGTTTCACCATGTTCATTAGGCTGGTCTCAATCTCCTCACCTCAAATGATCTGCCAACCTTGTCCTCCCAAAGTGCGGGGATTACAGGAATGAGCCACCATACCTAGCCCTCTGTCCACAGTTTCTAATGTTTTTCCTTCTATCCAACTCCCCCAGTATCGGCCTGTATGTTACAATAGCACTTGCCTGCACACATACACACAAACACACTGACTTGTCACATCTAGTACCCTTAATTATTTTACTGGAAGAATTTCTTTGATGTAAGAGAAGGTAATCAGAATATCTTTTTCAGGAAGGCAAGAACTGGTTATATTCTTGGCCTGATTCCAAACACCCAGCAAAATCTCTGGAGAGCAATTAATTAAATGGTTATCTATCTATACGTCTGGCTTAGAGATTTTTTCTATCTTCTCTCTCAGTCTCTGTCTCCTGTCCTCCCTAACCTTTTTCTTATTCCCCTTCCCCCACTTTGTACCTACTGGTTAAGAAGTTAAATTTCATTTCCCCTGGTGGTGGAACATAGCTTTGTTTTTTAAAGACACTCACAATCTAAGAGCTTTATTTTCTTTCCCCGTTTAACCATGTTGATGCTATATTTAGTAATTTTATTAAGGAGATAATTTACGTAAATTCCATACTGGTGCCCTGCTGAGTAGCGAGCTAACTAATTCTATTCTTCTTATTAGGGAAAACAGACAAACCAAATGAGATTTAAAGACTAGACAGATGAATTTGTGTCTGTGCTGAAGTCAGGCGTAGGGCCTCAGGAGACAGGTGCAGGGATGTGAGGAACAGAACATGGTGTTCCATCCACCAGCAAACAATTGATAGGAGGGAAGTAAGGTGGGAGGGAGAGGGGATAGATTTCAATAAAGGGCAAAAAATGCAGCACCAAGATTTCACCTGGGGCACAGTGGGATCCTCAGTGGGCTCTTGGAATAGCATCCGCAGATCTCAGATGAAAATGCCCCTTTTTTGCCCTCCACGACAGGTCCCAGCCACAACTCGACTAGTGCCAATGGAATAGTCTTCCCAAGAGTTTTCTGTGGCTATGTTTGCTCTCTGACATTTTCCGTCTTGTTCTCAGCTGCATCCCCATGGCAGGGAGGGACCAGATCTCTTCAATTGACACATTCAATCTCTGTCTCAGTTCCAAACACGTATACGTGGTTTTCTTAATAAATACAAGGGAACCCTACTTTCAACAAAGCCAATAAATGAAAAGGCTGCTGTGTACCACAGACATCAAGGGGTGGTTATTAGCTTTACAAAAAGACAAACTAGAGAACTCTTCCCAATCCCCAGCTCCCTCAGTGCATGGGAAATGAGATTCAATTTAGAAAAAAAAAAATTCAATTGATACACAACTTTGGAGAATGCTATGCTGTGAAAAGAAGGCACAGCGGGGCTGAGGCATTGATGATGATTAAGGAAAGGAAGAGGACACAATTTCCTTCCTTTCCAATAGGTCTGATATTAAAATGTGGTGTAGGCCTAGTACATGCCAAATGCTTTCAAACACTTCCACCATGTCTGGTCCTCGTAGGAGCCCTGGGGGAAGATTTGCTTTATGGTATAAATGAGGAAATGGAAGCTCAGAGAGGCTACGCCACTTGGACACAGCCAGGGAGGGGCAGAGCCAGCATCAGCACTTGGATCTTCTGCCTCCAAGCTTCTCCTGCCACCCCACGATTCCTTCTTTCTCAGAGGCACATTTCTGTGGGATTCTAAGGCTGCCCTTCCTTCTCTAAAAAAAAATTATTGTTGCAGAACATGAAAAGCAAACTCCCTCAAAGTCAATATACTCTTATTCTGGGAAAATAACTGTGTAATCCAGGGTCTTTTCCCTGTTTGGGCTATTAAAGATTGTAGGGAACTCTAGGGATCTCCAGCGGATTCATAGGAAACAACTCCAGCACCAGATGCAGGCAATAGACCCCAGAAGGAAAGTGGCCCGGGAGTTGACTCCCATGGGCTCCTTATTCCTTGACAAGCTCATCCTCACCCTTGTCAGCCAAATGCAGAAGTTCTTCGTGGCCAGTGCAGAGTAGCTGCCCTCCAGCATCTTTGCAGTGTGGCCAAGTAACTGAGCTCTGGCCAAGAGGATGTGAGCAAAAGTGAAGCAGCTCGTGCCACCTCCCAGGCAAGATTCTTCATGCTCCCTCCTTCTACAATGATAGATGAGGGCAGCAACCCCGGAAGACAGGTGTCTGTTCCAAGAGTGGACTCACAAGTTGAAATTTTGAGCTTTAGACAGCTGTTAATGTTACCTTAACTCACACAATCTCATGTAAAAACACAGATGGAGGCTCAGGGTAGGACTTGGGAGAAATAAGTCAGGAACTTGAACCACTGAATGTGGTAAGGCAAATGTATTAGTTCATTCTCATGGTGCTCATAAAGACATACCCAAGACTGGGTAATTTATAAAGGAAAGAGGTTTAATTGACTCACAGGTCAGCATGGCTGAGGAGCCCTCAGGAAACTTACAGTCATGGCAGAAGGGGAAGCAAACAAGTCCTTCTTCACATGGTGGCAGGAAGGAGAAGTATTGAGAACCCAGCAAAGGAGGAAGCCCCTTATAAAACAATGAGGTCTTGTGTGAACTTACTCACTATCACAAGAATAGCATGGGGGAAACCGCTCGCATGATTCAATTGCCTCCCACTGGGTCCATCCCATGACATGTGGGGATTATGAGAACTACAATTCAAGATGTATTTTCGGTGGGGACACAACCAAACCAAATCAGCAGAATAGCCAGATCACAAATCTGGGACCAGAGAGAACAAATTTAAGTCACAGCTCTACCACTTACTAGCATTTGATATTGATCAAGCTTCCATCACTATCTTCATCATAATGCATAGGTTAGAGCCAGCTGACAGACATTACCAACAGCCCTGCCTACCCACAGAAATAAACAAGTGCAGAGGAAAGACCCCAGATACTGGTGTCAGTTGGACTGATTTGAGCACCATCTCTTTGGCACTCACATACCCAGCACAGAGCCTATGCTGCTCTCCTCCCTTCCCTCCCATGCCTCCACCTCTTTTCCCAGCTGTGACTCAGCCTCAGGGTCCTCTGATAGGATAACTATGCCACCTCCACCTCCTCCTTCTTTCTTGCCCCCTCTCTCAGTTGACCAAGGGTATCCAAGTTAGGCATGAAGCAATAAAGGATATTCCCAAGGTGTATGAACAACTGTCCCTGTCTCCACTGGAGGATGGTGGCAGAATTTATGGGTTTAGTGGGTAGATTTAAGGTTTTCTGGCATTTTTCCCCACAATACAATCTGGAAAAAGTGAAAAACTGACATTTTCTAAATAACTGTCTTTTTACATCCTCAGAACCAACCCTCCCAAGGCTTTCTCTCACCTTCTCAATAGCTTTATCTCACCTTCTCAATAACTCTCTGGAGAGGGTAGCAGAGTCTAGTCTCATGGGTACGAAAACCAGTACTCAAAGCAAAGTGACTTGTCTAGGCTCACACTTCCAGGATTTAAGGCCAGATTCCTCTGACTCTGGGATTCACATACACATTTCTTACCAGACCTCTCCTACCCCCATCACCTTCTAGATGTTTTGGAAAGAAAGCCTCCAGCCTCCTGTCACACTTTCATTCTCCCTTCCCCAGTGGACTGGACTTTCTTGGTTTAGACAAGAGTTTATCATGCCACCCACTCACCTCCTTTCTATTCTTTGTTTCTCTTGGCTAATCCAGGTGATCTCAGGTGACCATGCAGTCCTCCAGGAACTAAGAGAGAAATATTGATACATCTGTTCACCCACCAGGGCTGGGACTAGGATGAGGCAAGAGATGTCCAGGGGGCAAAATGAAGGGAGGTGCTCTTTTGTAAGGGCAACCCTGGGCTTGTACATCCCTGAGAGCAAAGCTCCTTTTGATTTTGTGCCTTAGTGCCTCTCTTGCCTCATCCTAGTCCCAGCCCAGCCACCCACATCTCAATAATCACGCCCTTTTAACCCTAGAATTGCCCTTAGAGGTTGTCCTAAACTTTTCCAGGAGATAATCACTGTCATCAAACCAACATTTTCATGAAAGCCCAGTTACTCCTGTAACAAAACACCCTGATTGTGGCGTCAAATCAAACTCATCAGCCAAGACATAGTGGGAGCCCAGGCCTCCCCAGCCACTGTTGTGACCACTCATCTCCCACCTCACTGAGAAGGCACTCAGCTCTCTCTTGCTGAAGCTTCTCACACGGAGGAGACACAGGTTTCTTGGTGGAGAAGATCTGAGAGGCAGCCTCTGGGAAACGAGCAAGGGAATGAGGGAGGTGACCAGTGGGTTTATTCATATTTGTAGGAATATTCACATTGCTCTATGCCAGCTAACTTTCTGCCAGCCCCAAATCTCTTCCTTCTAAAGGCTTCCATCAGCCAGGTGTGGTGGCTTATGCACGTAATCCCAGCACTTTGGGAGGCCAAGGTGGGCAAATCACCTGAGGCCAGGAGTTTGAGACCACCCTGGCCAACACAGTCAAACCCTGTCTCTACCAAAAAATACAAAAATCAGCCGGGTGTGGTGGCAGGTACCTGTAATCCCAGCTACTCAGGAGGCTGAAGTAGGAGAATCACTTGAACCTGGGAGGCAGAGGTTGCAGTGAGCTGAGATTGCAGCACTTCACTCCAGCCTGGGTGAAAGGGTGAGACCCAGTTGCAAAAAATAATAATCATAAAATACAGATTTCCATCCTTGCTGTGTTCTCCAAGAAGCATGGTCAAGGGAGACAACTGAATAGGTTTCCATCATCTGCAAGGCTTACCCACCTGGCCTCCAAGAGACGCAGCCCTCCCCTGCCTCACCCCACCCTCCCCAGTGAAGTTTCCTCCCCAAAAGCTGCAAGCCAAACAGTGGGGGAAGCCACACAGTCTTGTTTTCTTTTTATTGTCATCATTATTGAGAAACACTATTGTTACCTTATCTCCCAATTTATTTTAAGACTATTTGTGAAAGCGTTTGAGCCGTCTGAGGGGGGAGAAAACCAATCCAGCCACAACGAATCGACTTTTGTCCTAACTGGCTCTGTGCTTTTCTGTTTAGGCAACATTGCTTTTTGTTTTGTCTTATTCTGTTTTTAATTGAGCTGTGGGGGAAGAAGAACATGACTCAAAGAAGGTAAGCAATAAACTAGAGAGCCCAGGCCTGGGAATTCTAGTTCCAGCACTCTCTGCTTGCAGAGCTCCTGGGCAAAGCATTTCAACTCTCTCCGCCTCTGTTTTACCCCCCAGAAAAATGAGAGTACGTTTCACTGTCCTGATGGTGGAGGAGCAGTTTCAGTTAACGCTCATAAAAGCTTCATGGGGGGGATTAATTACTTGAGGAACTGGGGCTGATAACCCACCTTGCTATGATGAACACCTGCTTAGTCAGCTCCTCTCCTCCCAGCCAGAGACATTGAAGGCTCCAAGGTGAACAGAGACCTTGGTGTGAAATTCAGCCTTCACGCAACCATGACCCCTGGTCAGGGGCAGTCATCTGGCCCCTGACAAGCAGAGAGAAAATGAAACATGTTTACTAAGGTATGGTCCGTACTTCCCACTTCGATCACATATTTTTCATTCAGTCTGCTGGCATTATAATCTTCACTTTCTGGACAAGAACACTGAGGTTGAAAGACGTTACACAACTTCCCCATGGCTTCACATCTTCTCAGTGACAGAATCACACCCAAGACCTTCTCAAAAGCTTTTAAAGTTTGAGGAATTACAATGTGTTGCAGAATAGGACACGCCTGGTGCAGACTTCCGATTGCCCCCTTTCCAGGAGTCCCTGGCCTTTGCTGTCCATGGTGCTAAACTTTCACCCTGTGAATGCCCCCTCTCTGCTAGCCCTTTTTGGGTCTTTTTCCTATCCTTCTTCCAGGCTGGTTTTTCCTTCACCAGTCCTGAGACCCCCCCTCCCCAGAGACCTGTGCAGCCCTGGGGGTAGTGGGGTGTCTCTTCTAGTTGCATCTGACTTCACATCTTCTCCATGTGCCAAAATCAAGGGAGAGGTATCCATGACTCTGAATAGCCACCAGAGAGCAAATCTAGGGGCCTGGACCCTTTCCCCAATGTTGTCCTGAGGCTGTCTTGACCTGAAATGTCCATCTTGTCCTCCAACCTGGCCAACTTCTCCTCTTTCAAGACCAGACTCCCAAAGCATGTCCTTCTGGAAGTCATCACAGGCCCCCTTCCCACCGGCCCTAGGGTGCAGCCTCCTCGGGGTTCCTTTGACACCCAGGACGTGCCTCTTCTATGACACCCGGACCATCAGGACAGAACTAGGTACAATGAGCTGCTGTTCCCACTGAGATAGGGACTGCAGTTTGGTTTCTTTGTGTATAACCAGCATGTAAGAGGAAGTGAACATTGCTGCGATGTGGAAGACTGGTGCTGGACTTGAAGGCAAGACACGCAGTTTTCAGGCATGAAGGGATTACAACCCAGAAAGAATCTCTCCAAGCCTCTTTGTTTCTGAGGACTTTACCCCTGAGTTGTTGTGAGGTTCAGAAGCATAAGGAGAATGTAGTTGTCCTTTGAGAATGATACCTTCTTGCTGGGGGAAGGGGGACTGGAAACATAGATAAGTGAAAAACTCATGAAGGAAGCAATCTTTTAGTCAATGGAAAGAACACATAGGCTGTAGAGATGCTAAAATGAGAATTGGGTGAGGGGGAAGTGGTGAAGGAAGGAAGGAGAGTGAATACTCAGAAGCAGCATCAATTTAGTCGACAAATTTTATTGAGCAACTACTATGTAGTAGCACTCACTATGCTAAGTGCTGGGGATAAGTCATGGTAGTTGACACCTGTAGTCTCAGCTTGGGAAGCTGAGGATTGCTTGAGCCCAGGAGTTCGAGGCTACAGTGAGCTGTAACTGCACCACTGCACTCTAGCTTGGGTGACAGAGAGAGATCCTGTCCCAAAAATAAAAATAAGTGCTGGGGATACAGGAGTAAAGAAGACAGACACAGTTCCTGCCCTCATGGTCTTACATTCTAATTAGTAAGGACAAACAATAAACTAACTAAATAAAAAATACTAGATACTTACTGATTGGGAGGAGGGATATGAAGTCAATATGCTGAGGGGACTAAAGATGGCGACGCTCCAGAGGTGGTGAGAAACAAGTCCCTTCTGAGGCGGTGACGTCTCAGCTGAGAAGACAGTGATGAGATGGAGTGGGTGGAGGAAGAGCACAGCAAACACACAGCAAGTGCAAAGGCCCTGGGAAAGGAACAAGCTCAGCATATTCAGGGAACCAAAAATAAGATCAGTATAGAAAGAGCAGAGTGAACAAGGAGAAAAGGAGGATGACATGAGGCCCAAGGCCATACGTAAGGAAGAGTGATTGGTCAATTTGGACTAGAGTTGACGTATCCAATGAGCCTGGAAAACTAATTTGGACTGAAGTTAGAAAACCTCAGACACCAAATTAAGGTGGATGAACTTCATCCATCGGGAGGAAGAATGGAGGCATGCAGGCATGAGCCAGGTCTGCTAGGTAGCCAGAGATGCCCCCAGATATTTCTCACAAAATAGGGTGACCTTGGGGAGATCAGAGCACCTGACCCAGAGCCTCAAGGCAGCAAGATAAAGGAGTGCAAGACTGTTGGGCATGTTGTATTTAGTTTTGTTGTTTTTAAAAATAGGGACAGGGTCTCACTATGTTGCCAAGGCTGGTCTCAAGCTACTGGCCTCAAGTGATCTTCCTGCCTCAGCCTCCCAAAGTGCTAAGATTACAGATGAGAGCCACCGTACTCAGCCTGCTGGGCATGTTTTACTACAGAACGTCTGGGCAGAAAGTCATCTTATTAATCTTCTTCACTAAAGGAGAAAATGAAGCCAGAGAAGGAAACTGAGAAGTAGAAGGGGGGAGAGTCAAAAGGTGTAACTCATGTTTATCAATACCTGGTTACACAGGAATGAGACCTGCGTTCTGCAATTGCCAAAGAGTTTTGTGGCTGGCATTCGGCTGCAATCCTGTGGTAGTGATCACCTGTTAACACAGAAGTGCCGTGAGACAGGTGCAGCATGGAATGCAGAACCAACACCTGTGAGGAAGTTGCCCTGGAAAATCACCTGGACCCACAGGAAATTTGCAAAAGAAAGAAATAGACTCTGCTTGTATTAAGTCCCTGAGCTAGTTGTAACTTGTTTGTTATGGCAGGATAACCTAACCTGCAATCCTGCAATGACTAATACTGAATGCAGGCACAATGACCCAATCTACTATGACTAATAAGGGCTTTGCTTGGAAATTTCTGTGAGTTTCTAGCATGCGTATGTGCATGCCCGTGTGTGTGTGTGTGTGTGTGTGTGTGTGTGTGTGTGTGTGTGTGTGTGTGTGTGTGTGCAGGGTTGCACGGGCATAGCCATGTGTGTCCACTGCTAGGGGTATATGCCTGTCTAGGTGAGTGTCCACTATGCTCCCAGGAGGGCTGTGGTGTCCTCACTGCCACTCTCTGACACCTTGGCTGAGCCTGAACAGACTCTGGGGAGCCTACCAGAGCCCACCTGGCCAGGTACCTCCGATGTGATCGCAACCTGCAGAGTTGGGGCCTGGAACCAAAAGCGGGTGTTGTCCCTCCAGATGGTCCTAGAGCATGCTGCAGAGTCCTCATTTCCAAAGGTCCCCGCCCCAACCATTTCTGTCCTTCTGAAAACCCCATCTTCCCTTAGAGCCAGAGGGAGTTGGAGGCGAAGGTCACTTCGATGCAGCAATGCTCAAGAACCTAGAAATCCAACCCCTCTCCTGCCTGCCTGCCTGCCTGCCCTCTCCAGCCCCTGGGCCCGTGGCCCTCCATGCCTGGGTCCTTAATTTATACAAACCATCTTGTAACAAGAAGGTCACCTCGTTTTATAATAAGAAAGTCACTCCTTACCTCACTTGTTTCTCATTATAACTCAGGAAGGGAGGCTGGACAGGAAAGGTAAACCCACTTCGCAGAGGAAGCAAACAAGGCACGCTCCAGAGGCCAGGCTGTGGAATCCCAACAGCTTTCAAGAGGAGGAGGCAGGAGCCTGAGCCCCCTTCACCCACCATCTCCGGTGTTCCTTTTCACATACCTTCCTGGATGGGTACCAGTTAGCCAAGAAAAACAAATAAATGCTAAATTTTCCACTTCTCTGAAAGCATTTTTGGCACCCCCTACACAATGCCAACAAGAAGAGAAGGAGAAAAGAAATCATTCCATCAATAGCTCTGGCTTCCTTGGGTACAATTCTAATTAAAGTTAGACTGCCAGGGGCCTTCTGGAAAGGGCTAAAAATAAACTAAGAGCGTTTTTAGATTGGGGGAAGAGTGTTTAGCGGGGAGGCTGCGGAGTGGGGAAGTGGGTGTGCGGCCGAGCAGGGTACGAGGCCCTGGGGAGACAAGCTTGGTTGTGACTGAATGAAGGGAAGAGCTGTCCCTAGCCTCTCCCTGCATTCATTTCTCTTTTCCTCCTTGCCTTCCCCTTTGAATAATGTGTTTTCGCTGCTACTTCAATCTCAGCCCATGCTCTCCACATTAACATGTATATTACTTGGTTAAGGGCTATCTGGCCGGTTGGTTCTAAATAACTGGAAAATGACAGGAAGGTGATGGGGGCAGGATGAATGAGGGGCTCGTCAAAAGCTCTCGACTGCCTTTGTCGTTTATAAACAAATGCCCAACTGAGTTCCACAATTCCGATTGCAGCTGCACTCTCCTAAATAGAGTGGGGTGGAGCCCGCCTGGGTTTACCTCCTTGACCTCTCCCTCCCCAGGTCCTAGCCCTGGACCATGAAGCCCAGGCATTCTCTCACAACCATCACCTTGTACTTACTCTGAGCCAGGCATCATGCTGAGCAGTGAAGGCCACAGTCACTGACCTCAGAGAGCTTATAGCCTCTGGAGACAGACACTGATCCCAAGTCGTGTTTGGCACATTAAGCCCTGAGACATGGTATGGCCAGGGGGCTGGGTGCTCTGAGGACACTGACCAGGGGCATCCGTTCAGATGGGCTCTGATCCAGGAAGGCTTCCTGGAGGAAGTGACCCCTGATTGAAGCATAAATAAGTGTTAGCCCAATGAATTAGTAATCCAAGGCCACTGTCCCCTCACCCCAGGGACCAATGCATTATGCTGTTTAATTTCTCTCATGGCATTTTCCACTTATAAACACACACACTTGCATACCTAATGACATAAATTCAAAATACATACATATTTTGGTTGTTTGCTCTCTTTCTAAGGTGTCTCCCTCCACTATAATGCAAGCTCCAAGGGGCCAAAAACGCTGTGTCTTGTTGACTGCTATAACTTTGGCAACTCACACTATGCCTGGCATATAAAGAGAGCACAATTATTATTTACTGGACGGATGGATGGATGGATGGATGGATGGATGGATGGATGGATGGGAGGGGGTGTTTGAAGCAGAGGGACCAGGATCTGCAAAAGCATGGACTCAGGAGACCAGGCAGGGTTTTCTGAATGATTCAAACCATTCAAGTCTGGGGCATTGGGTGCCCTGAGGGATCGATCGGTAAGAGACAAAACAGCTGAGGTATTCCAAGGCCAGCACAGTCAGACCTCGTGGGCTACTCTAAGGAGATCAGACTTTAACTTCAGGGTAGCGGGGAGCCATGGGAGGATTTTAAGCAGGGAGGAATGTGATCAGGTTTGCTCTTCAGAAAGACTATACTTGTGGGAGATGAGAGGATAGGTTAAAGGAACAATGGAAACTGAGAAACTAGCTGGGAAACTATTAGCAAGAGTCCAGGAGACAGAGTCTGAGTGCAGGACAGGTGCAGTTGCCCTCCACTTACAGAACAGCCTGGTGCTTTTGAGTAGCCAGGAGTTGGCTGAGCAGCAGGGCCTGGACTCTGGGCTGGCTGGACTCACTAAGTCCCTGGGCAAGTCACGGATCCTGGCTGCTCATTGGAAACACTCTGGAGGGACTAAAAGGAAGGCCACAGAAGAAAATAATTCCCAGTTGACAGTGGAGTGCCCAGCGCACTTGACCATGAGATTTTCCCTCTGATTGAGCTTCCACGAGTCTCCCCAACTACTGTCATCTGGGGTAAAAATAATGACAATTGCAAACAGTTTCAGGGCACTCCTATGCCAGGGATATGTTCTAAGCATTTGGCGTGTCTGATTTAAGCTTCACATGTTCTTGAAAGCACCTGGCTCCATAGTCACTGCTCCATGGGCAACAGCCGCACAGCTATCTTTTGCTGTTGTCGTTCTCATTAACATTATCAGCTTATCATCATCCATCCTTATAAGAGACACACATGAAGGACAGATATTATCATTCCTTGAGTCACAGGTATGGAAACTGTGGTTCAAAGGGCATATGAGGCTGGGCACAGTGGCTCACTCCTATAATCCCAACACTAGGAGGCTAAGGTGGGAGGATCACTTAAGCTCAGGAGTTTGAGACCAGCTAGGGCAACATAGCAAGACCCCATCTCTATTAAAAAATAGAAAAATTAGCTGGTCATGGTGGCACGCACCTGTAGTCCCAGCTACTCAGGAGGTGGAGGTTGGGAGGATTGCTCAAGTCCAGCAGGTCAAGATTAAGGCTGCAGTGAGCTGGGATATCGCACCACTCCACTCCAGCCTGGGCAAGGGTGTGAGACCCTGTCTCAAAAACAAACAACAACAACAACAAAAACAGGATATGTGACTTTCTCAAAGGCCTATAGACAACAAGGGACAGAGTAACTGTAGAATCCAGTTAATAAGACTAACTCCAGGACTATAAACAGAAAGCGACTTTTAACACAGGCCCCGGCACCAGGCCAGGGTCTGCCCATAGTCTCTCTGAATGACGCTCCATAAACCTGTACAGTGAGTCTTCCTATCCAACCTCTGTTTGCAAATGAGAAAATGGAGATTCAGAAGGTTGAGAAATTTACCTAAAATCATACAGCGAGTATGAGTTCGAGCCAGAACGTAATACCAAATGATTCAGACTCCAGGGTCCACGTTCCTCCAATTCCATCAGTGGGATTCTGAGTGCAGATTCCCTCCATTCACCCATTCCTTCCACAATGACTTATTTCACCTCTACTGCATGCAGAGGGCTGAGGTCTGCACCTGAGTATGTTCTCCATCCTTCCAGAGGATAGATGATTGGTGCTGCAGGTGGTGGTCTGCAGTGACTCTGATCTCAAGAGCTGGGGCACACTGCACAGCTTGCATGATAATGCCATGCAGAAGCAGAGACACATCCCTGGTCACTGCCCTCCCTGGTTTCCCCGAAGAGCTAGTGCTGCCTGTAAAACATTTTCCTTTCAACCCTGAGACTTCAGGTGAAATGCTGATGCTAATCGTCTTCCAGACACACTCATCCCCCCTGCTGTCTGCATTGCCAACGGGTAGCACAAGACAGAGTACAAGGTGCTCCCCATGCGGCTGCTGTGCTTTGGACCCAGATGATCCCCCTCTATGACTGTTGGATGGGTTACTTTACCTCTCTGAGCCTCAGTGTTCTTCCTTATAAAATTGGGGGAATAAGTTACACTTCCCTGGATTGAGGCTCATTGGTGATTTTTGAACCGAATTTCTGAGCCTCATTCATGAGGCCCCTGCATTCTTTTCTTCTCAGGAGCTTCTGAGGAAGGCCCAGTCTTGGGCAAAGTCAGAGTATTCTGCATCTTCCAGCCCAGAATTTGATGGGTGTCTTCCTGGTCTGTCCTGATGTCTGTGATGTCAGCAGGGCCAGCCTGTTGCTGCAAATACAATGTGTCTGATGTTCCATTCCTGCCCAGGTGTGCAACCTTTGGAACCCCTTAAGGCTCCTCCCTCTCCTCCTGCACACAGAAGTCTTGGGCCAGGTCTCTGGGAATCTTTCAGCTGTTGCATCCACATGCTAAGACTGGGGAAAGATGACCAGGCATGGTGGCTCACTTCTATAACCCCAACATTTGAGGAGGCCAAGGCAGGAGGATCACTTGATCCCGGGAGTTCAAGACCAGCCTAGGCAACATAGTGAGACCCCATCTCTATAAAAAATAGAAAAAAGGCTAGGTATGGTGGCTCATGCCTGTAATCCCAGCACTTTGGGAGGCCGAGGCGGGTGGATCACGAGGTCAAGAGATCGAGACCATCCTGGCCAACATGGTGAAACCCCATCTCTACTAAAAATACAAAAATTAGCCAGGTGTGGTGGTGGGCACCTATAGTCCCAGCTACTTGGGAGGCTGAGGCAGGAGAATCATTTGAACCTGGGAGGCAGAGGTTGCAGTGAGCCAAGATTGCGCCACTACACTCCAGCCTGGCGACAGAGTGAGACTCTGTCTCAAAAAAAAAAGAAAAGAAAAGAATCAGGCAGATGTGGTGGTGCACGCCTGTAGTCTCAGCTACTCAGGAGGCTGAGGTGAGAGGATCACTTGAGCTTGCAAGGTGGAGGCTGCAGTGAGCCGTGATCATGCTACTGCACTCCAGCCAGGGTGACAGAGTGAAACCTTGTCTCAGAATAACAGAGAGAGAGAGAGAGAGAGAGAGAGAAAGAGAGAGAGAGAGACTGGGGACAGAGGGGGCGGGGAGCCAGCACCAGTGGCTTTCTTCTGTCTTCTCTTTAAAAGCAACTGCTTCTGGGAGAAGTGACATATTATTCATCTCTTAAATTAAAGTATGTTTTAATGTCTTCTGTGGCAACTGCCTTTCAATCTTGCTATCTCGAGATGTTCCCGCCAAACGGGGAGAGAAAGAGGGGGACAGCAAGCTAAAAGATAAAACTGTAGGCCATCAGATCAAATCATTAAAGGGATCATACGAATTAGCCCATCTTCATCACTTTCCTCAAATGCTTGTCAGCAACAAATATTTAATGAGCACCTGCTAAGCACAAGCTGCTTTGCAAGGTACAAAAGAGGCCCCCTGTCTTCAGAAGGCCTATATCGAGGATAGAACAACGGGATGCATCTTCATGAAAAAAAAAAAAAAGCTGAAAATTGAGAGCTCGATGCCTCTGGGGTGAACAAGGAGACAGAGGGTGATATAAGTTTAGCACCCGGGCTGAGGAGCACTGCTTTGTTTGCCAGCTCTCCACACCCTGAGCAAGCTTCTATCGTGTGTCCTCGCCTTTCCCCAGGACCTGAGAGGACCTCCCAGCCCACTCTGCCTTCAGCCTCTGTCCAGCCCCATCTAAAGGCCCCCACAAGGAAGTGCACACAATGCAGGTTAGATCTTTCACTCCCTCCTGAATATAGCTTCTCACTTGCTACAGAAAAGGCTCCGAACTCGTTGGCAATGGGATGGTCCAGAAATCCTCCTCTCTCTCGGAACTAACCTGCCCACGAGCATGTTCTGTTCACACTGTTTCTTCTATCAGCCTTGGAAAGCATCTTCCCCACTCTCCCCAGCCTCCTTCTCCTCCTCTTCTTACTTATAAAAATCTGGCTCACCCTCGAGGCACAATGTAAATGACATGGATGTGGGGAGGCCATGTCATATCTGACTGTGTTTCCCGGGCTCTCACCATTACACAGGGATCACACTGGGATGTGTGTCTGTGGATCAGGAGCACTGGTGGACCTCAGGGCTTGTCAGGGATATAGAGTCTCAGGCCTTGCCCCAGAACCACTGAAGCACACTCTGTGTTAACAAAATTATTGGCTGCATGTGATGGCTCACGCCTGTAATCCCAGCACTCTGGAAGGCCAAGGTAGAAGGATTGCTTGAGGTTAGGAGTTCAAGATCAGCCTGCCCAACATGGTGAAACCCCATCTCTCCTAAAAATACAACAACAAATACAAACCTAGCTGGGCATGGTGGCATGCACCTGTAGTCCCAGCTACTTGGGAAGCTGAGACAGGAGAATCTCTTGAACCCAGGAGGCAGAGGTTGCAGTGGGCTGAGATCACACCATTGCACTCCAGCCTGCATGACAGAGCAACTGTGTCTTTAAAAAAAAAAAAAAAAAAAATCCATGAGTGCTTCATATGCAAAAAAAAGTGTGACAAGTTCTATCTAGAGAACGCCTTGTACACAGTGCCTCGCACATTGCAGTCATTCAGGAGGCGTTTGTTGAGTGAATAAGTGAGTGAATCCAGGAAAGATCATCAAAGCCCAGTCATGGTTTCACCCACAGCCATTCCTGAAACCCAGAGATGCTTCTTAACTGTTTAAATAGAGTTATCGACACAACCCAAGAACCTCCCACACTCTCCTCTCACTTTATTTCTCCACTTCCTCCTCCAGAATCAGGCACCTCCCACCCCCCATGGACAGCCACATCCCAAGCTCAAAAATGTAATTAGAAAAAATAGTTTTTACAGCAGCTCATCTATAACCCACCCTATAGCCCTGCTTTTGTGGAAGGAGGTAGTCCATCAGGGAGTGTGACTGATGGGCCAACCAGCAGACCACGGCAGGGAGGAAGCCCGGCTCCCATCCGTCATCCCTTCTCCCTCGATCACCCTGCAGACCGCACAGCAATGCAGAAAAGGCCCCCTCCAGGCCTGCAGGAGGCTGGCGGCTCTTCATCAACCTCAGCACTGCTTCTCCCACACACACTACCTCATGCTCCTTGTAACTTCCAGCAGAAGAGTCTTCCACAACGACTGCTGGGGAAATCCCGGGGAGACAGGCCTGCCATCCAGCATAACAAGGAAGGCAGGTTACCTCTTAACCATTATTCCCCCTCACTCTCATCCCACCCCAAACACCTGGGAAACCCCACAGATGGGCAGTCGGCCTTACCCTACAGCAAACACCAATCACCCGCTGAAAATAAGGCACTGACCTGTGGACTGTTAGAGTCAAAAAGTCTCATGAAGACCACTCACATTCCAAACTCCATTTTCCATACATCAGCCATGGACTCATGCTACACATTTTGCGGAATACAAACAACAACAACAAAAAGCAATATATTATTTATGTTACTTTGACTTCATGTAATGTTTTGCTCCCATCAAATTGTTTTCATATCCATTATCTCTTGAGTCAGGCAGACAGGAACTGTTATCACCATTTCACAGATGGAGAACCTGAGATGCAGAGAGGTTAAGCCTCTTCCCGTTTTTTGTGATTTATACCCTCCCTATGTTCAGAAAGGATTTTCTACAGCTTAAAATAAAATGATATTTACATAATGACTCGCATTTGAAGTTTAACTGTAGAAACATTTCCACATTTGGTCAAAAACTACGTGCAGAACACATGTTATGACAATCGAAGTACTTCAATTTATGAAGAAAATCACCATTTGCAGGTTTTATTTGCTCAATAAACTTATATTGAACATTTAAAAAAACATAACAACTGTACTTGCATACATGTGAATATAAAATAAAGATGTAAAAGGAATCAGAAATCATCTAGGCAAAGGAGGAGATTTTTGTGCCAAGAGCCAGAAACAGACTCTTCACTATACCTAGCCATAAATTGGCCTCTGGGCTTCCTAGCAGGCAAAGTAAAAAAAGGAACACAACGTGTTGCAAGCCATTACTGTCAGATGAAAGAAAGAGAGCACATTTATTCAGAAGAAACAACTGTTTCCTGGCATTGAGTTCTAAACAAAAGTTATCAGTGGAGTTACAGGCAAATGAAATGGAGTAAGATATTCAGTTGTCTCTTCAGCAGTGACCATCGATGGATATGGAAATGTCCTTCATACCAAGACTTTTCAGTTGAATATTAAGTGAGATGCAGTGCCCTGCTCCAGAACAAACATCTCATAGAGACCTCCTAGATTCTTTGATCCTCTGTACCTATTGTATAAACTCCTTCCCTCTCTTTCTCAGCCAAAAGTTTTTAAAGAATAGTCTTCAATCAGCCAGCTGCAGTGGTTCACGCCTCTAATCCCAGCACTTTGGGAGGCCAAGGTGAGTGAATCAAGAGGTCAGGAGTTTGAGACCAGCTTGGCCAACATGGTGAAACCCCATCTCTACTAAAAACACAGAAAATTAGCTGGCCGTGGTGGCAGGCGCCTGTAATCCCAGCTACTCGGGAGGCTGAGGTAGGAGAATCACTTCAACCCAAGAGGTGGAGGTTACAGTGAGCCAAGATTGGGCCACTGCACTCCAACCTAGGCAACAGTGCAAGACTCCGTCTCAAAAAAGAAAAAAAAAAAAAAGAACAGTCTTCATTCAAAGATCCTATTTCCTTGTCTCCGATTTACTCCTTAATTTATTAAGCCAAACGTCTGCCCCAACTCTCCCCTGAAGATGGCTCTTCATAATGAATTCCTGGTCCCAGAGGAATCGGGAAATGGGCTCACCCTAGTGAACTCCTATAACAACATACCAGAGACCAGTGACTTCAACAACAGACTTTTTTCTCCCTGTTCTGGTGTCTAGGAAGTCCAAGATGAAGGTCCCAGCCTTGGTCTTGTTTTCTGCATCCTGGCTTAGACAGCCACCTTCTCCCTGTGTCCTCGCAGGGCTGATATGTGGTCTTGGGCATTAGGGGAGAGCTTTAGTCTCTTGTTACTGGGACTCTAATCTCATCATGAGAACTCCACCCTCATCTAAACCTCATTACCTCCCAAAGGCCCCACCTCCAAACACCATCACATTAGGGAATAGGGCCTCAAAATGTGAATTTGGGGGAAGTACAAACATTCAGTCCATAACACTGCCCTTCAGTTTCCTTTGCTACATTCCTGTCCTTGGCTCTGGGAGAGCCCACTGCCTCAGTTCTCTTCTCCTGACATTCTGGTTTTTTCTTCGACTCCCTGATGGACTGTTGCTTCTCCTTCTGATGTCCCCAGCCCCCTGGACACCTTGTCTCTGGGGAAAGCTTAGGCACTCTCAGTGTGGACACCACTCCAAGATGAGGAGCCTCAAGTCCCCACCTCCAGCCAGCCTTTTCCCTCCCTCCTCCCTCAGACCCATTCACACACAATCACCCGCTGGACATCTCCACCCAAGTTCCCAAGTCTCTGACTCAGCCTTCCCAAATGAAATGACCGCTGCCATCCCTTGCCCCACTCCCACACACCAGCTCCTCCCAGAGTCTCTGGCTCAGTCTGGGTCACCTCCCTCTCCTGCCTTTCCAGAGCCAACCAACAATCTCTCCCACAGCTACTTCCTAAACATTTTTTAAAGGTGTCCTTTCCTCTCCTTCCCTTCTCCCCGGAGACTACTGCTACGGCCTCCCAGTTCACCTCCTGGCCTTCCTCAAGTCCATCCCTCAAACTGATGCTAGAAGAAACACACATTAGAACATGCACTTCACCTCCTCTGTTTAAAATTTTTAAATGGACCCTCATCGCTTACAAGATAAACTCCCAACCTGCCCTCCCATGGCCTACGAAATCCTCCAGGATCCATCCCAAACTCATCTCAAAGCACTCGCTGCCCAGAGTGTAGCAGCAATAAATTCACATGGATGCCGGCCTCTGGCAAATGCAGCCCCTCCCAAAATGCACGTCTCACAACTCGAAGCTGCTTGCCTTTGCTTCAGCAACTCCTCTACCTCTGATTTCCTGCTTCTTTCTTTTCTCCTCCTCTTTTAGCTTCTCTCACTCAGGTCAACTGCCCCAACTGCCAACTCAAGGCAGCTCCCTTTATCCTCTCAGGCTGGGAAGAGGGCCCTTCTCCGTGTTCCCTCCATCTCTCTGCTGTCTCGATCACAGCACTACCTCAGTGCCTGTGTTGTGTGTCTGTCTCGTCAGAGATAATAAGCAATTTCTGTGCCAACCTTTCCTTTCATCATTTCTGTCGTTCCCTAACCTCTAACTGGATGCCGGGCACAGAGCTCACATCGAAGGTCTGATGAATAAGTGAATGTAGGAATGAACAAAGGGATGGTTGATTTATGGGAGAATTGGGACTGGAATCCAGAGCTCCTTAATTTAACATCAAAACTTTTTCTCTTCCACTCCCTGGCTGACAGTCCAGAGGGCTATTATAGTCTCTCTCTTCGGCTGGAGAAGGGGAAGGCTGTGTGTGTACAGAGAGCAAGAGAGATCATCAGGGTGAAAAATGTGTAACCAGCCTAAGTAGCTGGGTAGGCCTCTAGAGGACTCAGTTGGAAGTTGATTATGGTCAACAGCGAGTGGAAGGACAGAGGCCCAGCCAGGACTTGGGGGACAAAGAAACCATGTCAAAGACTTGGGGGTGGTGGGCTTTTGAAGGGAGGGAAGAAGGTAGAGCTTCAAGAGTGGGAAGGCTGTCTGGAAGAAGCTAGACCAGACTTCAGAAGAGTTGAGGAGGGAAGTCATGGGAAAGACATGAAAGATAGAGCCAGGCTTAGAGTATGACAAGGAAGTTTCAAGGAAGGATGAGGGGCATGGTGTTGGGCAGGGGCTTGAGGACAAGGGTCCAGGGAGGGAGCTGATGGCTTGTAGGCTGCCAGGTGACCATAGGCCTGCAGAGACAAGAAAGTACATGTCTAGGGAGGTCTTGGGATGGCAAGGACTCGCCCATCTGTCTACCCATCTCCTTTCTTTTCCTTCTCCTTTTTCTTGTTTTACTGGGTGAAAATGTAGCAAAACCTAATTGTTTCCTCTGCTCAGTTGCAGTAACAAAATTACACTGATAATTCACCGATTCTGCAAGAAGCACACATCTGGGGGTATCTTTGCTCTTTAAAGCCTGTGTAGCTGGGGACACTGGATAGGCGGCTGCAGGGATAGTGAGGGCCCCTCACCCTGATACTGGCCCCAGTCATTCTGCCTTTCCAGGAGGTTCTTTCAACCAGGCTGTCAGCCAGACAGAAAGTTGCTCAGGGCTCAAAAGCAGAGAATTAATCTCAGGCTGGAGAGATGCCTGGTGGGGAGGTAGAAACTGGGAACCATTTCTCTCCTCTGAGCCTGTTCCTTTCTTTTATGACAATTGCATCAATCCAAACTCAGGAGACTTATATTTCAGTCTTGGTTTTTCCAGTAACTCCTTGCGGTTTGGGGGCCCCTTACCTTCCCATGGATAAGATGAAATTATGATTGAAAACCTCTGATGTCCCTGCACTGTGGGGAGGGTGAACAGTGCTGCTGTTCACATCCTCTGAGACCCATAAATCCTGTATTCCCCAGGGTTAAACACAGTGAATAGTGTGATTCTTGTCCCCATGTAAGACCCAGGAAAGGATGCTGTGTAAACCAGGTTGAAGCAGATCCCCGAGTGGTCTGCAATATCAAATTAGATATCAACAACGATAACATTTCTATAACTACGGATTGAGTTTAATGAGAAATTTGAAACAGTGCTGCCCTCTCACCCTCCCTGAAAGCCTTGGGTTCCACTCAGTCAATCCCTTCCTGGCATGCAAAGCTAATACCTGAAGTACTGAGATTTCAGCCAACCTCAGCTCCAGCTTCATGCTACCTAAGTCTCATCCTGGGATCCCTCCATCCTGAAATTTAGTCTTGCAGGTCCCCAAACTTGTGTAAGGCCCTGTAGGGAGGCAGGGATACCAAGAGATGAGCTGTCCAGCTGGGGGAGGAGCTTAAGCAATGGTCATCAAAGCACAGGGAAGTGTGGTCTGTTGGTCCCGATAACCAAGGCATGGGTGGTCACAGTGGCAGGTCATTGAGGGCAGGCATCCTCTGAGAGGAATTCGTGGAAAGGCAGAAGTCAGTTTGGATCTGGAAGGACTTAGGTAAGTGAAGGGAAGAAAGGAAGGCAATGGGGCCGGGCGCTGTGGCTCACACCTGTAATCCCAGCAGTTTGGGAGGCCGAGGCAGGCAGATCACTTGAGGCCAGGAGTTCGAGACCAGTCTGGCTAACATGATGAAATCCCGTCTCTGGTAAAAATACAAAAATCAGCCAGGTGTAATAGTGTGCACCTGTAATGCCAGCTACTTGGCATGAGAATCACTTGAACCCAGGAGGTGAAGGTTGCAGTGAGCTGAGATTGCACCACTGCACTCCAGCCTGGGTGACTGAGTGAGACTGTTTCAAAAAAAAAAAAAGAAGGCGATGCAGGAAAGAGAAGCTCAAAAAAAAAAAAAAAAGGCAAAAACTTATGAATGAGAACTTACAAGGTATTCACAAATAAGACCGTCTGAGTAAGATGGTGCTCAGTTATACAAGGCTTTGAAAGTCAAACAAGGGAGTGTGGGACTCACTACAGAGACACATGTAGCAAGAGCACCAGCTTTGGATTCAGTTGGCCTGGGTTTGGCTTCTGCCTCAGCTTGCACATTGGGTACCCTTGGGGACCTTACTTAACCTTTCCAAGATTTTTCTCAAATGCTTGTTCTCAGGGTACTTTTTGAGGTGCCTTCATATCTTACTGCCCCCTTCTTTCCCAGAGCAAAGCAGTCAGCACACAGCCAAGATGGATTCACCCCCAACCTCTCCGGGTGAGAGGAAAACCTTCGGAACCTTCTCAGGGCTGTGGGGGAAGATTCTCAGGTCCAGGGCCACTTACTCGGCCTTGAGCAGATGCCAAACCATTTGGATAATGAAGAGTGTGTTGGTCTTGCTAAGGGAGCTCTCAGGTTATAAGCAGGGGTTAGTGCCCGGACGTACGGCCAGTGAATGAAAATAATGATGATATGATGCTGTGTTCATAACATATTACATGCACTTCATATGCACCAGACACTGCTAAATGCTATGCATTAATTATGTCATTTAATCCTAAAAAGCACTCTGTGAGATGGGTACTACTGTGATTTCCATTTCATATATAAGAAAACTAAAGCACAAGAGAGATTAAGTAATTTGTCCAAGATGACATATCCAAAATGCATTAGAGATAGATTCTGATCCTAGGCAGTCAAACTTCATACATACACTTTTTTTTTTTCTTTCAGGACTGTCACCCAGGCCGGAGTGCAGGGGCTCAATCATAGCTCACTGCAGCTTCAAGCTCCTGGGTGTAAGCGCTTTTCCTGCCTTAGCCTCCCAAGTAGCTGAAACTACACAGGTGTATGCCAATTTTTTTAACTTGGCTATTTTCATTTTATTTTATTTTATATTTTTTAGTTTTGTTGTAGAGACAGGGTCTCACTACATTGCCTAGGCTGGTCTCGAACTCCCAGGCTCAAGCAATCCTCCTGGCTTTGGCCCCTCAAAGTTCTGGGATTACACACATGGGCCACTGTGCTGGCCACACCTAAACTCTTAACCACTTCATTGGGCAGACTGGAGCCTCACAAGACTCTGGTCACTTTTGAAAAGCTGGAGTTCCCAGGGCTTCCCATCACAGTGGACGTTAGCTGTTTGGGAGCACCTGGACATCCATCCCTTGCCTTATTCTGTTAACAGTGCTCCCACTGCCACTTTTTAGAGAACTGCTCCTCCCTCTCCTGGTTCCTTTCACTTTGACAGAGCAGCCAATCAGGGCTCCTCATCCCCTAGGGCTTGGACTCTAACCCAGGCTGGACCGATCAGAGTTCCTCCCCGGAACTGTCACAAACTGGAGATGAAGAAAGTGCTCATTCTTTCTCCTTGGGTTTCCAGGTATAAGGATGTTACTTCAGAATTTCCCATGGCTGGGTCTTTAATCAGATGGAAAACATGAGAGAAGGGAGTCAACACAGAGATGGACACTGACTTGAGAAAGAAAAGGAGAAAGACAGGAGGTCTGAGTAAGAGGGTGGGAGAAGGAAAGTTTCTGTCTGTCTTATGCTACCTTTATTTCTGCTTATTTGAAGATTGGTTATGCTTTTTCCTTAAGCTAATACGAATTGGGTTTCTGTCACTTGAAACTGAAAGAGCCCTCGATGATGTGCCAGCCCACCTAAAAGATTTTAGAGATCTCATATCTGCTGTCTCTTAGACCCAGCATCCCTTGGAAATGTATTTGAATGCAACCCTAACTGTTTTGTTTTTGTTTTGAGACAGTCTGGCCCTGTTGCAGGCTGGAGTGCGCTGCTGCAATCTCAATTCACTGCAACCTCCATCTCCCAGGTTCAAGTGATTCTCCCGTCGTGGCCTCCGGAGCAGCTGGGATTACAGGTGCACACCACCATACCTGGCTAATTTTTGTATTTTTATAGAGATGAGGTTTCATCATGTTGGCCAGGTTGGTCTTGAACTCCTGACCTCAAGCAATCCGCCCACCTCGGCCTCCCAAAGTGCTGGGATCGAAGGCATGAGCCACTGTGCCCAGCCCAACCCTTTTTATGTCCATGGCTATTACATAGGGGTACAGACTTTTCAATATCTCATCATAGACCTGAGGTTAAGATGATCACTGAAAGATGATCCACTGCAGTGCCTTTGGCCCTAATCACAAGAATGACTTTGTTGATTAGAGTGATCTTATCACCACTGACTTGTTGAATGCTTACTCTGTGTCAGCATGCTTTATCTCATATAATGCCCATATCGGTTCCATGAGAGAAAGCCTATTATTATTCCCATTGAACAGATGAAGAATCTGAGGAACAGAGAGGGTTAAGGAACAGCAGGCATGTGGCACAGTGGAGGTTCAAACCCAGATGTGCATGACTCTTTAGAGTCCCAGCACCATGCACGGCAATCTCTCAGGTGCCATCTGAACATCATGCTACACGAAACTTGTGACAACCAGTGAAACAGAATACAAAAACA
This sequence comes from Macaca mulatta, assembly GCF_049350105.2. NCBI lineage: Eukaryota > Metazoa > Chordata > Mammalia > Primates > Cercopithecidae > Macaca > Macaca mulatta. Next base: position 22,074,595 of record NC_133413.1, on the reverse strand, counting down.
ACCCAAGCTGAGACAGGCAAGTCAGCTGCCATCTTCTGATGGTCAAAGGAGGAGGAAAAAAAGAAAAGCTCCAAGAATATCGGCTTCAAAAAACAAAGTACAGGAACATAAACATTACAATAAGCCTCAGAAAAAGACTATATTTTGGAGAACCTGTTATTTAAACAGTTGTCATTTTGCTGATCCAAATATCCAGTTGTAAGATATCAGCCCCATCTCAGATCTTTGTGATCAAATGGACTAAAAGCAATGCCATCAAACAATGTCCCTAATCTGGCTGTCGGCAGATGCCCCACTCCAAGAGGTGTGAGTACTCAGACCTCCAGTAGCTACACCATTGAATCAAAATGGCGTTGCCAAGCTGGGATGGGTGGGAATCATGCAGATGGAAGAGAAGTCCTCTGAGAAACCCCATATGATGGATGGGACCCTGTTACACATCATTTCCTGGGGTGACAAGATAATGTGCCTCCTTTGCTTGTGTTCTCTTTCCCCAGCACACATGCACACTGACCACTCTCCGCCCCAGTTGTGGTGCCGTTTAACCACTCCTATGACTGAATTTCCCCAAGTCTGAGGCCTCTGTTGGCCCCTATGACTTGCTGCAGAAAGATACCATCTGTTCTCACAGCCGGCCAGACATCCATCAGAGCCTCTATGCTTCAGCAGTGGGAGGCAGCATGGAAGCAAGAGTGAGGACACGTTCCCCTGCAAGACCCTGGAGCCCCTCCTGCATTCTCCATATGCCAGCCTACCAGGCAGCCTGCATCAAAACGCCTCCAATTAGCCATCAAGGACACACCCTTCCCAAATACTGCCCAACAGGAAAAGGCAAGATCGTTAAGACTGCACCATGACATTCAGAAGCTTTTGCCACCCCTCTTGGTTGAATTTATTTATAACTCTTTCTCTCTCCATCCCTTTTCCCTCCATCCTTCCCATGTCCTCCTATGACTTCTACATCCACATACTTGATCCATGAAACACCCTCACTTCCCAGGGTCATGACATCATCTTCAATAATCAGCTCAGTAATCATCTCAGCCCTACCTCAGCCAACCACTCCCATGTTCATAACCTGGATCTTGTCATTACCTCTAATATTGTGTCCCACCTCTGATATCCTGATAACCAACATCCAACTCTGGCCATCACCTCCAAATTTCCAGTTTACTCTCTCTGGTGCTTCTATTTCAATAATTTTTGACCCTCCAGGATTTCCAGATCATAGGTCCTGTGTGCACTGGCCATCACACCTTTCCATTCCTGTTTTCATTCCACAGTCCCTTACTAAAATCAATCCCTTGCATAAACTATCCTTTGTCTCCTTCTTTTTCCATTTTGGAAGCCATCCTGGCAAAGCTTCCAATCTTTGGCTAAATACTTGCATCCAGGTGAACAGAAATAATGAAAAAGGAGCAAACACCTTGAGTGGTCTCATCTGGAGTCCATGACCACAAGCCTCGAGGAGGTGGGCATTCCTACTACATCTTCCTGTGCATTTCACTCTCCTACTCTGTGCAGTGAGCATCTCACAACTTGTCACTACTCAAATCTCCAGTAGCCCTCTGCGCTTCTTCACTCTCGAATGCTGGTCTATTTCACTGAGAACATAGAAGCAATCAGATAATTATTTATCTTCCCCTAACCACACAATTCCCAGCCTCTGCACCAACAGGCTCTGTCTTTCTTCTGTTGCAGAGGGCAAAGTGTGACGTTTCTAGTGAAGATGAACCCTTCCACTTGTCCAGAGAATCCCGCTGCCTTTCACCCACAGAACTTTATCCTCATTGCTATCATATCACTTTCCTGCTTCAATTCCTTTCTCTAGATCTGTACATCACACAAAAACATGCTGAAATAACATTCATTTCAACAACTACAAACAAAGTTCTCACTTCATACCATTAGCCTCTCTAGCTACTGCCCCATTCCCCTGCTCCCTTGATATTAAAATTCCTGAAATTTTCTATAATTCTTATCTTTATTAAGTCACCTTCCATTCTCTCTTGAACTTCCTTTGTGGCAGGGTTATTGTTTTCAATTATTGGCTTCTCCTTTCTTTGTAGAAGGATCATGTGTCCCCGGTGCTTGCCATGTGACCTGCTGTGCCTCCCTGCAGGGACAGTAGATCTCCTACCCACCAGCAGTGTTGGCCATACGGCTGCTGCTATTCAATAGAAGCTGAGCAGACATGGCATGGACCACGTTTGAGTACAAGATTTACAAAGCATGCCAAGTTTCTACCGACAATCTTGCTCTTCCCTTTCGCCATAATAACGGCAACCCCAGATTGGAGCTACTCCTTCAGCCTAGATTTTGAAAGAAGTTACAAGGAACAAAACTGTAGCTGATCCACAGCCTCCAACAGGTAACACGACAACAACAAAACATTGCTGTTCCACAAGCCTTTGAGAGTTGAGAGTAAGTTGTTACTGCAGCCTTGCCAAGTAATGATGGTTTTCCAAACAGACTTTTGTCCCTATCACTCTGAAAAAACTTCATATATCAAAACCACTTCCATGTTACCAAATCCAGGGGTCAACTCTTGGTCCCCTACTTTATTGAGCCTATAGTCAGCACTCAATACTGCTGATGATGCCATCCTACCTGAAACACTTCCATTTCTTGATATCTGGAAACCCACCTTCTCTAATTTTTCTCCCACTTTCCTGGACCCTCTGTCAGTTTCCTTTGCTGGCCCCTCCTCTTTTTCAGATCTAAATGTGGAAGTTCTAATGCGCACCTCTTCTTTACCATTTTTTCTTCTAAGTAATCTCATCTATTTGTGGCTTGGATTCCAAAATTAACATGTCTAACCCCTTCTTCTCCCCTGAACTCCAGGTTCGGGTATCTTATTTCTTACTCAAGATCTTCACTTGCATATCCAAACCAGTACTGTTATTCATCTACTACACCACATGTGAACCTGCTCATCCTCACTCTTTTTCATTTCAACAAATGGCACCGTCTCCATTGCACACCCACTTGCTCAGGTCAAAGGGCTTGATGTCATCTTCATTTCTCTCTTTCTCTCATACCCCACATTAGATTTTTCCCAACTCTGGCACTTGCACCATTATTTCTCTGATCTAATCCCAAAATCTCCCTTGCCTGTAATATTGCAATAGTCTCCATTCTGCTTCCTACTGCTACTCCTGCCACCCCTCACTCCTGCCACAAGCTGAGTATCCAGGATGCTTCGGAATTTTAAACAATCTAATTCAATCTCATTAACACCCTCGCTCAAGCATACCTGCAAGGATTGCCCATAATTCTTCAGACAACAGTCAAAGCCTTTATGGACACCAAGGCTCTACAAGATCTAGCCTCTGGCATCTTTCCAACTCATCTTCTGTCACCTTCCCCCTTGCATATCCACTTTGTTCAAATCAGCCTTCTTGACATTCCTCAAACCCATGACCCTTTGCCCATCTCAGGACTTTTTCCTACTATGGTTCCCTATGTCTAGATCACTATCTTTCTTTCCCTTGATAGCCTCAGACTGGCCTCCTAACTTCACTCAGATTTTACTCAAATGTCATCTCTTCTTCCCCATTCTACCTAATTAGCTACCTCCTCTTTACTATATTTTATTCCCTGCCCTACGTTAGTTCTAGTCCATAGCACTAATAGGAAACAGTATGGATTAGTGGTTAAGAGCAGTCTCCCTGGATGTGGCAATTAACTTCTCTGTGCATCAGTGTCCCCGTCTGTAAAATGGAAATCAGAATAATAGCACTTAGCCTAACATGGCTTATATGAGTTAACACCTGTAAACCACTTAGAAAGAAACATGGTGGGATGCAATGGTGATTGGCTATGTTTAGCTGACATTGTGTTCTCTAAATGCGCATTGTCCATCTTCCCCACTAGAGCAGGAACTTTGTGTTTGTGGCCCACTGCTGTGCTCCCAGCACATGGGAGGGGCTGAGGCCGTGGTGAGAGAGCCGCCTCTGAAACCCATCTTAAGAACCTATGTTCACACCTGTAATCCCAGCACTTTGGGAGGCTGAGGTGGGCAGACCACTTGAGGTCAGGAGTTTGAGACCAGCCTGGCCAACATGGTGAAACTCCATCTCTAATAAAAATACAAAAATTAGCCGGGTGCAGCAGCATGCACCTGTAATCCCAGCTACTCGGGAGGGTGAAGCAGAAGAATTGCTTGAACCCAGGAGGCGGAGGTTGCCTTGAGCCAAGATCAGACCACTGCACTCCAGCCTGGGCAAAAGAGCAAGGCTCCATCTCAAAAAAAAAAAAAAGAAACCTACTCTTTGTGTATATTTTTTAAAACCATATCTAAGTTGGATTTTATTAAGTCTGACTCCATCCTTCCTTAAACCCAGCATTACTTTATCATTATTTTGAATCAATCTCTCATTGATAACTTATTTTAGTTTCTTCCCTTTCTCTCCCTCTGTATGAAGCAAGAGAAGATCAGGAAAACTGATGCTAAAGATCCCCTACTTGAAAACAACCATTCTCTAATTACATCTGTTTATGACAGTTTCAATCTCCATCTATTAGATTTACATAAAATGGATTATACCACCATCTGGGCTAATATTGTGTAACTTGGCTGGGGTCATTCAAAGTAAATGTCACACTCAAAATGATCACTTGTGAGTTTCCAGAATTTTTTGCTGATTTCGTCTACCCTAATTATAATTAATAATAATCTTTCATGTAGCATTTAGGTGTGTTCCAAAGCGATCTTTGCCAACCATTATTTTATTCCATCTTCAGTACCACTCCAGAAGGCAAGAAGAGGCCATGGTCATCATATGAAAATCACAGACAGGGAAAAGGTCCTTCCCTGAGTCATCTATGCCAGGAAAGAAAACATCTACCATAGTTGGCCTCGAATGCAAGCTGCCCAAAGACAGGGACCAGAAAGCAGCTCAAAATGTACCATGACTCAAGCTCAATGCTAAGCTGCCAGGGTTTGCTGTTCTCCTGCATGGTGTCATAGAACCAGAAGCAGTTACATTCTGAAAAGACCCCAGAAATCATTCTGGTTACCAGTCTCTGCTTTTCCATATGAAAAAGCTGAGTACCTTAGCTGAGTTCATGCTAGTTGTTACAATGGATAAATCTTCAAATCTTGGCAACTTCGCATGATAAAATTACATTTCTCACAGGAGTAATTCAGGGACCCAAGTTTCTACCATCTGTGTCTCCACCATCTTGAGAGCACGCGGCTACTAGAGTCACTGTGGAAGAGGAAGAAACATGGAGAAGGTCTCAGCTGAAAGGTGTTTTTTTTTTTTGGCGTTTTGTTTTTGTTTTTGTTTTGTGACAGAGTCTCGCTATCTCCCAGGCTGGAGTGCAGTGGCACCATCTTGATCTCGGCTCACTGCAGCTCCGCCTCCTGGGTTCACACCATTCTCCTGCCTACAGGTGAGAGGTTCTTACCAGCCGAGCCTAGAAGCAGCATGCATGACTTTCACCCACATCTCATTGGCCAATACTCAGTCATTTGACCAACCCCTAACTTCAGAAGGGCTAGAAAATTCAGTCTAGCTGTTAACTCAAAAGAAAGAGGAAATGTAACTGGTGACTATCCAGACAGTGTCGGCCACACCAAGCAAGTCATCTAACTTTCTTAAGCCCCATCCACCCAGTCTACAACTAGCAAGCTGAGGTTGCATCCAAGACCTCTGTTCCTAGATATGAATATCTTCTACTTAAGTTATTCTCACCTTTCTCTCCTGCTCACCTCTTTAATTATGCAAATTTTCTATTGTTTCTAATTTCACATTTTCCTTGAGTTTTATTCTGTGGACTATTAAGAAAGAAAGAAAGAAAGAAAGAAAGAAAGAAAGAAAGAAAGAAAGAAAGAGCAGAGAGAACCTGAGAGGATAAATTGTTAGTGATAGAAAAGAAGTTGTCGTGTTGGAAGCTTCCTAGCATCCTATTCCCAGCTGTAATCGATTCTGATGTTTCTCTCAATGGTCCCAGTAATGGAATATCAGAACTGAAAGGACCTCAGAAATAGCCAGAACAAAGGAAAGAATGTGCCACTTTTATTAATCCATTGTAGAACTCTGGGCAACACCCCTGGGCCTTCCAACAAAAATATGAGATGACGCCTCATGCCAGGTTGTTATACAGATTAAATGTGATCATGTGTACAAAATTACCCGATGCCTGGAACACAGTAGGTACTCAATCAATGCTAGTTAGTTTTGAATCCGAATCAAGTTCAATGTTGTCATTTTATAAAATGTTCTGCACCCCCAAACAAGTGAGATTAATTAAGTGCACAGGTAAGGCCTATGAGGTGTTAACTGACCTGAGTACTGTGTGTAGAAAGCTGCAGTCACCTGGATAAATCCAGAAGTTGCCTCCTGGCAATGAGAACAAAGCCTGGGCCTGCAAGCTGCTTTCACGCGCTTGTTTCTTATATGTTTCTCAGCAGCATGCCTTGGGTCCACCCTCGGCTCCTCCCCTTATTCCTCCCTCTTCCCATCCTGCCCTCTGTTCATCACATTAAAAGTCAGGGAGACCTGCCAGCACCAGCATCACCAGCCCCAAGGCAATGCCCTCCCCAATCACAGATAAATCTTCACTTGCGCTTCCATTCACTTGCTATGTCATTTTGGACATTCAATATGGTAGCCAATAGGACTCTTATTATCACTATTATTGAGTGCATTATTTTTTTCAGGGCACACTGATATTACCACCGTCAGAGGGTCTCTGCTAGCTCTGAAAAACACACCTATCTACTACCAAGGGACAAAAATGCAATGTCTCATGTGTGAAAGGCAAGTCCATTAACACTTAACCACTCCTGAGCATCCCATACAGCCAGTCTTACGACACTCACACTCAGGCTGGTCCCTGAAGTCTGCAAAGATGATCTATAGCAACTTCATGATAGAGGTCTCCAGTGGTCCTGATGACTTGTACAAACAGACCTGGGATGGCAAGAAACAGGGCTTGAGAGACAGTGATAAGATTAGTGGCTCCTGTACTACATTTTATGATGTTCTAAGGGATGAGGTAGAAGAGAAGGACGTCATGGCAAATTCACAAATTGTGTGCTACCTGCTATCACAATGTTGAAATATGAAGCTTCATTTCTGCACAGCTCCAAGCACAGGCTTCAAGGAGAAGCAGCTACGGCGACACGTTCAAGGACTCTGTGCTGTTCATGCCCTGTCTGTGACCCACGTCCATGACATGACCTCTGTCACATACTCCTGAAGTCTCACCAGTCCAGAGAAGACAGAACTGCTCTTTCTTTCAGATTCCCATAGCATTTTTATGCACCCCTATTACCATAAACAGCACATGATACTGTAACTGCTGGTTTCATTGTCTCTGTTCCCACCAGGGTCAGGAATCATGTCTTCTTCATCACCTGTGCTAAGTAGGTGTTCAGTGACTGTTCACTGACTGACAACTGACCCATTCTTTTGCCAGATACCTGAGTGTTCCTGACCCCTGGCTCTTATGCGACATTGGCTCCCATCTCTCCGCCAACCTGGTTTCCAGAGACACCCAAGATCAAGCTTGTCTTGAGCCTGGCCCCGAGTTTTTAGGAAGCATGAGGGTTCCGACAAGCATGTTTTGCTGTGCTCCTGCACCCTGGGGATGCTTCTCCTTGTCCTACTTGGCTTCACGACCTCCACGTTTGAGCACTGGCATAGTGGCTTGGACTGGCCTAGCGTCCCCCACCCTGTTCACAAAGCCTGGGCCCAGGTTGCAGGGCCTCACAGGACAAGCACAGGGCTTGGCGTGAGAGGGCAGGATCCCATCCCCAGGTTCCCCGGTGTAGGAATAGTGTCATCTCTTGCAACTCACCGACCAACGCCACTCCTCAGTTTGTTCAACTGTAAATGGATGAAATTATACCAACCTGAGAATTGTTCCAAAACCAGCAATGGACGCAAACATAAGAGCCCTTAAAAAGAGAAAGCTGTTCCATAAAAACAGTGTGGGATTCAGGCAGCCCCGCCTGCCACCACAGCGGAAAGCCAGAAAGCGCCCGGATGTGTCACCTACACCACTGTTTGGCTAAAGCTGACTCCCTCCACCCCAGAGGACACCTCCGTCCAGGCAGGGGGATTGCTGGCAGGGTGCCGTCTACACTGACATCCTCAGACTGCAGAGATTCCCACAAGTGGGCTGGGCTGAGAAGAGAGGAAGGTGTAGGTGTTTCTTAGGCATTGTCAAATAAGAGGATCAGCAGAATAGGAAATGGCAGAGAGCAGACACTGTCTGTGTTATTTCAAGCTTGTGATCACATCTCACACGCTCTGCTGAGCCAGTGAACAAAACAGCCCTTGGAAAGCTGGTGCTCGGCGTGGGCGGTGCTTGCCAACCCGCCGGCAACCCTGGCTCTGCTCCATTCACTCACCAGGAAAGCTGACCTCCCCTGAGGACATCCATTGTTGGCCTCCATGTCCTTGGGGCTCCTACCACCCATCCACTCAATTCAACATCTAGTGAACCTTTACCAAGGCCAAGCATGATGTTGATCCCTGCGAGAGCCATAGGAAAGAAGCACCCACCATCCTTGCCCTCAATCACCTCCCAGTCACGAGCCATAGTAGAGAGTTATCTCAACTACCACTTCCAGCTAGTCCTTATTCTGCTCAAGAACTTGCAATGGCTCCCTACCACGTTGGTATCAAGAATCAACTCCTCAGCCTGACTTTTAACCACCCACACTCAACCTAGGTCCACCTTCTCTTGCTAACTAGAACAGGAACCCTCAATCTCTGCAGGTAAAATGTCCTAATTGTGCCAGGACCTTCCTGTCTTGTCTGTCACTCTGTAGCTTATTATTATCTAAACCCTCAAGGCTTACCTCAAATTCTATTAGCCCAATGCTATCTAGTGTTTTTTTTTTTTTTTCCTGAAGTCCATTTCCACTGATAGTAAGCCACGGTCTTGCACTAAATTATTCTCTAATTCTCTCACTCACTCTCTCTCTCTCATAAGGTTCTGAAGTGCAGAGACTATTCAATTAAACACAATTCAACAAATATTGACTGAACACCCACCATCTTCCCCTGCCTGTATTTGTGGACGGGTTGACTGACAGGCTGATCCAGCCTCCAGGCTATTCTGTGCAGAGGGACAGCTTTCATGATAGGAAGTTTAAACTGCAACCTCATGCAAACCTCAGCACTACGCCCTGCCCTATTGACCCCTTCAGGACACCCCTGAAATCAAATGAAACCACAGCCCCTCCTCAGTGCCACCTTGAGAAATAGGAAACCATTTGTTCTCTCTGTATAAATACCTAGCATCCCAAAGGTCACATCTGAGCACAGCAGGAACCAGATGTGGTAACGCCCAGACCAGTGCTCCACCCTCCCCTAGGCAGGACTTCACAGAGTAGGTGGGGCCTCAGTGGCCGGTCCCTACTGGGGAGCAGGCTGAGCCCAGGATGGGGGCAGCACAGCATCCCGCACTCAGGACACCTCTGTCCTCACATGCGGCTTCACACCCACCCCATTTCCCAAATGCTACCCTCCCTTCCTACCTATGCGTTTGTTTCCTGCCTCTTCTTTCACCACCCTCCCCCCTCACCAGGCCTTCCAAGGCGAGAGTTGCTGGGAGAGGTAGCCGGTGGGGTTTCGGGCTGCTTGCTTTTTGCACGTTTGGCTATTGCCATCTAGTGGCCATAAGGCATAAACCCGTCTCCACTCCAGGCCTTGCAAATGTCCCATTCCCCTTTTTAAAAAGTGGGAGAGAAAAAAGCTCTTTTTCAACCCCAAAAGGTCCTAAAAACTACAAGCAAAGACCGCCAGGAAGCTTCAGCATTCTCCAGGGATCACTTGACTGCCGCCGCCCTGCAGTCTTAGGATCCGGAGCGGAAAGGACCCTTCCCACTCCAGTGCCAGCACAGGCATCAGGGCTTTCTCTAAGCGGATTGGAGGATTGCAAGGAAAGGGAGACAGAAGTAGAGAGAGAAGGGCAAAGAGGAGTAGAGGACGGGGGAAGGCGGAAGCAGTGAGGAGAGGAGGGATGAGGGAGTCATTGCAAACCCTGGGCCTATAGCAACAAAGACACAGGATGCGAGGCACAGTGCTGGGGTCATAGGGGAGGGTGTAGCCCATTGCTGCTGAATGACCTGCAGGATCTGAGATAAGAAACTTGAGCCCTGCCTGGACCAAGAGGGTGAACAGCAAGGCTCTGACCTGAAGCCAGTGTGGATACCCTCAGAGCTGCCCTTCACCTTCGTAGGGAGGATGGGGCACGCAGGGTCCCTTTGCACAGCGATGCTGGCTAGCTGCAGAGCTGACCTGCTCCCTGGAGGGAGCACACCCCCTTCTTAGTGATGTGCCATTCATCCCTGACTCTGCCTTCCATCTTTCTGTCACCAAAGCTGATCTCAGGGCCCAGAGCATTCACCAGGGCTGAGAGTGAGGAGGGCAGACCTTCGGCAGCCCCAGGGCAAAAGTGGGCTTCCACTCCCAGCCATTCTAGCTTCATTTGGAAGAAATCTCTTCCTGCTGGAGGAAGAAGAAGAAGAAGAAGAAAAACCAACCAACCTGCGAGGGTTTTACCCCTTGCTTCATCTCTTGAGAAAGCTGCCAGTCCCCAGCCCTACCCCCAGGGCCGCTACCCTCCGTGCACCCCGTTAAGTGATGAGGATAGCTATTAAGTAAATTCATTATTGACTATTTCACATTAGATTCCATTTTTTTTCCCTTTGATGCCAACACAACTAATAAAAATGCACTTTATCTTCTTGGATTTATGGGATCGTAAAGCTGCTTTCATGTACCTCCGGGAATTGGGATTAAAGGAGAATTAAACATCTCCAGTGCAAAGCCTGCTCAGGTAAAGAGAGTGGGGGAAGGAATCGGAGGGGTGGGGGAGAGAAGGAGAAGAGTGATTCAAGGACAAGAAATAAACTGAAGTAAAAACCTGGCAAAAATATGGCTTTAATATATTGTAAAAGAATAAAAACCTCATAAAAAGTTATCACCAGACATGAGGAGTTCGTAATGTCGCCCATTGTGGATTCTGGGGAGGAACTTTCCGGGAGATGAGAGTCATTAAGGAAAAGTGAGCCCAGAGCTGGCGGTGAGATGTAGGGTGGAGGCAGACGGAGCCACATTGAAGGGGGCCAGCCTGGAGGCAACGAGCCGGTGGGCACCTCCTGGGCCATCCCTCCCCTGACAGGAGAAAGCCTAGGCACAAGACGCAGTGCTTCCTGCCCCTCCCTCCACCATTCCACAGGGCTCCAAGGTGAGACCAGGGGCTCAAGAGGAGAGATCTCCCTCCGGTTTTTACCACCAGCCGTGAGACTCCGACACTTCCTTAGTCTCTCCATTTCTTATTTTCTGTTAACCAGGGATAATATCCCCTGGTTCCGTTCCTCCCAAAGTCATCGCAAGAACCAAATAGAACAGTCAAGGCAAGCGAAGGAGCTTTTTTAAATTTAAATCTGAGATTTTTGAGCCATTCTTGCCATATCCTTTTCTTCCTCCCCAAATCCAAGCCAGCACCTGTCCTTCCATTTCTACCTCAAAAATCTACCTCTTCTCCTTCTCCTTTCCTCTCTCTCCAGTTCCTAGGCACAGAACCCTGTTGTTTCCACCTAGTTTACTACAATACATTCCTCGTTCACATCTTCCAGGTCCATCCTCCGCACAGCCCCTGGGAGGATCTCCCAGGACTTTGAGAGGCCGAGAGGGGTGGATCACCTGAGGTCAGGAGTTCAAGGCCAACCTGACCAACATGGTGTAACCCCATCTCTACTAAAAATACAAAAATTAGCCAAGTGTGGTGGCGTGCACCTGTAATCCCAGCTACTCGGGAGGCTGAGGCAGGAGAATCGCTTGAACCTGGAAGGCAGAGGTTGCAGTGAGCTGAGACTGGGCCAGTGTACTCCAGCCTGGGCAACAGAGCACGACTCCATCTCAAAAAAAAAAAAAAAAAAAAAGCAAATCAAATTATGTTGTTCTTTGCTTAAAACTCTTCAGGAGCTTCTCCCAGATCTAAGGATAAAATTTAGAATCCTTAAGCTGGTCTAGAAGGCCTCATCTAGCCAGGCTTATGTTCCAAACGCATCCTGCTCTTTCGGCCCTGCTTCCTGTCCTATGGCACACAGAACTTTATTCTATTCCCAGGCCTTCTGTGCACGCCTTCACTTTGGCTTAGAAAGCTCCCCCGGCTCTTTGCGTGGTTACCTGCCTTTCTATACTCATCTCAACTCAAATGTCACTTCAAAGGCTCTTCAGTGACTTCCGTGACTTCCAACCACATACAACCTGTGTTCTGACTCCATGCTTTTTCTATATAACTTATGTCACAATTTGAGTTATATATTTACTTGTGTATTGAAATTTCATATCTGGCTGGGCACAGTGGCTTAGGTAATCCCAGCACTTTGGGAGGTTGAGACAGGCGGATCACTTGAGCTCAGGAGTTCGAGACCAACCTGGCCAACATGGTGAAACCCCATCTCTACTAAAAATACAAAAAAATTAGCCAGGCATAATGGCGGGCACCTGTGATCCCAGGTATTTGGGAGGCTGAGGCAGGAGAATCGCTTGAACCCAGAAGGTGGAAGTTGCAGTGAGCCGAGACCATACCATTGCACTCCAGTCTGGGAATCAAGAACAAAACTGTATTTCTAAATAAATAAATATCTGACTCCCCTATTAAATCATAGCCCTTGGCTGTACTGTTCCTCAGCTAAAAAATGAAAAAATAAAAATAAATTTAAAATAAAGTGTACCCCTTTATTTTAAGAGTATGCCATTTGTTATTCACTACATCCCCAGAACTTAACACATAGCCCAGCTTATAATCCGCCTTCAATTAATATTAACTGAGCAAAAGACAAAGAAGCTTAGATTACCACGAAATAGAGGTTCAGGGCTTCCCATGGTTGGAGTAGGGAGAAGAGAGGATTTGGGAGAAGGCATGAAAGAGCCTCCTGGGTAAATGTAGGGCAGGAAACATAGAAGAGGAAGTCAGGAATGACACAGAGACAAATGGTCAAGCTCAACCATCTTTTTCCAGGACCTCTCTCATCTCTGCATTGCCCTGTTTCATTCAGTTCATCAGTGAGTACAGACTTATGATGGGCAAGACATCGTGTTCAATAAGGTTGGGAATCCCAACCTTGCCCTCCAAGAAAGCTAAGAGCAAACGTATTAGTAGAAAGAGAGCCAGAACTCAGAGATGAGGCTTTGGATGCCACCTAAGCACAGGACACAGGCACACTGAGCCCTGGGACCTTGTCCTGGCTGCAAGGAGAGGCTGACCAGCTGTCCTGCAGAGCCTGCCAAGGCGGCCATGTTTGGTGAGGTCATCATGGCTCTGGATCTGGCCCTCGGCTTCACAGAGAAAGGCATTTACTTCTAACCAGTGAACAGGGTTGGGCAGGCTTGGAAGGACTGACTCTCCCTAACCAAACTTGCCAACAATCTAGACAGAAATGATATAGTTTAGAAGTTTGTCCCACTCAAATCTCATGTTGAATTGTAATCTCCAATACTTGCAGTGGGGCCTGGAGGGAGGAGTTTGGATCATAGGTGTAGAGCTCTCGTGACTTGGTACCGTTCTCCTGGTAGTGAGTTCTCATGAGATTGGGTCTTGTAAAAGTGTGTGGCACCTCCTCCCCTACTCTCTTTCCCTTGCTCCTCCTTTTACCATGTGAAGTGCCTGCTCCCGCTTTGCCATCCACAATGAGTAAAAACTCCCTGAGGCCTCCCCAGAAGCTGAGCAGATGCCAGCACCATGCCTGTACAGCCTGCAGAACTGTGAGCCAATTAAACCTCTTTTATTTGTAAAATATTCGGTCTTGGGTATTTCTTTATAGCAATGCAAGAATGGCCTAGTACAGTAAAGTCAATGCCTGTTAATTTATGATGGGAAACCCAATTTTCACCCAGTGAACTCCTTCCCAGTATAAGGGTTTACATGAATGATCCTCTGACTATATCTGCAGTGATATTCGTCCAGCCTTACTGCACACGTAATTGCTTGTGAACCTGTACCACGTCAAGCTCAGTTTTTCCTCTTCCCTTGGGCCTTTCCTTTAGGTGATTCGCAATGTCTGAACTACTCTCCCCTACCTCTTCCCCTTTCCCTTCATGTGGATAATGCTGGCTCTCCATTTCAATGCCTCTTACTCTCAAATGTCTGCTATGGCTTGCAGACTAGGTTAAGTCTCCCTGCTAAATATTGTAATAGTTCCTTATATTTCTGCTCAATGTTCACTCAACAAATATTGATTTGCATTTATTTAAGCTACTAAGTGCCAAGCGTTGTCTGGATATTGGAGGTACATCAGTGAACAAAATAGACAAATATTTCTGAGCTTTTAGGAAGTACATATTTTACACAAATGCACACACATATACATACACACAAAATGGATTTTAAGCTTCTTGGGAACATTACAAGTGTGTTATACTTCTTAGTATTCATTAATTCATTCCTTCTCCACTTATAGACCAGATTTTGCTTAAATGCCTATTCTGCCATCCAACACTATGCTTAACTCTAAGGTGCTATTGGCAGACCAAATACACATGGTCCCTGCCCTTATGTCTCACACCATATAAGGTGAGCAACAGGCACAAAAATGAAAACACAAACAACAGGTGCTTTGAAGGGAATAGACAGGGGCTTTAAGAGAGAATAATAGAAGAAGAGTCTAGTTGAGATTGTCTGGTCAGGCAGGGAAGGCTTCTCTGAAGAAATTACATTTAGGATGAGATTGGAAGGGGATCAGGATGATAAGGAGCCAGTCGTTTAGACAGCGAGAGGAAAAACATTGTGGGCAGAGGGAACAGCCCATGAGAATATCCTGAGGCAGTAAAAAGCCAGCACATCTGTGGAGCCACAAGAAGGCCAGTGTGGCTGTAGACAGTGAGTGAGAGAAAGAATGATAAGAATCAAGGTTGGGAGGGTAGTCAGGGGCCAGATCCTGCAGGGCTTTCTCAGTCATGATCAAGATTTTGGATTTTATCCTAAGTGCAAAGGGAAGCCATTGGAATGTTTTAAGCAGTTGCTATGGGATTATTTTAGAGCAGGCATAGAAACGTGAAAACCAGTTAGAAGATTTTTGCAACAGGTAAAAGGTGATGACGTCTTGACCTAGGGTGATAGTGTTAGAGATGGGATATCTTTTCGAAGAGTGAATCCACATGCCTTGGGACTACCTTGGATGTCGTATTTTTACCAGCTTGCACAGTGAATGTGCAATACAGAAGATTCAACAACCTTAATTTTCCTGTTGCACATTAATGTGTGTAGGTGCCCATAAAAATGTCCTAAGGTCCACCTTAATCCATCTTGTAGCATTTTATGTTCATTTATTTGTGCCCTAGGATGATCAGTGATCAGAAGTGCTTTGGTAACTAGTGGGTGTATTTCCTCTACGTGTTACATAAGTAATATTCTAAGTAATTTTGGATGTCCCAACACATTCCCTTATAGCTGATGCCTGATTGTTTTTCTCATAATCCCTAATAGTGTCATAGTGTTCCTTTAGTTGCCTTGCAGAACAAGTCAAAAGGAAGGGTGAATTGGATTCAGAGAAGAGACTGGGCTCCTGGAACCAGCTCAGCCTGTGGGAGCCTTTGTGATCTGAGGTAAGCAGCACACCCATCTTTCAGATCCAAGCAGATCCCTGTCCTTCCTGGGGCTCTCGTTCATCCGTCACCATTATTAAGGGCCTAATATGTGCAGACACTTTCCAAGTTCTGGTGCTGCAATGATGAACGACAAAGAAAGCACCACTATGAATAAAATACTTTGAAAGGCTAAATGTGTGTGTAGAGATATGTTATCATTCCCATCTCAAGCCTGAGAGGTGCAGGGACAGCCTTGCCTTTTAGACCAGGAGCTCAGGCCTCCAGAGAGTACTCATCTGTGAGCGACTGACTCTTCACATGACTTGCCTAGTCCCCTTCGCAGAAAGATTGAGGCTTTAAGGAAAATTTCTTAGCAATCAGCTCATGCGTGATTTATAAGTTTATGGTTCTGGGAGGCATCTGCACACTGGGGCATAGATCTCAGTAATTAATCCTAGGAGGTCCCTAATGACAGAGGAGATTGTGCTGTGTGAAAGTTGCTTTAATACTAAACAGCTTGTGTTATCTAACAAATGAGAACATTTCACACCCAATAAACGTCACTTTTGATAAGTGCTACTAGCGGTCGTAAATCTGACAAATAACACAGGCAAGATCTCCCACACACTTGCCCTTCCCTGCCATCTTCCACTGGGCTCCCTTGTGCTCTGTGTCTTTGGAAAAGAGCTGGGCCAGAGCCTACCTCTGTCCTCACGCTAACCCCTCAGACTCCCAGCCAGCCACTCCATCCTGTCATCACCACAGTGCCTGCATCCAAGTAGGAGCTCTGCAGTTTCCAGGTGAATTTGGATCATTGTAAGTACAAAAGTGGATGATTCAAACAAATAAATACAGCAACACAAAACAAAACTCCCATGTCCCTGTCATGTCAGTTCTCTTATTCAGGACACATCAGACTAGGGGGGGTTGGCTTACATGATAATGATCACCCCAGCTCATCATCAAAAAGTATTTAAGTGATTAAATGTGTTTTACTGAATCAAGGAAACTGCAAAGATCCAATCTGTCCCCTCTGGGCTAACGGTGGATCTATCCTCCTTGCTAAGTGAGAACACTTTTATCTTGTACATCGTGGCCTCTCAATTACATGAGTGAGTCTATATGACCGTGGGAGGACAGAGGTTTTTTAGTTCTATCACTCTGGGACGGATGCAGCCACCAAATTAAACCAAAATTGAAAGGAATTGTGAAAAGAGAAGGGTCCTATGTGATTGCAACTGTATAACATCTTGGAAAAGGCAAAATTATGGAGACAGTAAAAAGATGAGTGGCTGTCAGGGGCTAGGAGGGTGGAGGAAATAGAGATGAATAGGCAGCAAATGGAGGACAGGAGTTTTTAGGGCAGTGAAACTATTCTGATGATACAGTAACGGTGGATACATTTAACAATAACGTGTGATACTGGCTCATCAATTGTACCAACTGGATCACACTAAAGCAAGACGTTAATAACAAGGGGAACTTGGTTGGGGGTATGGAGGGGTGTATCAGAACTCTCTGTATTTTGGGTTATGGTTTTTTGTAAACCTAAAATTGCTCGGAAAAATGCATTCTCTACTGGGAGAAAGAGAAAGAGCTGTCTGGTAGCTCCCGGGCTCGAGACCATAGATTTCTTGAAATACTTGAAAGTACCTACAGGTTTACCTTTGGAAGCACTGACCTCAATGAGTGCAGGATGCGAGCTTCCATCGACAATAGATGAGGGAGATCCAGATGGTTCACAGGTGGCTTTTGACAGGTCATCTCCTGACCCACTGACCACTCTCCATTTCCTCCCTCCACTTGCATCTGTTCACACCTTAAGTGTTATATTCCCCCTGCTAGCATGTTAGCTCTGTGAGAGCACAATAGAGGTTGTATATTTTGGCCAGGCACAGTGGCTCACTCCTGTAATCACAGCACTTTGGGGGGCCAAGGCACAAGGATCACTTGAGGTCAGGAGTTCAAGATCAGCCTGGCCAACATGGTAAAACCCCTCTCTACTAAAAATACAAAAATTAGCCAGGCTTGGTGGCACATGCCTGTAATCCCAGCTATTCTTGTGACTGCAACAGGAGAACTGCTTGAACCTGAGAGGCAGAGGTTGCAGTGAGCCGAGATCATACCACTGCACTTCAGCCTGGGTGACAGAGTGAGACTTCATCTCAAAAATAAATAAATAAAACCAAACAAACAAACAATAGACTTTGTATATTTTTATTAACTGCTGTATCTAAAGTGCTTGGATCTGTGCCTGGAACACAGTAGTCAATAAAAAAATTGTTGAACTAAGGAATAAATAAATATAATCACACACCCACCTATTCACCAAGTATTTCTCTTGGTCTTCTGATGCACTATGCCAGGAGCTGTGGAGAAAGTGAATTTGTATAAAACATGGGCTTGCCTTTAAGGGGCTTACAGTCTACTAGAAAGAAACTATCTGATTTGCAAGTTGCAGGTTCAGGCAATTCCTGATAAACATTCTAGGAGTCACAGTCTAGTTGGATCTATCCCAACACCATGATATACATGTAACAGTATAAAATACCTAAGACAGGATCTGGCAAGTGGTAGGCTTTGTAAATGTTTAACAATTCCCCCTTCTTAAAAATATCTAGTACTAAATTTATTCTCAAACCCTGCTTTCTGCCTGGCACGGTGGCTCATGCCTATAATCCCAACACTTTCAAAGGCCAAGGCAGGGGATCACTTGAGCCCAGGAGTTTGAGACCAGCTTGGGTAACATGGTAAGACACCGTCATTTTTTTAAAACTTAGCCAGGCATGTTGAAACATGCCTATAGTCCCAGTTACTCAGGAGTCTGAGACAGGAGGATTGCTTGAGCCCAGGAGTTAGAGGCTGACATGAGTCATGACCATGTCACTATATTTCAACCTGGACAACAGAAGGAGACCCTATATCAAAAACAAACAAAAAAAACTTCCTTCCATTTTCATAACAGTATTGCACCATCTAATATCACCTATGGGCCATTTGGCCCCACTCTTGATAAATAATAACAAAACTTTTTAATTGTACAGAGCCTTACTATTAATAAGTAACATACATAGATAGATATAAAAATTAGTACTACATCTCTGGAAACCAAGGACTGGAGTACCAATCAAATCAAATAAATACATATATACTATATATAAATATAAATATATTGCATATTATATACTATAAATATTGTATGTCATATAAATATGTGTATATATATTTACATATGTGTGTATGTACATAAAATAAACAATATATGTAAATTGGTACTCCAGCCCTGGAAATCAAGACGGGTAGGAAATTACCTAACTGAAATTTCTAACTATCTCAAGAGAGCAAGGGGAATGAAGATTTGTGGGGTGACTAGAGTGTCAGGCTCTGTGCCAAATGCTTCATGAAGTTATCTTGGGTTTTGTTCACAATGACAAAGTAGAAAGGAGCTGTAGCTCCAAGCTGCTGAAGAAGGGCTGGAGCTCTGAGAGATTATGACACTTCTCTGCGATAATGTCTTAGTCAGTTTTATGCTGCTATAACAGAATACTTTGGACTGGGTTGTTTATAAAGAACAGATATTTTTTTCTTCTTACAGTTCTGGAGGCTGGGAAATCCAAGACTGAGAGGTGGGCATCTTGTGAGGACCTTCTTGCTGCATCTTCCATGGAGGAAGGTATCTCACAGGATGAGAGAGAGAAAAGGCAAAAGATCAAATCACTCCTCACTCTTTTTATCAAGAACCCACTCCCATCATCACAGCATTACTCCATTCATGAGGGCAAGCCCTTGTGACCTAATCATCTCTTACAAGTCTTACCTCTCAACAGTGTCATGCTGGGAATTAAGTTTCTGACACATTAACTTTGGAGGACACATTCAAACCATACCAGATAATAATTCTAGTTTATAATAATTCTAGTTTATCTGCCAAATAAACTAGAATTATTCTAGTTATCTACCAAATAAACTAGAATTATTCTAGTTATCTTAGTAATTCTTAATTATCTACCAGATAAACTAGAATTAAAATCCACGTCACTCTGATTGCAAAGACTAGATTATTTCCAGAGACCAGCTTATTGGAAGACTAGAAGGCTCTAGATTCTGGGAGTTCAGGACTTCTATGGATGAAGGATTAGAATTTGAATTGCACACCAGCAGCTAATTTGATAAAAGTCATACTCTTACTTCCTTTGTACCTGATAGAACGTGCTCAGTGTCCCATCAAACTGCCCCTAAGTACTTTGTGTGTGCTAGGCACTTTAAATGCACTATCTCACTTAATTTTCATAATATTTCTGTGACCTTGAGAGCATTTTTATCTCCATTTTACAGATTACTTGAGGCTTAGAAAAGCTAATTAACTTGCCTAACTTCATACAGTTTAGGAAAAGGCTAAACTGCCATTGGACCCAGATTATTTGACTTCGGCACCCAGAGACTAAATCCTCCATAGAGAATGATTTTTCTCAAGGTCTCAGGTTTCTGCTAGGCAGGGAAAGTCCTTCCCTTGGTCTAATCTCAATATTCCTTGCTGCAATAGCAGGTCATTTTCTTTCTAGCCCTTCTGTGGGGAGCCAAGAATAACCACTTAAGTCAGGTTTAATGTCATTCATCTGTGCCGGGCTTAGAACCTGACCCATTAGCCATTTTCAGTCTTAGAAGAAGAATCAAGTCAGGTTATTACCAGGGGGAGACAATTGCCTTTTCTTTCTTTCCTCCTTTCTTATTCTAAAAAGGGAGAGTAACGAGTTAGCTTCTGTTGTCAGAATATCAACAAGGGCATTTTCTGGCAGTCGGTTCATAAGGAAATTTGTCTTGTAATTGGAGTTTCAGAGGCTCACCCGGCATCAATGGCATCCACCGCATACATTAGCCTCTTCTCTATGCTAACAGATTTTATCCTAATTACTGCAGCTAATACGAATGCAGCCTGGCCAACTTTATTGAAAACTAAGCCATAGCAGGGGCTCTGTGACCCTGAGGAAGGACAGGGCAGGCTCTAGAGCCCTGCAGTCTGGCAGTGTCCTTGTGCTTTGCGGGAGCCCACCCAGCACAGGGTGTTAACACAAGCTCCGCCACAGGCTTCTCTATGAACCTGCAAGGGTCTTCTTCCCTCCAACTCTAGCCCGTGACTTTTGGACCCAGCAGACAACCGGCTCCCCCAGATTTTCCACAGCACTGCAGGGCATACTCCAGCCCCATCCTCTGCCTTACGTACCCCCACGAGGAACCAGGAAAGGAGCAACTTGCTATCTCTACTGTCCCAGACCTTTGGCTCCCCAGCCACCCTGAGAGCTGCCAGCAACCTCCTTTCTTCCCAGTGCCAGTCACCCTAAGGGGAGATGCAATTCTGAAGCACACGCAGTGATGTGTTTCGCCAAGTGAGGACGCTGGCTGGGATAGCCCTGACCAAAGCAATGGTCTGGCTCAGAATCAGGTGTGGGCAACGATGGGACAAGAGACACCCTTGAAGGAAAGACAGGCACTGAGAAACCCTTTCATAATCCCAGAGCAGAGTCCTCCTGTCCTCAGGCAGGCAGGGAATGCACATCCTAAAATGGCAGTGCTGGAAAGAATTCGAAAGAGCATCTCGTTCAACCTTCTCCTTACACAGAGAAGAAACCTTAGGCAAGAACAAGTTGTGAAGCAGCAGGTCATGCCGTTTAGCAGAGGAATCGGGCCCCCTGAGTCCACAGCCGGGGCTCTCTTCTGCTTTACAAAGCCACAAAGACAGGACCTGGCAAGGACAGCTGTGCCCACTGCCCCCAACCACCCACCCACCCACACACCCCCACGGACAATTAGCATCCTCCTCGGATGTACTGGATCCCAAGTCTCCTGCTTCTCAGTTCCCTGTGCTTCCTAACTTCTCTCTACAGAGATTATTTCCTCCTCCCTGCTCTTGTTTTCATATAAAATGCTGAAATCTAGGTTGGGGAACTGGCTTCCCCGGATTTTCCTCAGGAGATAAAATTGCTTTCAGGTTTGGCTCTCTTGAGCCAATCTGACCCTTTCACTAACTTGCTTTTAGCATGAGGCTTGGGAGAGGCGATTTTAAAAGCAAGAAAGTAAGTCTTCCCAGAGTCCATTCTCTCTGTCTCTCTGTCTCTCTCTCTCTCTCTCCCCCCCCCGCCCTCTCTCTCTCCCTCTCTCCCTCCCTCTCTCTCTCTCTCCACATGGGCTTGATTTTGGCTTTCTATCCACCCTCGAATCCATTTCAAACAGCTTAAGACCCACACTGGGAGCAATGAAGTTCTTCCTAACAAATGCCACTGTGGCTTTGTTGTTCACATATAAAGGGAAGGAGGCCCTTCCTGTTCTGTATTCCAGCCTGTTGTGTTGTCCACGTCTCATTATGTAAAGTCCTTGGTTTGTTAATAGTTTTAGTATCCTATGCATTTAAAACCTGGGTGATGGAATAAAGATGGGTCAGGACAGGCTCTGGGCTGATGCAAATTGAAACTGAAAAGTTATTAGGCTGAAGGTGTTAGGAAGAATATAAGAAAAATCTGCTGCATAAATGGAGGCAGTGCTGCCCTGCCAGGAATGCTACTATTACCAAAGCAAAAGCATCTATGTGAATTTTAGTGCTGGGTAGCGGCATTAACCCAAAAGCCTCTTTTCTCAGAAGGGCTGGATTCTTCATCACAGCTAACACTACTGAGCACTATGTTGTAGGAACTGCTAAGTGCTTCACAAGCACTATTTCCAGGATAAAATCCCTATCGTAGAGGTGCTGTTATTATGCCCGTTTCACAGATAAATTAGCTGAGGCTTGGAGATGTTTTAAAACGTGGTGTGGCTCACAGAGCTAACAAACAGGAAGTCCAGAATTTGAGAACCCAGGCTTCCTGACAAGACAGGCCAAATCCTGACTCACTTTTCTTGATCTGTTTGCTTTCTTTAAATAAACCTCCTGCCAAAGTACCTGTGAAAAAGCTGAGGAAGATGTTACACACCTAGAATAGGTCCTGGGTCTTCAGCCAACAGGAAGAAATGAACCAAAAGAGATGCACATTTTGTCATTCCATTTTGAGCCATAGGCTCTGGTTCCATCTCTGCCCTCTCTACTAGTTTCTTTCCGTGTATGCAAAAGAAGAGGGGCCAATTGGAAGGTCTCCCTTCCATCCCTGACAGTTTCCACGGATGGTCTGCGGGGAGAAGTACAGGACCAATATGGAGACAGGAGCATGGAGCTGGCTATGCAGACCTGCAGCACTGCCCCAGCCCTTCCTTCAGCTGTATCCAATGAATAGGAATTCTCCACTAAAATCAGCAAACTGGAAGGAAAGAGTTTCTCCTACTTCACTCATTAAAAAAATACTAAAATGTAGAAAGCTTTCAGGTAACAGGGCTTCTTTTCTTTCACACATGTTGTTGATGAATTCTGTGTTGTCCAACAACAGCTGTACCATATCACTCAAAGTGCAGATGGAGGGACACGGCCAAGAAAACATCTCGGGGGTCTGATGATTCACGCTTTGTTCTCATGGTTGCCCTAATGTCAGAGAAGCTCTGGTGGGTGTCTAAAGCCTTGGAGAACAACAGTAGCTACCCAGGACCTCTTAATCTTCTGAATGCGTATTCTTATGAATGTCATGGCAATGGCACCTAGCCAGTTTGCATAGAACAGGGACTGGCTGGACAAAGCAGCTGTCGTGCTGGTAACAACAAGGAGACTTCGTAACGACATCGGAACCAGACAGTGGTGCTCTGCAGCGGACAGGCCACAAAAGGCCTGCTGTTGTGTGATGCTTCCTAGGAGCCTCCAGAAGATGGAATGTCTGGTGACCTGATTTCCTAGCACACGAGCTGTATGTTTGAGACTGGGTCTAGGGAGGTAAAAGGGGATGTGTGGTCTCTAGGTGGAAGGTCTGCGTTCAAGGCCAGTGTTTCTCACCAGAGATGATGGGAACCATGAGTGTTTATCTAGGCTTTCATGGAATTGCTGGTCTGTCGATTTCACCAACAGAGTAGACAAGCTTCTTTTGCCAGTGTAATGGAAGCACCATAACCCCACCCACCCCACCCCATCCCCATCCTGGGAGGCAGAGGTTCTCACCAGGTGGAAGAGCGTAACACAGTGTAAGGAAAGACATTCTCCTGGAGCAGACAGAGCTGAGGGGCTCCAGGGTAAAGAGAGAAATGGAGGAGTGGGCACCTGAGCACATCACAGGGTAATTACAGGATTCACTGAGATCAGCTCACTTGTTTGTCCGTTCATTCACTGATTCTTTCACTCAGCATCTACTACACTGTGCCACTCTGTGAAAGGGTCCAGGACCACTGCGGGAACTAATGCAGACACTGCAGCCCCCGTCCTCATAAAACTCACAATCCAAATGGGAGCACAGAGAGCCAAGAGGAAAATAGCAGCAGACAGCGAAGCCCGTTGAGACGAGGGCAGAAAAGAGACCTGGAGTGGGTGATGCCGCTGCCTACCCCCAAGGGATGCTCATTAGGAAGACACCATCGAAACTGGGGCTGGAGGAAACAGGGTCATGTGGCCTCTGGATGGGAGGGCTGCACTTGAGGCCAGTGCAGGAATCACTCCTCACTCCCCTCAATTCATTTCTCCAATATCTCTTGACCACATCAGCCATTATTTCTGTCCCCAGTACACCAGCCTCCTTCCTATTCCTCACACACGCCAGGCACTCTGTGACTGGAAGCCTTTGTGCCTGCTGTTCTCTCTGCCTGGAATACGCTCCCCCAGACATCAGGGTGGTTTGCCCCCATCTTCCCCACGTCCTGGAACAAATCTCTCCTCTGTGACGCCTTCCTGGACAGCCTGTGTCAGTTGCAGGGAATAATTAGACAGGCACAATGTGGATGAACTTTGAGGACATCACGCCAGGCGGAAGAAGCCAAACATGAAAGGATTTATACTGCATGTTCCCATTTATAGGACGTACCTGGAGGAGTCGGATTCATAGAAACTGGAAGTAGAGTGGTGACCCCCAGGGGCTGGAGGAGGTGGAGGGGGAAATGTTACTGTTTCATAGGTAGATTTTTAGTTTGGGATAATGAAAGATTCTAGAAATGAATGGTGAGGATGGTTGCATGAAAATCTGAGTGTGCTTAATGCCACTGTATATTTAAAAATGGTTAAGGTGGGCCCGGGGCAGTGGCTCATGCCTGTAAAACCAGCACTTTGGGAGGCTGAGGCAGGTGACTCACCTGAGGTCAGAAGTTCGAGACCAGCCTGACCAATATGATGAAACCCCATTTCTACTAAAAGTACAAAAATTAGTCGGGCGTGGTGGTGTGCACCTGTAATCCAGGCTACTTGGGAGGTTGAGACAGGAGAATCACTTGAACTCGGGAGGCAGACGTTGCAGTAAGCCAAGATCGCACCATTGCACTCCAGCCTGAGCAACAAGAGTGAATCTCCGTCTCAAAAAAAAAAAAAAAAAAAATGGTTTAGTGGCAGCCAGGTGCAGGGGTTCACAACTGTAATCCTATCAGTTTGGGAGGACAAGGCAGGAGGATAACTTGAGGTCACGGGCTCAACACCAGCCTGGGCAGCATGAGGAGACCCTGTTTCTATGGGGAAAAAAAATTAATTAGCCAGTCATGATGGCATGCTCCTATAGTTCTAGCTACTTAGGAGGCTGAGGTGGGTAGATCGCTGGAGCTCCGGAGACAGAGGCTACAGTGAGCTATGATCACACACTGCCCTTTAGCCTGGGTGATAGAATAAGACCCTGACTTAAAAAAAAAAAAAAAAGTTTAGGTGGTAAATTTTTGGTTATGTATATTTTACCACAATAAAAAATGCTGCATAAAAAAGTAATAAGTAGGAGTGAACCTTGCAAAAGGACTGAGTGGATAACAATGTGGAGATGACGGGAAGGAAAGAAGGAGGGGTTCCGGCACTGGGAACACCATGGGCCCAGGGCCGGAGGCAAGAGACTGGGCACATTTGGGGCTTTGTTCTGTTCTCTTCTACTCTGGCTAGCCGAGAACAGGGTTGGCCAGGGAAGAAAAGTTTAGGGCAAGAAATGAGGCACAACATTGAACTGAGGCCAGATCCATAACCTAGCTGTGGAGTATGGACTTCCTCCTCCATCAAATGGGTAAGTGCTGAAGAGCATTTATCAACAATGTGAAACGATGAGATTTACATTATTTAAAGACCACTTAGGCAAATGAGCTGAAGTAGGGCGTTAAGAGTGGGGAGGCCAGTGAGGAGGCCTCTGCAGAAGTCGTGGCAAGAGACAGCAACGGCAAGGACTCATGTGGATCCACAGAAGGTGGAGACTTGGGTCTGGGCTCAATAGGTGTTTAGGAGTCAGAATGAATCACCTAAGTGATATATCAGAAGTGAGGTGTGAGGGGAGGAGGAGCCCATGTTTCTCCCATGGACCTGAGTTACATGGCAATGCCATTCCCGGAGCCCAGACAGAAGAGAAAGACAGACACATGGCAGGACCAGTGTTGAAGTCCCAGGGTTGTTATCCCTGGGGAGATGGCTTGTAAGTCTGGTCACAGTGGCAGGTGGTTCTAGGAGAGAGTTACAGGCTGGAGACAAATATTAGAATGATCAATAGGACGATGGCGGTAGGTAATAGAGATAGAGATGGAGATATACAGTGAAGGGAGACCTGAGTTAAATGAGCCCATCCCAGGAGTGGGGGAATAAGCCATAGACCAGCCCTCAGGGATAGGCCTCAGCACAGACACCCCCAGGAAAACGGTCAGCTGCAGATGCACTCATCCCTGCCCAAGTATACAATATTCTCTTATATCCTGCTCCCGGCCTATTCGGTTTGACAGAGTCTAAGGCATGCTAGCCTTTGAAACAGGATACTTTATCTTTTCAGATGAGCAGTTGTCTTAGTTTGCACAGGCTGCTATAGTAAAATACTAGAGACTGTGTGGTTTAAACAATAGTAATTAATTTCTCATAGTTCTGGAGGCTGGGGAGTCCAAGATCAAGGTGCCAGCAAGGTGGGTTTCATTCCAAGGCCTCTTCTCTTGGCTTGTAGGTGGCCACCATCCCTGCGTGTCCATGTGGCCTCTTATTTGTGTGAAAAGGAGAGAGATAGAGTGAGAGAGCTCCTGTGTCTTTTCTGACAAAGGCAATCCTCCATCATAAACTCACCCTGAGGGCCTCATTGAAACCTAATTACCTCTCCAAAGCCCCACCTTCAAATACCGTCCTATTAGTGGTTAGGACTTCAACATAAGCACTTTGGAGGAACACTGTTCCGTTCACAGCATCAGTATTTCCTCTCCCTCTCACATCAGAACAACTTTTATTTTTTTACATTGGTTGAGTTATTTTCTGTGAAGCAGCTGAGGTACTTTCCCACTGAAGTCATCCCTGTCCCAACACACACTTAGATACCCCCTTCTATGCACACAGTGTGTGGACATCCCCAAAACCAAGTACAAGAACGTAAAACTACGTTTCCCTAGAGAATCAGGGGACACACTGGTGGCTCGGGATTCACAGGGTTCCCAGAGTCAAGACATTGTCTCATACAGGGGTCCTCACCTGCAGGCCACAGACCAGTACCAGTCAGTGGCCTGTTAGGAACCAGGCCGCACAGCAGGAGGTAAGCGGCAGGCCAGCGAGCATTACTGCCTGAGCTCCACCTCCTGTTAGATCAGCGGTGGCATTAAATTCTCATAGGAGCTGAACCCTATTATGAACTGCACATGCAAATGATGTAGGCTGTGAGCTTCTTATGAGAACCTAATGCCTGATCTGAGTTGGAACAGTTTCATCCCAAAACCACCCCCCACCCCCCATCCATGGAAAAACTGTCTTCCACAAAACCAGTCACTGGTGCCAAAAAGGTTGGGGACCACTGGTCTTATGATAGCGAAGTCTAGCAGCCTTGGGTGAGAAGCCAGGGTTGAGAAGACGGAAAAGCTGAAGCAAGAGGAAGAAAGAGCCCTGAACTTGCAGAGACCCAACCATGACTTCAGATCCTAATTCTACTATTTACACCCTTAATAGCTCCATGTCCCGGGTTTCTAATGGAAAAATAGGAATCAGCATGTGTCTTAGTCTGTTCAGGCTGCCATAACAAAATACTCTCAACTGGGTGGCTTGTAAACAACAAAAATTGTATTCTTACAGTTCTGGAGGATGGGAAGTCCAAGATCAAGGAATCAGCAGATTGGGTGTCTGGTGAGGGCTCATATCCTCATAGATGGCATCTTCTTGCTATGACCCCACATGCCGGAAGGGCCAGAGGTCTCTCTGAAGCCTTTCATGAGGACACTAATCCCATTCATGAGGTCTCTGCCTCCATGATCTAATCATCTCCCAGAGTCTGCACCTCTTAGTACCATCATCTTGAGGGACAGGACTTCAATATTTGAATTTGGGTGGGGACATAAACATTCAGACCACAGCACTACTCTTTCCTCATATAAACACAATTAGATGTGATGGAGAAAATGGAAGTATATGCAAAAGTGCAGTGCCTGAGCCTTCTCAAGTTCATTCAGCAATTCATTCAGTAAATATTTGCTGCACATGTAGTAAGTGCCAGGCACCAAGGACGCCCTGATCCAAGCCAGAGTCAACATACTTACGTTCCAGAGAAATTCAATAAGGTTTTTTTAAGAGGTAGGTTCTCGCTCTGTCACGCAGGCTGGAGTGCAGTGGTGCGATCATAGTTCACTGCAGTCTCAAATTCCTGAGCTCAAATGATCCTCCTGCCTCGGCCTCCTGAGTAGCTGGGACTAAACACTGTGTACATCACCATGCTTAGCTAATATTTTTTATTATTTTTTGTAGAGACAGGGTCTCACTATGTTGCCCAGG
The DNA here is from genome assembly GCF_049350105.2 of Macaca mulatta. NCBI lineage: Eukaryota > Metazoa > Chordata > Mammalia > Primates > Cercopithecidae > Macaca > Macaca mulatta. The sequence continues at coordinate 22,046,242 of NC_133413.1, read as the reverse complement.
CTGGTCTCAAACTCCTGGCCTCAAGCAATCCTCCCACCTTGACTTCCCAAAGTGCTGGGATGACAGGTATAAGCCATTGTGCCCAGCAAAGGTTTTCTTTATCTTCCTTAGAGTGTAAAGAAGTCACTGGTTTGTTTCACGCCAGTTTCCATGGTCCCAAGTAAAAGTGTGACCTTGGGAGCAACATGTGATGCACACCACCTAATCCAACCTTCACTTTCTGTGTGCTCCAGGGTTGATCCTTACACTGACCCTAGACTCCAACGAACTCCTTCTCAGCCTCCCCACCATGCAAGAAAGCTGACATTTTTCTGACCGTCGTCTGTCCCAGGGCACCCAAATCTCTTAACTTCCTGGCCTGTCCCACCTCCTTTCTTCAAAGCCTGACTAGCTGATTGAATTAATCTACTTATTATATCGCAGCCTCCCTGAGGTCAGGGAGTTTTGTGCAATGTATTCACCTCTATTTCCCTAGTATCTAGTTCTGAGCATGAGGCAGGCACCTGAAGAACATTCACATCACTGCATGTTCCTCCTATGTCAAGACACTGGGTAGCTGAGAACAGTTCAGCTTGTTGAAGCTCTGCCTTCCACAAGAGAATGTGTGAGCCGAGCTATCAGTGCTGGGATCGGACCATTAGCCAGAGATAGTATGTGGAAAGGGAGCCTCTGACCCCTGCCAGACACAGCTGCTGCTCCCCCCGTGCAAAGCACCTGTCTGTGTGCCTGGGCTGAGCCAGCCATGGTGGAGGCAAAGCAGTACTCATGAGAATCAGAAGGTTTGAAAGCAATCTCTTCTCCCCACGCCTCCTCCTTGCTTCACTTAACGAAAAACAATAACTGTGATATACCTGAGAGTCCATGAGGCTCCAAGACGTGCTCTCTGCCTTCCATGTACTTCTTGGGAGACACCGTCATCACTCTCCTGGAAAATTAGGGCTTACTCTGGAAGGGCAGGGACTGGAGAGCAGGAGTGAGGCTGACCTTCTATGCACTGGGTAGAAATCCAGTTCTACCACCAACTGGCCATGTGTCCTGGAGCAACCCACCACTGCTCTTGGCCTCAGTTTCCTCAAATGTAATGAGAAAGCAAACGGCTTCTCTGAGAATTAAGTGAATGTGATCATGTTTGATGGCAAAGATGAAGTCTGACAGCCAGAATCACACCAGGCTCAACCAGTATGTGCTTCTGTCCACGTGCCAGGCAGATGGAAATTGTTCAATCTAGAGAAAGCCTAGAACTATAACTTTTTGCAAAATTATCTTGTTGGTATTTGATCCTGTCTATGCTGCTAGGTCAATAGAATGCAGAATCTAGGACAGTTGTATTTTTGTCTAGCATAGAATAGGTATTCAATAAATACATTAAAGGATTAAATGAATGAACTAACTTTATCTTTCATTACTCTGTCACCCAGAATCTTAGACCCAGAAACATGGCCTTCTTACTGTTCCACATTCATATCTAACTCAACTACCACCATGACTCCATTTCCTATGAACCGAACAGTAAGTATCTAACATTCCCCTGTGTTGTATTCAGTACCATTTGGGGACCCATGGGGATTAAAAAAGAAAAAGAAAATACAATCCTATCCCCCATGGAATTTATAATATGTTTGGGGTGGGGAAGGACATTTACCCAAGATAAACGTCAAGTGGACAGGATGAACAGTAAGTGTTGGAGTAGGAGAACTGGGATGAATGATATTTCTTGAAGGTTGGAATATTTGAACTGGGTCTGGAAGGACATACGGCCTCAGGTTCCCCAAGTAAATATCACCTTAAAATGAGACTTTTTCTTTGATCACCCAGTTGTCCCTGACACAGGTGAAGCTTGTAGCCTTTAAATATAAAGCCAAGTGGTGTGGTGCAATTTAAAATAATACACAAGTTTGAACTGAAGCATTATGGCAGATGATTAATTGCCTGCTCAATATCTGTTGTTGTCTTCTCTTTGACACAATCTCAAACCTGTTTGAGGATGGTAATGTACCCAGGTAAAAACACTCAGTTTCCAACTCTATCCCAGGCAAGGGTATCTATGTAACCCAGAACTAGATAATAAATAAAGTAGAAGTTAGCAGGTGGGGCTTTTAAGCAAGGGTAATTTTAAAAATAAATAAATAACCACCAATTATAAAAGACACCAGATATGAACTACGGGTAAATATAGCCCTGCTTCCAGGAAAGGAACAGGCTCAGTGTCATGTGCTCTGCCACTTTGCCCTCTCCCTTCTTACTGCCTGGAACGTGATCTGATGCCTGAAGGCCTGGCAGCTACCCTGCAATGGAAAATAAAAGCTAAAGATATGAAAGTGATGGAGCAGGAAGAGAGAGAAGGAGTCTGAGCCTTCAGTGGCCTATTTAAGCAGCTGCACGAGAGGACCGCCTATTGCCAAAACTCATGTTGCACTGCATAAATTGACCTCTTATTTATGAAGGCCTCTCTTAGGTTTTCTGTTGCTTGCACCCGAATGGAATCTAAGACTTCAGTGCCATGTTTAAAGCCTAAGAGTGTGACCAGATTTTAATATACACATAGTAAAAGGATTTGAGTCTTACTTGGTATTTGAGCTGTTCAGCCTCTTGATGCCTGGCTTGTCTCACTAAGAATAATCCCAACCACCAGATGACCACAGAATAGATGACCTGATAGGGCTCAGCATATACCTAGTTTATGTTGCTACTGCTGCATCTTCTAAGTTCCACTGACAAGTGTGCAGTCTTGTCCCAATAAAATAAGGAAGGGTGTAATTTCATTGGTGAGCTGCAGGTTTTCAGGACGAAATACTCTTCTCTAACTGTCAAGGTGTGCCACACCTTGCCTAGTGTGCTGAGAAATTATAACTCGGAACTTTCTTCTTTGGTTAGAAACCTGTTTTCTTCTCCACTTGGTCTTCAGAGGCCAGGAGGTAGCTTGCATTCTGCCCATTCTTTATGAGTCTGTGTCTCATGGAAATGCCCATGCAGATGGGTATAGACCAACCCAGTTATAGAAAAGGAAAAAGACATTTTAGGGAACAGTGACCAAAGGCATAGACATAGACAACTTAGGTCTGTGCATGGGATCTTGAGTAGAACAGTCTTGCTAGGGTGGGAAGGACACTTCTAGGATCTTTGAGAAAGAAGCTGAGAAGATAAGCTAGAACTAGACTGTTGGGTGCTAGGCTGAAAAGACTGAACGTTATCAACTTAGAATTGTAGAGTTCTATTCAGGTTTCAAAACATTTTCACCTATTTAAATCCACTTGATCTTCAAGATCCCCTCTGAAGTTTGTGTAGCATGAGTTGCTGTATCTTTTCTTGAGGGAAAGAGCTTGGAGAAGTTAAATGAGTTGTCCAATGACACACAACTAGAAATAGTATATTAGGACCCAAATCAGGTCCTTAGCTTCTTCATCCAGTGTTCTTTTCATTCCACCCTGCTAAGAATGGATTGGCTTGGCTTTTGTAAGCATGAATTTATGCAGACACCAGGAGGTAAGTGTGGAAACAGTGAGACCACATAGGGTGCTTTTGTAATAGTTGAGGGTTAGGTGAAAAGGGCTTGAATTAAACATGTGTCAAGGATGCAATAAAAGAGAGGGAAGAAGACTAGAATTCTGGTCAGGAAGAACCAGCAGTGCAGGAGAAGCTCTCTTACTCAATGTCCACTCAACCAACTCTCCACATACACCAGTATTCTCCCTGCTGTCCTTAAAGCAGTTGACATCCATGGCCAAGTGATGCTTGTGATGAGTAGAAAACCACCCAGTGTCCCAAGCCTTCTGTTCCCATCAGTTGACTTTGTTCCCAAACTCGTTTATTCCAGTTATTCCTGTCATTGCAATGATTTAATTAAATATTACAAATGTTATTGTTATATAAACCGAGTCAGACATTCAGAAATAGTCAAGAAAGATGAGTCACTCAAATGAACTGTTCAGATTCCTTTGTAAAGTCTTTAGTTCTTGCTGTGCTTTTAAAAAACCTGAAAACCTCAGATCATGCATTAAATATATGGGTTATGCAGAAAAGCTGTCATAGAAATCCAACCAGCAGACTCACACTCAAAGAAAAGCCTTGACCCTATATCAAAAGATTGACTTCCTTTCATTAAAAGTTTCACAAATGTAAGTAGCATTTCTTAATTTTAATTAATTCTTTTTCAATTAATTGGCTATTAATTGTGGTCATGTGGCATGAAAGGGTGCTTCTGTAGTTAGACTCACAGAAAGCCTGCTGAAAGGAACCAACCCCAGGGCCTCTTTAACCCTTACACACATCAGAATCACCTGATGGGCTTGGTAAAATACAAATTGCTGGGTCCCACCCAAGATGTCTGATTCAGTGGTTTCTGAGATGGGGCCTGATAATTGGCTAGTCTAACAAATTTTCAGGTGAAGCTGATGCTGCTGGTCTGGGGACCACACTTTGAGAACCATGGAACCCATCCATCACTGCAGAAGTTCTGAGGTGTGATTTAAAGGGGTTCCCTCATGTACACACAGTGGGCTAACAAGAGAGCCGAAGTTAGCATCAAGATCTTCTCATTGCCTCCTGCTGTCAAAATGAATAATATAATGCTCATGATAGATTACATGTGACCACAATTTTTTTGTCACTCTTCCCATCCACAGGTGGGGTCTTTGTCCCTTCCCCTTGCCTAGAGGGTGGTTCTGAGATTGCGTCACCAGTAATAGAGGGCAAAAATGATGTGGCTGTTTCCAGACCCAATCTTGAGAGAGTATCAGGTTCTGCTCACTGTCTCTTGGAATTTTCACTCTGGGAGCTCTGAGCTCCTGTTTAAAAGCTCTGACCACCTTGAGGTCACCATGCTGAAAAACCCACACATAAGCACTCTGGTCGATGGTTCTAGCTGATCTCGCTTTCCAGCCATGCTCAACAAGGAGGCAGACACAAAAATGCAGCCACCACATGCTGTCCAGATCTGCATTGTCCAGTGAACACCAGTGAATGCTTCCATGGATGTCATGTGAGACAGAGAAACTATTCGGCCAGGATTCCTGACCTGAAAAATTACAAAGTATAATAGAGCAGTTGTTGTTTTAAGCCACTAAGTTTAGGGGTAGTTTGTTACACAGCCATAGATAACTGGAATGATATTGAAAAGGCAAAAGCCATTGAGAACCTGAAGTTCTATACACAGGCGGAACTTAGAGACAAAGGCAATCTATATGAAACATAATCGCAGGTGACTGATTAGATACAGGTGTCTAGTGAGGGAAAAAGGGAGAACTGACTGAGTTCTTTTGCCTGAGAGACTGTGAGTACACTGACAGTAGGTACCAAAAGAAAGAGTCCAGAGCCAGGGTTAATTAGAGAAGATATAGGTCTATAAACGTTCAAATGTGGGCAGTGAAATTGGGAGTTACAATTTTAAACATTTCAGGTCCCCAAGCCAGAAGACCAACTCCCTGTCCATTCCCTGAAGTCTTTCAGGGACCCTCTCAGTTTCCACATCTGACCTTTCCCCCTGCTCAGTTCCCACACACACTCTTCCTCCATAAATTCAAATAGCCCTTCTTGTGTGGGTGAGTCATTTCAACACCTCATCATGGACAGGTATGCATTTTAATTTGATGTTTTCACCTGCCTCTCCCAGCATAATTGTAAACTCATAATGAACACAGTTTGCCTTTTACTTCCTCCTCAATGCTGTACAGTCCTGTGGACACTATTGGTGTCCCTGACACTCAGCTGAGTGGAAACCGTGTAGATTGACTTACGTTCCAATAGCAGCAAATGGCGAGATGTGGATTGGAGGGAGGGCACCCAGGGTTTGGATCTTCTTGATGCTAGTATCTTGCTTTCTGGCAACCTCAGGGAAATCAGTCTCTGAAGGGGACCACCTTGAAGAGCAGTACTCATGTCAGTATAATGCATTCTGGGCTGTTTGCAGAAATATTGCTCTTATGTGTGGCTATGAACCTACACACCTCTAAACCCTTACTGTTCTATCTGTTTGACAATTCAGTTAGATTTCCCTTGTTCTAAACCTCTGAACTGGTATTCTCACCAGAACTAAGTCTTCTCCCCATCATGTTGATATTGATGATCCTATAAGATCCTAAGAGACCTTCAACCCTATTAAATTGGTCAATCGGCAAATGCTTTTTGATCTTCCTACTCAGTCAAGCAGTATTCTCTTTAGAAAACCAAATACAAGGTACCATGGGGGTTGAAAGGAAGAAAGTTCACACACAACTGAGGGTCAATCAGGGCATGCTTCCTGGGGGAGGTGGTGTGTGAAGGTGATCTATAAAAATGAACAGAATTTAGTCAACAGAAGTGTTGGGGGTAGGTGTTCATGTATCTCACGGGGCATTTATCCTCAGATAAAAAGAACGTGAGGTAATACAGCTGGAGGCACACAGGCATGTGCAGAAAAGTCCACTAGCTGGAGTCATCTGGAGGCATCTGTGATGCCTGAGACACCAGGGCAATGAATTTGGCTTGAATTTGCTGAACTGTAAAAAGGAATTGAGTTTTTGAATTTTGTATTATTTATTTATTTATTTATGTTTAGAGATAGGATCTCACTTTATAACCTAGGCTGGAGTGCAATGGCACAGTCATAGCTCACTGCAACCTCAAACTCCTAGACTCAAGGAATACTCCTACCTCAGCCTCCCAAGTAGATGGGACCATAGGCACATGCACCACACCTGGCTGGTTTTCTTTTCAATTTTTTTTCTTTTTCATTTATTTCATTTTTTTATCTTTTTATTTGTAGAGATAATGTCCTGCTCTGTTGTCCAGGCTGATCTTGAACTCCTGGCCTCAAGTGATCCTCATGTCTTGACCTCTCATAGTGCTGGGATTACAGCTGTGAGCCACCACACCTGGTCAAAAGCTGTTGAGTTTTTTGAGAGTGAACAGATAAGATTCCATTCACGTTTTTGATACATTCTGCAGTCCCTAACATTAAGCCTTACATGTGGTCAACAATTATCAAATATTTGTTGATTGATCTATGAACGGCCAAAGCCATTTGGATGCACTGCTGGAGTCTGTATCTTCCCCAAGACTTGATTCTCCACTTTCTTCTCCCGTGTTCAGGCAACATTTATTCTAGGAAATGGCTCTGGCTTTAAAGACAAAGAAGAAAAACTCTCAGTAAAACAGAGATCGTCAAAGCAGAACCATTTCTAAGTGAAATGATTTTTTCCTACCCAAACTTTACCGCAAGGCCCCATTAAAGAGTTGCAGAGCCCCAGCACGGAAGCACTATAAATTACAAGACTCCTGAAATCAGGAAGAGAGAGTCACAATTCCCACCGGGGTTTGCTGTGCATTTCTTTTTGCAAAGCATCCAAAGCAGATTGAAATCCTGGCTGAGGAGCTTGTGGAAAGAAAGAGCTGAGGCAAAGGGCAAAGGCATTAAATAATATATAGATTTTCACAAAAGATAATTTCTGCTTAAATAGCTGACTGGTCACGTTGGTGACCAGGTTGGGCAAGGAAGGAGGCTGGTGCTGCTGACAGTGGAGAGCACTGGGTTGATGCAATCGACAGGGACACAGTGACCATGTTTAATGGGCTTTTAAATGCCCCAAATTTAAAGTCCAAATTTCTAAGAGGTATAAGGTGAAGATGATTTATCCTAGTTTTATTGATTCTCATAAAAGCACTTCTACCTGCTCTCTGATACAATCATCTATCCAGTGGTATAAGTTAAGATATAAGTTGAGCAGTATAAGTTAAAATTCCAGACATCCCTACACTACTTCAGGAGCGGTTTCCCCACTTTCAAGGTTTCGGAAACCAGCTCTTCCATGAGAGTCTCTACAATAACAAAGGACTCTATTCTCACCCTTCTTCAAGAACCCCATCGTCACCAGCCCTCCAGTGCTGGTACATTTCCATCGAATGGAACACCAGCTGGTTTTAGGGAGGGGAGGACCAACAGCAGCAACTAGATCTAGCTGCATTACCTGATTCAGCCTTGCAAATAACTACCTGCCCGTTCACCCAAGGCAAACATAGATTTATGCTGAATGCTAAGTGAGTGGAAAAGAGTGATGACTCACTTTCATTGTATGACCTTTCTAATTTCACAAGGAGAAAGCAGACAGTTTAAAAGGAAAAGCAATTTGTCTTCTGCTGAATTTTCTTGTATGAAGTCTGAATTCCTCTGACTCATACTCAAGGACCTACCTTCCAAGGCAAGTGTCCCACCACTTGTTAACTGAGTCCACACTTTTTGGTGTCCTCTTCTGCCCCCAATACAACATGCCTGCTTCTGTTTCCTTACTCATGATGTTCTCCTCCCTGTTTTCCAAATCCATCTCTCGCAAGGTCAAAACCCACCTCTTCTATAAAACCTTCAACTATGACTCTTCCCATGAGCTTTCACAGACTCACCAAAGCAAGGCAGACCACTGTTTGTTTTCCTCTAATTGTTTGAGGAGCTTACAATTTTTATTTATCTCTAAATTTGTAATCTCCTTAAGGGGGAGATCTCTGACTTTTTATCATGTCTGACAATTGGCCCTGTGACCTGCAAATGGAAAGCTCAATGAATACTTGTTCATAGCAGGGCCAATCCATGTGTTTAACTTATTAGCTCACAGGAGCCAGCAGATAGTTTGGGCTCATTTGAAATCCAGCCTGTTTGAAGAGTTAAGAGTCTTTAAGCTAACCATGGCCTGACCATCCCCACAGTCTCATCTTTTTATATTTTATTTTGTTGGTTGTTGTTATCATTGCCATTGCTATTCGTTTATTTGATGAAGAAGACAGAGGAGGAGGAGAAGAAAGAGAAGAGCTGACATTTCCTGGGAGTTTACTAAATACCATGCACCATTTTCAGCACCTTACCCATATTTCCTCATTTATTCCTCATTGCAATTATAGGAGAAAGTATTTCCACTTTACTGCTGAGGAAATGGAGCCACAAAATGTTAGTAACATACCCAAGGTCATTTCACAATGAAGGGCAACGTTGGGATTTGAGTCCAAGCCATCTGACTCCAGAGCTTGAGCTCTGAGTGGTACCTCATCCTTCACACCGGGTTTCACCGAGTTTGTGAAGCACATAGAATGACAGGGAAGTCATAACCCTTTCCCTGCAGGCATTAGAAATTATTTAGCACTTTATTTTTTCTAAGTACTTTCACCTGCATTAACTCATTTGATCTTGACAAGAGACCTCTGTGGAAGGTAGGTTGAGCATTTCTATACTTACGAGTAGACGGGGAAATGGATGCCTTGCCCTAGAGTACAAATGGGTGAGTAGAGCCATGAAGTCATGGACCCATAATCACAGGATGCTAGAGGAGAGAGGAGAGCCACGACTAAACAAGTCAGTCATTCATTTTATAGCAAAGCAGTTGAGCTACCAAGAGGTGATGTGCATATGATTGTGCAGCAAATGAGTAGAAAAACATGTCTAGACTGGAATTTTGTGACTTCTAGTCTATGGCTTTCCATTGCGGCAACATGGTCCTGAGTGTGACTCCCAAAACGAATGGTGAAAATGACGTCCTGGGCCGGGTGTGGTGGCTCAAGCCTGTAATCCCAGCACTTTGGGAGGCCGAGACGGGCAGATCACAAGGTCAGGAGATCGAGACCATCTTGGCTAACACGGTGAAACCCCGTCTCTACTAAAAAATACAAAAAATTAGCCGGGCGAGGTGGCGGGTGCCTGTAGTCCCAGCTACTCAGGAGGCTGAGGCAGGAGAATGGCGTAAACCCAGGACGCAGAGCTTGCAGTGAACTGAGATTGTGCCACTGCACTCCAGCCTGGGCGACAGAGCAAGACTCCGTCTCAAAAAAAAAAAAAAAAGAAAAGAAAAAAGAAAATGACGTCCTGGTCAAATATGTTGGGACATACTGTGGGGTCGTGTCTGCCCCTTGGAGAGGCGTGATGCATAGGCTTTGAAAAATCATACAAAGCAGTTCATAAACTCACTTGACCAAAAGTATTTTTTAACACCTTTCATTAATATTCTTTTGCAGAACTAATATACTATGGAAGTCAACTTGGGAAACAATGCAGAACAGATACATTGGGATATGCACATATAAATAATTATAATTCTTTTCTTTCAGCTCTTGGGACCAGATACAAAATGAAAAGAAAAATAGTTCCTCTTCGTTCTCCTTTCTTATCTCCTAAAAACCCCCTCCCACCACTGCCACCAAATCTACACGTTCCATTCCTCTATCACACAATAAAATATATATAGGAAAAAATTTCAACCCACTTAGATGAAACATAAAACATAACAGAAAATTAACTCTCTAAAGAAAGAACACCTGTACTCCTGCCTATACACACACACACACACACACACACACACACACACACACACACACACATTTGTACCATCCCCACTGCTCCTTTGGGATTTGCTTGTTTATAGAAGATTATATTAGTCTTCTCAGGCTGCCATAACAAAATATCACAGACTGGGTAGCTTAAACAACAGAAATTTATTTCTTACAGTTCTGGAGTCTGGGAAGTCAGTCCACGATCAAGGTGCCAGCAAGATAGATTTTATTCTGAAGCCTCTTTTCTTAGCTTGTAGGGGGCCAGCATCTCACTGTGTGCTCACAGGACCTCTTCTTCACGTGCCTACAAATCAAGGTCCCATCCTTATGATCATTTAACCTCAATTACTTCTTCCTAGACCCTGTCTTCAAATACAGTCACATCAGGGATTGGGGCTTTGACATAGGAATTTTTTTTCAGGGGGAACCTAGTTTTGTTTGTAACAATGATAGAGAATGTAATAATAACATCAAAGCAGGTTGTGTAGATGGTGACCCAAGATGATCTCTTGGAGGTAAATAGAATTCAATTTTTAAGACTAAAGGAAGAAACTTGGGCAAATTATCCACGTTGCTGCCTCACATCCTTTTCACAAGTTGGGGCTGCAATAAAGGATTTCAATGGATCATAATAGCTATGTCTGAAAATGTTAATCCATTATGAGCAGAAACAAGGTGGAAATTTCATATTGAGATATAAGTAACTGGCCTGGTGTGGTGTCTCACACCTGTAATCCCAGGGCTTTGGGAGGCCAAAGTGGGGAGATCATTTGAAGCCAGGAGCTCAAGACCAGCCTGGGCAACACAGCAAGACCCTGTCTCTACAGGAAATAAAATTAGCCAGGTGTGGTGGCCTGCACCTGTAGTCCCAGCTACTGGAGAGGCTGAAGCAAGAGGATTGCTTGAACCCAGGAATTCAAGGTGTCAGTGAGCGATGACCATGCCAGGCACTCCAGCCTGGGCAACAAAGCAAGACCCTGTCTCAAAAAAAAAAAAAAAAAAAAGATGAACAATTGACACCTGTTCCTTTGAGCACTTCTTTGTGGCAGGGGTGGACGAGAAACCAGAAGTGGAGTGGAAGGAGGGTGAACTCTCCAAGGATAGACCTGCCTTCTGTGCACCAGTGAGGGATGGGGAGCTCTCCCCTGCCCAGGTGCCAATCATACTCTCTTATCTTCTTGTGGGTGGCCTGAACTAAGTCCAGTGACCATAACTTCTCCATCCATCTTTCCATCTCCCCTCAAACTCCAAGATAGCAGTGCGGGGGCACATGCAGCCTCTCCTCCAGCTTCACTGCCACCCACCCACCTGCAAGTGCAGCCAAGCCAGGCAGAGAGAGGAGGGAAGGGCATGTGAGCTGGCAAAGGGCACAGCTCTCCGGGGGTCTGAGGGCGGCATTCAAGACATTGGTAAGAAGGACCTCGCTGATCACTTCCTTCCTCATTATTTTAGGATTATTGTAATTTTATGCAAACACTCCTTCTTCTCAACGCAGCTTCTGACGGCCACAGTTCTTGTTTGGTGCTGGCCCCCAGCAATGCTAATAAACGGCTTCCGGATCATTTTTATTCATTTTGCACATTTCACTCACAGTACTTCATGTGACTTATGTAGCCCCTGCAGCTCATATTTCTATTTGAATTGCAGGGCAAGTAGTGAGTTTTAACATTCCAACTGCACACACATTCTTCTTTCCCTCGAAATGAAAGATCATTTGAACTTTGAATTGCATTAGCATGACATTTTTCTACTAAATTACCCTGGCTGCACTCAACAGCCTGAAAAGAAACAAACCTCTTTTAACTCTATAGGCTATGTGAGTGAATAAATACCAGAGGAAACGCCAGCAGAGAGGAGGAGGGAACCACAGCCTGGCAAGGCTTGGACACTCCCTGTGCGGTGGAGAGCCCATCTGTGATGCTGGCCTGGCAGACTGGGGGCCACTGCTGTCCCCCAACCTTGCCAGGCCATGGCTGGGGCATTTGAATGCATGTAGCAGAAAGCGAATGCTTCTCAGCAGCTGTTGCTTTGTGAAAAATGAGGTGTAGCTTCTCATATCATTTTTTAAAAGTAATAATGTTTGCTTTTTCTTGTATTATAATTGCAGGCAATGTTCATTGTGGGAAATCTGAAAAGCACAAAAAAGAATAAACAAAATGAAAACCGCCCCTACTCTTGCCATTTAGATAAATGATAACTTTCAGGGATATATTTTTGCAAATCCTTTTGAGGGAGTGGATGGAGTCCTATTTATATATGTGCGTAGCATCCTTTTGTTTATCTTGCATAAATTAGGATATATATTTATGATTTGAATCTTTTTCAAACTTGACATTTCTTTTGTGAGCATTTTCTCATTTCTTTAAGAATCATGATTTGCAATGGTTGTACAATATTTCATCACAGGAGTGGATGCCATTTTTATTGGTATACATTAACGTCACTTCCAAGGTTTGTGTTTAAAACGCTGTGATGAACATGTTTTTGCAATTAATGGATATGATAAGTGATCTTAGTTACCACTTCCTGAGTTCCTACTATGTGCCAACCATGGTAATAGACTCCTCCCAGAGGGTATAGTATATATTATAGTAATTTAACATATAATCATAATATATATTAGCCCTTGTCATTTCCCTTAAAGGTGGTCATTGTTCTCCACATTTTATAGGCAAAGAAAGTGAGGAACAGAGATTAACCAACTGGTTCAAAGCCATCAGGTAGGAAGGAAACAATTCCTGGATTTGACACCAGCATTCTCTGAGTCCAACGTGTCTTTCACCTACGTCCTGGGGTGTTACTACCATGCACTCTCATTTCCTTCTCTGAAGGTTGCAGGAAAAGGTGTCCAAGACCACTTAAATAAAAACCCAGCTCTGCCACAGAAGTCTCTGGAGAGTCAGAGTCAGATCTGAGTACTAGGATCTCAGCAGGAGTTTGAGATTTGCCTCAGTCAAGGGACAGGGATGTATTTTCTGGATACAGGTTGCGGGTGGTAAAGATTCTGCTTTAGGCAACTGCAGACACAGGATTCTCAGCTTCTCACTGTCTGCAGCAGGGGCCACATTTAATGAAGGGCATCATAGCCTCTCAGAGCCACTTGGTCTGAGTCTTCAGGCCACATTGACTGCTGGGTGCAGGGTGAGCTCCAAGAAAAAAAAAATTAGAAAGAAAAATAAATTGCATTTTCTCATTGCTTGTTAACATGAAAACTCAGTGATACACTTGACATTTTCTGTTTAAAGAGGTCATACGGACCACCTTGCAGGATGATATATAAATATCTTATTCCTACTAAATGAGTTGATGGGGATACGTGATCTTAAGTATCTGACTGGATACATCACAGTAACTCTGGCAAAGACACATGGATTCATCTGCTTTCATGAAGCTCCACGACAAAACAGTAGTTCTTAGCCCTGTCCTCCTCTCGAAGATCTATGCGAGGCAACCTTAGCCTTCGGGTGGAATAGAAACAAGATCCACCGGTCTGTCTACATCTTTACAACCCTGTAAATGTGAGGTCTTGGTTTGAACTCCACGGCTACACATTCCACACAGTGTGTAGGCACCAGATGTGGCAGATACATTCTAATAATTCACAGGCTGCCTGCAGGGCTCCAGGACAGCTTAACTATGCATCAGCCCTGGGTTAGAGCCATTCAGGCTGCCTCTTTATTCCTCTCCCAAATTTTGTAAGATAGGGAGTAACATTTGGTACAGAAACATAAGCTTCTCCTGAGCCAGGCAGGGAAACACTCCTTGAAATGCCACTCCACTGCTTGCAGGAGAGAAACATAGCGAGCAGCATGTTTACATGGGAGCTGGGACCTGCAGTGGAACCTCAATTAGTCACGTGGCCTCAGGTCAGTGAGTGACCATATCTGAACCTCAGTTTCTTCAACTGCAAAATTACTGGTTCATCTGTTAATTTAATTTTATTCCTTTACTGACTCCCTGCTATGATAACAACAGGTACCATCTATTGGATATTACTGTGTGCTAGCATAGTAACAGGTGCTGTTCAAATACCAAGCAATAAGACAGGCACTGTGTCTGCCTTCATGGAGTTTGCTATCAGGTGGGAAGTCACTGAGAAGACATACATGGATCATATGTAAACAAGTGAGTATATAAACACACATCGGGATGAGCACTGTTAGGCAAATGAACAGAATGCAATTCAGAATGCAACACAGTGCACTTGGTAAGAATGCATTGGCAAGACTCCATCTCAAAAAAAAAAAAAAAGAAATTAAATTTTATGTACTGATGGTATATGCTGTGTCCCATAGTTATTTCCTGAACTTTTTCATAGGTTCCACAGGATTTTGTTCTTAGATGATTATTGTTGTCTATAAAATAAGACAGGTTTACTTTTTTTATTCTTTTTTTTTTTTTTTGAGACAGAGTCTTGGTCTGTTGCCCAGGCTGGAGAGCAGTGGCATGATCTCAGCTCAGTGCAACTTCTGCCTCCTGGGTTCAAGCAATTCTCCTGCCTCAGCCTTCCAGGTAGCTGGAATTACAGGCACACGCCACCACACCCAGCTAATTATTGTATTTTTAGTAGAGACAAGTTTTGCCATGTTGCCCAGGCTGGTCTTGAACTCCTGACCTCAAGCAATCAGCCTCCCAAAGTGTTGGGATTACAGGCATAAGCCACCACACCTGGCCAGGTTTATTTCTTCCTTTATGATTTGGGTACGTTTCATTTCTTTTTCTTGCCTTATTGCCTTGGCAAATTCTTCAGTAGAGTGTTGAATAAAAATAGTGAAAGTAAACATCCTTAACTTTTCACTGATCTTAGGAGGAAGACATTCAGTCTTTCAGTCTTTCATCATTAAATGCAATGTCTGCTGTAGGTTTCTCCTAGACACCTTTTATTAGGCAGAGGAAATGCCTTGCCATTCCTAGGTTGCTGAGAGTTTTTTTTATCAGAAATAGATGTTAGATTTTGGTAATGTTTTCTCTGTATTCATCAAGATAATCAGGTGCCGTTTTTCCTTTTAACTAGTCAACACAGAGAATTGCATTGATAGATTTTCAAATGTTAAATTAGCCTTTCTTCTTATTATCAGTTATATTTTCCTGCTTTATAATTTTTTATCAAATGCAAGACACTGCAATATTTACCATGTTTGTGCTGGATATTTGTATGTGCTTATTAAAATTATTGATCTTTGTTCTGGGTTGCAGGTAAGTTCATTGGAAACAGTTTGATCCTTTTATGTCTTGCTTTTAAGCTTTGTTAAGTGAGACCAGAGCAACATTAGGTCTAGGTCTAATTTTCTCCTATTACTATATGAACCTTTCTGAGTGCTCTACCCAAGCTCCAATGAATTATGACTGTTTTCACTCTGGCTGCCATGAAAAAGAATAATTCCCAACTCTCTTTGCCCCCTAGAGTATATTCCTCTAATTTTGGGTGGGTGGTATCTGATCTTTGACAAATCTGACACACACAAGCAATGGGGAAAAGATTCCCTATTTAATAAATGGTGTCAAGAAAACTGGCTAGCCAAATGCAGAAAACTGAAACTGGACCCCTTCCTTACACCTTATACAAAAATCAACTCAAGATGGATCCAAGACTTAAACGTAAGACCTAGGACCATAAAAATCCTGGAAGAAAACCTGGGCAATACCATTCAGGACATAGGCATGGGCAAAGACTTCATGTCTAAAACACCAAAGCAATGGCAACAAAAGCCAAAATTGACACATGCAACCTAGTTAAACTAAAGAGCTTCTGCTCAGCAAAAGAAACTATCATCAGAGTGAATAGGCAACCTACAGAATGGGAGAAAATTTTTTGCAATCTATACATCTGACAAAACGCTAATATTCAGAATCTACGAAGAACCTAAACAAATTTACAAGAAAAAAGCAAATAACCCCATCAAAAAATGGGCAAAGAATATGAACAGACACTTCTCAAAAGAAGACATTTATGCAGCCAACAGACATGTGAAAAAATGCTCATCACGACTGGTCATAAGAGAAATGCAAATTAAAATCACAATCACACTAGTTAGAATGGCAATCATTAAAAAGTCAGGAAACAACAGATGCTGGAGAGGTTGTGGAAAAGTAGAAACACTTTTACACCGTTGGTAGGAGTGTAAATTAGTTCAACCATTGTAGAAGACAGTGTGGCGATTCCTCGAGGTTCTAGAACTAGAAATACCATTTAACCCAGCAATCCCATTACTGGGCATATACCCAAAGGATTATAAATCATTCTACAATAAAGACATATGTTTTTAATAAAGCATGCACACATATGTTTATTGTGGCACTATTCACAATAGCAAAGACTTGGAACCAACCCAAATGTCCAAATGATAGACTGGATTAAGAAAATGTGGCACATATACACCATGGAATACTACGCAGCCATAAAAAAGGAAGAGTTTATGTCCTTTGCAGGGACATCGATGAAGCTGGAAACCATCATTCTCAGCAAACTATCACAAGATCAGAAAACCAAACACCACACGTTCTCACTAATAAGCGGGAGGTGAATAATGAGAACACATGGACACAGGGAGGGGAACATCACACACTGGGGCCTGCGGGGGGTGGGGGCTAGGGGAGGGACAACATTAGGAGAAATATCTAATGTAGGCGACGGGTTGATGGGTGCAGCAAACCACCATGGCACATATATACCTATGTAACAAAACTGCACGTTCTGCACATGTAACCTAGAACTTGAAGTATAATAATTTTTTAAAAATTGGGGGATGGTGTTTTTCTCTGCCCTTGAGTAGTGTGCTCACATATCTGCACCCATCGGTGCTCTGCTGAAGCCTTGAGTGGGGACTCTGTAGCCCTCCAGAGTCCTAATCTGACCCTCTTCTCTCAGGCCCTCTACCCTGCTATTCTAGTCTCCTTGGCCTCCCCAGACTTCCAGCTCCCTCCCCTCAACCCAACCTCTACCTTGTTTCTCCTTCCTTGTGCTACAGCCTGGAAAATTCCTCAAGCGAGGCAATCATAGGGCTTACCCTGTTGTTGCCCATCTCTTAGAGATCACTGTCACTTGTTGCCTGTTGTCCAATGTGTTGAAAACTCGTTTCATACATGTTGTCCAGTTTGTGGTTGTTTCAGGAAGAAAAGAATTAACAACGGGACATTGATTACACAGAAAACATTATAGAAGGAAAAGAATTAACAACAGGACATTGACTACACAGAAAACATTATAATCAGTCAGTGGCAGACAGAAGCAATGATGGACAACAGAAGGGACAGAGATTATGTGAACATGGACAGAGGAACCGCAGAGACAACCAACAGAGAAGAGCAGCCAACACACCATGAGTAACCACATAAATTCTTCTCTCTTTCCCCCAGCTCAGTTGCAAAGAATAAGTAAAGGGAAGATGGAGAGAACCACAACAGCTAGTAAGGGTAGCAGATAACAACAGCTCTCCACCTCGAATCATTGGAGTCAGGCCTCAGCTACAAGGAGATGAGGTGAGCTTTGAACCAAAACTTCAAGACTTTAAGTGGATAGAACTAAAACTTAGCAACCAATGTCATTTTTATTTTTAAATGAACAAAAATTATCAAAGTGGATTTAGATATATTAAGGAAGCCCATTTCCCTGTGGAAAAGAAGGTTTTAAGAAAACATAATTTAGCAGCTACTGAAAATATATAAGTATTTCATGGCTACACTTCAACAAGTTAAGACATCTCAATCAAATCGGTTATACATATACCGGTTCAACTTCTTTGAAAAATAATATGGCAATAAATGTATCAAGAGTAATAAAAGTTTACATGCTTTGATCAATGGTGTGCTGGTAAGCCAGCTCTCCATAAACTAAACAAAAATTAGATTTGTAGCGTTTGTCAATTTGTGTGACATAAATATTTCTACCTCTCACAGCTTATTTTAAGGGAACTTTCTGAATACAGAATTGGGAAGAGATTTGCAAAATGAGATCTCACAAGCTGGTATGACCTAGTGCCAACATACACTGCCTTTGATCCTACTCCTAGACATTAATCCCGAAGAAATAAAATGATTTTTCTGCATCTATTGAGATGGTCATAATATCTTTATCCTTCAATCTGTTAATGTGGTGTATGACACTTACTGATTTGCATATGTTGAAACTTCTTTGCATCCCAGGAATAAATTGCACTTAATCATAGTGTATGATCCTTTTAATGTGCTGTAGAGTTCAGTATGCTAGTATTTTGTTGAGAAGTTTTGCATCTATGTTCATCAACGATATTGGCCTGTAATTTTCTTTCCTGGTAGTACCCTTGTCGGGCTCTGGTATCAGGGTAATGCTGAGCTCATAAAATGAATTTGGAAGTGTTCCCTCCTCTTCAATTTTTTGGAAGAGTTTGAAAAGGATTGATATTAATTCTTCTTTAAATGTTTCGTAGAATTCACCAGTGAAGCCATCTGTTCCTGGGCCTTTCTTTGTTGGGAGGTTTTTGATTACTGATTCAGTCTTCTTAGTCATTAATAGTCTGTTTCAATGTTCTGTTTCTTCATGATTCAGTCTTGTAGGTTATATGAATTTACTTATTTCCTCTAGGTTATCCAATTTGTTTGTGTATAATTGTTCATAGAAGTATCTTATGATTCTTTGTATTTCTGTGATATCAGTTGAATGTCTCCTCTTTTATTTCTGATTTTGTGTATTTGAATCTTTTCTTTTTTCCTTAGTCTAGCTAGAGGCTTGTCAATTACATTTTTTTTTTCAAAAAAGCACTTTTATTGATCTTTTCTATCATTTTTCTCATCTCTATGTCACTGATTTCTGTTCTGATCTTTGTTATTTCTTTCCTGTTAACTTTGGGTTTTAGTATAATGGAACATCCCTTCATGATAAAAACTCTCAACAAATTGGGTATAAAAGGAATATACCTCAACATTATAAAGGCCATATGTGACAAGCCCACAGCTAACATTATACTCAAGGGTAAAAAGCTGAAAACTTTTCCTGTGAAATCAGGAACATGGCAAATCTATTTAACACAGTACTATAAATCCTAGACAGAACAATTTTTTTTTCAGAGACAGGATCTCACCCTGTTGTCTAGGCTGAAGTATAGTGGCATAATCATAGCTCACTGCAGCCTCGAACTCCTGGGCTCAAATGATCCTCTCAAGTAGCTGGGACTACAGGTGTGTGCCACTACGCCCAGCTAATTTTTTATTTTTTGTAGAGATGGGATCCAATATGTTGCCCAGGCTGTTCTCAGACTCCTGGCCTTAAGATATCCTTCCCCCTCAGTGTCCCAAAGTCCTGGGATTATACGCATGAGCCACCGCACCCTGCCTACACAGAGCAATTACGCAAGAAAAATAATTGCAAGATATCCACATCAGAAAGGAAGAAGTTAAATTGTCTCTGTCTGCAGATGACATAATTTTAAACATAGAAAACCCTAAAGATTCTGCCAAAAAACTGTTATAATTACTAAATGAATTCAGTAAAGTTATAGGATACAAACTCAACATGCAAAAATCAGATGAGTTTGTATACACTAAAAATGAAATATCTGAAAAAGAAATTAAGAAAACAATTCCATTTACAATAGCATCAAAAAGAATAAAATAGGAATAAATTTAGGAGATGAATGATCTGTACACTAAAAGCTATAAAACTTTGATGAAAGTAATTGAAGAAGACACAAATAAATGGAAAGATATTCTATGTTCAAGGATTAAATAAATTAATATTGTTAAAATGTCCATACTATCCAAAGCAATCTACAGATTCAATGCAATTTCGATCAAACTTCTAATGGCTTCTTTCACAGAAATAGGAAAAAAAATTCTAAAATTTATGTGGAACCACGGAAGACCCCAAATCGTTAAAGCAATCTTGAGAAAGAATAACAAAGCTGTAGGCATCACATTTCCTGGTTTCAAATTGTATTACAAGGTTATAGTAATCAAAACAGTATGGTACTAGCATGAAAACAGACACATTGACCAATGGAACAGAATAGAGGCCTAGAAATAAACCCACATACATGGTCAACTAATCTTGGACAAAGATGCCAAGTCTACACAATGGAAAATAGTCTTTTCAATAAATTGTGTTGGGAAACTGAATATTCACATGCAAAAGAATGAAATTGGACCATTTTGCCATAGACAAAAATCAACTCAAAAATGGATAAAAGATTTCAATGTAAGGCCTGCAACTCCTAGAAGAGAACATAAAAAGAAAGTTCCTTGACATTGGTCTTAACAATGATTTTTGTGAATATTACACCAAAAGTAAAGGCAACATAAACAAAATTAAATAGGTGGGACTACATCGAATTTAAAAATTTCTGCACAGCAAAGAAAACAACCAAATGAAAAGGTAATCTATGGGATGGAAGAAAATACTTGCAAGCCACATGTCTAATAAGGGGTTAATGTCCAAAATATATAAGGAATTCAAACAACTCAACAGCAAATAATAATAGTAATCCAAATTTTTAAATGAGCAAAGAAGACATACAAATGGCCAACAGATATATTTTTTTAAAATGCTCATAATCACTAATCATCAGGGAAATGCAAATCAAAACCACAATGAGATACCACCTTATACCTGTTAGGATGGTTATATCAAAAAGTTAAAAGATAAGAGTTGGTGAGGATGCAGAGAAAAGGGGGCCTTTGTCCACCGTTAGTAGAAATATAAATAGTACAGTCATTATGGAAAACAGTTTAGAGGTTGCTCAAAAAATTAAAAATAAAACTACTCTTTGATCTCGCATCCCACTTCTAACATATCAAAAGGAAATGAAATCAGGATCTTGAAGAGTTAGCTGCACTCCTATGTTCTCTGCACTATTATTCATAATAGCTAAAATATGAAAACAGCTTGTGTCCATTGACAGACGAATGAATGAAAGAAATGTAATATATATAACTATATAATAGAATATTATTCAGCCTTAAAAAAAGAAAATTCTGCCATTTGCAACAACATGGATGAACCTGGAAGACATTAAGTTAAGTGAAATAAGCCAGACACAGGAAGATAAATACTGCAAAATATCACTTACATGCAATATCTAAAAAGGTCAAACTCATAAAAGCAGAGAGTAATATGGTGGTTACCAGGGGCAGTGGGTAGCAGAAATAAGATGTTACTGAAAGGGCACAAAATTCCAGTTGTAAGATGAATGAGTTTTAGAGCTATAATATATAACATGTTAACTATAGTTAATAATACTATATTGTATACTTGAAGTTTGCTAAGAGAGTAGATCTTAAGTATTTTCACCACAAAAAAAGTGGGGGAAGTGTACCATGGGAGGTGGTAGATATGTTAATTTGCTTGATTGTGGCAATCAGCTCACAAAGTATACACATACCAAGTCATCACATTGTACACCATAGACACAACTACTATTTGTCAATCATACCTTAATAAAGTTGGGGGGAAATAAATCATTTAAACAAGAAAAGAGCTGTATACACAAAAGCATTACTGTATGGTTGCTTCTGACAGCAAAAAGATGTAAATAATCTCATAGTTTGTTCACCTGCTACATGGAATATTATGCAGCTATTTTAAAAGATAACTAGAAAAAGAATGGAACAATATAAAGAAACACTTGATATAATGTGAAGTGAATAAAGAAGAATGCAAAATGTTATGTTCGCTATGATTACAATGATGTAAAATATGTATGATTATGGCCAAAGCCTCCAGAATACACAAAAATAAAACCTATTTTGTTACAGTCTTGTGATAGGGAGTAATTTGTTATTCTTCTTTCAAAGGAACCTTTGAAGTTGTTATAATAATATATTTTTAAATGCAACAAAGCAAAATCAGCAGTAGATGACTTGACCCCATCTCCAAAGGCAAATGCATTTGCAGCACTGGATTAGACTGAGGATATCCAGGCAGTTGCCTGGAGCTTTAGCATCACTGGAAATCTGATGAGAAAAACATTGACCAGACCTCCTACAATGGAAAGCTCCAGGTTGAGACCTTCTCCTATCCCAGTGGCAGGCTTAAGGATTGCTCAAAGGCCTCTAAGGAGGGTGACGAGTTTCACAATAGATCTGTTGTGTTATCAGAAGGGGCCTGAAAATGTGAGGATCTACTTTAGCAGCACTTGCACCTCTTCTCCAAAGAATTGTTGAGAAAATATTCAACAATATTATTTAAAATGGTGCCAAGTTGTTAGCTTGTCTAGGGCACCCTCTCAGCCCTGAACATACCTCACCAATTTCTTTAATTTCCATTCAAATCAGTAAAAGTTAAGGGAGTCCTAATTCACCACCAGCCTCTAGCTACACTCTGGAGGCACTGAGAGATAAAGACACAATTCTTGTCTTTAAGAAGCCTTCAATTGCAAGACAGTTATGTAAATAAATAATCTCTGTGCATTGGGTAACTGCTGCTGCATATAGGAAGCTTGTAGTTCCCTTCCCTGAGCCTCTCCCAAAGAGCTTAGGAAGTTCTTGACAGGATCCCTTGGTGCCCTTCAAAAGAAGCCAGCCCCAAGTCTATTAACCTCTCAAGCCACCTTCTTCACCTGGGCTCCCTTGCTCTTAACCAAGATCTTACCATTCCCTACATTAACTTGCTCCAGGGAAAATCCAGCCTGAAAGACTGCAACTCACTCAGCCACCATAAGGTCTCCAGGCCAGCCCTGCCAGCTGGCAAGAGCCTCCCTGCCCTCCCTGCCCTTATCTGTCTCCTCCAAGCAGAGCAGGTGGCAGGAACCTGGCAACAGGGAGAACTCACACCATGTGCAGACCCCAAAGCTTGCCAGAGAGACCCAGGTGCCTCTTGCCATCCACCGGTGCAATGAGCAGGAAGAGACAGAGAATTAGGGCAGCTTTATGGCTTCTGGAAGCCGCTAAGGTTCTCCAGGTGAAAATAACTAAGGAGAAGAGCACAAGTACTGATTTCCAACTGAGAAGCTGGAAGAAGAAAAGAGACCCAGAGTGATGCTATTGTCTGAAGGCGTTTGGGTCTGAGCTGTGAGACTGAGCTACGATGGTTCTCTTCTTCCCTCCTCTGCACAGCCCAGCCTTAGTCACATGGGCGTCTGCACAGCTCTCTGAGGACCTGGAAAAGGGAAGTGAAGAAGAAGGCTCTTTTCTTAAGAACAGGAAACAATGAAGATAACAATTATCCCATGCTAGAAACCAGCAGAGATTGAGTTAAGAGAGCCCCTCCACCTTGTTCTCTGAGGAGGAACCAAATAAAGCAAGATCTCTGCAGGAACATGGGGAAAGCACAATGGGAAAAGGACAGTCAACAATGGTGGAGGAGATAACAAGGTACATCTTGAACAGCGTCATTCAAACACAGTGAGATCTAATTTCTAAAGTTCCTAAAATGGACGCTTTGCCCTCAGAGGCATGAGAAGATCCACGGCTTATATCCCTATCTTGTATTACTTCTTCTCCCAGAAAGTTTACTAAACTTCTCCCAGAAAGTTTACTCAACAGAAAGACTGCAGAATGTTTAGATATAGCCAGTTGCATCGAGTTCCCTATGGAGCCCGATCCTTTCTGGTCTGAACTGCAAGGAAACCACATAAACAAAAAACCAGTCCCAGCAAACTCAAGGGTGTACGCACTCGACTGAAGTTGACTGGTGTCGCAAATGGTTACATTATCTGTGCTTGCACTGAGCTTGGTAAACCAAAAGAATAACTCACTGGAAGGTACTTACAAAACATTCAGGCCTGGGTAAATAGGTTTTAATTAGATGGAAGAGAAAGCAAAACTAGTTCCCATGGGAACCAGCTTTTATCTGTCTAGGAGATCTGAAGTCAGGGACACCAATCCTAATGGCTTTGAATGGTCTTAAATGGTACTACAAATGTAGAAATAAGTGATCTTCTAAATAGAAACAGACATATTTACATTTGGGGCATAACACAAGTATTTTGTAGCTGCCATTCCATAATAAGCAAGACATTCTCTGGAGGTATTTCAAGTAAATCAAAAGATTTCCCCCGCTTCCTCCCACCCCCGTCCAACTGTGAGATCACTCATTGTCCTACCAGTGTAAGGTGTGTGATCTCCTCAAGTGATTGCTATATTGTTTTGCGTATTTGAAGTAAAAAAAACATTCAACTTCTAGGTCAGGAATTAAACATAATAATCATACTTAACACTCACCGAGTTCTTACCATGTGCTGTGTCCTTTGCATCCATTCTCTTAATTCATTCTTCTGGATACCCTACAAATAAGTGTTGTGATTATCTTCCATTTTACGGATGGAGAAACTAAGGCTCAATAACCTGCCCAAGGTTTTACAGCTCATAAGCTATGGAGCTGTCACTCGAATTTAGGACTGCATGTATCTTGGTTCCTAGAAGCCATCAATATCTCCCATTGCCTAAACAATTCCCCACATGTATTTTTACTATTCCTCTTCCATTCTTATGCCACAGCCCAGAAGGTTGTTGAGTTTCAACCTAATTTCTTTGTGAAATTCAACAATAATATATAAAATGCTTTCTCTGTATTCCTGGCCTCGGTTTAGTTACAATATAGTGAGAAGAAAAATAGTACATTTAAAAGTTTCATCCGCTTTTCCTTCTTTGAAAAGAATATTGGACTAATGGGTCAACTTACAGGTGGTTTTTCTGATAGATAGATCCATGCTGTAGGCAAGTGATACCTATCTGGAGCCAAGAGGAAAGGCACACATGTACAGAAACCTATTCTTTGCTATGGTATCCACGAGTCATGGCTAAAAATGTCAGGTACCCAAGATACCAGCCTGCTTGAATTTCTGATCCTGTCCTCTGACATCCTTAAGGCTTCCTTAGGAAGTAGGCTAGATCCAGGCCTCCCTTTATGTGACTAGAAGTGGTCTTCAACAGTTCCCATTTTAGCTTTGATCACCACCACTCCCATCACGCCTTACTGCACCGAATTTCTACCACATGTGCTTTGAGGCTGCCCCATCTTTGCATTTATTCATGAGTGCAACAACACTTTTTATGGCTCCATTACATGCTGGATTAATGATGATGGTCCCTACTCTCAAGCAGCAGCAATAAATGAATGCAAAAGTAAAAATCCCTAAATATTATGACAGAAAGGATTCAAGTAATTATAAGGTGAATACAAAAACACATTCATGGGCCGAGCACAGAGGCTTATGACTGCAATCCCAGCACTTTGGGAAGCCGTGATGGGCAGATCACGGGGTCAACAGTTTGAGACCAGCCTGGCCACTATGGTGAAACCCCATCTCTACTAAAAATACAAAAATTAGCCAGGTGTGGTGGCACATGCCTGTAATCCCAGCAACTCAGGAGACAGAGGCAGGAGAATTGCTTGAACCCAGGAGGCGGAGGTTGCAGTGAGCCAAGATTGCGCCACTGCACTCCAGTCTGGGTGACAGAGCGAGACTCTGTCTCCAAAAAAAAAAAAAAAAAAAAAAAAAAAACACATTCACATTTAGGTTTACATAAGTAAATAGTACTACTTCTAGGAGTGTTTGCTGTTTATAGGAAGACTGAAACAAAGAAGACCATCTTTAAACTAAGGGGAAGAATTACTCACAGCACAATGACTTGGGTATCATTGAATTTTGGACATGATTTGGAAGATACCCAAGTATTTGCTCCCAGGAACAGACAGCATTGACAAGGTAAAAGACTGCCTTCTTCGGCAATAACGTCTAGCCCTAACAATCACCAATATTTTCACTCTCTCTCTCTCTCTCTACAAGCCTGAGAAAAATATTCAATATCCAATGGAGGAACAAGAGAGGCATTTTTTCCCTGGGTCAAAAGAAAAGATCTCTTGTGTTCCCAAGGCTCTGAGCACCAGTCTCCCTGTGGCTCTGTCCCCCATGCTGGCCCCTCTCAAACCCTGTTCTCCCTGGCATTATGGCCTTTTTCCCAGACTCCTTCCAGGCCCAGGTGCTTGTTCTTTGTCCATCAAAAATGAGTTGAGCCCCAAAGAGCTGCTTCAGTAATTGGCCTGAGCAGCACACCACCTGTGGCCTGTGTAGATTTTGCTCTCCATCTTGCACCCACCCTCTACTTTTCAGGCCTCTCATTTAGAAGTGATTTCTGAGCCACCCCTTCATGTGCTCTGGGGCCCAGGAGTTGGAGGGGCGGAGAAGCACCAGCAGCCAGCCATCCCTTTTTCCGTATCCATATGCCACCAGCCTGCCTCCTCTCCCTGCCCTGCCTCTGAGTCTCCAGCTGGGCTCCTGCTCAGTCCACACTGACCTCCCTTGCCCACCCCACTTACCTCCCCCACTCCATACTTCATCCTTCCATGTTTATGAGCATTTTCATCTGAAAGGGGGAATTTTTTTTTTAAATCTCCTAAGCTGGAAACACGGCCGATTGTAACTATAGTGATGCATCAATCACGTCGCAATAATTGCACAGCACAGGGTTTCCTGTTAGGGCTGAGCTACCTGCCAGAAAATGGCAGCAATCAGGCTATTGGCAGCAGACAATCAGGCATCATTTGTAATTCTTTATGGCTGCATGTTTCCCGGTCCAGGAATTGGATGCTAATCAATCAGTTGTCATGGCAACCCAGCATCACACAGCTATCAATACAGGAAAAAAAAGAACGAGAGAAATTATAAAGGTAGTGAGTGCCACAGTCCCTTGAAGGGTGAGTCAGGTGACTTCACTAGGTGCCAACCCATGAAAGGCAGGACCAAGAAAGAGCCAAAGACCCCAAGAGTGAAACCTCATCACCGGTCTGGGTAAGAGCTATTGTCTTGGCCACAGGGTAATACTAGCAGGTGGGTGATTTAGGGGTCATCTCACCGTCCTTGGATGCTGGCTGTGCTCCTAGGGCCAGGTAATATACAGGCAGTTTGAGGGGGAAAAAAGTCAAGTGATGGAGAAGAGAGAGAGATTAATTATCCAATCAGCGAGCAAATGTTTATGGAGCGCCCACTAGGTGTGAGGAGCTTCGTGAGGCAAATTCTTACCACCTGATCTGGGCCACTCAACATGTAGACAGCAAAAACCAACCTGGACCTGCAGCCACATTTGTTGCACCATATGAACAATTCAACCTTGAAGTGAACCTGCAGAGGAGGTCAGAAAATAAGGAACCACCAGAGTAACCAGCATGGTGCAGGGAATAGTTCAAAACCATGTGCCAGGACTGGGCTACGCATGTTCACCTGTCCTGTTTTAATAAATTCAAACAACATGGGAGGTATATTTTATTTCTATTTTACAGCTGAGGAAAGTTCAACATAGAATCATTGCCTAAGCTGTCCAATGTCACACAGCTCAGAAGGACTGGGGTGAGACTCAACTATTGCTCAGACCTGGTCTTCACCCAGTGCCACAAGGAAGGTTGCAGCTCAGTGTAACCCCAGGGAAGTCATTTCATTTCTCACATCCTCAATTTTCTTTTCTGTAAAATGGGGTAAGAACTCTTTTGAAGAATGGCAATGTTTAAACGAAACAGTGTGTGCTGGGCACGGTGGCTCATGCCTATAATTCCAGCACCTGGGAGGCTAAGGCAGGAGGATTGCTTGAGCTCAGGAGTTTGAGACCAGCCTGGGCAACATAGTGAGAACCCATTTCCATGAAAAATAAAATAAAATAAAAAAATTTTAAAAAATAAAACAGTGTCCACAAATCATCTGAGGAAAGTTCCTGGCACCGAGTGGCTTCTTCCTTCTTACTCTCTTTTCTCAACTCTGCCAGGGTACCCTAGATCTAGTCTGCACAGTCCTCTTGAGTGGGGTTAAGAGTTCGTTCTGAAAAGATTTCTAAGCTTTCCAAATAGCCCCCCAGAACTAGCTGAGGATTTGTCGGTTTCCACATCCTTAGTCCCTGTCCCCATATTCCTTCCCTATCTCAACCATATGGGTGGACTTGAACGAGAAAGGCAAATAATTCCTCCCCAACATAACCTGCCCAGCCCCCAGCACCATGCCCATTTTCTCTCCGTCAGGGCAACAGCATCGTGATGCTCTTCAGGCAATTACTGACAATACACTGTGGCATTATAAAAATGACACTGGAAGCACCATGAATATGAATCTAGTGACAAGTCGATTAATTTACCAAACCGTTCTTGTTAAAGTAATTGCATACTTCGAGCCAATTTTCAAACCTAGGTCACAGGGGGTTTGTTTTATGATCCACAGTCTTCTTGCCAAGCTCTTTGAATGTGGGTGCAACAGTGCATGGCCTGGAAACAGGCTTCCATACGCAGGAGGTTGTTCTTCCTATAGTAGAAAAAAGGATGGGCCTTGGGTTTTTTTCCTATTTCTGCCACTAACTGTTGTTTCTCTCATCTTGTACCAGTAATTCCCTCTCTTTGAACTCCTCATCTGTAGGGTAAAGCAGCATTTTTGAGACCACTTCCTCAACACATTACTATATATTCATAACAGAACACTAGTATACACATATTTTCAGATATAAATAGGTGACGAGGGTATGTATTCAGCAGTGAAATGGTCAAAAACAAGTTGGAAAAGCATCGGGGGAAGCCACGTTTTTCAGGTTTCCTTACTGGATGAATTCCAGGAAACTTTAATAGGCCATTGTAAGGGGGAATCTAAAATGCAGTGGTTTCCATGTTTGCTTGACCTCTGGATCTGTTTTGTTGTCACCAAGTGTCTCTAAAGGCTGTGTTCCAAGGATCAAACTTCAGAAACCACTGAATTAAAGTCTTTCTGAAGAAGCGCTGTTTGCAGCAGTAACAAGCTAGAAATAATCTGGGTGTCCACTGCCTGCTGAAACCAAAATCCTCTCCCCTCCAGGAATACTGGATGGCCTTATAAAGAACAGGGCAGATCTAAGGTAGGAGGCGGGTACTCAACTCTGGAGGCAGGGCTCAAGCTTGGGGCCAGATATTGAAGACTAGCTAAAATAAGGAAGCGGGAAAAGCACCTCTCCATAAGACATACCCACCAGTGCCAAGTCAGTTCACCAATGCCATGGCAAGACCTAGAAGTTCTTGCCCCTTTCCATGGCAACAACCTGGAAGTAATGCCCTGTTTCTAAAAAATTTTGAAGAATCCACCCCTTAATTTGCATGATTAAAAATGGGTATTAGTATGACTGCAGAACTGACCCTGAGCTACTACTGTGGGTACATTGCCCATGGGGTAGCCCTGATCCACAAAGAACAGTACGTCTGCC
The DNA here is from genome assembly GCF_049350105.2 of Macaca mulatta. Taxonomy (NCBI): domain Eukaryota; kingdom Metazoa; phylum Chordata; class Mammalia; order Primates; family Cercopithecidae; genus Macaca; species Macaca mulatta. The sequence continues at coordinate 22,016,848 of NC_133413.1, read as the reverse complement.
TCTGCTATTCACTGCCACTTGAATAAAAGTTGTTGCCTAACACCAGTGGCTTTTCCTGGGTGAAGCCAAAAACCCTCCTGGGCTAAGCCCCAGTTTTGGGGCTCACCTGCCCTGCAACAGATCCATAAGTGCCAGTGTAGAAAATCTCCAACTTGTATCATTAAACCTTGCAGAAAGCAAGATGCAAATCTTACAAAATGTCCAGCTCTGTGTATGTGTGTGGGCTTAAGTGCAGGTGGAAGTGAGTTGATACAGGGATCATATGAATGCATGATTTTGCGCAGACAATTTCTCAGGAGATGCATAAGAAACTCATTACAGGGGATTCCTCAGGAAGGGGCACTGAGGGTGAGGTTACAGGACATTTTTACTTTTCATTTTATACTACTAAATACCATTGGAATTTATTTTTACCAGGTCATGTACTGGTTTCATAATTTAAAAAGAAAAGTTAAATTTTTTTAAAGGTCTCTAAAAATGCTTTTAACTCAAGTTCTACAATTTGATGGTTTCTTGAACCCCAAATTAAGGCAAAACTAAGCCTATTTTCTTGATTTAAAAAATGGCCAAAACGCCACACCCTGAGGTCCCACAGAGTAAGGACTCATGTGTTTTTCCAGCAAGCCACCACATGCAGAGTTTCATGAATAAGTGCCCTGAGGAGACAGGGCCCATCTCCCTGGGGGCCCACACTTAGAGGCTGGATGTGGGTCTCAAAAAGGCCGTAGAATCCAGCCGCAAGAATGAAGATGAAACTTCAAGTCTCATTATAGGCAAACATTAACAGGCGAACCACGACTAAGCAGACTCTCAGAATCCAAAAACATCTGTGCTGGAAAGAACCTGAGAGTTTAGCTAATCCATCTGCCTCATTCTACAGGGGAGAAATAGGAGACTGAGACCCAGAGGGTAGAAATGGAAGACCAAACAACCAATCCCAAACCTGGGGCTCTTGATTCTAGATCTCGGAGCATTTCCACCACGCAATTCCGCCTTTTAAAACAGTGGAGGCCAGACACGGTGGCTCACGCCTGTAATCCCAGCACTTTGGGAGGCCAAGACAGGCGGATCACCTGAAGTCGGAAGTTCGTCTACTGCCTGACCTACATGGAGAAACCCCGTCTCTACTAAAAATACAAAAAAAAAAAAAAAAATAGCCGGGCGTAGTGGTGCATGCCTATAATCCCAGCTACTCAGGAGGCTGAGGCAGGAGAATCGCTTGAACCCAGGAGGAGCAGGTTGCAGTGAGTTGAGATCTCGCCATTGTGATCTTGTTGCCTGGGCAACAAGAGCAAAACTCCCTCTCAAAAAAAAAAAAAAAAAAAAAAAACAGTGAAGGTTACCTCCTTTTACCAGCCACCTGTGGAGATCAAATGATATCCCTAGCTCCAAGAATGGCCAAAGCTAGACACAGTGAGCTAAGGAAACAAAGCCTAACCAGGAGGAGAGATAGCCAAAGTTGGGGAGAAAAGCCAACCTGTTTTTTGTTTTTGGTAGAGATGGGGTCTCACTCTGCCTCCCAGGCTGGAGTGCTGTGGTGCCGTCATAGCTCACTGCAGCCTCAACCTCCCAGCCCGGGATCAAGCAATCCTCCTGGCCTCAGCCTCCCAAGTACCTAGGACTACAGGTATACACCACAATGCCCAGCTAATTTTTTTGTTTAATTTTTATAAAGATAGAGTCTTTCTTTATTGCCCAGGCTGGTCTTCAATTCCTGGCGATCCTTGTCCCTTGACCTCCCAAAGTACTAGAATTACAAGCTTGAGCCACCAAGCCCGGACAAGAAGACCAATCTCTTTAACTAACTTAGCTAATGCTCAAATTGATAAAAATCTTAAGGAGAGGGTACCAAAGGGGAGTACATGGATACAAATCAAAGAGCAAGACAAATTTGTACCAACTGATGAAAGAAATTGGTGAGCGCTGTTTTGCTGGTTGCCTTTGGTACCTACTCTGCATAACTGGGAGGAACCCCCTTCCCAGGTTATAAACGTAATTGTAATTGGGAAGCACAAGGATCAGTCACATAGATGAAGAATGAGCTTTTCCACATAAGTAAATGGCCCGAAGGATGCAGGCTCTTTTCTCAATGGTAGAACTTCTGTGTATTTTCACAATTTTTATGGAGGTCTTTATCAAAAGCACTATATGCTTCCCCACATTATTAAACAGAATGTGCTACACATGAGTTAACCTTTTTCCTCAGCTTTTTGTTAGTTTGTTTGCACACTGAGAAAGTAAGTTGTCTTCCTGCGTTTTTGTACAGAGGGGCCCTTGAAACCACTGAGATCTAAGGAACTCCTGCTCCTTTGTTTTCTGTTTCTTACATCTGTGTATAAGTTTTGCAAAGTGCTATTAATATCTAAAAGAATCCATTATTCTTTTCTTAATACACAAGTAGTTGTTTTTGCCACAAGTGAGTCTTTTGTTTTTGTATCAAACAAATAAAAGAAGTAGGGAAAAATGAGAAAATAGCACCCTGACAAATGTTTCTTATTTGATAGGAGCCCAGAAGTATTGGGGGATTCTTATTATTGCCATTTGACAGATGAGAGAACTGAGTCCCAGAGAGGTTTAATGGACCTGTCCAAGGCCTCCAAGGCAGTGAGGGGCAGAATAAGAGTGTGAGCCTGGGTGCTCTGATTCCTGGGCTCCCATACCCTCCACCAGCAATGCGAGCCCTCGGCAAGTGCTGCCTCCCCTGAGTGCCGAGCTCAGTACGTTGTTCACCAAAAGCCAGTCTCTCTCTCCCATCCTCACCCCATGGTCATTATACCTGTTCCTAGCAACCTCTGCTCCTTTCTTTTGTTTGTTTGTTTGTTTGTTTGGTTGGTTGGTTGGTTCGTTGGTTGGTTGGTTGGTTGCTTTTGCTTTTGAGACAGGGTCTCTCTCTATCACCCAGGCTGGAGTGCAGTGACCTGATCAAGACTCGCTGCAAACTCGACCTCCCTAGCTCAGGTGTCCTTCCACCTCAACCTCCCAGGGAGCTGGGACCACAGGCGTGCACCATCCCACCTGGCTAATTTTTGTAATTTTTATAGAGAAAGGGTTTCATCATGTTGCCCAGGCTGGTCTCGGACTCCTGGGCTCAAGTGATCCACCCACCTCAGCCTCCCAAAGTGCTGGAATCATAGGCATGAGCCACAGCACCGGGGGCTCTGCTCTCTTCTGATCTGCTGTTTTCTGCTGTTTCTATGCATCATGGTCTGGAAGGCCAAACATAAGATCTCTCTGAAGCATGCTACAGAAGAGGAAACAAGTGTCCCAAAGATGAAGCATGAGTGCCTCAGCCCACGGTCACCCAGCGATACTGCCTCCTCAAAAGCCACTTCCCTTCCTTTCTCATTCCTACAGGCATCCTAAGCAGTTGATATACATAGAGTCTGCACATCTGCAGCTAGAGTACACACCAACAAGACCAGCTGAGAGTGTATTCCTGCTGTGAAGATCTTGGCCAGTGTAAGACAGTGAAGAAAGAAAGAAATGGAACAAAAAGATGAGATTGGGAGGCACTTTACTTTCCAAGATTAAACCCCAAGAGCAGTGGTGACTTTGATGAAGGCACAAGCAGGCAGCATGGAGGGGTGCATTGAACTCTGCTGTTTCCCCTGTATCTTCATCAGACTCCTAGGCTACCCCTAGCCAAGATGTAATGCAAACACAAACAGTGGGCTTGCTATAAAACATGAGTTTCTAGGCCGGGCGCGGTGGCTCAAGCCTGTAATCTCAGCACTTTGGGAGGCCGAGACGGGCGGATCATGAGGTCAGGAGATCGAGACCATCCTGGCTAATACGGTGAAACCCCGTCTCTACTAAAAAAAATACAAAAAACTAGCCGGGCGAAGTGGCGGGTGCCTGTAGTCCCAGCTACTCGGGAGGCTGAGGCAGGAGAATGGCGTGAACCCGAGAGGAGGAGCTTGCAGTGAGCTGAGATCCGGCCACTGCACTCCAGCCTGGGTGACAGAGCAAGACTCCGTCTCAAAAAAAAAAAAAAAAAAAACACATGAGTTTCTAGAAGGCCTTTAGTTTGCCTTTCAAAATACTGCCACCCCTAAGCCTGTCTTATACAAAAATTCTGGAATCACCAGCATTGAGATTTCCCAGTCAGTCACTGGCTTTCCAGCCATTCTTGGATAGGGTCCTCCCCAATGACAAGTCAAGATACCATGACACACTGGGCACAGGGTCACACGCCTGTAGTCCCAGCACTTTTGGAGGCTAAGACTGGAGAACTGCTTGAGCTCAGGACTTTGACACCAACCTGGGCAAGATAGTAAACCTTATCTTTACTAAAATTAGCCAGACGTGGTGGCTCAGGCCTGTAGTCCCAGCTACTTGGAGGAGACTGAGGCAGGAGGATGGCTTGAGCCCAGGAAGTGAAGGCTGCAGTGAGGCTTCACTCCAGCCTGGGTGACAGGACAAGACCCTGTCCCTAAAAACAAAATGATACCATGACAGATTAAAGGATCAAAGATGCCCAGAGGCTTCCCAATGATGAAGGGAGATCATTTCCTATCTTTCCCCCAGGCTACCAGCCTGCTGAGGCCAGGTCTCCAGGGAAATCACATCAGAACCTACGGAGGCCAATCCAATCCTGCTTTGTGGCCCAAGTCGCAGACATCAGTCCACGCCAGCATGGGCACGCAAACTCCCACCTGCCCTTCAGCTCAGGGCCCAGTGCCTCTGAGAACCAAGAGACCGTGCTGCCCGGAGGTGGCTGTCTCCAGGCTGCGGCTCTCAGCTGCCATGCAACTATTCACAAGGGGTAGGTAGCTAATAGGAGAATGCCTGTGTGCTGTTCAGTTAAAAAAATAAAACGACCCATAAGGCTGGTAATAACCATCCCTGTGAGGAGATATGAGCGACACTAAAGCCGTCACGCTAGGAAAAACGAATGATTGCTGTTATCTTCTCATGCTCTCCCCACTGGCGGGAACCTCAGACATGCGTGGTCATTGACTCCGGGCTCAGCTGTAGCTGGTCAGAGAAAGAATGGCGCTGACAGAGATGGATTTATTTCAGTTCAGTCAAGTACGCTGGGTGTCCACAATGTGCCCAGCCCTGTCTCAGACAATGTAGCAAACTGGCCCCCAAGCCAATGCGTTTCAGAACCACCCAGGGAACTGTTATAAAAGACAGACCCTAGGGCTCCACATCTGCATATCCAGAATCAGAAATTCATGATTTTTTTTAACTCCCCAGGTGATTCTGTTGCAGCTTGTCCGGGGCCTGGCATTTGGAAACCACCGCAGCGAGAAATGTAATAAAAGCATAAAATACAGTTTGTCCTTAAGGAGCTTACTATACAAGCAAAGAGATAAGACTCATTCAAATGAAGCAAATTTAATTATTTCCTCATCTGTGTTCGGATAGTGCTTTTACACCTGTCTCTATTATAGCTTTTGTTACCTTGGTTTGGAAATGTTTATTAGTCTCTCTACTTTACAAGCATTCTGTGAACTATTTGAAGGTAGGGACTATGTTTATTCATCTTGGATACATTCAGTCATGTGGTCTTTTAACCATTCATGCATTCTTTTATTTAAACAAATATTGGGTCCAGAGAGGCACTGTTCCAGTCTCCAGCAGTGTGGCAGAAAGTAAAACTGATCAGTCTCTCACTTTCCTAGAACTTACATTCTAGTGAAGGGAGGAGGATGGGGAGAAACAAAATAAATGAATAAGACAAGTGCCATAAAGAAAATGAAACAAAGTAATGAGAAAGGGATTGACAAGGAGGCCAATATTTGACAGTATGGTCATAGGAAGCTTCTCTAAGGTGGTGACCTTCGAGCTAAATCCCAAATGGTAACATAGAGTTTATGGCATAAACAACTGGAAACAGAATCCCTGGCAGAGACAACAAGTGCAGAGGCTCAAAGGTTGCAACCAACTTTGGTTCATGCTGAAGCAATGGAGAGAAGGCCAGGGAGGTGGAACTTAGTGACTGACAGGGAGAGAAGCAGAAGACGGGGCCAGAAAGGTGGGCAGAGGCCAAGTGACACGCACTCTCATAAGCCATGAGTAAGGATGGTTCTATTTTATTTTCTGGTTCTGTATCTATTTGATTCCAATTGCAATAGGACAAATACCACTGGAGGATTTTAACCAAAGTGATTAACCAACATGATTTGATTTCCCCCCTTCAGGAATCACTCTCTACGGAGAATGCATTGCATTGGGGCAATAGTGGAAGTGAGGTGATTTCAAAATCTGGACTGGAAACGCTGGGCAAGGCAAAAGAAGTAGAAAAGAGGCCAGGCACAGCACATATTTTGGAAGCATCTCTCAGCCAGATTGACAGATTCATCCTGGAAGAGAGAGGAAGTCATCAGGAATGACTCCTAGATTGATGAATAAGCCCAACGCCTGAAACATAATAATAAGCACTCAATGAATGATTACTGAACAATTGGATAAATGAGTATAAAACAATTCAACATCAGCATCTCAAACATAATTACATTCCAACTTGTCTGGTACAGACAAAAGTGCTCTGGGTCATCAAGAAAGATGTCAGTGTGGATTCAAATTGCCTGGAGGCAGGATTTGAATCCTGACTCAAAAGTTAAGTAGCATTGGGTTACAGAAGCAGACAGGAAGGTGCATTCTAAACCAGAACATAAAAATGAGCCTGGTATGGCTTTGTGTGCGGTTTTTTTGTTTGTTTGCTTGCTTGCTTGTTCGCTTTGATCTTTCTGGCTCTAGGTGGTTTTTTTTTTTCAGGGATGGGAGCTTCAGGAGAAGGGCTGAGACAATGGCGCTGGCAAAGCAGAGGATAGAGATGCACTTGGATGAATATGAAAACTGGAGAAGAATATGAAGCACCTTGAAAGCCAGGCAGCAGTTTGGATTCAAAAAGCAATAGACATCCATCACAGGCCCTTGTCTAGGGAAGCAGCACACCGTGGGTGATTTACGTCCTGAATTTGGAATGGTCTGGGGCTGGAGGTGGGAGCTGTAACACAGAGAGACAACAGATCAGATAGAATTACAGTAATCCAGGCACTAGATGCATCGAACTACCCTCCCTGAAGAAAACCTACGATGCCACAAGCCTGGGCTCCAACTAGGAAGAAATACCACTGTGCCAGAGGCTCTCACAGCTGGCCAGAGGGGACAGGGCTGGAGAACGGGTTGGAGGTGTGATATGGGAAGAAGCAAGTAGCTCTGAGCCAACCAAGCAGCCCTTACTGAGGCTTGGAGAGGACACTCAAGAGTCATCAGTTACAGGTGGGTGCCCTGGAGCAATCTGTGTAATTTCTGTCTCCTTCAAACAGACTCCAAATCAAAGCAGAATTCCTGGTCCTTCCCAAGGCATTTGCAGCTGCAGTGAGGGGGTCACATCTAGGGGAGCATCCTATCCTCCCTGGCAATCAGGGACTTAAGGACCAGCCATGACCTAACCCCAACCTGGCAGCCCTTGCAGAGAGGGAGAGAGGTGCTCCATAGAGGATGGAAGCAGAGGTCGTTTTCCCCCCCTTTTCGAGATGCTGCTGGAACCTGGCCTTTTCCCAGGTTCTCTCTCTCTCTCTCTCTACATATATATATATGAGAAGTCCAGGTTCTAGCAGCACCTCAAACATATATATATATATTTTTCATATATATATTTCCATATATATTTTCATATATATATTTCCATATATACATATTTGAGGTGAAATATATATATACACACTCATATCTGAGGTGAAATATATATATATATACACCCTCATATTTGAGGTGAAATATATATATACACCCTCATATTTGAGGTGAAATATATATATACACATATGTGTATATGTCTCACAAATCTGTGAGTTTCAGGACCCCTATCTCCACCCCCAAGTCCCCAGCAGGTCAGTAAACGACCATCCGTCACTTGGAGGCTGGAGGCAACAGAAAGGGGCAATGGATGATGGAGTCAGGGCTCCAGAATGAAAAGGAATGGATGGAGTGACAGAGAATGGCAGCAGCAGCCTCTGGTGGAAACTCGCTGTCTTACAGCTGGAAGCTGCAGGCTGCTCCCGCCCGAGAAATGAGGATGCCGGCCCCACAGCCAGGAGACAGCAATACAAGCTAGATCTGCAAGGAGGCTGGGATGGTTCTAAATGGCAGCCATTTAAACTCATCAGAAAGGATTCACAGACGGGCTGCACCAGGACCGCCTGGCTAGGTCAAGGAGCAATGGGTCTTTCCTGAGGTGCACACACAGGTGACAGCTTCTGCCCTGCTAATTTTTATTCCGAAGTGTAACAAGAAGTATCAAGGATGCAGTCCATTGACCAAAAAAAGGGTCCCAGCATGTTCCTTCTCACTGCAGGCTCCTTCACTCTATCATCCTTCACCCCAAGAATGCCACATGTACACCTGCACAGACGGAAACACCGGTCAGTCAACAGATATTAATTGGGCATCTACTGTGCCTCTGGCATGATGCTAAGACCTAGGGACATAGATGACTATGACACGGTCCCTGACCCTCCAGGGGAAGATCAAGCCCTGTACAGTTGGGTCCATTAAAGAAGTTTTCCCCAGGCCAACATATTGGAGCTGTATCTTGAATGAGGGGTTTTTCCCAATCAAATAACAATGATAAAGAAATTCCAGGAAGAAGAAATAGCATGTAAAGGGGCAGGACATCCTGAAAGAGTCTAGGGAAAGGTCCAGGATGCTCAGAGGTTCTGTATGGCCAGCAGCAATGGCAGAGAAGATGAAAACGGCCTGGTCAGTTGGGAACAGATTTTAAAAGTCCTCTGCTAAGGAGGCTGAGCTGCAGAGAGAGAAAGAGGTTCAATCAACAGTTCACTGGAAACAAACAGATGTTGATATCTGGTGACTGAGGATCCAGGAATGCCTAATCCTACCCAGCAAATCACTTGTCCTCTCCATGAGGTCTTCAAGAGAGCATGTACACACCAATGGCATGACTCTCAGTTTTGCAAGCCCTGTGGACTCCAAATCAGGAACATGTGACTTAGAATTGAAGACCCATGTGAGAGCTTTTGTTCTCTCGGCTCCCAAACCTAAATTAAGGGAAAGAAGGGCATCATACGACCATCAGGATCTTCACACTTCTACCCCACCCATTCCACGGAAAGAGCTGTGGCCAGACTGCCCTCTTGAGACAGGAGGAAGAGGAACACCAAACCCAAGTGCCAAGGACCAATTAGTGTCATGACTGTGGAAGTTCAACATTGCAATGGTTTAAAACTGCACTCCAGTTTCTCCCTGTGACCTGTCTCAACCAGTGAGGTCTCTGAGAGAACCACAGGTCTCATCAGGGTTCTTTCTTCATCATGGGAGCCTGGGCTACCTTTCACTTTTCCCAGTTCTCAAAAAGTGTACATACAAGATGCACAACAATATGACAGCACTCCCCAACAACCCAACACAGCTTCAAAATATAGAAGACAAAACTGAAGCATTAGCTTTTCCCAAACAAAAGTTAATTCCCATTTTTTCCGCCAGTCATGAAATACAGCCCAGTGGTAAATATCTAGGGAAAAAGGAAAAGTGACTTGGGAGAAACTGGCTATTGAGCTGACCAGGCCACCATATGCAAATTTTCTAGAAACTCAAGGCTTTAATAGGACTGCTGGGTCTAAGGCAGATGGCAGAAGAGGCCATCCAGAAAAGTGACCTTCAGCACAGTGACCAGATCCACTAGCACGTGGAGGTAGGGCAGTGGGGTGGCTGTGAATGAATGCTGTGTATTAGACTAGCAATTTCCAGGATCGTCTCCAGGGGCCAAATGAGAACGCTTCCCTTGAGCCTTTTAGTGCTGGAACATTGATTAAGCTTCACTTCCCCAATTGCAGTTCAAACATTTTCTTCCATCACCAAGCTTCTCACTGAAGCAAGGCCTGACTTTCCCAAATAATGATGTAACAAATCAAATAGCCCTTCTCCTGAAATCTCCCCCAATTCTTCCAGCCGTAAACAGCCTCTCCACACTTAGAATTTCTCTAATCCTTCTCTGTGCCTTTCTTATAAGTGCATATATGTATAATTTCTCTCCTCTCAGAATATTATAAACTCCTTGAAGACAGAAGCAAAGAGCAACTAAAATTGGGATTCTTTTTCTTCTTCATATGGGAAGAAGCAACTCCATGGAGCTCTGTTTTGAACTCCAGGGTTAGGTTCACAGCTCCCACAACTCTCAGCGTAACCCCAGCCAACCTTGGGGATGAGACACAAATGGCAGAGCCAGGCAGGGACACAGGCAGAGTAGGAAGTGGCTTGGGTGGTATTCTTTGGGGAATGCAAGAAATTTTCCAACTATGCTCCCTAATCTCCCACCCTCAAAACACAGCACAATATCTGAAATTCCATCATTATTAATACATTCCTTTCAGTCTTTGAGATTTCTCTCTTGTATTAGTCCAATTTCACACTGCTGTAAAGACCCTCCCTGAGACTGAGTAATTTTTAAAGGAAAGCAGTTTCATTGACTCACAGTTCCGCATGGCTGGGAAGTCTCAGGAAACTTACAATCATGGCAGAAGGGGAAACAGACACCTTCTTCACAAGGTGGCGGGAGGGAGAAGAACGAAGGAGGAACTTCCAAACACTTATACAACCATCATATCTCACAAGAACTCACTCACCATCATGAGAACAGCATGGGGGAAACTGCCCCCATGATGCAATCACCTCCCTCCCTCCACATGTGGGGATTACAGGGCCCTCCCTCAACAGGTGGGAATTACAATTCAAGATGAGATTTGGGTGGGGACACAGAATCAAACCATATCCTCTCTTTTGCAGTTCCCTCTTGAATAAGCACTCATTACCCCATAAAAGGAGAATATCTTAAGCTCTAGCCACACAATGCCTTTGGCAAGGGATTCCTCGGCCCCAGTGATAAGTAAAGTTTTACAGGACTATGACAATGCCAGCCTGAAGATAGGTATTTGAGCAGGAAAAAATCCCTGAGGATAAGGTTCGTGGTTTGGTTTTGATCTGCGCTTATAACCTCAGCACCCATTATGGTGCCTGGAACATAGAAAGTGCTCAATGTTTGTCAAAAAATTAATGACTGAATGAATGATGAAGGAAAAGTTCAGAAGACAGTGATATTCCCCTGGAAAAGGTCAGAAGGCCAGAAAAAAATTCCCTGGGGTTAGAATTTGTTCCTTTTAAGAGACAAGGTCTTGCTCTGATGCCTAAACTGGAGTGCAGTGATACAATCATAGTCCACCGCAGCCTCACACTCCTGGGCTCAAGCAATCCTCCCACCTCAGCCTCCCAAGTAGCTAGGGACTACAGGCATGCACCATCACACCTGTCTATTTGTTTTTATTTTTTTGTAGGGATGAGTGGGGCTCGTCTCATTTCGTTAACCAGGATAGTCTTGAACTCCTGGCCTCAAGTGATTCTCCTACCTTAGCCTCCTAAAATGCTGAGATTACAGGTGTGAGCCACTGCACCCAGTCCCTTACTCTTCTTGTCTGACCTCCACAGTGCCTTTGACTATATAACAAATACTCAGTAAATTTACCAGAACTGATACGTCTGTAAACCAAAAAAGTATCTGAAATAGGTCTCAATCAATTTAAAAGCTTATTTTGCCATGATTATGAATCATGACCGGTGACACAGCCTCAGAAAGTCCTGAGAACATGTCCCCAAGCCAGTTAGGCTACACTTGGTTTTATATGTCCTCAGGAGACATAAGACATCAATCAATACACTGGTTCTGTCAGGAAAGACAGGACAACTCAAAGGATTGGGGAACTTACAGGTCATAGATGGATTCAAAGACTTTCTGATTGGCAATTGGTTGAGTTAAGTTATTGTCTAAAGACCTTGAATCAATTGAAACAAGTGTCTGGGTTAAGGTAAGAGGTTGTGGAGACCAAGGTTCTTATTATGTAGATGAATTCTCATAAGAGGCATCATTAGAGTCAATAGGTGGCAAATATTTCCTTTTCAGAACTTTAAAATGTGCTAAACTCTCAGTCAGTCTCTTCAGAACCAGACAAAGACCTGGAAAGTAAGGGGATTCGCTTTATAATGTAAATTTTCCCCACAAGAGAGAGCTTTGCAGGGCCATTTCAACTTATATCAAATAAATGTATTTTGGAGTAAATACTTTGGTTTCTTTGGCCTTGTTATCTGTCATATGATGTTATACTAGAGTCAGGTTGGAATTTGGGATCTTGTTGCTACAAAGAGTCCGTTCCATCAGTTTTAGGATCTCTGTTTTAATATTAATGCTGGTCAGTTGTGTCTAAACTCCAAAAGGGAGAGGATATAATGAAGCATGTCTGACTGCCAAGCCTCCAGCTTCCCATCATGGCCTGAACTAGTTTTTCAGGTTTATTGGGGTCCCCTTGGCTGAGAGTAGAGTCCATTCCATCAGTTGGGGGGCTTATAATTTTATTTTCGGTCCACATATCCTCGTTCTTAAGAGCTTTGCTGGATGACTCTGTGGCTTGGCCCAGAGTAGCCCTCCCTCGCCGTCAAAAATCAGTCTCACCACCAGGGGGCAATGCAGACCAAACACCAGGGTTTTCTTGCACAAACCCCGTAGGCCTAACAGCAGGGGGCCCCCAAATGCCATTTGCACCACGAAAGGCAGCATTCTCTCTGCATATTTGTTAACATCAAACTCTCATCTAAGCATCTTTGCTTCTTGGACTTACATCTGATGGCTTAAAAAGCCATCCCAAAATCAATAAAAACAGTGGCGTATATTTGGGAAACACATATGTATAATAATAATAATTTCTGCTGTTGGTACTGCATTCACCGTTAGGAAAATTCCCTATTGTACTTGTCTAGGCAACTAAGGTATGATCCCTGAGGAGCCTGAAGCATCCCACAGATGATTCATATTTAATTGATAATTAATATGCAGTGAGTGCTAAATAATATCTACGAAATGCATGAGAGTCTTTTCTCGGGAACAACTAGCACTAGACTAAAATCTCGTATTTGGAATCCAAATGGTCAGGATTTCAGTTAACCCTTTCATTGTTCGGTTGTAAAAATAAAAACGAAAACAAACAACAACAACAACAAAAAAAACTGGTTCAAAATGGGAAAGAGACATGCCCAAGCTAAGGAAGGAAGCAAAAAGGGAATATGTAATATCTGTTGATCCAGGCACTGTATCTCATTAAGCACATATGGAACTGAACTTATTCCATCTCTACCAAGCTATTATTAGCACCCATTTTCTCACATGAGGTAGTAGACTTAGGAAATTACAACACTCTTTGGTTTATTTCACGAGTGCTTTCATTCAGCATTGATTGAGCTGTTATGTGGGGCCAGCCACTATGCTGAGCTGTACGGATAGGGAGACTGTGTGACCTCAGGTCAGTGGGACGGAGGCACACAGACATTACCACGACTGAGTGTAGTGAGCATTATTCTATAGCCTCAGTTCTCCCTTAAGCCATAGCTTGATATTGCACTGCATTTTGCTGCCTTGGCTATATTGTCACCTCCCTCCTTCCCAGGGCAGGTTCTGTGTTGTATCCTCTTCGTTTCTCCAGTGTTTAGACTAGTACCTTGTACTCCAATAATGACTGGGTGACCCAATGGATGGAAGGAAGGAAGGAAGGGTGGGTGGATGGATGGATGGATGGATGGATGGATGGATGGATGGATGGTGGATGGACAAATGAATGGATCAATGAATAGATGAACAGATGAATGAATTCTGGCCACTGTGGGTCAAAAAGGGAAAGAAGTGAGACATTGAAAGACTTTCTTCATTACTATATTCTTATTATCTGTGCAGATATTTGATCTGCTTAGCATGTTGAGAACGCTTTGAACTTTCCTGGATTTTTCTACTGCTGGCCCATGTTAGGCAGCTTCTAGGTGCTTAGTAAAAGCTTGTGGAATGAGTGGTATTTTTCCATGTTTGACTTTATTCTCTCTCACTTTTTTGACGAGTTTTTTGGGGGGTGAGGTTCTTTGGCCTATCATGTAAAGAAGACGACTAAGCCACAGAAAGGTGAAGTGTCTGGGGGTCTAAATGATCTAGAACTCTGGGATTCAGAGACCCCAGACCCTGGCGCAAATCAATAAGAGAGCCTGTGGCCTTTACAAGAAGCAGCTGGAGGTTCCAGCCCTGACGAGGAAGGAGGACAGCCTCCCAGCTGTGTCTGGAGGAAAGCCCCAGGCCCAAGTCTTTGAGCTAGAGGTATCTGTGCCCCCAGTTGCCAAAGGGGATTGTGGGAGCTAGGGCTGGCTGCTCTGGAAGAGAGCAGGTGGGAGGAGGCAGGAACGAAGGCTGGAGTCCTTTCAATAGAGGAGCCGGGAGGGGCTTGGTGGAACAGTAGATGCACCTCCAGCCCAGACAGCTCAGAGCACTCTGCCATACTTACTGTCCCAGCCCTGCGGGGTTAGTGAGGGGCTACCTGAAACTCGAGGCCCAGGGTGGGGCCTCCAGGAGGCCAGAACCAAACCCTGGGTGTCTGCAGTGCTGCATTTTACCCGGGTTTTGGAAGGAATACGCTTCGTTTGAGGAGGCTCCCCTTCTCTGTGCCTCTGTTTCCTAATCATTGCAATGGCGTTATGGAGAAGAATGAGTGAGTCACTACTTGAAAACACCTGACAGAGGCCAGGCACATAGTAGGTGCTCATTAAATATGTTCCCCTCCCTCCCTCTTCACCATTTCCTGATGTGGCACCTTAGTTTCCTCATGAGTGAAATAGGAATGATAGTACCCACAACCAGCTTTGTCTTAGGGATCTTATGAAAAAATAATAAAATAGATGTAAAAGCACTATAAAGTCTATAGGTAAAATGTGAAAGCGAGCTCAAACGAATGCATGAGGCCCTCAGGATAGAACATGCCAAGGAAAGTAAATCTCTAAGGTAAAAATCTGAGAGAAAAACCTCCTTCAGTTTCACCAATTTGGCCTGTCCACAATGGCCTCTTTACTTGCTGCTGCCAAACCTCTCACTATTCCCTCTAGGTGTTAGGAAGGCTGCTCCCGCCGCCAACCTCTCCCCGCTCCTCCTCCTCCTCCTTTCCCTCCTCCTCCATTTCCTCCTCCACCTCCTTTCCCTCCTCCTCCATTTGCTCCTCCTCCATTTCCTCCTCCACCTCCTTTCCCTCCTCCTCCTCCTTTCCCTCCTCCTCCTTTCCCTCCTCCTCCTCCTTTCCCTCCTCCTCCATTTCCTCCTCCTCTTCCCCCCTCCTTCTTCTCCTTCTCTTCCCCTTCCTCCTCCTCCTTTTCCCCCTCCTCCTCTTCCTCCTCCTTTCCCACCTCCTCCTTTTCTTCCTCTTCCTTTTCTTCCTCCTCCTCCTTTCCCTCCTCCTCCTTTTCTTCCTCCTCCTCCTTTCCCTCCTCCTCCTTTTCTTCCTCCTCCTCCTCCTCTTCTTTCCTCTCCTCCTCTTTCTTCTCCACCATTTCCTCCTCCTCTTCCCCCATTCCTCCTCCTCCTCCCCTTCCTTCCCTTCCTTCTTCTCCTCCTCCTCCTCTTCCCCATCCTCCTCCCACTCTTCCCCCTCCTCCTCCTCCTCTTCCTCCTCCATCTTCTCCTCCTGCATCTCAAGTGCTCTCATTCCAGTGTTCACCAGCACAGGCATGCTGCTGCCACCTGTTCTTGGGAGAGGACTGAAGTTGCTGTCACTGCCACTGGACAGAGGGCGGGAAGAACAAGCCTAGTGGTCCCCTAGCGTCCTGTAAATATGCCCAGAATAGAACCCACTCAAACAGCAGCTGTTTCATGAAGCTATCCTAGAAAAGCTCACTTGGCCAAGCCAACTCCTCCCTGTGGGTGATGGGAAAGTGGAAAGAGGCTGGACTTGAAGGTGGGAGGGGGTAACTGAAGGCCAGGTCTACATCTGAATCTAGAATGCCGTGTGACCTTGAATAAGTTCCTCAGTGCCCTCGATCACCACTTTTTCTCACATCCAAAGTGATGCTTGGTTTTGAGGGTTAAATAAGGAAATATAAATACAGGGCACAGTATAATGTCTGGCCAAGAGCTGGCACATAACACATGTGAGCTAACTAAAAGAGTGGATGAAAGAATGACCCTCAAATCTCAGGATCAGTCAAAAGTTCAGTTTGGGGCAAGCCAGAGGGTGCTCCAGCAAGCAGCATTTTCAATTCACTAATCAAGGATTACTTGTCAACCTTCTACCAAAAAAAAAAAAAAAAAAAACAGAGAAAAATCTTTCCCTGAGGCATGAGGCTTGGTTGGGGAAGACAGGGGACAGGTGACTGTGGATAGGAAGAAGAAGGAAGGAATAATCCAGAAGCTCACTGCCAGAACAAATGAAAAATATCACCCCTCTGCTCAATATCCTTCCATGGCTCCCACTTATCCAAACCTGAATTCCTCACTCAGCATTTAAGACCCTCCCCTTAGCCTGACCCGATTTAACTTCCACCCTATTTATTTCACTCCTGATGCCTATCCCGCACCGCCTCTAGTCTGGTCTTGCCTTCGTGTATGCTGGAAAGTGAACCTCAAAGTCTCTGCGCTTCTCACCTGCGCTCGGCCCACAAAGATCACTTCTTTCCCCATTCAGCACTTTGGGGCTGCATTCATTTTTGCTTTTTAGTTATACATCAACTTTCTCACGTCACTTTTCAAATATCAAGCTGCGTCTGTTCAACTAGACTATAAGCTCCACAGGGATAAGATGATGTGATGTGGGTGTGTATTTATATAAATATTTATACACAGATGCTCCTCAACCTAGAATAATTTCAACTCAGGAGGGGTTTATGAGGACATAACCCCATTGTAAGTCGAGGAGCATACTGAATGCCTATTGCATTCACACCCTTGTAAAGTCGACAAATTGTAAGTTGAACCACTGTCGTAGGGAACGGTCTGTATTCCAAAATATTGATAAATTGAGCAGGCATGGTGGCTCACACCTATAATCCTAACACTTTGGGAGGCTGAAGCAGGAGGGTTACTTAAGCCCAAAAGTTTGAGACCAGCCCTGGGTAACACAGTGAGACTTTCTCTCCATAAAAATAAAACAATTAGGGCGCGGTGGCCTGTGCCTGTGGTCCTAGCTACTTGGGAGGCTGAGGTGGGAGGATCACTTGAATCCAGGAGGCCGAAGCTGCAGTGAGCTGTGATTGCACCACTGCACTCCAGCCTGGGCAACAGAGTGAGACCCTGTCTCAAAAAAAAAAAAAAAAAAAAAAGATCTATTTATCCACCTATCTATAACTATATATCCATGTCCAGATCTATAAATCTATAGGTATAGACTATATGTAGATATAAGTTATAGATAAAGAAATAGAGAGACAATGAGCACGAAAACAATCCCTCCTGCCCCCGTGGACATGCCTTCGAACATGACTTTGTTTGGCTGCACCCATCAAGTACTGGAGTCTATTTCCCCTTTCCCTGAATCTCGGCTGGCCCTGGGACTTGCTTTCACAACCAGAAACGACAACTAGAATGTGGCAGAGGTGGCATTGTGTGTCTTCCTAGTCCAGGTCTCAACAGGACCTGCAGCTTCCACTCTTCTTCTCCTAAATCAGAACTCTTCCACTGCCGTGTGATGAAGGCTGGGCTGGCCTTGAGGATGGGAGATCATGAAGGGGGGAGGCATGGAAAACAGTCAACATCAAGCACCAGATGCATCCATGAGGCCACCTTAGACCAAGGGGCCCAGCTGAGCCATGCCAGGAATACACCCATGTTAGTGACCTCTGGAGAAAGTATCCCCCAAGGCACCATCTGCTCACCTTCTATTTCCTGCAGGGATCTTTGTCCAAAGCTGAGCCCTGCCCAGAGTGGGGAACTGCTGACTTCTGAGAAGATAAAATGGTTGTTGTTTTAAGCTACCAAGCTTTGAGGGTGGTTGGTACAAAGAAAAGATTATCATACGTGTGTAGGTATATTTGTGTGTTATGTGTATGTGTGCGTGCATAATTGAGTATGTGCATATTAGCATCAGGATTAATGAAGTGAACAATTGAATCAGTGAATGAGTTCAAAGCTTTAATATACTTGACTTTTAGATTTTTGCTTTCTGAGCCATTTGGCATAGAATTTATTTGGTGAAGTTGACTTTATTCTTTCTTTTCTCTCAACAAGAGAGAAAATTAAGGAACTGAAAGAAACTCACATAGTGCTTAGCAATGTCAAGGATTTAGAGGAACGCCCACTCTGCTAGTTTTTCTTGGATGCACCAAAATAAAAGTAAATAATCAGCGTTGTTGACAAGAATGTCTTAACTTGACCGGGTGCAGTGGCTCACACCTGTAATCCCTCTACTTTGGGAGGCTGAGGCAAGAGGATCACTTGAGACCAGAAGTCTGAGACCAGCCCCAGCAACATAGTGAGACTCCATCGCTACAAAAATAGAAAAATAAGCTGGGCATGGCAAGCCTGTAGTCCCAACTACTCGGAAGGCCGAGGTGGGAGGATCACTTGAGCCTGGGAGGTTGTGACTGCAGTGAGCTGTGATCACACCACTGCACTCTAGCCTGGGTGACTACAGAACGAGACCCTATCTCAAAAACACATATATGTATGTGTGATGTGTGTATACACACACATATATGTATGTGTGATGTGTGTATACACACACATATATATATGTGTGTATCTCCACACTCTTTTGACTATGGATGGTGAGTGCCTCTGGGGCAGAAAATCAGACTCAGAGAAGGGAGATGAGACCACTGGATCACACTGTAAGGCAAGAAAGCCAGAGATGGAACAAAGGCACCACTGCTGCATTTTGGAGACTGGCCTGGGACATCTGGGCCACACTGGGTCCCATGTGCCTGATGGGTCTCAAGTGACCTGGCTAGCACACTTCAGCTGGAATTCACAGGAGATGATGTTTTGTAAGATGATCCTGAGTCGGCCTCAGAAATAGCTATGGAAAAAGACGACTTCACCTTGATGTGAGTCTGACTGGAAAGAGCAAGGCGCAATCATATCTGTTCTCTCTGCACTTCATCTACGGCCACCACTTTCCTGATGACCGTCATGACCAGCCATTATGGAGGGTCCGTCTTCCCAGCCACCTTACACTGCAGCCATTAGGTATCTCACGGTCTCATTTAAACTGGAAGAAAGCAGGGCCCAGACTTGTGAGTTAAATTGCCCAATGTCTCATAGTGAGAAAGTTCAAGAACTAAACCAGGCTGGGCACGGTGGTTCACACCTGTAAACCCGGCACTTTGGGAGGCCGAGGCAGGTGGATCACTTGAGCTCAGGAGTTCGCGACCAGCCTGGCCAACATGGTGAAACCCCATCTCTACTAAAAATACAAAAATTAGCCGGGTGTGGTGGCGCATGCCTGTAATCCCAGCTACTCGGGAGGCTGAAGCAGGAGAATCACTTCAATCTGGGAGGTGGAGGTGGCAGTGAGTCGAGATCATGCCACTGCACTCCAGCCTGGGTGACAGAGTGAGACCCCGTTTAAAAAAAAAAAAAAGGAACTAAACCAAAACATATCTGCTTCCCAAACTCCCAGCCTTTTTCACCACCTCTGGCACCATCTTCCATATGGGATCTGCCAGGATCTTCTTCCGAAGCTGAGGACGAGGGAGGGAAGGACTTTGCACAGAAGACTGCACAAGGCACATGGGCCTGCTGTGAAAACTAAGCCAGCTGGGAGCAAGGCCATCCTCATATAGCTGCTTGCCATTCACCTTGGATAAGACCTGCTTTGATTCCACTTCCTCCCAAATGCTTTTCCACTAGAAAATTGAGAAATTGTATAATTGCAGTGAATAAAGATACAGAAAGGGCTATAGAAGCTTGGAGTTTCTATCTGAAGCCTCGTAAGATACTACTCATTTCCATCTGTCTTCCCAAACTAAAAGCAGCCAGACGACCGCTACATATCAGGCATTTCTAAAATGGAGCATAACACATGGTCCCCACTGTAAAGGAGCTTAACCTCTAGTCACACAAATACACACAAAACTAACAATGATGAGCTTTGCGGTACCAACTTAATGCAACAAGAATAAGAAAAGAAAGATCCCGGCCTGGCGCAGTGGCTCACATCCATAATCCCAGCACTTTGGGAGGCCAAGGCAGGAGGATCACTTGAGGCCAGGAGTTCAACCAGCCTGGCCAACATAGCAAAATCTCATCTTTAAAACTATAGTTTACAATAGCTGGGTGTAGTAGTGTGCACCTGTAATCCCAGCTACTCAGGAGGCTGAGGCAGGAGGATCACTGAAGCCCCAGAGTTCAAGGCTATAGTGAGCTATGATTATGATTAAGGGAAAAGGGAAAAGGGAAAAGGGAAAGGAAAGGAAAGGGAAGGAAAGGAGGGAAGGAAGGAGGGGAGGAGGGGAGGAAGGAGAAAGAGAGAGAACAAGAGAGAATGAGAGAAAGAAAGAAAAGAAAAGAAAGAAAGAAAGAGAAAAGAGAGAAAGAAAGAAAGAAAGAAAAAGAGAGAAAGAAAGAAAGAAAGAAAGAAAGAAAGAAAGAAAGAAAGAAAGAAAGAAAAAGAAAGAAGGAAGGGAGGGAGGGAGGGAAGGAAGGAAGGAAGGAGGAAAGGAAGGAAGGAGAGAGAGAAAGAAAAAGAGAAGGAAGGAAAGACAAAAAGATCCTTAAGGAAAAAGAATTTTTTTTTCTTCAGATGGAGTCTCACCCTGTCGCCCAGTAAGGAGAAAGAATATTTTACAAAACATAGGGAATTTGAGCTGGGTCTTGAAGGAAAATGTGTTTGGGCCAGAGAAGGAAAGGTTGTTCTGGCAGTGGGAACAGCATGGGCAAAGACTGGGTGGGAGGGATGAGTGCCTTCTGCAGAGGACAGTGAGGAGACAGACCACTCCGGGGACTGGGAGGCAGAGAACCGAAGAGCCCCATAGTGAGCTGGAAAGCCGGAGGTCAGCCCCACCCATCCCACGTTCCAAAAGACAGAGGCACGTCCCTCTACCCACGCAAGACCCACAGACAGACGTATGCATGCGCATCCCCTACTCTGTTTGCTCCTGTCAGAAACCAGCGTGTGAGATGATTGTGAATTCCAGAGGAGGGTGGGAAGGGCCAGGATAGCAGATTGCAGAGGCTCTAATTACATATCTTTGAGGTGGAAATTTAGTAAAACCACAGACTTGGAACAACATAAAAGTGCATAAAACAGCCTCATCCGTTCATTATGCAAAGGAATTGCTCATTTATGGAGTTTGGATTACAGTACAGAGCTTATAAAGCAGAAAGATGGTGCTTTATAGAATCCATAAGCAGCAGCACGCTAGCTTCACGGAGGCACACCTGTTGAAGGCAGCCTAACCACGGCACCCAGTGGCTCCCCATCCACCGAGGGGTGGCCCCACAGTGCCACTGCCACCCCTTCCTCCGGGAGTGATGAGAAAGGGCAAAATTCAAGAGAAGCTCGCAGAGAGGACAACTGCCTGTCACAGTTCTGGGATCATAGGGAAAGGGGTCTGAAGAGCCATTTATGATGAGAAAAATTAATGTAAATGTTGGGGTCATATTGGGGGCCAAGGACTTAGAAAACTATGATAAGGTCAGGTGTGGTGGTTCTTGCCTGTAATCCCAGCACTTTGGGAGGCTGAAATGAGGGGATTGCTTGAGGCCAGGAGTTTAAGACATGCCTGGGCAACGTAGCAAGACCCCATTTCTACAAAAAAATTAAAAATTAGTCAGGCATCATAGTGCACACCTGCACTCCCAGCCACTCAGAAGGCTGAGGCAGGAAGATCGCTTGAGCCAGGAGATTGAGACTGCAGTGAGTTGTGATCGTGACACGTACTCCAGAGCCCGGGTAACAGAGGAAGACCCTATTTTTAAAAAGAGAAAAAAACAGAAAAGAAAGAAAAAGAAGGAAAGAAACTATCTGAGGCCAGGATCACCTATTGAAGGGGGGGGAAAAAAACAAAACCTGAATCTAATTTGCCTTAATTTTTACATGTTATGACCTACTTTCCTTTTCCTTCATATTAAAATTTCTTTAGAGAGCATTAAGTCCCTCAAAGAGCATTTCCCAAAGTGTGTCCTTATGAAACACTAGTTTACAAGGAGAAAACTGTTCAGGGATCAAATACATTGAGGAAATTTCAAATTAAATGTAACCTTCTCAGAATTTATAGTGAACATCATTAACATGGTAAAGGCTCTGAGAGGTCCTGTAATAAAGAAACTTAAATTTGATTAACTTGGTATTTCTAAAATTTAAGTAATAAAAAAGTCTAGGGTTTTGCTTTTATTTGCAAAACATCTATTATCATCTGGAGGAACAAGTGATTTTCTCAAACAGGCTTTGGGAAGTAATGATTTTTGTTTGGCTGTTTTTTCAGCTTCTGTCTTTGGAAGTAAATTTTGGAAACTGTCCAGTCATTCAAGACCTATTGCTTGATCCTTTTGTTTTAGTCCAGCACGTGGAGTTCTGTCCTAATCGCTTATATAAGGTTGTATTATTTACTCATAAGGAGACTTGATTACCAGGTTTCTAGGTGGAACCAGGGGACTCTGCAAACTCAGGCTTTCTGGGACTTGGAAAGTCATGTCCTGGTGCCCAGAGAGGGAAATGAATCAGGGTGCTCCGGTCAGTGGCACTGAGCCATACCTGAGTATCAAACGGAAGATGCATGAGAGTAGCATGTTGAAAACAATGGTAGGGTTGGGCACGGTGGCTCACGCCTGTAAACCCAGCACTTTGGGAGGCCAAGGCCAGTGAATCACAAGGTGAGGAGATCGAGACCATCCTGGCTAACACGGTGAAATCCCATCTCTACTAAAAATACAAAAACTTAGCCAAGCGTGGTGGCACGGCCTGTAATCCCAGCTACTGAGGAGGCTGAGGCAGGAGAATCGCTTGAACCCAGGAGGCGGAGGCTGCAGTGAGCTGAGATGGCGCCACTGCATTCCAGCCTGGGTGACAGTGCCAGACTCCATCTCAAAAAAAAAAAAAAACAGTAAACCTGAAGACAGCCCCAAAGCCCATCAACAGACAAACATATGAACAAACTGTGGTATATCCACACAATGGAATGCCACTCCTAAACTAAAAAAGAATAAACTGTCAGTACAGACACCACCAGGAATAAATTTCAAAATGACTATGCTGAGTAAAATACTCCGGACAACAGCAACAAAAAGAATACAGATCATATGATTCATGTATATAAAACTCTGAGAAATGCAAACTAGGCCAGGTACAGTGGCACTTTGGGAGGCCCAGGAGGGAGGATCACTTAAGCTCAGGAGTTCGAGACCAGCCTAGGCAACATAATGAGATCCCATCTCTCAAAAAAAAAATTTTTTTTTAGACAGTGTCTTGCTCTGTCACCCAGGCTGGAGTGGAGAGGCACAATTTTGGCTCACTGCAACCTCCACCTCCCGGGTTCAAGCAATTCTTGTGCCTCAGCCTCCTGGGTAGCTGGGATTACTGGTGTTTGCCACCACACCCGGCTAATTTTTGTATTTTTTTTAGTAGAGACGGGGTTTCACCATGCCAGCCAAGCTGGTCTCGAGCTTCCGACCTCAAATGATCCCCCTGCGTTAACCTCCCAAAGTACTGGGATTACAGGTGTGAGCCACTGCATCCGGCCAAAAAATTTGTTTTAATTAGCCAGGTGTGGTGGTGCGGACCTGCACTTCCAGCTACTTGAGGCCAGGAGGTTGAGGCTGCCGTGAGCCATGATCACGCTACTGCACTCTAGCCTGGGTGGCAGAGCGAGACCCTGTCTCAAATAAAAACTAAAAATAAAAAAGCAAACTAAAGTAATCTGCAGTGACAGAAAGCACATCAGTGGTTGCCTGGGGTTGGGAGTAAAGGGAAAGAAAAATTCTAAAGGGATACTAGGAAGTCTTTGGGGGTGGATGATGAAACTGTCTGGCATCTCACTTATGGTGATAGCTTTATGGTTGCATACGTAAGTCAAAACATTAGATGGTGCTTTAATGTCGTACCACCATTACATGGCATATTATGGGTGCCATTTATTATCTATAAGCAATATCTCAAAAAAATGCCAAAAATAAACGTGGAAATTTTTCTCTGGAAAAGAACAATGGGAAATTGTGCCTGGCTTGCCTCTCATGAATGATTTCTAAATTATCAGGCTTTGTAAGCAAGTGAATGTGCTGTACACCTTGATGGGCTCCATTTCTAGGCATTGCCTTCTGTATCCTTTTCTCGACCATGTAGGCAGAGATAACTATTCATCTTTGTTTATTTTCTCATCAAAGAAAAGGACTTGAAAGAATTTCATCTGATTCCTAGAAATTATAAGGATGCAGAAGATGGAAGCTTTCCATTCTTCATTGGCTTTTCTTGGATCATGAAGTTCTGCCAAAGCTTGTGTGGTCTAGGGGACTAATAAAGCTGGATCTCTCCGTCCAAGCCGGGGCTCATCCTCACTGGCTGTATGTCATTGACGTGGTCATTTCCTCTCTCTATGTCTTTAGAGAATCAGACACTTCAGAGATGTAATCGTTTGTAGGTTTTGTTTGTTTATTTTTTTAAGAGACAGGATCTGGCTATGTTGCCCAGGCTGGTCTCAAACTTCCAGCCTCAAACAATTCTCCTGCCTCAACCTCCTGAACAGCTGGGATTGCAGGTGTGAGCCACTGCAACCTGGCTGTAAGAGATTTAAAGGATTAAAGAACAGCTCTCTTTGAGGAAACTGAGGCAAGAAAAGAGTTTCTTCATTCTTAAAATGAAAAGGTGGGCAAGTTCCTTCTTATTCTGACCCTTTACGATTCTTCAAATTTTTCTGTGAGAATGGCAGATGAGGGCTCTAAATGAATAAATACAAGTTTGAGGGAAGAGGAAATATGGAGACAAAAAAAGAGAGAATTGGCTACATTGAATGCTAAGAGCCTGGTTTTCTGGTGCTTTGTTTTTGTTTTTGTTTTTTGAGGCAGGGTCTGGCTCTGTCGCCCAGGCTGGAGTGCAGTAATATAATCTCGGTTCGCTACAACCTCCACCTCCCAGGTTCAAACAATTCTCCCACCTCAGCCTCCTCAGTAGCTGGGACTACTGGCATGCTCCACCATACCCAGCTAATTTTTGATGCTTTTGGTAGAGACGGTCTTTCACCATGTTGGCCAGGCTGGTCTCGAACTCCTGACCTCTGGTTATCCGCCCACCTCGGCTTCCTAAGATGCTGGGATTACAGGTGTGAGCCACCGCTGCTGGCTGAGTCTGGTCTTAGAAGTTAGTCAGCTTCATCCCTGGATGGATCTCTGGTCAGTCATCTGACTGAGCTAATTCACAGCTCTGAGTCTCATCTGCAAGCTGGAGTTCTTAGGAACTACCATAGTTACTCTCAGGAGTAAAGTTTGTTTAATTTGTAAAAATTTCCAGCACAACGTCCAGCCTACAGAAGGTCCTGCCTTCTATATCCGCTTCTAGACCATATGGGCAGAGATAACTATTCATCTTTGTTTATTTTCTCATCGAAGGAAAGGACTTGAAAGGATCTCGTCTGAAATTCAAAACATTAGTTCCTTCCTCCCCTTCCAGAGACAAATTGCTTATTAAACATTTTGCCCTATAAATTCACTGACAAATACAGGACCAAAGAACCCCAAATCCTCAGACTTGATTCAATGGCAAAACCTAATCCCTCTCCAAATGACAAGGCTCCAAGATCTCAACTGTTGCTTAACAGAGCCACTTATCACCTCAGTCACTTATGACTGAGCCTCGGTGACCCACTGCCTCTGAGAGTGGCCCCACAAAGGAAGCAGGCCCTTCTCCCTCCACCCTGGGGGTCTTCATTCCCTCCCACCTTTCCAGACTCAGGAAGTGCTGCATCTGCCACTTCGACCTCTGTTTCCACCACCGCACCTCATCTTCCACCTGACTTCCTTTCCTTCCTTTCCCTCTGTGCTTTTTAGGGGACAGGCCAAGTCTAAAGCACCTTCAGAGATCAAGGTGGTGAAAGGAGGTGGATAATGTCAAATGAGGAGACAGGGCTTTCTGTGTCCCAGTAAGTTAAGAATAGCAGAGCTGGAAGCCTTCTTAGGGTCTATATTATTTTCCTGTGGCTACTGAAACAAAGTACTAACAACTGGGTGACTTAATATAACAAGAATTTATTCTCTAACTGTTCCGGATGTCAAAAGTCCAAAATCAAGGTATCAGGAGGGACTTGTTCTATCTGAAAGCTCTAGGAGGCCATACCTTCTTGCCTCTACCAGCTTCTGGTAGTTGGGAATCCTTGGTGTCCCTTGGCTATAGACCCATCACTCCAGTCTCTGCCTCTGTCATCACATGGCATTCTCCCTGTGTGTCTTTCTGTCTCTGAATTTCTATGTGTCCTTTTCTTCTAAAGACACCAGTCATAGTGGATTATGACTCACTCCAATCCAATATGAACCCATCTTCACTTGATTACATCTGCAAGGACCCTATTTCCAAATAAGAACACATTCTGAGGTTCTGGATGGACATGCATTTTGCCAGGACATCCTTTAACCCTTTAACCCAGTGCAGACTCCTCCATGTTTAATTCACCTGAGGACAGTAAGCCCTAAAGATTAAGTGAGTTGGCTGGGCACGGTGGCTCACATCTGTAATCCCAGCACTTTGGGAGGCTGAGGTGGGTGGATCATTTGAAGTCAGGAGTTCAAGACCAGCCTGACCAACATGGTAAAACTTCCTCTCTACTAAAAGTATAGAATGAGCTGGGCGTGGTGGCGTATACCTGTAATCCCAGCTACTTGTGAGGCTGGGGCAGGAGAATCACTTGAACCCAGGAGGCAGAGGTTGCAGTGAGCCGAGATCGCACCACTGCACTCCATCTTGGGTGAGACACAGCGAGACTTAGTCTAAAAAAAAAAAAAGATTAAGTGACTTGGCCTTTACGTGACCAATTAATGGCAGAGCTAACACTAGAGTTCAGGCCTGTTGCTCCCATATCCAAGGTGATTTTTAGAGCACCAGTTTCTAAAGAGCACAAATTTGACAATACGCTCAGGGTAGGGGTAAAGTGGTGATTTTTGTTTGGGAAGCTGCCTGTGCTGAACTAGGCTTATAAGAGTACTAGCTACTGTTTACCAGGCTTCAGAGGCATAATCTCTAATCTCCACAACAATTGTTACACCCACAGAGCTTCCTACAGGGCAGCCATACTGCCTAGCACTTAAATGTGTACAGTAGTCTCCCCTTATCTTTGGTTCCATTTTTTCCATTTCAGTTACTGCAGAAAACATTTTGTTCCCCATGGGTTCAAAGTATTCAATCACCGTCTGAAAATATTCAGATATTTTGAGAGAGAGAATATATTCACATAACTTTTATTACAGTATATTATTATAATTTTTTTCTTATTAGTTGTTAAACTCTTACTATGCCTAATTTATAAATTAAAGTTTATTATAGCTACATATATATAGGAAAAAACATAATATATATAGGGTTCTATACTATTCATGGTCTCAGGCATCCAATGGAGATCTTGGAACATGCCCCCAAAGATAAGGGGCGGCCAGCTGTATTAACCTATTTAGTCCACCAAATAAGCCAAAGTCTGTCTGAACCCAAACGGCGTGACCTTCCTCTAGCACCAACCTGCCTTAAATGAGAACTTAGAGTGAAAATGGCACCTTAGGCAAACCCTTCCTGACTCCCTCCAACTGCCTAGGAGTAATTTAAAGCTAGAAGAACTTTGAAAATGTCCACCTAGGCCAAGAATGGGATAACCACAAAAGACAGTTGTCTATCCAGAAGCCAGCTGGCAGCCAATTAGCTGGGAACCTCCCAAAGCCAAATCGTTAGATGTGCCTACAGATTGAGACAAGGCATGGGCCATTAAGCCCATTCCAGCTGATGGCTGTGGTTTCTGGCCAGGGATGGCCAACAGATGTGCACCAGCAGCCTCCACAGGTCCATGTGCAGATGTTGGGCAAATCTCCCCAGCATGACGCAGCTCCGAGACAAGGAGGGACCCAGAGAGAGAGAGAGAGAGCAGCTCCAGCTACTCGTGTCAACAGCTCAGATTTAAGGCCTGCTGGTTGGAACCTCGTGGCACTGGCTCACCACTCATTACATGCTGAGGAACTGTGGGCAGTAATTAAGGATTACCCAATGGCATCAATTAGTGCCAATGAGAGGCTCAGTTGGACGCGTTGACTCTCCAAGAGGTAATACAGAGGAGGGGAAGCCATCTCTTACTGGGCATTTGCAGAGAAGAAACACTTGGGGAGGTCATAGGGGACCAAAAAAAAAGCAGTGGAATGTCCTTTGCCTCTGCCACTCCCTTTGTAATGATAGTTCTTATTTGAGACAAGGCACATGTGAGCAATTTGGAATCTCGACAAGATTTCTTCTGAGGACACACCCTGTGTTTCTGGACCAGATTTTTTCTTTTAACAGGGTCTTGCTCTGTCACCCAAGCTGGATTGCAGCACTGCTATCATAGCTAACTGCAGCCTGGGACTCCTGGGCTCAAGTCATCCTCTTGCTTCAGACTCCCAAGTAGCTGGCACTGTAAGTACGTGCCACCATTATTTAAAAAAAAAAAAAATTGTAGAGACAGGATCTCACTATATTGCCCAGGCTGGTCTTGAACCCCTGGCACCAAGCGATCCTCCTGCCTCAGTCTTCCCAAGTGCTGGGATTACAGGTGTGAGCCACCACACCCAGAATGGACCAGATTTTTAGAGGAGTCTGAACTCATTGCCACTCTTGGCTGCTTTGCTCATTAAGAGAATGGATGTGCCCCTTTTCATTTGTGAGGATACTGAGGAAGCAGCAAAGAGCACCAACTCAGAGCCTTGAGATCTGTGGCCCCATGACAGCTCCATCATGGCCTTGCTACATGACTTTGGATAAACCAACAGCCCAACCCGTGGGAAAATGGAAAAGTCATCACAAAACTCTGACAGTGAATGATGGCCTTGGGCCATGAAGTTTTTTGCAAATCTGGCCAAAGCAATGTACCCAAGTACCCCCAGGAAAACGCCCACAGAAGCAATAATATTCGCAGATGACCTCAGAAGCTTTTTGTGGCCCTCTACCAAGTCCATAGATTCCAAGATTGAAAGTGTCTGCCCACAGAAGCATGACAGCAGCTGCCCAGGGCTCAGCTAACACACCTTGAGGAAAAACATCTCAATGTCACCAAGCCCATTATCAGCAGATTGAAAGTGAGAACATGTATTATTTGTTATATCTATCATCATCATCATAAAAGTAATACTGCACATGGTGTAAATATTTTTCACACAGTGTTTGAGGGTAATCTGCTCCCTCGTTGCCGGCAGCACTTTCCTGATCATGTTCTAAACTGTAGCTTGTTCTTCCATATGTTCCCTTCTACTTCCATCTTTCAGAAATTCACCAGAATCTCTGGGCACAGAGGGCCACCCCTGCTGTTCTCAGCACAGTTACGAATTGATTTCCTTTTTATATCTTTGCTGTCATGTCAGTGGGATTCAGGAGGCAAGGGAGGCAAACATGCAAACTCAGGCTTGAGCCAGAAGTTGCTAATTTCTTTTAGATTATGTAAAGGACTTGTCTTCTCCATCCCAGAAGGCTGGGATGGGAGGCACTGCCTAGGCTTGCTTTTGTAAGTCCCTGTCTGACCATCTACCTCATTGCCCATCAGCACTCCCTGAGTGCCAGCATCCATGCAACGCCCTTGTGGCCCAGGAAAGAAGTAGGATCAGTTGATGCAGCTTCAGCAGGAATGTCATGACTGACAGGGTACCATTCCCAGAAATCTGCATGTCCCTCCTGTGGCCAGAGGACTGGTGCTCTCACCTGACAGGCTGTACTGTCTCTGTTCTGTGGATTAGTGCAAGCACTCATTTTATGTTCAGGTCTGTGGGTTTGGACCCAAAAGGCAGCACAGCACAGAGGTCAAGGAAGTAGACTCCAAGACACTCACCAGCTGTGTGACTTTGAACAAATTCCCTAACCTTTCTGTGCCTCAGGGTCACCAACTGTAAAATAGAGATAATAATATTCACATATGGTTATATATGAAATGTGTAGAACAATGGCTAGTAAGCATAGTAAGTGCTCAATAAATGAGAGTTTTTTGAGAATGGGGATAACAGGGTGTTATAGACTGAATGCTTGTATTCCCCTAGAATTCATATGTTGAAGCTCTTAACCTCCAGTGTGATAGTATTCGGAGGTGGGACTTTGGGAGGTAATTAAGTTTAGTTGAAGCCATGAGGGTGGGGCTGCCATAATAGGATCACTCCCCTTGTAAGGAGGGGAAGAGACCAAAACTCACTTTCTCTCCAACATGCAAGGCAGTAAGGGAGCTATCTGCAAGCCAGGAAAAACCAAATCTGTGGGCATCTTGATCTTAGACTTACCCAGTCTTTAGAACTATGAGCAATAAATTTCTGTTGTTTAAGCCACCTCATCTGTAGTATTTTGTTATAGCAGCCCACATTGACTGATACAAGGTGGGGTATATTAGTCAGAGTTCTCCAGAGAAACAGAACCAATAGGATATGTGTATTTTAGGGAACTGGCTCCCACAATTGTGTTGCTGGAAAGCCTGAATTTTGCAGAGCAGGCTGGCAGGCTGGAGATCCAGGGAAGAGTTAAGGTTGTAGGTCAAGTCCAAAAGTGGTCTCCAGGAGGAATTCTCTCTTTCTTGGGAGACCTCAGTCTGTTTTCTCTTAAGGCTTTCAACGGATCGGATGAGGCCCACCACCTATGGACAGTAATCTGTTTTACTCAAAGTCTGCTGTTTTAAATGTTAATCTCATCTAAAAATTACACTCTCAGAAGCAACTAGTCTGTTGTTTCACCAATTAACTAAAAAAACCATGGCATAGCTAAGTTGAGACCTAAGATCAGCCATCACAGCGGGTGACCAAAAGTTCACAGGGCACATGAGTACACCTCCATGGCAGGCTTGACCTCATTTTAACCTAATTACCTACTGAAAGGCCCAATCTCCAAATACAGTCACATTCTGAGGTACTAGGGATTTGAACATTTAGATTTGGAAGAGACACAATTCAGTCCCAAACAGGGACCCACTGGTCTCAAGGGTCTTTCCATATACTTAAAGTGCCATAAGGGCCAGCACTGTCTCTAGAGCCAGGGCCCCTGTGTCTAGGTCTCCAAAGATAACTGAAGAGGGCTCCACAGGCCTGTGTCATTAGCACACACAGAACAGCAGGGATTGTCGAAGCCAGATGGCAGACACCTGCTCTGAGGGCAAGTGCAGACCTGGAGCAAGTGTGTCCTGGATGGCATCCAGCAGGCTTCCCTGCAAGCCCCTCCCATCCTAATCATTATGCTTTCCACTAGGAGCTTTGCCTGCATTTTCTCCTTTGGTTCTTATAGTCACCCATGGAGAAGGCTGGATGAGGATCACCATGCCCATTTCATAGAGGCCTGATGAAAGCTAGAGGCAACACAACAAATAAGGACTTAGCTTTTTTGACCCCTGCTTCAGGGCGCTTTACCACTACACTAAGCTTTTCTCAACGCCCACACACTGGGTCACACTGTGATGTCCCCTTTGGCAAGGCGAAAAAAGGAATGAAGAAGTAGGATATTATGATCTCAAGCAAGTGAGCTCAGCCATCTGAGCCTTGGTTTGTTGAAACGCAAAATGACACAAGGAGGCCAGAGGTTTCTAAATGATGGAAACCTCATCTTTTCCCTCTATATTAAGATATCCCCGACCCAGCCTGTCATGTAGAAAGCATTCAGCAAATGCTTGTTGAACTGAATGGATAATAGAGGGATGCATTAGTGTGCTTAGGATGCCATAGGAAGCATTTGACTGGGTGCCTTCAACAACAGAATGGACACTCTCACAATTCTGGAGGCTGGAAGTCCAAGACTGAGGTGTTAGCAGGATTGGTTTCTTCTGAGGTCTCCCTCTCCTTGGCTTGCAGATGGCCGTCTTCTCCCTTTGCCTTCCCACAGTCTTCCCTCTGGTGTGTATCCTTACCCTAGTCTCCCCTTCTTAGAAGGGCATCAGGCATATTGGATTAGGGCCTGCCCTGCTGACCACATTTTAACTTAATTACCTACTTAAAGGCCCAGTATCCAAATACAGTCACATTCTGAGGTACTAGGGATGAGAACACATAGATTTGAAAGGGACACAATTCAGTCCCAAACAGGGACCCACTGGTCTCAAGGGTCTTTCCAGCTCTGACATTTTATTTCTCTGATGGTGAATAAGGAACTTTGGCTAGGCCTTTCTCCCTCCAACAAACAGTTCCTGGTGACAATGAGCCGATTGGAGCATTGCAGATGCAGATTAGTGTCAGTCTCCAGATGCGGCTGGATTGGGTCTGGGTGGTGTGACTGGGTAGGGCATCCATGCCGTGGAGCAATCCTCAGTGATGGCTTTAGATTTGTGTCCTCACCCAAATCTCACGTTAAACTGTAATCCCCAGTGTTGGAGGAGGGGCCTGATGAGAGGTGACCAGGTCATTGGGGTGAATCTCCCCCTTGCTGTTCTCATGATAGTGAATTCTCATGAGATCTGGTTGTTTAAAAGTGTGTAACACCTCCCCCTTCTCTCTCTTCCTCCTTCTCTGGCCGTGTAAGACGTGTTTGCTTCACCTTCACCTTCCACCATGACTGTAAGTTTCCTGAGGCCTTCCCAGCCATGTGGATCTGTGAGTCAATTAAACCTCTTTTCTTTATAAATTACCCAGTCCTAGGTAGTTCTTTATACCAAAGCAAGAACAGATTAATACACTAAGCTATCACAAGGAATGAACTACTCATGTGCACCACAATTTGGATGGATCTCAAAGGGATGTGCTGTTCTTTGTCAGTAGCAATCACAGTAAGGATGATACAGACACAAATTTAATGGACATGAAACTTTTTACCAATTAAATGGATATATTGTTTGCTTTCACTTTTTATTATAAATAGAAAATTGTTTTCTAAAATTAAAATATTTGAATTGTCAAAGTAATATATCGAGTGAGGGAAGCTGACCAAAAAAAAAACTACATACCCTATAATTCTATTTCTTTTTTTGTTTTGCTTTGTTTTTGTTTGTTTGTTTTTAGAGATAGGGTCTTACTCTGTCATCCAGGTTGGACTGCAATGGCATAATCATACCTCACTGCAGCCTTAAATTCCTAGGCTCAAGCAATCCTCCTGCCTCAGCCTCCCAAGTAGCTAGGACTATAGGTGTGCACCAACATGCCCAGCTAAGTTTTCATTTATTTTTTTGTAGAGATTAGGTCTATTTTGCCCAAGCTGGTCTTGAATTCCTAGCCTCAAGGAATCCTTCCAACTTGGCCTCCCAAAGTGCTCAGATTACAGGCATGAATCACCATGCCAGGCATGTATGATTTCCTATATGAACATCCTAGAAACTGCCAACCAATCTAGAGCGATGGAAAGCAGGTGGGTGATCACCTGGGGAGGAGGACGTAGGAGGGATGGGCAGAGGGTCACCAAACTGCATGACGAAGCTTCGGCAGTAATGGACATGGTCACAGTTGTGATTGTAGTAATGGTTTCACAGGTGTATGCATGTGTCAAAACATATGGAAGAACACACTTTAAACATGTTAATTACACCTAAACATGTTAATTACACCTGGCACTTTTCAAAAGAAGACATTTATGCAGCCAACAAACATATGAAAAAAAAAGCTCATCATCACTGGTCATTAGAGAAATGCAAATCAAAAACACACTGAGATATCATCTCATGCCAGTTAGAATGGCGATCATTAACAAGTCAGGAAACAACAGATGCTGGAGAGAATGTGGAGAAATAGGAACGCTTTCACACTGTTGGTGGGAGTGTAAATTAGTTCAACCATTGTGGAAGAGAGTGTGGCGATTCCTCAAGTATCTAGAACCAGAAATACCATCTGATCCAGTCATCACATTACTGGGTATATACCCAAAGGATTATAAATCATTCTACTATGAAGACACAGGCACACGTATGTTTACTGCAGCACTATCCACAATAGCAAAGACTTGGAACCAACCCAAATGCCCATCAATAATAGACTGGATAAAGAAAATGTGGCACATATACACCATGGAATACTGTGCAGCCATCAAGAATGAGTTCATGTCCTTTGCTTTGCAGGGACACAGATGAAGCTGGAAAACATCACTCTCAGCAAACTAACACAGGAACAGAAAACGAAACACCGCATGTTCTTGCTCATAAATGGGAGTTGAACAATGAGAATATATGAGCGCAGGGAGGGGAACATCACACAGTAGGGCCTGTCAGGGAGTGGGGGGCAAGGGAAGGGATAGCATTAGGAGAAATACCTAATGTAGATGACAGCTTGATGGGTGCAGCAAACCACCATGGCATATGTATACCTATGTAACAAACCTGCACATTCTGCACATGTATCCCAGAACTCAATTTTTAAAAAAAGAGAGAGAGATGAAAATCATCACACGCACAAAAAAAGGAACGTCTGGAGGAAGGGCAATTAATTTATCAGGTGACGAGTCTTACAACTCAAGGCCTGCTGAGAGAAATGCCAGACAGATAAACAATTTGCCAGTAGATCGCTGAGAGGTTCCTGACACCCAGGAGGCACGGGTGACTGAGGAGGGGCAGCAAGCAGGCAGAGCGGATGAAGTCTACACACAGAGCACCTGCGACCCAGGTTCCTCCCTGCCCCATCTGCAGGGGTGCCTGGTCCTCCAAGATTGGACTAAGGACAAAATGACCCAGCCTGAAGTCCCTAGGGGCTGGACTCAGGTATCTGGACTGAGGAAAATCCCTCTAACACCCACTGTCCTTTCCTCCATGACATTCAGCCAGCTGAGTACGATCCCTGAACCAGCTCATCTGCTTCAAATACAGGCTCCAGCTATGACCAGGAGAAAGTGTCTTAACATGCGTGCTCTGAGTCCTCCACAAAGTAGGGACAGTAATACAAATAGCTCCTGGCTACAGGACTTTGGTGACATCCACTTAGAGCATTGCCTGGCACCTTGGAAGGATCTGTAGCTGCTGGCACTTCTGTCTTAAGAGATCTACACAGAGAAGACGACTTTTACATTTGTTTTTCTTTTCAGTCCTGTTGAACTGCATGTTCTCTGGTAGGTCTTTGGACCATGGGGTTTCTTTGTGTTTGTCCTCAGGATACTCCTAGCTTCTGAGTTTAAATCTCTGTTCCATGCAGTCTCCTGAACTCCATGGAAATGGCGTCTCAAAGAACTGGAAATTGACTTTCTCTCCCCCTTCACTCCCTTTGCCACTATCCCTGCCAAGTTCTTCCCACGACCATCGCTCCAACCCACAGCTCCCGCACCATAACCCACTGAGGGTAGGATTCCCATCCCCAGACGTCTGGGGAGAGGGCAGGGCAGCTGACTCTGCTGGGTGCACTTCTTAGTTTCTTTTCATCAGCATATCTGATGTCCAATTGTATTTTGAGTACTTCACTTTCATGCAGTTCATTATTTAGTTTTAACCTACAAGATTTGCAGGAAGATCTTTGTTTTCATGAAACCCACTATCATCTGCAAATTAGAAACAGTTGCTGTCAAGTACTCAGATCTGAATGTGTGTGCAGGATGTTACCTGTTACTTCAACAGGGTGTGATGGTTGGTCAAGGGGGTTAGCGATTGCCTTTCACGAAACTGTAAACACCACCCCTCTGTCTAGCAAATGGCCCAGCTCTAGCTTATGTGGCCGGTGGGTGGGGAGAGGAAACAGAAAAGGGAAGAGGAGGAAGTGATGCTCTGTGAAGGGTCCCCAGCAAACTTTTCCCTCGGCCCTCACCCCACCCCATCCCATCCCAAAGCTCTTCCTCGTGATGACACAGGATTGTTAATTTTGGGAAAATGTGAGAAGGAGGGGCTGAATGGTGTGAGGTGGGTAAGATGCTTGCATCATACTGCCTGAGTTTGAATCCTGGTTCTGCTCCTTAGTACTGATTGACCTTAGCTAAGATACTTGACTTCCCTGGGCATCAGTTTTCTCATCATAAAATGGTGCCGTGAATAGTACCTGTCTCATAAAATTATTATGAATGTATGTGGGATAAATTATCTAGTCCAAACTTTTAAATTTGGGGACTGGTTGGAGAGTCAGACAGACAGAGAGAGAGAGAGAAAGAGAAAGAGAGAGAAAGAGAGAGAGAGATCACTTACCCGAGGGCAAAGGGCTAATTGTAGCTTGGGGACTAAATCCAAATCTCCAGGCTCCCAGTTCAAAACATGTCCCCCGACCAGAGCATGAATGGCCCTAAGCACACTCTATTAAAATGCAAATGTTCCCCAGGAGGTCTAACTCCAAGTTATTAGCACCTTAATGTGAGGGATGTGAATTGGGTTAACATGCTTCTTTTTTCTTTTAATTGAACTCGATCTGGTTCAAAAGGAGTACGGAAGGGGAGTGGGAGGGGGACATGAAGCCCATGATTTTGGCAGGGCTTTCATACTGCATCTTGCCTCAGGCAAAAGACATCCCCTTGCCCATTATCAGGGAATAAGGTGGAGATTCAGGCTCCAGGATCAGGCACACAATGAAAAGCACTGCTCCCGAATATTTGGCATCTGAGAAAGAAACTGGGATCCAAAACTGGAGTTTTAGTTGACCCTGGGTGTTGCCCATGCAGAAGGAGAGGCCTGGGTGCCCCAGCAGAAGGAGACAGAGACCACTCCAGAGTCCCCAGCAGCTGTCCTGGAAGTGAGATGGCATGGGCAAGACAAGGTGTGAATTCTCCACTCACTCACTCACTCATTCATTTAGCCACAGAGTGTGATTGTCAGAGGCATGTAACCCAGGGCAACTCCATTTTAAGTAGGGGCTGGGTAAAATGAGTCTGAGACCTACCGGACTGCACTCCCAGACAGTTAAGGCATGCTAAGTCCCAGGATGAGCTAGGAGGTTGATACAAGATACAGGTCATAGAGACCTTGCTGATAAAACAGTTTGCAGTAAAGAAGCTGGCCAAAACCCACCAAAACCAAGATGACGATAAGAGTGACCTCTGGTCGTCCTTACTGCCACACCACCACCAGTGCCATGACAGTTTACAAATGCCATGGCAATGTCAGGAAGTTACCCTATATGGTTTAAAAGGGGGAGGCA
The DNA here is from genome assembly GCF_049350105.2 of Macaca mulatta. NCBI lineage: Eukaryota > Metazoa > Chordata > Mammalia > Primates > Cercopithecidae > Macaca > Macaca mulatta. Next base: position 21,979,914 of record NC_133413.1, on the reverse strand, counting down.
TGAATAATCCACCCCTTATTTAGGATATAATCAAGAAGTAACTACAAAAATGAGCAACCAGCAGCCCTCAGTGCTGCTCTCTCTATGGATGAGCCATTCTTATATCCCTCCACTTTCTTCTTTTTTTTTTTTTTTTTTTTTTTTGAGACGGAGTCTCGCTCTGTCGCCCAGGCTGGAGTGCAGTGGCCGGATCTCAGCTCACTGCAAGCTCCGCCTCCCGGGTTCCCGCCATTCTCCTGCCTCAGCCTCCTGAGTAGCTGGGACTACAGGCGCCCGCCACCGCGCCCGGCTAGTTTTTTTGTATTTTTTAGTGGAGACGGGGTTTCACCATGTTAGCCCATGTTGGGATGGTCTCGATCTCCTGACCTTGTGATCCGCCCGTCTCGGCCTCCCAAAGTTCTGGGATTACAGGCTTGAGCCACCGCGCCCGGCCTATCCCTCCACTTTCTTAATAATCTTGCTTTCACTTTACTCTATGGACTCACCCTGAATTCTTTCTTGGGTGAGATCCAAGAACCCTCTCTCGGGGTCTGGATTGGGACCCCTTTCCTGTAACGTAAGCATCTGCTCTATGCCGGAGATGAATGGCAGTCCCAGACCTCAGGGAATGGACGCTCTCATAATCCTTAAGCACCAGCAGTCTTGTGAGCTGCTAATGGTGGAAGTGATGTCTAATTCAGGGATTGAACCCTCAACCCAACAACCAAGAGGTAGCCCCAAAAATCCAGTGGCAATCCTGTGGTCCCCTCCTTCAAGGAAGGTGAGGCTACAGTTAAGTCGTTGAAATTCCTCAGCTTCCCTGCTCCTTTGAGAGAAAAAACAAGCTAAAATACAAATAGCTTGTTTTTTGGTTTTCTTCTTAATTAAACCTTCCAGATTTAGACCTGCTTCTCTGAGATCCTTATGTAGGGAACAGTGGACTACAGAAAATACAAGAAGGGAAATATCTTGTCAAAGAGGGAATGCCATCTTTTCATTATTCAACTCATATATGCAAGGACTTACTATGGCTTTAAAATAATATCTCATTTGATCCTCATGTATTCTATGAAGGATAAAGATCACAAAGGGTGTGTTTGTTACCCAAGGCCTATATAAGGGGCAGAACTGGGAATTGAAGCCAGCTCAAACTGATCCGAAAGCACAGGCTCTTCCTGTGTGTGGCTTCACACCGCCTCTCCATGGCACCCCTCAGTCCCCCATGCATTTGTTCCTTCACCCCCTCACTACTCAAATGCATTCTGTACACAATTTGCGCCGCCCTACAATAGTGGTCCCCACTCACCTTGTAGAGTGAACAAATCATCCAGCATCCCTACCAAATCATCCCTGTTTAAGAAAAAATTACTCAAACTGGCCAAGCACAGTGGCTCACGCCTATAATCCCAGCACTTTAGGAAGCCGAGGCGGGCAGATCACCTAAAGTCAGGAGTTTGAGACCAGCCTGACCAACATGGAGAAACCCGTCTCTAGTTAAAATACAAATCAGCCAGGTGTAGTGGTGCATGCCTGTAATCCCAGCTACTCGGGAGGTTGAGACAGGAGAATCACCTGAATCTGGGAGGTGGAGGTTTCAATGAGCCAAGATTGTGCCACTGCACTCCAGCCTGGGCAACAAGAGCGAAACTCCGTCAAAAAAAAAAAAAAAAAGAGGAAAAGAAAAAAAAGAAAATTCCTCAAACCAAAAGCCACCACGAACTCTGTGATGCTTTAAAATTACTTAATATTTTAGCCGGGCGCGGTGGCTCAAGCCTGTAATCCCAGCACTTTGGGAGGCCGAGACGGGCGGATCACGAGGTCAGGAGATCGAGACCATCCTGGCTAACACGGTGAAACCCCGTCTCTACTAAAAATACAAAAACTTAGCCGGGCGAGGCGGCGGGCGCCTGTAGTCCCAGCTACTCGGGAGGCTGAGGCAGGAGAATGGCGTAAATCCGGGAGGCGGAGCTTGCAGTGAGCTGAGATCTGGCCACTGCACTCCAGCCTGGGTGACAGAGCGAGACTCCGTCTCAAAAAAAATAAATAAATAAATAAAATAAAATAAAATAAAATTACTTAATATTTTAATAATCACAGCAGTATCTATGCACATTTGAGAAACAGTCTCATGGGGAATCATGCTCTATTCACCCTGTCTAAAATGCTTCCTGTGCCCACGCATTAGAAAAATCCCTAGAAATAACTCACCACGAAGTCCCCAGAGGTTGGAACTGGCTGAAGATTCTTTCCATCCCATAATCTCTCTACCCACTGGACCAGGGAGATCGGGTAGTTGGAAAGTAAGGTGCATCTTTCTTTCTTGTGTATTCCGAGCTAGCATCCTCCCTCCAGTATCACCAGTACTACGCTACCCTCTCCTGGCCTGGGGGAGCTCATCGAAGGCCCAAATTTGTTCTGACCGTATCTTCTTTTGATAGCAGTAAACAACTCAACAGCAAAAACGTATTTTAGTACCTGACAGTCTACACTGCACATTTACCAGTATTTATCCATTTCATGCTCAAATAGAGCGCATGGAAGTGGGTGATAAGCCCACCATTTTTGTCGGCAAACAGGCTGGGTGAGATTGAAGCAGCTCGCCAAAGGTTGCTCAGCTAGTGAGTGGGAGAACAAGATCTCAAACCCCAGGGCTGAGTGTGACTCCTTCTCTTTCTACCTCCCCAGCCACTCCCTCTCGCCCTCTCCCTTCAATTCCCTCATAGCTATGACCATGGGAGCTTCCAGGCTGTCCCGGGACAGGCACCCTGCTTGGTAGCACAGGCAGAGCAGAGCTGCTTACCTTTACGGCCCACGCGTGGCTTCACTCTCCAGCCCTTTTGATGCGTGAGGTTCCATGCCAGCGTGAAATGACAATCCTGTTGGATTGATAGGGGCTGTTCCACTCTTCATTTCCTGCCCCAAGCACCTTCTGGAGGCACAGAACAGCCTTTGTGTGGTGGGAATGACTGCCTCAGAGAGCAAAGCCTGCTGGGAAGAGAGCAGCTGCCAAGCTCGCTCTGGCCCGCTAAGCCTGAGTCGTGGCTCTCAGAACTTTGCTTTGCAGTGCGCCCCCCGCGAGGCCTTGGACCGCAGCAAGGAAGTGCTGACTTCATTCTCTCTGGGCCATCGTCTTCCCCTTCAGGGCTCCCCTTCCAAATGCCCCCCTCACTCATAGCTGAAATGCCACCTGTGGTGTCTAGGGGCTCAGCATCCCAGGGCAGCCGTAGACACTTGATGAATATACTGATGCATCAAGTCCCATCTCTGCAGCAAAGACTCCCCAAGAATGCACCAACACTCATCATAGTCTTCTCTGAACGCCCACTGTGGTTTGGCATCTCGTTTTTTTCTTCATGTCTTTAAACAGGACTGTAAGTTTCTAGAGAGCAGAAATCGTATCTTGTTTTTAAATTTCTTCATGGTCTCATGAAAGGCCAAGTGTATATATTTAATTGAGAGATCAGTTTGCATAAGACCATTTTCCCATACACTTGTTCACCCTAAACTCTCTTCTTATGGGTTCTTCTATGTACAGGCAAAATGAAGCTGTAACTCCAGGGAGACGCCCCTGCCTCCCAGGACTCTTCCCCACCCCACAAAGATCTCAGCAGCAGAGACGGCTGTCCGGCTTTGGCAATTATCCTGGATGCCTTCCAAGCCCCCTAGGTTAATCACGAAACAAACAGCTGCCTAATAAAGAGGTGTCTCTCCTCTTGTACCCAAGATGACTGAGGTTAGGACAGAATTCACACCTTGAGGCCCAAAGCCTGTGGCCCATCTGGTGTTTCTCCCTCCCTCTTCTACACTGAATAGTTTTGGGCAGGAGGTGGCCAGCTGGGTAGGGACCTCTGGAGATCCCTCCCCCTAGACTCACCGGAGTGAGAACCCGTGCGCCCCCTCCCGCCTCCCCCCTCACCCGCACCAATTCAAGGGCTGACGAGGGCCATCTGTGCCTGAACACTGAGAATTGGGCAGGCAGTGCCCCGGGCCTCCAGGGGCCTCCAAGCTGTGAGGAAATTCTGCCAAGCCCCCGGCTCCTCCCCCTAGAGCCTCTGACACTAAATATAACCAGCAATTTCCCTGCCTTTCCCCACTGCCTGAACCAGAGATTTCCTACCACTCACCCTGAGGAAATGCAATTGCATTAGTGCAGCAAAGAAGCTTTTGATTGCTGGTTCTACAGCTCCTAGAAGCAGGCAGGGGATATGGATGGGGATAGAGGAGAGATGTAAACGAAGCGTAAGGAGCAGAAACCAGGAATTTATAAGTAAACCCATTGACCTCATAAGTCCATCTGTAAAATATGTGCAGAAAAACCAACTTTAGTGTCATTGTGAAGAATATGAAATATAATATCTATTTTTAAAATACTGCCTTGATAACTGTTAAACTTGTCCTTTACAGTACACTTTAAATCTGAGGATTTGTTAAGAGTTCTCTATTATCCTATAGACCCCAGACCATTTTTTTTTTTTTTTTTTTCTGAGACAGGGTCTCACTCTGTCACCCAGGCTGGAGTGCAGCGGCATGATCCCGGCTCACTGCAGCCTCCACCTCCCTGGGTTCAAGCTATCCTCCCACCTCAGCCTTCTGAGCAGCTGGGACTACAGGTGCATGCCACCACACCTGGGTAATTTTTTTGTATTTTGTGGTGGCGGGGTTTCACCATGTTGCTCAGGCTGATCTCAAATTCCTTGGTTCAAGTGTTCCACTCATCTCAGCCTCCCAAGCTGCTGAGATTACAGGTGTGAGCCATCATGCCCAGCCCAGGCTTCTTATCTACCCCAATCTAAGAGGAAGGCCTGCAGGTGAATAGAATGGATGCATCTTCCTTTGGTTTGGGATCTCCTTGGGAGGTAAAGTTGCTTCCCTGGCTCTGTCCATGGATAAATAGGTTATGCTCATGCTTACCTCGAGGTCCGCCCTCCTGCTGAAATGATCTTCCTTCCACCTGTCCAATGTACCCGTTTGTGAAGTCCCATCTCTGCAGGGAAGACTCTCTCCAAGAGTAGACCACCCATCATTGATACTCTACTTCTTCATGCTTCCCTGTGACTCAGCATCTCATTTTAAAAATCTTGTCTTTTAACAGGACTGTAAGTTGTTGGAGGGCAGAAATCATGCCTTGTTTATTTTTAAGTCTTCTTGTGGTCTAGTGAAAGAACTAGTGTGATATGGCTAGGCTCTGTGTCCCCACCCAAATCTCCACTTAAATTCTTATCCCTACGTGTCAAGGGAGGGTCCTGGTGGAGGTGATTGCACGATGGGGGTGGTTTCCTCCATGCTGTTCTCATGAAAGAGTTCTCACGAGATCTGGTTGTTTGATAAGTGTCTGGCACTTCCCCCTTCTCGCTGTCTCTCCTGCCACCATGTAAGATGGGCCTTGCTTACCCTTCTCCTTCCACCATGATTGTAAGTTTCCTGAGGCTTCCTCAGCCATGTGGAACTGTGAGTCAATTAAACCTCTTTTCTTTATACATCACCCAGTCTCAGGTAGTTCTTAATAGCAATGTGAAAACAGACTAATATAAACTGTATGTATTCATTGAGGGTCACAGTTTGCATAAGCCATTTTCCTGTACTGTCATGCACCCTAAACTCTTTTGTTGTGGGTTCTTCTATATACAGGCAAAATGAAGCCATAACTCCAGCGAGATGGGCACAAAGGAGAACTTATTCTCTTGCTTGAAGATCTGAGGCTTTCTATGTTCATTTATTCATTTTTTTAATTCCTTAAAAAGACGAGAGTTCCTATACCTGCCAAGTATAATTCACGTGGAAGGAACTCTGGCCAGAGGTGGGCAAGTACCTGTGAGGCACCATCAGACCTCAAGATAGAACCAACAAATCCCGTGAGGTCATTTATATCAACAATGTGTGCTACCTGCTTTTCACGCACTAATAATTCTAAGAGCTTTACGTATTCACACATAAAATCCCTATGACTGTCTTTTGAAGCGGGGACTCTGATGACTTCCAATTTATTGATCATGCAACTGAGGCACAGAGATGTCAAGTCACTTGTCCAGGGTCTCATGCTAGGGAGTTAGAGTCCGGAAGAAAGCCAGGCATTCTGGCTCAGAACCCGTGTGCTTACGCACCCCACTGAAATGCTTCTCAATGGGGAGGCATTTCTTCACACAGAGTGTGCGAAGTGGAGGGACACTCAAGAAGGGGAGGACATCACTGAGAAACTCCAGAGCCCGAGTGGGCTGGGGGCAATTGGAGGGTGCCAGCACCTTGGTCACACACACTGAAGATGCCCAGGTCCTGCCCTGCCTCTAGCCCCTGTGAGCTCTCTCCTTAAAAGGACATCCTAGACGGGCGCGGTGGCTCAAGCCTGTAATCCCAGCACTTTGGGAGGCCGAGACGGGCGGATCACGAGGTCAGGAGATCGAGACCATCCTGGCTAACACGGTGAAACCCCGTCTCTACTAAAAAATACAAAAAATTAGCCGGGCGAGGTGGCAGGCGCCTGTAGTCCCAGCTACTCGGGAGGCTGAGGCAGGAGAATGGCATAAACCCGGGAGGCAGAGCTTGCAGTGAGCTGAGATCCGGCCACTGCACTCCAGCCTGGGTGACAGAGCGAGACTCCGTCTCAAAAAAAAAAAAAAAAAAAAAAAAAAAGGACATCCTGAGCCTCTCCAGGGAGCTGCCCTTGGGACTTAACAGACACAGGTTTCTTAGGGGCAACTTGGCAGTCCCGTCTGCCTGAGATTAACCAGACCCTGGACACAGGAGTTCGTGATTTCTTGAAAACCCACCCTTTGCATTTCTAATTCAGTTCTTCTAACATCCTGAAAGAGCACTCCTCCACCTTCAGATCACTAGTGACAACCACAGAGTGTGCTTCCTCAGTCCTGTGGGCATGGGTGGCAATGCAAAGGGAAACATCCAGCAGGGACATGAAACATCATTAGAAGATGCTAGAAGGAGCGGATGCTCATAGCATTTGCTTCTGAGAAAACTGGGGTGGCAGGCAAGGCTTCACCATCCCTCATGCAGGTAGGGAACCGAGACCCTCGGGGTATTCTTAAAGAGAAGGGCAGAAGCTTACAGCTATGTTTGCAGTAAAGCTTGGTGCAGGTAAGCTGTGCACTAAGACAGCATGAAGACACAGGCCACCACTGTTAGTTAAGGCCGAGCCAATGGCAAGGCATGAAATGAACTGGATTCAAGAATAATAGGACCACAGGCAAACTCAGCGAGAGTGGAAATTGCTGATTGCCCAAATAGATTTTCAAAAGCAAAGACTCTTGGAGAAACCTTCATCAGTTGTTGGTACAATGGTCGCTTGTGGAAAATCAGCATTTTATTCATGTAGTCAAAGACAAGCATAAGCCCAGAGGTGGTATAAGCCCTAGCCAGCTTTGTGGCCTGTTGATGTGAGATGAGCCCACAGGATAGAAGAGCAGGAGAAGTGGGGCTTTCCTGAAAGATATTTCAGATGAAAAAGAAAGGAGTTGGAGCCACAAGCTCTCCACGCCATCAGGCCATTTTGGGATTTGATTGCAGCCAGCACAGCTCACCCATGGGAATCACCAACCGCAGTGGAGCATGGATTGTAGTGGGTAGCACGTACGCTAGTATACCACATTGATTATTTTCCTCACGTGTTTTCCGAGGCCTCTCAGGATCTACCCTCTCCCATGACTTCTCCGACTTTGTCCCCTGCCACCCTCCATTCTCCCCAGCCCAGATCATTTTTCATTTTTTTTTTTTTTTTGAGACAGAGTTTCACTGTGTCACCCAAGATGAAGTGCAGTGGTACCATCTCGGCTCCCTGCAACCTCCACCTCCCGGGTTCAAGTGATTCTTGTGCCTCAGCCTCCCAAGTAGCTGGGATTACAGGCACCCACCACCACGTTTGGCTAATTATTGTATTTTTAATAGAAACAGGGTTTGGTCGTGTTGGCCAGGCTGGTCTTGAACTCCTGACCTCAAGTGATCCACCTGCTTCGGCCTCCCAAAGTGCTGGGATTACAGGCATGGCCCACTGCGCCCAGCCCCCAGTTCATTTTTTATCTATGGCACTGGCCAACCAGTTGTTCTATGAACACCCCACAGGCTCCTGCCTCAGGGCCTTTGCACCTGCTGTTTCATCTGCTTAGATGACTCTTTCCCTAGCAACCCAAATAGCTCGCTCTCTTCTTTTCGGTTTCACCTCTCCAAGAGGTGACCTGATCTCTCCCTTAACACCCCTCAAACACTGCATGCTCCCCCTGGAAGTCGCACTCCTGAGTACCCTTCCCTGGCTCCATTTCTTCAGATGCATATCACCACCTGACATGGATGTGGCTATGTGTGTGTGTGCATGTGTATATATCATGTGTTTGATCCTCATAGAACGCAAGCTCTATGAGAACTGGCTATATTTTGTTTATTGCTATATCTCTGTGCCTAGGCCAGAGTCTGCAAAATCGTTTATTGAATTGAATTCTCCTCCTTTGGTTTCAAGTGATTCCCACCTAACTGGGTCTAGTGATTTCCCTTGTTGGTGTTCTTTATTTGTTGGTGTATTTTTTAAAAACATTAAAAAAAAATTTTTTTTTAGAGACAGCTCTGTCGCCCAGGCTGGAGTGCAAATGGTACAGTCATGACTCACTGCACCCTTGAACTCCTAGAGTGATCTTCCCACCTCAGCCTCCCAAGTAGCTGGGATTATAGGCTTGTGTTACCATACCTGGCTCATTTGTTTGTTTTCTGAACCTATAAGCAGAGTGTGGAAGGACCTGCCAAGGAATCAAGGCCCTTGAAAACAAGACATCCCCTCTATTCTTGCCACTCCCCCATGTGAACCCGATGCCCCAGTGATAAATAAGTTTCCAACTTGTTCTTGGCTATAGGTCCCAACTTGTGCTGGGCTCCCCACCAAATATGAACTTCCTTCTGCTTAACTAAATCATACTCAAATTTTCATACTGTGCCTTCCACTTTCTTTTTTTTTTTTTTATCTGTTCACCAATTTCTCCTTTCTGTGAGTCTTTATGTCTCTTTGACATCGTTTAGCACTAAAAATTTAAAATGTGCTAACCTCTTCTTCCTTATCAGACTACTGTTGTTTGGGGACAGAAACCATGGTTTCCTTATCTTGCACATCCTCCTGCAGATGCACACCATGCAGGGAGACAGTGCTTCCATGTTGACCGATTTTTCAAAACATTAATAAAATAATAGGGCAGTGTGGAATGGCGTTGCTGCTTCTTGCTGATGTGGCTCCTGCTACCTCCATGTGGGTATCTGTGATCACTGAGTGAGATAGTGAAAAGCACAGCAAGGGGAACGTCCGAGGCAGGGATCCTTTGGCCTCCTTGGTCACTCACTCGGTAAGCATTAATTTAGGGCCCAGCAATGCACCAGTTGATCTAAAGACAAATTCTAGAGTTGTAGAACACTGAGCTAGAAGGAACCTTGGAAAGCATCTGGTCCAAACCCTGGTGACAGAGGCAGGAGGCAGAGAAACTCCAGGCAGACAGGGACAGGTACCCAGTGGAAACCCCACCTTCAAGCCAAAAGTAGCCTAAAACCTATAACCCAAAGTGAGAACTTCTATTACTGTTTGCTTGCTCTCTCCCAATTGGTTCTTTCTGAATAAAGTCTTTTTACCAGTTGAATGTTACCTTTTCCAAAATAACCTATGCCCCCCTGCCCCCATCCTGTGCCTATAAAGACCCAAGTCTCAGCCAGTAAGAAAAGAGAAGCAGCTGGACATTGGTAAGTGGCGACTTGACTTCAGAGAAGCAACTGGACATTGGAGAGAGGTGGCTTGACTTCGGAGACATAGCTAGATGTTGGGGAGAGGCAACTTGACTTCAGAGAAGTGACTGGACATCAGAAGAGGTGACTTGACTTCAGAGAAGCGACTGGACATCAGAAAGAGGTGATTTGACTTCAGAGCAGAGAGGCAGCGAGGCGACTTGACTTCATGGGAGAGTGACACCTTTCCATCCCAGTTCCAGCTCCCCTCTCTGCTGAGAGCCATTTTCATCCTTCAATAAAATTTTCTGCATTCACCATTCTTCAAATTGCCTGCATTACCTAATTCTTCTTGGGCACTGGACAAGAATTCAGGAGCCACTAAGTGCGGATATCCAAAAAGGCTGTCACACTGGCTCTTTGCCCTCACTGGCAGTGGACAGTCACCCCACGTGATGAGACAGAGGGCCCATTGAACTGAAAGCACATTGCTGTCCACAGACCATGGAGCTAAGAGTATTGTGACATGTCCTCTGGGGTCTTGGGGTCACAGGCTCCCCCATCTGGATGCTGCCACAGGGCCTGGACAGAGTTTGCTCCTACCAGCACCTAAACAGCTGGTCAGTTCCTGCACTCGCTCATTCGTGTGCTCCCTCCTGTGAATGGCTCAGCATGGTCGGCTGAGTAAACACGGCACCTCTGTCCTGAGTCTCACGAAAATATCCTGCACCACTGGTAGCAATTAAGGTGCTTTGTAGCAAGCAGCAGAAACTGGGAAGGCTTAAATTACAAAAAAAAAAAAAAAAAAAAGGAGCATCTTCAAAGGACAGTGCGTGTGGTAAGAGAGCTGGAGAACTACTGTCCGGGAGCAAAGCCCAGCATCACTCCGTTGAGCAGGTCAGGGTAGAAAGTGGGTGCTGCTATCGTGCACACTGGACTTTGCAGCTTGCACTGCAGAGGCACAGCCCTGTTTCGGACAGCTACCACCTGCAGGAGGACTCACCACGGTCCTCACTCCCTTCTGACTCATACTCTGGCCAATGGGCTTCTGATCGGGAGAACTGAGTTCACCAATCTCCACCCTAGCTGCAAGAAAGGGCAGGAAACAGGCAAATTTCACATTCTCAATGAGACATGGACTTTTTTTCTGACCTAGAATTTTTAGATGGAGGATTCCTTAAATGGAGAAAGGGATTCAATGGCAAACGTCCTCTTTACCTCTCAAAGCACAGCACTCAAAACTGTGGCTAATGCCCACAGTGGAAGTTACTAGTAGCTGGGATGACAATCCAGGTCTCCTGACTGAATGACTCAGATTCTTCCTACTCACCTGTGCATGCAAGAAGCAACTGGTGGAAAAGTTACAGGGATGAAGTAGGATAACTCACTGGGAGCAAAGGATCAATGATCCATGTCCCTGGCAGCTATTTTAGGTAATAACTGACTCTTAGATTTAATCATCACTCTGCCACCCTTCACAATGCCATAGCTCAGACATCACCTCCTCTGGGAACCTGACTTCACTGGTTCACTGACTTAGCACTGCTGCAGCATTTACCATTTATATTGCAATTATCTGCATCTGTATCAGCTTCCTCATTAGGCTGTGAGCAACTTGAGAACAGGCATTAACTAAGGCTTATTTATATTTGAATACTGAGTGCAGAGGAATGGGAAGGATGAAGTCTTGTGCTGAGATAGATCCGTGCAAGGAAACCTGGCAGTTGGTACTCATATCTCATTCCCCAATTAATACATTACGTTCATGCTTAACCTTTGTGCCTTTCTTCTACCTACAATGGACTACTCCACCTCCAAGGTCCCTCTAAGAATGGCCATTCTGTGTGTGCATGTGTGTTTGTGTACGTCTGTGAGTCTGGGGTCCTGAGGCTTTGTTGATTCATTTATTCAGACTAGAAATAGTATGGCATATGAAGTGTGTTCGATAAATAAGGATTGTTAAACTGGAGTGAGGAGGGCAAGTGTTAATACCTCCATTTAACAGATGAGGAAGCCAAGGCCCAGAGAGATTATACAAGGTTCCAAGACCTAAGCTTCCATTGCATGTCAGTAGCAGAGCCTGCTTTCAATCCAGTGCTCTTTCTGTGGTAACCACGAGCCCTGGCCCATGGGCCCTCCAGTACTCAGATCTGCCCTACAGTGCTCCCAGTGGACGTTGATAACAGTACCCCCATCTTCCAATGCTTCCTGGGTTAATACTACAACTGTCATTCATCTCTTGTATCCAGGCTGCCTAAAATCAGCTTCTTGAGGCATCTTGTAAACGACCCCAGCCACATGTCACAAGTCACAACTCATAGATGCTGGCACTTGAGGTGGCCTCACAAAGTCATCACCAAGGACTCTTGCTGGTGGGTGGGAGAAAGCAAACGGCAGAGTTGGCAAAGTAGGTGTGTGAGACCAGGAGGCAGAGGTCTGAGCAGGGCAGCCCCCAGTGGGGTAGAAAGTGCAGGCAGATGCCTGACGGCAGGAATCAAGCTCTTGGCATCTAGGCCCCTTGCAAATGACAGGAACTGCCCTGCAGAGAAGCTGAGTCAGCAGGACAAATGTCACAGGGATGAGCTATGAGCTCCTGGAACAAGATGTGGCTTCCTTCACCTTGGAATGGAAATACTTCAATATCTGTTTGAAAACCTTTTCAAGCTCGCTCTGGCACCCCCTACTCTTGGTTTCAAGTTTGCCCAACCTCATCACTGGCCCCCACACGACAGGTGCATGGCCACATGCTGTTGCCGCGCTCAAAGAGCCTTCCTCTGAGTCCTCGCATCCTTTAAAGCCCAGCCTGGGTGTGATCTCCTCCAGGAAACTCCTTGGACACACTTATTTCTTAGCTGATATCTCAGGGCAATATTTATCTCTACCATTGGCTTTGATATTTCTTCCTATTGTATTCTACCCTATACTAAGTTCTGAATATAAGCCATGTCTCCTAGACTGCAGTATTATACTAAGCTCTGAATATAAGACATGTCTCCAAGACTGCAGTATTATACTAAGCTTTGAAGATAAGACATGTCTCCAAGACTGCAGTATTATACTGAGTTCTGAATATAAGACATGTCTCCTAGACTGCAGTATTAGCCTCCGGATGGCTGATCATCTCAGACATTTCCTTTTCCTCTATAACCGTCTTGCACAATGTTGTGCACATAAATACCAGCAAACCAACCAACTGGAATCATACCATCAAATTCTACACTCTACACCATTCATGTGGCCTCCATTAAAATAATCTATTGATTGTTAGCAATCTCTTTTTAAAGAACATTAAAATAATCTTGATTATTAGCAATCTCTTTTTTAAAAATGTCACCTTGTTGTCAATTAATACATACTGGGGCAGATGTCAAAGGTTGACTCTACCACACAATCCTAGACATCTCTCTGTTGCCAAGGCTGGAATAACTGAGATACTCAAGTCTGCAGCATCCCTTGGAGTTGGGGAGAGGCAGAAGGCACAGGTTCCAGTTCTGATGATAAGACGAAAGTGGTGACCTGCCATGTTGCTGCTTCCTCCTTCAGAGTAATTCTGCCTGAAATACAGGCATGACCATGACCTCTAGAACTGTAGCATCTTCTGGCTTACGGGGCAAATGTGAGAAAAAGGCTCTAAGACTGTCAGAGATGCTGCTGACATGCTGAGCAGAAACCTCAGGATAAGGAGCCGACCCACTGGGAGACTTGGGAGTAGGAAAGGGCTCCCAGTTCCCCCACTGACATTATCAAAGTGCTGAGCCCAGGCCAGGTGCCATCTACACTCAGATTTCCAGTAAATGAAGGGGGGAATCTATTTGACGAGCAACTGAAATCAGCTTTCTGTAATTTGCAGGCAGACAAACACTTTCCTAATACACACATACGTTGTCAAAAACAGAGAAAAGCACAAAGATGAAAAGCCCTGTCCCCTCCCACCACAGTTTGTTGCATATGATTCAGTATTTTTGTAAATGTTACATTTTTATAAAAATGAGATATTTTAGTTGTATGATTTTCCACTATTTAACATATATTATAAAACTTTTAAACCTTTTCATCAAGAAGTACTTCACAGAATTATTTTAGATAGTATATACTACAATTTATTTTGTTGATCTCCTTCCACAGTGATATTGTGCATATCAGTGGACATGAGGTTCTTTCTAATACATCACTTTTATGAACGTGGTTATAGAAACATCTGGCTAAATTTTTGCACAACTTGAAAATGATTTCAAGATTTTCTTCTGGTAGTAAAATTGGTAAAAGTGTACATATCTTCAATGTTTTTCTATTCAATGTTAAATTTTCCTCTATCAATATTATATTACTTTTCTCGATAGCATAAATGATAAATTACAAAATATTTAACATTTATAAAGACCCAAGAATGTATAAAAAATAAAGAGAAAACAAATGCCTAAAATAACATCAAACTAAATAACCAAGCTTACACATATGAGCAGAGTTCAAGGTGTCTGTGTAGGGATTCAGAAACTCATCCCTTCATGCCACCATCACCACCACAATAGCCTTTTGCCTTTTTTCTTACTGTAAAAGAAAATAATCCACACACTTGGATTCTAGAAATAAAAAATAGTCAAAGATGATGAAACACATTCCCTAGGGAGTTTTATATGATGGGAGGTTGGAGAGCACAAGTGTTTGGAGCAGCGTTTTCTGAAGAATAGGGCCAGATTGAGAGATGATAGAAGGAGTAGAACAAGGAGACAGGATAATACAGAGAAGAAGAAGATCTTTTGGGTTAGAGGTGTCCAGGAGTTGTTGAGCACAAGAGAATAAGTGAAGACAGAGCATGTTAATAAGAGAGTCTCTAGACTGTACTTATAGCCCCTTGAATGAGTTTGGAAGCCGTCAGTAAGAATTTGACTTTCTGTTAAATTATTCTTCATATGCAACACTCTACTGCTAGACTGTATCAGTTAAGGCTTTTACATGGGTCATGCAAGATATGCTTTACTCATCTTTAGCTAGCAGCCACTACTGTCACTCATCCTTCCTGCTCTCAACTTGCTCCCACATGATGGCAGAGACCATCCAAACACCACTCCAGGTAGGCCCATCAGGCATCCACAGTCCTAGACTCAGGAGCAAAGCAAGCAAGAAAGAGAGTAGAAACTCCTCTTTTCTACTCTCACACTTTGTAGAGGTCTGCCTTTCTGTTTTCCACCTAAGACCCAAGAGAATTTTGCTCCTAACAAAGAATGAGCACTCGCTGCAGGGGACTCCAGACCTACCCAAAGGGTGTGGCCTTCCTCAACAGGCCTAAATTTTAAAAATCAGAATGGAATACAACACAACCACTCCAATATTCATACCAGGGACTAACTAGATGGTTTTTTAAAAAACATTAGTTTATTTTTTAAATTGACAAAAGTTTTATTTATTTATTGCATACAACCTTTTGTTATGAAGTATGTATACATTGTGGAATAACTAAATTGAGTGTATTATATGCATTTCCTCAAATACCATTTTTTGCATGTGATGAGAACATTTAAAACCTACTCTGTTAGCAATTTTCAAGGATATAATACATTGTTGTTAACTACAGTAACCATGTTGTGCAATAGAACTATTCCTTCTATTTGACTGAAATTTTGTGTCATTTGACCAGTATCTCCCCAACCCTCCCAACCTTCATAACTGTTCTTAATGCTAAGCCACGCCTCTCTCCATAGGGTCACCTACATGGATCAAATGAATATTCTTTCTACTCCACCCGAAAATCCATTTCCTGAGTTTCTTATGTCACCTCCATCACAAAAGCAGGGATATCAGTCTGTTTTGTCTTCTTGATATATGAATATGTGTGCTAATATCCCTTCTCTCATTTCTGACATTGGTCGTTTATGTCTCTCTGTTTTATTTCTTGAGATCAGTCTAGCTTAGAGATTAGTCATGTTTATCTTTTTAAAGAAAAAGTTTATGTTCTTTTCTGTTGATTTTTATTTTCTCTAATTTTACTTTCACTGAGATAAATAAAAATGTCTGCTCCTTATTTTTCCTTCTAGGCATTTATTTTGGATAAGATTTACTTTCTACTTTTTTACCCTAGCTTCTTAAAGTGCAAGTGTAACTCATTTAGGATAGTTTTTATTGTTATGTCTTCAAGTTCACTAATATTTTCTTTTGTCGAGTCTAAACCTCTTTAATCTTACTCAGTAAATTTTCCATTTCATATTTCTATTTTTATTCCATCTGTTTATTTTATATATGTACATTTCTTTCTTTCCCTCATATGTTCCTTTGAATTTTTGAGCAATTTTACGCTAATTTTGAGATGTGAGCATAGCTTGACCCAAGGAATTTGAAGATGCAGTGAGCTACGATCACACCATTGCACTCCAGCTCTGGGTAGCAGAGAGAGACTCTGTCTCCAATAATAAATAAATAAATAAATATCCTTGTCTACTAATTTTATCATTTCTGTCATTTCTGTGTCCACTTCCATTGACTGATTTTTCTTCCCATTATGGTCTCATATTTCTGCTTCTGCCTGTGTCTATTAATTTCATATTGGATGCTAGAAATCATAATTTATATTTTGTGTGCTGAATTTTATTGCATTCCTTTAAAAAGGGTTGGGACTGTTGCATTTTATTCTGGCAGACAGTTAAGTTCCTTATGGATTGGCTTGCTCGTTTTGAGGCTTGTTTTTAAGGTTTATAAGACAGATTTTAAGAAGCCCTTACATTAGCACTAGTTTTGCCCCCCTCTTATGATGAGACTTTCTGGAGCTTCCACTGAGCCTGGAGGCTCAGTAAGGACTCTCCCCTCTGGCTGGTCAGAAGTAAAACATCTTCCAGACCGGCTCTGGCAGCTATTCGATCTCCTGCTCCTTGGTCGTTCCTTACCTGGCCTGTGAAGAGTTTCACCCTATGCTGTGTAGCGCAGTATTGAGCAACAAATTTAGGAGAATTCCTGTGTGGGTTATTTATTATTTATTTATTTTGAGACAGAGTTTCACTCTCATTGCCCAGGCTGGAGTGCAGTGGTGCAGTCTTGGCTCACAGCAATCTCCGGCTCCTGGGTTCAAGCAATTCTCCTGCCTCAGCCTCCTGAGTAGCTGGGATTACGGGTGCCTGCCACCACGCCCAGTTAATTTTCATATTTTTAGTAGAGTTGGGTTTCGCCATATTGGCCGGGCTGGTCTTGAACTCCTGACCTCAAGTGATCTGCCCATCTCGGCCTCCCAAAGTGCTGGGATTACAGATGTGAGCCACCGTGCCTTGCTAAATCTTCTTTTCTTTTTTTTTGAGACAGAGTCTCGTTCTTGTCGCCCAGGCAGGAGTGCAGTGGTGTGATCTCGGCTCACTACAACGTCCACCCCCTGGGTTCAAGCGATTCTCGTTACTCAGCCTCCCAAGTACCTGGGATTATAGGCACCTGCAACCATGCCTGGCTGATAGTTGTATTTTTAGTAGAGACAGGGTTTCCCCGGGTTGGCCAGGCTGGTCTCGAACACCCTACCTCAGGTGATCCACCCGCCTCAACCTCCCAAAGTGCTGGGATTACAGGTGTGAGTCACCGAGCCCAGCCTGAATCTCCTTTTTCATGCAGCTACTTCATCTCCTACACATTGCTCTGGAATTTCTGACTACCTAAGCCTTCCCAAATTCTGTCTTCCGTTTGTACCACTCAGAAAGACTGTTGTGTTCTCTTGGGATCACCTCCCCATGCTAATGTCCAAAAAGTGTTCCAGGTAGAAAGCTGGGGAAATCTTAGGGCTCACCTTACTTGTTTCCTTTCTCTTGGGACCACAGTCTTATGCTACCTATTTTCCAATGTGCAAAAACTATTGTCTCATATATTTTTCCAGTTTTCCAGTTGTTTATAGCAGGAAGGTATGCATGGTCTCAGATATTCCAAAAAGGACAGATGTGAAAATCTTGGTCTGTTTTGTAAACTAAGCCACAAAACCCTCCCAGATTTGAACAGCAGAGAGCTCCAGAGATCCACTATGGCTCCTCCAACAGGATTAAATGAAAACCCCAATATGAAGTATAAGGGAGAAAATTCAGGGCTGCTTTTACTGCCTCTCTCTTTTACCTGGAGAGCTTTTCTTGGCTAAAACTTCAAAATTCTCTGTATAATATTTGGTTTTCAAATATCTGCCAAACACCTGATTTCCAATGCCCAAGAACAAATAGAAGTGAGCTACGGCTTCATTTGATGAAAATGAGATAAAATGAGTCCAAACATTTTTATTTTTCTTTGCCTAACATAAGTCCTTCAGACTGACTCCTTACTTCAAGTTAGTACAAGCTGGCTGCCTGTTGGAAGCAAGTCATTGTAATTGCCTTCTCTGTAAGGATATCACAGAATGAAGGTGATATCACCAGTCTTCATTGCTGAAATATCAAAGAGAATTCACACTATGTGATTATCTTGGTCTGGTTAGACCAGACTAAACCTCAACAAATCCTTGCACTGGTTTTACCCTACTTCGTCACCTTAGTCCTGGACCATGGTCACCAGTAATTCCCATTCCAATTCAACCTCCTCATGCTATGTGGTCACGTTTTCTATAATTCAACTCTAATCATGTTATTGCCTAGTTGGAAAACATTTGTCATTCCTCGTTGCTATAAAATTCTCCCTCAATTTGGCCACAACCTTCTTTTCCAATGTTTTGTCCCATGACTCTCCTTCACTGCATTTCAGCATTAATTTCTAGTGACTGTGCATGAATCATAATTTCCCAGCTTTCTTTCCCTCTCCCAGCTCATATTTTTTCCATCTCTCTGGAAAACTTTCCTTATACTGAATATTTGAACATAAAAACATAAAAGTCCCACTCTAAGACTACCGCATTCATGAAACTTTTCATATTCTTAGCTACAAGAAATCTCTCTCTCCTCTCTCAGAGTACTTAATCTCACTTGTTATACGTATCATTGTCTATCTTATATTTTAAAACCACCCCAGAAAACCCCTTGAGCATAGAGTCTGTATCTGACTCTGCTTTGTGGCTCTGTAAGCATCTAATGCACTGATCTTCACATAAGAGTGCTCAATGAAATATTTATTGAAAGTATGAGTGAATGAATGGTAAACTGAAAACCTAATACAGTCATGAATCACTAAATGATGGGGATATATTCTGAGAGATGCATGTTTAGGTGATTTTGTCATTGTGGGAACGTAATATGTCACAGAGTACACTTACACAAACCTCGATGGTATAGCCTGCCACACACATAGGCTGTGTGGTATCGCCTGTTGCTGCGAGGCTATAAACCTGTAACAAACAGCATGGCACTGTACTGAATACTAAAGGTCATTAAAACACAATGGTAAGTATTTGTGTATCTAAACGGAAATGATACAGTAAAAGTATGGTAGAAAAGTTAAAAAACAGTATATATGTATAGGGCACTTAACATGAATGGAGCTTACAGAACTGGAAGTTGCCCTGGGTGAGTCCATGAGTGAGTGGTGAGTGCGTGTGAAGGCCCAGGATATTGCTGTGCATTACTGTGGACTATGAACACTGTACACTTAGGCTACACTACATTTAATTTTTTAAATGTTTCTTTCCTCAATAATAAATTACACTTAGCCTACAGTAACTTTTTTGTTTTATAAAATGTATAATCTTTTAAAATTTTTTTTTTTTTTTTTTTTTTGAGACGGAGTCTCGCTCTGTCGCCCAGGCTGGAGTGCAGTGGCGCGATCTCGGCTCACTGCAAGCTCCGCCTCCCGGGTTCACGCCATTCTCCTGCCTCAGCCTCCCGAGTAGCTGGGACTACAGGTGCCCACAACCGCGCCCGGCTAATTTTTTGTATTTTTAGTAGAGACAGGGTTTCACCGTGGTCTCGATCTCCTGACCTTGTGATCCGCCCGCCTCGGCCTCCCAAAGTGCTGGGATTACAGGCGTGAGCCACCGCGCCTGGCTAAAATTTTTTAAAGAGTTCCAGCTCTCTTTTGTAATAATGCTTAGCTTAAAACATGAATATATTATACAACTGTACAAAAATATTTTTTCTTTTTATCATTATTCTATGTCTTTTTCTATTTTTTTTTTTTTTTTTACTTTTTAAGTGTTTTGTAAAAACTAAGACACAAACACACATATTAGCCTAGGCCTATGCGGGGTCAGGGTCATCAATATCACTGTCTTCCACCTCCACATCTTGTCCTGGTGGAAAGTCTTCAGGGGCCCTAACAGGCGTGGAGCTTTACTCTCCTAGGCTAACAACGCCTTCTCCAGGAAGACTTCCTCAAAGACCTGCCTGACACTGCTTTACAGTTAACTTTTTTTTTTAATAAGCTGAAGAAGTGCACTGTAGAACAAGGATAAAAACTATAGTACAGGCCAGGCGCAGTGGCTCACGCTTGTAATCCCAGCACTTTGTGAGGCCAAGGCAGGCAGATCACGAGGTCAGGAGTTTGAGACCAGCCTGGTCAATATGGTGAAACCCCGTCTCTATTAATAATAAAATACAAAAATTAGCCGGGCGTGGTGGCACATGCCTGTAGTCTCAGCTACTTGGGAGGCCGAGGCAGAAGAATCGCTTGAACCCGGGAGGCAGAGGTTCAAGTATAAGGGATCACGATCACGATCACAAGTGAGCCAAGATCACGCCACTGCACTGCAGCCTGGGCGACAGAGTGAGACTCTGTCTCAAAAAAAAAAAAAAATTCTGTAGTATAGTAATACATAAACCAGTAACATAGTTGTTTATTAGCATTATCAAGTATTATGTACTGTACATAAATGTATGTGCTATATTTTCATATGACTGGCAGTGAGGCAGGTTTGTTTACATCAGCCTCACCACAAACACCTCAGTGATGTGTTGCACTACATTAGGGACAGCTACAGTGTCACTACGCAGTAGGATTTTTTTTAGCTTCTTTATCATCTTAAGGGATCTCCATTGTATATGAGGTCCATTGTTGACTGGAACGTCATTATCTTGCTCATGACCATAAATTCCTTGCTATTCCTACTGGTTAACTTGAGATACATTAATCTGAGTCATATGAAATTGCTGTAGGTAAAAAATAGTCAAATACCAGGAATTTCAAACGGTTCAACCTGATATATCTTCTACTCTATTTTAGTGCAAACGACTGTTTAGCAAATTGTATTACATTATTAAATTCATAGGATATCTAAATTAATCGGGGCAAAGGATGCTCATTCATTAAATTAAAATGTTGTCATTACAAGCACGAGCCACTTAGCCCCGTCTTGCAGTTATGGAGATAACTGTAATAGGAGAACTGAGTATAAAATGGACACATATCTATTAAAGAGCATGTACCTACAAGAGTAGGTGCAGTGGCTCACACCTGTAATCCCAGCACTTTGGGAGGCTGAGGCAGGAGGATCGCTTCACCCTAGTATTTTGAGACCAGCCTGGGCAACATAGCAAGACTCCATCTCTAAAAAAAAAAAAAAAAAAAGTAAGAAAAGGGGTGTATACGCAAAACAATAGATAGATCAAATCAAGCTAGCTTACATCTACAAGTGAAGTGTCAGCAGGATGCTAGGGCATCTCAGAGTCTGAACAAGTGGCACTGGTAATGGTGGAGTCGGGCAGCTTTGAAGCCCTCAGCATCAGGTCGTCCTGGGTTTTTCTTTCCAGAGTTCTAACTTCCAGTCTGTTTCAGTTTGAGTTCCAAATTCTTGATGGAGACCACCCGAATGACTCAGCCTGATAGATGGGGCCACTGGTGCATTAGTGAAGATGAGAAGCTGTCTGGAGGATGGCCCTATAACCCAGTAGCTAGAGAGGGACAGTAGGTAGAGAGACATGATTTTTTACAGAAAAAGCACAGAGATTAAAAGAAATGTATGCCACTCCTAGGGAGACACTTGCTCTGCTTTGCTACAGGGGGAAAAGTTTAGGGAGCATCAAGCTAGATGATCTCTATGGCGTCTTCTAACTCTAGCTTTTCTCATTCAATAAATCTCCATAGATAGACCAAAGCTTTCTTTTTTGTTCTCCAACCTAGCTCAGGGTTTTTAAAATTTGGTCTATAGGTGGCTGGTCTGCTGTTCGGAATGTCTGAGGTAGAGGAAGATAAGGAAGTGGAATTATTAGCACAAGTTGATAGTTGAACACAAGAGAGCTCATTTCAGCTTTTTCTCTCTTGTTTTTTCTCTTTTTTTCTTTTTTTTTTTTTTTTTTTTTTTTTGAGACAGAGTCTTGCTCTGTCACCCAGGCTGGAGTGCAGTGGCCAGATCTCAGCTCACTGCAAGCTCCGCCTCCCGGGTTTACGCCATTCTCCTGCCTCAGCCTCCCGAGTAGCTGGGACTACAGGCGCCCGCCACCGCGCCCGGCTAGTTTTTTGTATTTTTAGTAGAGACGGGGTTTCACCGTGTTAGCCAGGATGGTCTCGATCTCCTGACCTCGTGATCCGCCCGCCTCGGCCTCCCAAAGTGCTGGGATTACAGGCTTGAGCCACCGCGCCCGGCCTCTTTTTTTCTTTTTGTCTCTCTTTTTTTTTTTTTTTTTGAGACAGGGTCTTACTCTGTCCCCTAGGCTGGAGTGTAGTGCTGTGATCACAGCTCACTGCAGCATCGACCTCTGGGCGAGGGATCCTCCCACTTCAATTTCCCGAGTAGCCAGGACCTCAGACACACACCAAAACACCCCGCTAATTTTTGTTTTTTTGCAGACAAGATCTCCCTATGTTACCCAGGCTGGTCTCAAACTCCTGGGCTCAAGTGATCCTCCTGCCTTAGCCTCACTCAATTCTTTATAATCCATTTTGTTCGTTTATTTATTTATTTATTTAGAGACAGGGTCTCGCTCTGTCATCCAGGCTGGAGGGCAGTGAATCTCAGTTCACTGCAAGCTCCGCCTCCCGGGTTCAGGCCATTCACCTGCCTCAGCCTCCCGAGTAGCTGGGACTACAGGCGCCTGCTACCACACCCGGCTAATTTTTTGTATTTCTAGTAGAGACGGGGTTTCATTGTGTTAGCCAGGATGGTCTCAATCTCCTGACCTCGTGATCCATCTGTCTCAGCCTCCCAAAGTGTTGGGATTACAGGCTTGAGCCACTGCGCCTGGCTAATTTTGTGTATTTTTGGTAGAGACAGGGTTTCACCGTGTTAGCCAGGATGGTCTCAATCTCTTGACCTTGTGATCTGCCTGCCTCAGCCTCCCAAAGTGCTGGGATTACAGGCATGAGCCACCGTGCCTGACCCATTTTATTCATATTTTTAAAGTATCGACTGTACAACAAAATCTAGCACTCAACAATACAAAATAGTATGGATACTATGAGAAATACAAAGAAATCTAAGGATTATTCTCTGCATTCCAGAAAGTTGTCATCTGATTAGGAAATCAAGATCAACACGCTGGAAACATTAATCCGTGTAAGCTCTGTGGCAAGTGTTCTCCTCAAATCCAAGTGCAAACATATATGTTATTTCATCATAAAACATGACATAGACATGAAGCAAAAGAATTATTTATTGCATGGGATTATTTGCTACAGAAGATTGGCAGCAACCAGACCAACAAAATCCTGCATGAGCTACTTGCCAAGACTTGGAAATAGAGTTCTTCAAAGCTCACCTTGAAAAGTGACTGGGGCCGGACGTGGTGGTTCACGCTTGGAATCCCAGCACTTTGGGAGGCCAAAGCAGGCAGATCACTTGAGCTCAGGAGTTCCAGATCAGCCTGGGCAATATCGTGAAACCCCTTCTCTACTAAAAAATTAAAAAAATAAAAAATTGGCCGGGCGTGGTGGCGTGCACCTGTAGTCCGAGCTACTGAGGTAGGAGAATCGCTTGAACCAGGAGGCAGAGGCAGTGAGCAGAGATGGCGCCACTGCACTCCAGCCTGGGCTACAGTGAGACTCGGTCTCAGTAAAAAAAAAAAAGGTGACTGGATCTTTATTCCTTTGAGTCTGATCCATCCTCAATGCTGAACAACACTGAGTCATGTCTAAGCTTTAAGCTGCCTCATCATCCGCTTCCCATTAAGGAAAGACCAGCAAGCATTCCATAGCCTCAACACAAAGGCTTTAGATGGGAACTAAGTCCCAGACAAGGAGGAATTAACAAGAATCATGAATTGGGAACCAGAAAACTTTGTTTCTGGTCTTACCACTGACCCTAACTTACGGCAGTGCATTGAACAAGTCACTTAACCTCTCACTGTCCCAGTTTTGGTGCATTTGTAAATCAAGGTGTGTAGGAAAAGCTTTAAATTCAAGCTTACATTCGAGCTTAAATGTAAAACCCTTGGGGGCTTTAAATTCCATCATAAGCCCCCAAGGAAATGCCTTGCTCCATTAAATACCTGTGGGCAAAATTGCAAACTGAACTTTAGATCTTGAACCTCCAGACTGTCTAATCCCAGACAATTAATGGTGCAACATCTGCTCCGTTTTTCTAATCCCCAGCCCTATATCTGACTAGACAGAGCACAGGCCGCCACTCTCTGATGCAGCGAAAGTCTGTCTGAAAATAAGCTAAACCAGATCGTTTTGGGGACTTGCTCATGGCTCCCACTGAATTTTAGCTTGCAAAAACTCTCCCTCGTGGGGGCGTTAAGAGGATCTAACGTGATACTGTACATGAGAGCACAGAAACCAGTCTGGCCTCGGAAGCGCTTCTACTGGAAGTTTATTATTGAAAGTTGTGGGTTTTGATAGAGCATTACCCAGGGACAAATCCCACCGCTCCCAACCCTCCTCCTCTTCCGCCTCTGTTTATGCTCTTAGTTCCGGTGCCTCGGTCGATGACAAAGAAGGGTCAGCGCTGACTCACAACAGCGCTGAGAATACCATGACCCTGGTGGGCTGCAGGGCCTGAGATGTTTATTTCATTTCCCTTTCATTCCATCCTCAGCTGGGCGCTCAGGGAAGGAGAGGGAAAGTAGCCCACGCTGACTAACCAGTCAAGAAATACTTACTGAGCCCTAGTCAAGTACTGTGCATTACGAGAAAACATGAGAACGCATCAAACGCCCAGGGCTTTAGAGCTGTGCGGGGACTGGATGAGAACCCCATGCTCCGGCTTCCTTAAACAAGGTCACAAACCCTGAGAAAGAACACTTTGGCTGTGTTGGAGTGTGTGGGGGCTGGGAGAGGCCTGGGATGGAGGTTGCTGGAAAGTGCTTATGACCAAGGGGCTTCAGTGCATTCATGCATTGCATTTAAACATGTCAACATATCCTCAACCTGGGCGCAGGGGCACGCACTTATAATCTCGGCTTCTCGGGAGGTGGAAGTGGGAGAATCCCTTGAGCTCAGGAGTGCAAGACCAGCCTCTAAAAAATAGCAAAATAGTGAGACCTCATCTCTTAAAGCAAAAGAAAAAATATTTATCTTAACCAACATCATCAGTCATTAGTCAGTGGATGGACTTTTCTCCAGATCTGAATGCTTTGGAGGGTATAGATGATTGTCCTGGACTAAATGCTCTTTCGCAGAAAGAGGTGGGGCAGAGGGAAGAAACGAAGTGGCAATTGTGTATCCCTCACTCCTCTCCAGCCCCCACCCCAGTAACAAATCCAGAAGCCCCGAACTCCGGGGGGCCACAGTTACTGTTTTGTGTGTTTGTGCAACTGGGCAAGCTGCCTCTACCCTATGAAAACGTGCAGGGGAGAAGATTCCCAAAAAAGCGGAGGAAGATGTTACAAGTCCAGCCCCATGGGACCATGCCTGACAGCACAGCCAAGAGGCTGGGGGTTCAACACAGTAGGGTGCCTCCACACCACACTATCTGAGGTGAGCTTTCTGCCCAAAGGAGGAAATAAGAACAGCTGCTATCAATTTCAGACCACTCACCAGGGGCCAGACACCATGCTAAATGCTTTAGTTGCATTATCTCCTTAACTCTTCACGCCACCACTACTCATTGCCCTCCAGGGAGCTGTAATTCTCTCTAATAAAGGCAGAGAGCAGCGAAGTGACTTGGTCCAGTTAACACAGATAGCAAGAAGAGGAGGGAAGATGCTGATCGTGTCTGTCTAACTTCGAATTCTGTGTTGATCTATTCCTGATACTGCTTGCCAGAAAAGAAGTTGGAAGCTCTAGGAAGAGGGTGGAGGAGGGGAGAAGATGATGACAGAGGCAGGAAGGAGTATAAGGGAGAAGGCTATTGATCCAGTCTGGGTTCAGCAAGGGGAGAGCTTCAGCTTTGGAAAAGGATAGAGCTTGTTTCCAGGAGGCATCCTTTAGGTCAGGGAACAGCACAAAGTGGTAAGATCTGTCTTCTGTATCTGCATCTGTAGACGAAGGTCTTGGGCAGAGGTACTCCAGGAACTGAGAGTAAGTAGCAGACTTTCTGAGAACTCGTGCTCAGAGTTCATGGAAGCTTCCTAACTTTTCCAGACACCGTTGCAGATCGAGGCATTTATACAGTGCTCCCACACCATGGTGGACAATGACAGTAAGAAGGGACCACCGGGGACAGGGGCAGGTCTGTGGGGTAATCCAATGGTGACAGAGTATCCAACAGCCACAGGCATAGAGGGAAGGGGACTGGCTTTCCAGTGCCTGTTGTTGTTGGTATTTCTGGACCCAGCCTTCCCCAAGTGCCTTAAGAAAACTGCCTGGGGAGGTGATCTCTTCTCTGCCCTGTGCAGTCTTCAGAAACATCACTGAGGAGACCCTTTTATTGTTTTCAATGCTGTCAAGCCTTGAATGACTGGAGGACCTCAATCACGTGCAAAATCAGTGAGGTACACTCCTTTACCCATTCTCATTGCACAAAGAAGTGTGAAACATGATCTCTACCTTCAAGAAGCAGGCATTTTTGTTTTGTATCATTTTGTTTGTCTTTTAAGAGATTTACTGAGATGTAATTCACATACCCCACAATTCACCCCATTAAAGTGTACCATTTAACGATTTTTAGTGTAGTCGCAGAATTGTGAAGCCATCACTACAATCAATTTTAAAAGGAACCCTGTACCTATTAGTAGGCAATCCCCATTTCCCTTCAAATCATCCCCTTTCCCTGGTCCTAGGCAACCACTGACCCACTTTCTGTCTCTATAGATTTGTGTATTCTGAACATTTTGTGTCAATGGAATCATACAATATGTGGTCTTTTGTGACTGGTTTCTTTCACTGAGCATGTGTTTTCAAGGCTCATTCATGTTGTAGCGTATGCAAGCACTTCATTCCTTTTTATACTGAGTCATATTCCATGGTATGGACATACCACATTTTGTGTATCCATCACCAGTCGATAGACATTTGGATTGTTTCCACCTTGGGGCTCTTATGAATAGTGTAGCTGTGAACATTCATGCGTAAATTTTTGTGTAGGTGTAAGTTTTAATTCCTCCTGGGTACATAAAAGAAGTGAAATTGCTGGGTCATATGTTAAGTCTATTATATAGGTTTTTTCAGGAACTACTAGACTGTTTTCCAAAGTGGCTACACTCATCAGCAATGTTTGAGATTACAATTTCTCTATATTCTCATCAACACTTATTATTATCTGTCTTTTCTCCTAGCTATCCTAGTTAGTGTGGTATTTTATTGCATTTTTTATTAACACTTTAAAAAAATTTTTTTTGAGACCAGGTCTTGCTCTGTCACCCAGGCTAGAGTGCAGTGGTGTACTCACAGCTCACTGCAGCCTCGACCTCCTGGGCCCAAATGATCCTCTCACCTCATCCTCCTGAGTAGCTAGGACCACAGGTGTGCACCACCATACCTTGCTAGTTTTTTTAATTTTAATTTTTGTAGAGATGGGATCTCTCTATGTTGCTCAGGCTGGTCTCAGATACCTGGGCTCAAGTGATCCTTTTTCCTTGGCTTCCCAAAGTGCTAGAATGACAGGTGTGAGCCACCATGCGTAGCCCTTTTATTGCATTATGACTGATATTTTTCTAATGAAAAATGATATTGAGCATTCTTTCATGTATTTATGGGCATTTCTGTGTCCTCTTTGGAGAAATATCTATTTAGATCCTTTGCCTAATTTTAATTGAGTTGTCATTTTATTATTTAGTTGTAAGAGTTCTTTATATATTCCGAATATTCTGATATCTTTTATCAGCTATCTAAGAAATCATTGCCTAAACCAAGGTCATAAAGATTTTAACCCGTTTTCTTCTAAGAGTTTTACAGTTTTAGCTCATACATCTAAATGTACTATTTTGAGTTTTTCTTTCTTTTTGGTATGGTGTGAGGTGGAGTCCAAATCCATTTTTATTTTTTTGCACGTGGATATCTAGTTGTCCGAGCACCATTTGCTGAAAACACTATTCTTTCCCTTATTAAATGTTATGGCACCTATGCTGAAAATCAGTTGACTAGCTTACCATCCTGTTTGAGGAGCAGGTTACATCACATCACTGAAAAAGACAAGATACCTATGAGAATTGAGGTAGCCATAGGTGTTGCTGTTAGACTTAACAAAGAACCATTCAGATGATTACATACTTCAGAGTCCAATTAAACAGTGCTAAGAATGGCAAAAGTTTAGAGTCAAGATAAACTAAAGCTTACAATACGCAAGCATGACAATGTAAAGGGCTTTGCTGGTTTGTTTCTTTTTAACATATCTCTAGAGCAAAACCTAAAGAAAAGAAGGGATGGACTCCCAGTTTGGAAACTCTGTTGCACAGTAGATTTATCAAACACCACTCTTACATTCCTATTTAATGCGACCTCTTCCACGTGGATGGGGGGCACATCGCCCTCATTCAAGATGCTTCTTCCATAGGAAGGTATGACACTCCTAGACTCTCTGGACTTCTCAGTTTCCAGGGGAAAAGGTATATTTTAACAGGATTCAGGAATTTGAAGAGAAGAAACAGAGGATGCTCAGCTCAGCTCAGTTCTTTCCTTTTTCATCTTGGGAGTGAGCTGCCTGTGGGGAGCAGAAGTTTTTTAATTTAAGGAGTTAGGAAGCATACTTGCCCAAAGATGTAAGCCACGTCTTAAGACTTTGCTTTCGTCTGTATCAGAACTGAGGCAGGGAAAGGAGAAGTCATTGATGGAGAGCACACTCAGAGACACCATCATTTGTTGCATGAGTCAGGAATACTGAGAAGTAAGACAGGTGTATTAGCCCATTTTTATGCTGCTGATAAAGTGTATTAGCCCATTTTTATGCTGCTGATAAAGACATACCTGAGACTGGGTAATTTATAAAGAAAAAGAGGTTTAATGAACTCACAGTTCCACGTGGCTGGGGAGGCCTCACAATCATGGCGGAAGGCAAAAGGCATGTCTTACATGGTGGCAGACAAGAGAGAATGAGAACCAAGCAAAAAGGGACACCTGTTATAAAATGATTGAGAACAGTGTGGGGGAAACCACCCCCATGATTCAATTATCTCCCACCAGGTCCCTCCCACAACACATGGGAATTATGGGAGCTACAATTCAAGATGAGATTTGGGTGGGGACACAGCCAAACTATATCAACAGGAAATGGAGTTTTGAAATCAAAATAACACATGAAAAGGTTTTTTTGGTAGGGCCAGGGTATATGGGCATTGATCTGGGCAAGACCCTGGGACCTTAGGTGTTTGTGGAGGTTTATATTGAAACAGTTAGATTTTTAGCCATTGTGCATTTGGCTTTTAACTACTACAGCCTGAGCAAAAGTTTATAATGGCTTTGTTCACTGAAGAGAGGCTGTTTCTATAGAGTCAAAGCTGAATTATGGGCCAGGCACATAGTGGCTCACACCTGTAATCCCAGCAGTTTGGGAGGCCGAGGAAGACAGATCATTTGAGGTCAGGAGTTCAAGACCAGCCTATCCAACACAGTGAAACCCCGTTTCTACTAAAAATACAAAAATCAGTCAGGCACGGTGGTGGGCACCTGTCATCCCAGCTACTCAGAAAGCTGAAGCAGGAGAATCTTTTGAACCCAGGAGGTGGAGGTTGCAGTGAGCTGAGATCACGCCACTGCACTCCAGCCTGGGCGACAAAGCAAGATTCCATCTCAAAAAAAAAAAAAAATAGAGTTGGGGGGACTGAATTATGGGCAGCTTCCAGCAAATGCTGCTCAGGCTGTACCTGCCTTAAGCAAAAGTACTCAGGCCATATGATTGGCCAGAGAAAACACCAGCCTGGTAAGTCAGCTGTGGCCTCAACACAGAAACAGTAGTGTCCATGCAGGCTGCTGCAATTTACTATGCAGAAGCAGCTTAGACCTGTATCCCAGGCTAGGCTGAGATGAGATTTGATCTTTTCAGTCCTTAGAGGGCAGGGCAGTATCAGGTCCTTTGAAAAAACAAGGCATCTTAGTTCTATATTTGTTAGAAGGTACTACTGAGGTTCTAATTTTAAATTATTAGTGCCAGGGCCAGGCACGGTGGCTCATACCTGTAATCCCAGCACTTTGGGAGGCCAAGGCAGACAGATCGACTGAGGTCAGGAGTTCAAAACCAGCCTGGCCAACATGGCAAAACCCCATCTCTACCAAAAAATACAAAAGTTAGCCAGGCGTGATGGCATGCACCTGTAATCCCAGCTACTGGGGAGGCTGAGGTGGGAGAATCCTTTGAACCCAGGAGGCAGAGGTTCCAGTAAGCCGAGATCATATGACTGCACTCCAGCCCTGGCAACAAAGTAAGACCCTGACTCAAATCGAAGCAATTATTAGTTCCAGGCCTAAGTTGGCAGAGCCAAATTTGCTTTCCTGAATACCATTTTGCATTCAGGTTCAAGGAGGGAGCATCTGGAATAATTAATTTTGTATTCATGAGGCTTATTCTAAGGTGCAAACAAAAAATAAAATAATGGTATTTCCAGGCAACTTTCAAGATAATTCATGTATTGTAGGTAGACATTGGGCACTGGTTGGGCCCTGTGGCCATGTGTCCAAGACATGTATAGAATTTAGAAGTCTAGAAAATGCAATGCCTTGAGAAGTCAAGGTGGAAGAATTGGTTCTTTCTTGGTCATGGAGGCAAAGGGTTTTAAAGCCCATAGCAACTCCTCACCAGAATCATCAGAGGGTAATTTTCCCAGCTTAAAAACATGCGGACATGAGGTAAAAATCTTCTGCAGAAGGTTCTTGGTCTTAAACAATTCCATAACAAGAATCAGTGGCAGCTGTTGTTGTGGCCTGGAACTGAAAATATCTACTCACTTGGTAGAACGGAGGCTGTTACCCGTCAGGGCTCACCCCTCAGTGAAGTACTGAAATTCCAGAACTCAGGGCTACAGAGACAATGTAAATGCGAATTTGCAAGCTCCGCAAGCATCTCGACGTCCTTCTCATACAGTGCAGACGGTATACACAGATGGAGTCCTGCCCCAGTTTAGGTAAGTTTATAGTGCTGAAAATAATGCGTAGTGCCAAAATTAACCTTTTGCTAGGAGATTTTTTCCAATTGAGGTTAAGTTCTTCAGCTGTGGATCCCAGACGACTGACATCCACTGAAAGGCATGATGGTGAAGTGGAAACCACGGTCTCCTCTGTCTGTTCCCCTGCCTCAGAATGGCCCTGGGACAGCACTAAATATTAGAGTCTGAGAATGTAATTTTACCTGAGATAAGTGCTAAAGGTTGGCTGATTTTCTTAACTGGGGGTGTAGGAGTATGGAAAGTCTGTAACTGTCATCATCTTATGTGTCTTGTTAAATGATCAAGCTTTTTAAAAGTGAGGTGTTGCCCGCCAGGCACGGTGGCTCATGCCTGTAATCCCAGCACTTTGGGAGGCTGAGGCGGGTGAATCACCTGAGGTCAGGAATTTGAGACCAGCCTGGCCAACATGGTGAAACCCTGTCTCTACTAAAAATATACACATTAGCTGGGCATGGTGGCAGGTGCCTGTAATCCCAGCTACTCAGGAGGCTGAGGCAGAAGAATTGCTTGAACCCAGGAGGCAGAGGTTGCAGTGAGCCAAGATCACACCACTGCACTCCAACCTGGGGAAAAGAGTGAGACTCTATCTCAAAAGAAAAAAAAAAAAAAAAGCAGCCGGGTGCAGTGGCTCACACCTGTAATCCCAGCACTTTGGGAGGCGGAGGCAGGTGGATCGCGAGGTCAGGAGATCGAGACCATCCTGGCTAACACGGTGAAACCCTGTCTCTATTAAAACTACAAAAAATTAGCTGGGCGCGGTGGCGGCGCCTATAGTCCCAGCTACTCGGGAGGCTGAGGCAGGAGAATGGCGTGAACCCGGAAGGCGGAGCTTGCAGTGAGCTGAGATAGCGCCACTGCACTCCAGCCTGGGCGGCAGAGCGACACTCCGTCTCAAAACAAAACAAAACAAAACAAAGTGAGGTATCTAAGACTTCGCATTGCATTAATAAAACTCCTAAGGCCCTGCAAGGATTACATGATCTCGTGAGAATCCAGGTTGAGGCTGCTGAAAGAATCCCAGCTGCACCCAGCTATCATGAACTCTTCTGGCTGAGTCTGAGCAGAATAAGAAATCGAAGAGGATGAATTTCAGACTTTAATTTCCTTGAACTTTAACTCACACAAGCAAGTGAATTTGATTATGGAGATTAGCTTCTTTGAACTTTGACTTACCAAGGGAATTTAGACTTTGAGCTTTGAATTCTCCTTGGGAACTCGATAATGAGAGGCATTTATATTTGAATTTGGGGTGTTCTGAAATTGCCGGAGTTTTATTACTGAATTGTCTTCATGCAGTTAGTAACTAGAGGATCTTAATGGATCAGTCAATTTTATTCAAGGACTTCTGATGTACTATGTTGAAAAATGGGGTTGGACATAATTTGGAATGGGAAAGGGAGTCAGTTTCAACCACAGGTACAGAGCAGTTTGGGGTTTATTTAATCAGTGGACTGTTATGATTTATTTCAGAGCCTTCAGGGAAAATCCAAGCTGTCCTGTAGAAGCACCAGGAAGATGTCCAACAGCGCTGTAGCTGAAACCTGGGAGGTGGGGACTAAGCTGGGAAGCTGGACTGCCCTGATTGAGTGTTGATCTTCACCCTCGATGGAGAGAGCCATATTATTAGTTGGCCCTCAGTTTCAAGGCTAAACCCTGGGGGTTAAGCATCCAGGGTTTGTTAAGGAGCAATGCTTTGCACCTGTTTTTGATGTTTCCTTCCATGTGATGTGTGGCTTTCCCGATTGTCATTTCCTCACAGGAGGGTTTTTTGGGATACTTTCCCACTGACTCAAGCCACATTCTCCAACCTAGTCTTTGTGAATAATAAACGTGGAGTTCTGATTTTTTGGGCACGTCCATTGTTTCTTTGTCTTATTAATCAATTGATTCTGAGTGCAAAGTAAAAAAAAAAAAAATGGTGTTATTTAACCCCCAAAAGACCATCATCTTCAAACTGCATGTAGTTTACAAGGTCTATTTCAGATGCTTACACTAATATGTGTACCTATGAGAATGATATTAATATAGTATACAATATGTAACAATATAAGTACACATATACATGAAATTGTAAATATATAAGTCTATATAAACTTACACTCACAATTGTGTCATTTGTTATTATACACATCTACAATACACATTTATTTTACCCTTTATCTTGATAAGCGATATTTGCAAAAGTAAAACTGGCCCTGATTTCTCAGATTAAAAGCAGTGATCCTCAAACTTCAATGGTGCCGCAAAACCATCCAGGCTGCTTGTTTAAACACAGATCGAGGCAGGCATGGTGGCTGACGCCTGCAATCCCAGTACATTTTGAAGCTGAGGTGGGAGGATTGCTGGAGCTAAGGGGTTTGAGACCAGCCTAGGCAACATAACAAGACCTCGTCTCTACTAAAAATCAGAAAAATTAGACGGGCGTGGCAGTGCATGCCTTTGGTCCTGGCTACTCAGAAGGCTAAGGTGAAAAGATTGTTTGAGACAGGGAGGTTGAGTCTGCAATGAGCTATGATTGCATCACTGTACTCTATCCTGGGTAACAGAGGAAGACCCTGTCTCAAAAATAAAGAAAGAAATAAACAAAACAGATCGGTAGCCCCATCCTCAGAGCTTCTGGTTCTATAGGTAGGGGAGTTGCGTGAGATATTGCATTTGTTTCTTTTTTTTTTTTTTTTTTTTTTTTGAGATGGAGTCTCTTTCTGACACCCAAGCTGCAGGGTCACCCAGGCTGGTGCAATCTTGGCTCACTGCACTTCCACTCCACCCTGGGTTTAAGCGGTTCTCATGTCTCAGCCTCCCACGATTACAAGAGAGCACCACCACGTGCAGCTAATTTTTGTATTTTTAGTAGAGCTGGGGTTTCACCATTTTGGCCAGGCTGGTCTCACACTCCTGACCTCAAGCAATCCGCCCGCCTCAGCCTCTCAAAGTGCTGGGGTTACAGATTTGAGCCATCAAACCTAGCAGAGATACTGCATTTTCTAATAAGTCTCCATACATTGAATATCACAGGATAGACAATAGGGGCACATTGATTTCACAGTCATACTTAAATTCCATACTTAAAGAACTTCTGCTCTACCTATCTCAATGCATGTTTTGATGTCTATAGCCAAACGGAGATTTTATGGAGGCCAGCACTAGTTGACTTCACCTTCATTCCTGGCTTGTAAGCAGCTCAAAGAGGAATTGTATGTCATGTTTGAAGTAGGGAGTAGTCAATCGACCCTTGGTGAGGTATGATTTTGAGTGGCAGACTTCGAATCCTGAAGATACTATAAAGCTCAGTCAAAAAAAGCAGATGTTAGAATAGCTGACTGCAGGGACCACAGACGCATATATCCCCATCCCTTCAGAGAACCAGCTCTGTGTCTCCCTTCTTGGTTAGTCCCAGCTACTCAGGAGGCTGAGGCAGGAGAATTACTTGAGCCTGAGAGGTGGAGGTTGCAGTGAGTGGAGATCTGGCTATTGCACTCCAGCCTGGGCAACACAAGTGAAACCCTGTCTCCAAAAAAAAAAAAAGATAAAGTACAGGGCAAGACACCAAGTGACTGTCAATTCCACCACAAGTTTGGGAACATCTTTGTTGATGCATAAGACATACCTGTTATAACAGGCATCGTTCAGACTAAAAGTAATAAATCTTTCCTGGTTCAAGTGACAAGTGGCTGAGATCACGATTTTTGGCTCTCAGCACACACATGAAAACTACTTATTTTGTAAAGGAGGTACCATGTCTGAAATGGAGACAGAGAAGGATAAAATCTAAGAAACATAAAACAAACATTTAAATAAATTAAATCCCTGTATAGATGAGGAGCTCATTATGAGGCACTCAGACACTTTCAGTGTATTTAAGAGCCTGTGTTCTGGCCAGGTGTGGTGGCTCATGCCTGTAATCCCAGCACCTTAGGAGGCTGGGCATGGTGGCTCATGCCTGTGGTCCCAGCTACTTGAGAGGCTGAAGCAGGAGGATTGACTGAGCCTGGGAGGTGGAGTCTGCAGTGAGCCGTGATCATGCTACTATACTCCAGCGTGCGTGACAGAACAAGACCCTGTTTTGAAATTCACATCTCTCTTCTGAGAAACTCTTTATGTGCCAGCGAGTGTGCTAGTTGCCCCACGATGCCACAGCCCTGTCCATAGCTAATCAGAACAGAGATAGTACCTGATCCAAATAGCCAGGACCATGTGGACACATGATTCTTAACACAGGTAGCTGACTCAGTCAGATCTTCTGAGCATCAGAAGCAGCAAATACAAGTGACAGAAGAGTATAGAAGCGGAAAGAGGAAAATAAAAAACAACAGGAAGAGGCCAGGTGTGGTGGTTCATGCCTGTAGTCCCAGCTACTCAGGAGGCTGAGGCAGGAGGATCGCTTGAGCCCAGGAATTTGAGGCTGCAGTGAGCCATGATCACACCATTGCACTCCAGCCTGGGCAACAGAGTGAGATGCTGTCTCTTAAAAAAAAAAGGGCAGGGGGGCGGGGAAAGGAAAAGGCAACAGGAAGAAATTATGAATAGAAACCACAGAGAGAAGGAAGAGGGAAGAGGGCTGGGTGAGGTGGCTCATGCCTACAATCCCAACACTTTGGGAGGCCGAGGCGGGAAGATCACTTGAGCTCAGGAGCTCGAGACCAGCCTGGGCAACATGGAGAAACCCCGCCTCTACAAAAAAATACAAAAATTAGCTGGACATGTTGGCATATGCCTGTAGTCCCAGCTAGTCAGGAAGCTGAGGCAGGAGAATCACTTGAGCCTGAGAGGTGGAGGTTGCAGTGAGTGGAGATCTGGCTACTGCACTCCAGCCTGGTCTCAAAAAAAAAAAAGGAGGAGGAAAAAGAACAGAGAATAGAGTAGGAAGAAGAGGTAAAGGAGGGAGAATACTTCAGTGGTAGACATGTCCCAAGGCCGTTCTCTTTTTTGCAACTGCTGAGGTCACCTCCTCATGTATGAATAATAGTCCTTTCTCTGGGACCCTCAATGGGAGTCTGCAGAAGCTTTTCTTGTCTTTACAATAAACTCCCATGAACTCAGATAACCTGAGCATGTTTCTAGTTCTTGCAAACATATCTTTGTTAACAGAAACAGAGATCGTTACAGACTGGAATCTTGAGTCAAACCAAAAGGATGAAATATAATATGTGTAAATTGTCGATTGCTTCATTGCCACTAAAAACATTAAACAGATCAGACTGGACAGTAGATCACATAGATTTTAGGTGAGCTCAGGCTACTAGAAGCCAGCAACACCGTGCATCTGGGGAAAATGCAAACTCAGCCTTAGCGTGCCTTAACAAAAGCATGGTGTGTGCAAAAAGAGAGAGAAAGAGATGAGAATGGCTGCTCTCTGTCTTGAGCAAATATTTGAATTGATACAACCTTTTCAGGGGCCCACACATTAAAGAGACCTTAACGAGACAGCATGTGGGTACATAAGCAACAAGGAAGGTTAGTAGCAGCACAGATTGGGTGCCTTCCCTAATATGGCTCCTAGATGTCCCCGTCCCTCCAACAGCATAACACTTGCCTCGCCTAATCTCCTACAGCATTACATTCACCACATCGTATTTTATTTGTTCAATGACTACATTCCCCATCAGACTGTAAGCTTCATGAAGACAAGGACAAATCTGAATGTTCACTACTCTGTTCCTGGCACGTAGCACATGTTGAGCAGAGTTGATTCTCCAGAAGTACTTGTTGAATGAATAAGAAAATCACATCACACAATAAGGATGAAGTCAAGTGGGAACACTAAACTTGGACAGGAGGAAACTGCTATAGACAGGATTGTCACAGTGCCATTCACAATAGCAAAGACATGGAATCAACCTTGATTCCATCCATAGTGGATTGCAGGCCAGGCGTGGTGACTCATGCCTGTAATCCCAACACTTTGGGAGGCCAAGGCAGGTAGATCACAAGGTCAGGAGTTCGAGACCAGCCTGGCCAGCATGGTGAATCCCCATCTCTATTAAAAATACAAAAAAATTAGTCAGACGTGGTGGCACACACCTGTAATCCCAGCTACTCAGGAGGCTGAGGCAGGAGAATTGCTTGAACCCGGGAGACAGAAGTTGTAGTGAGCCGAGATCGTGCCACTGCACTCCAGCCTGGGAGACAGCGAGGCTGTCTCAAAAAAAAAAAAAAATTGTGGGTTGGATAAAGAAAATGTGACATGTGATACATAGACACAATGCTGTCTGGCCATAAAAAATGAAATCATGACCTTTGCAGCAACATGATACTGCTGGGGGCCATTATCCTAAGTGAATTAACTCAGAAACAGAAAATAAAATGCCACATGTTCTCACTCTTAAATGGGAAGTAAACATTGGGTACGCATGGGATATCTTCTTGTTCCCATGAGATGGGAACAATAGGCACTGGGGAGTGCTAGAGGGGTGAGAGAGTTGGGGAAAGGGTTGGAAAACTGCCTAGTGGCCACTATGTTCACTATTAAGGTGACAGGTTCAACTGAAGCCCAAACTTCAGCATCATGTGATATATTCATGTAACAAACTTGCATGTGTACCCCCTGAATCTAAAAAAAAAAAAAAATTTTTTTAAGATAGACTGGGTTGTGGTTTTATTTTTTAATTTATTTTTATTTTATTATTATTATTATTTTTTGAGACCGAGTCTTGCCCTGTCGCCCAGGCTGGAGTGCAGTAGTGCAATCTCGGCTCACTGCAGTCTCCGCCATCCTCGTTCAAGTGATTCTCGTGCCTCGGCCTCCTGAGTAGCTGGGACTATAGGCGCATGCTGCCACACCCGGCTATTTTTTTTTTTTTTTGTAGTAGTAGAGATGGGGTTTCATCATGTTGGCCAGGCTGGTCTTGAACTCCTGACCTCAGGTGATCCACCCACCTCGCCCTCCCAAGGTGCTGGAATTATAGGCATGAGCCACTGCGCCCAGCCTGGATTGTGGTTTTCAGAGATCTGCAAGACTTCCAGGTGAAAAGTAGGCTCATCAGGGTTGCTCAGGTGGGCAGAACTAACCTGGCGTAGTTGGGCTAAGAGGACTGGACTGGTAGGCAGAGCCCTGAGCTCACCCACCCACTCGTAGTAACCCCATCACTTAGACCTGAGCCATCATTGCATCATTTCTAAGATCTCTTTCGGCTTCAACATTTAATATACCACTGACTGATGGGTAAACATTACTAGGAGACAGATTTTTGTTTTCATTTTATCAAAACTCCCCAACATTTACAGATGTGAAAAAATAGAATGATCTGTCTCATAAAGTAGTGAGTTCTTTGTCAATATACGTCTTCCAGCCGAGTCGGAACACCACCTGCTGCGTGCCTGGTGGTGAGGATTCTTGCATTGGGTGAGAAGTTGGACAGGAAGACATTTAGCCTCGTCAGATTCTGTGAAATTCTAATTACAGGCTGGGTGTTTCAGTTTTGGTGCCAGGAATGGGAACCAAAGAAATAAGTGATATCTGCCTCATTCTGTGACTTGTAGGTATGTGACTTAATCTTACTGAGCCTCAGTGTTCTCATCTGCTAAATGGGGATAGTAACACCTGTCCACCATATGTTAAAAAGGTTGGCAAAGATCAAATGAGAGATTGTTTGGACTTTGAAAGTATAAAGTGTTCTACAAATATATTAAGTCTCTGCTCCTCAGGGAGAATAGAAAATTCACAACGACACATCCCCCGATATCCAGGCCAAGATTCTGTCAGTCCAAAACAAGGGTATTTTTCCCTTAACCTCTCTCTCTTTCCCTACTTGGTGATAATAGGGCTATCAACTTGTTTTTCAGTTGTGGTGACTTAACTTGCTACATAAATGTGAAGTTCCACTAGAACTAGAAGTTCATATACAATATCTCTTCCCTTCCCTCACGAGTACAAGACTGTTAAATTATCCCTTTATGCTCACATTGATTTTTTTTTTTTTTTTTTTGCTTTTCAGTTTTAAGTCCTAAAATAGCATCTTCTACCCAACTGCTTTACTGCTTTCAAGGCAATGAGGATCGTGCCTGGCAATGTGGGAGTTTAACGCAGATCAGAGTGAAGTTGGCCGTGTTTCAAGATAACAAGAGCACCGCCAAATGGGCATTTATCAAGGAGAGCTGACAATCCCAGGAGCCTAAATTACCTTACGTTTTCAGCATTTCATTCACAGTCTCCTGTCACCCTCATGCAAGCCAAATGGAAACACGAGATGAGTTTTATCATCCCCATTTTACTGGGAGGAAAAAACAAGACACAGAACCCTGAGGAGCCTGCACAAAGATCACTGGGCCTGAGCGGTGCCGAACCCAAGTTTGGCTTCCTCTTGGCAAATTACTCTTGCTACAAAATCTTCAGATGCCACTGGAAGATTCTGCCTGTCCTGGGGGTCAGTTCTACCCCCAATTCACTCTCATAATTGTAGCACACAGGTGTCTCAATCACAGGCCAGCCTTGCTAAGAAAGGCTGGGACCTTCTCCACCGTACCTTCGCAGACAGTCAGAAGCAGATCCAGGGAAACTGTCCCCAAATCAAGAGGAAGAAACAAGGACAGCAAGCTTGTCTCTGTTAAAATTTCAGTGTTTGACCCTTAAAGCAAATGGGAATATTGGGCAAAAGTATCAGCCACAGGCTTAAAATCTGCACAAGGGAGGAGGAGATTCCCCAGTGAAAGGAATGCATCTGCCATGTGTTCACATGACTTACAGGAGCAGCGGGCTTCTCTCCACTTCACAGAGAAGTCAGCTCGCAGTAAATGACCTATCCACCATCATGTAGCTAGTAAATGTCAGAGCTGCCCAAGAGCTCCGGGCTGCAGATAACACCTGCCCATCCATAGATGAACCCCAAGCATTGACTATCAACTACAGGGAAATATTTAGGGGGGAAATAGTCTCTTTTTGGCCTCCCAGAAATAACGCCACAGAGGTAAATTTGTCCACTATTCTTTCTCTGCAAACGCTGGCTCTACATTATTCATGGCAGGTTCACTCACACATTTCCCCTTCAAGGTGAGGAAGGCCCCAGTTCCCTAGATCTGGCTCTTCCAGGAGAACCTCAAAGACGAAGGCTGGGAATACTTGTTCCTAGTTTTCAAAACCAGCTAGAGACCTCCCCAGGCCCAGAGGGAGAGGGAATTTCCCAGAAAACACTCTTGCACAAAATCCCGCCCCCGCTTTCTTTTACCCACTATCCCCGGCACTTCAATGGAGAGTCACCTTTCTGTAACACTAGTTTATCACCAGCCGGCAGGCCAGCCCACACCTCCTGCTTTCTTAGCAAACAGCCTCTCCCACAACAAAATTCAGGGTCAGGGTCGGGCGAGTCAGAAGCAGGTCTGAGGCGAGGGGATGCCTCAGCAGCTCTCCTGAGGGGCTGTCAGAGTCAGCAGGGGTGGCCCCGAGAAATCCCCCTGCCCCTCCCAGCACTGGGCTCAGCCCTGCATCAACAGCAGAGGCAGTGGCGGCAGCGAACCTCACCGCTGCAAGTTGAAACAAGACTCCCCGCCTCCCCTCTCAGCAGCCGGGCTTTAAATAGGATTAATGAGAGAGAACATTCTAAACACCGCTCCGAGAGGTTCCAGAACAGGCAGCCGACTGCTTCCTCTCAAGCTGCCATTTTGGATCGGTTCCCCTGGCTGTCTCTCTTAACTTGGAGCAAAGGCTTTCGCTCTCTGCCTTCCATCTCCACTCTGTACCTAACCTTGGGGTGTCAAGGACAAGATGAAGCTCCACTGTCCAACCAAGGACCTCCTCCGCCCACTGCTAATGCCAGGAAGTTCAGTGCTGCCTCATTCATTTAGATTAATTGATCATCTCCATTGATAAAAGGAAAAGACCTTAGGGAAGGGGTGGGGCTGTAACTGGGAAGGAAGTAACATTTCACTGTCACTGTCCTTCGCAGTAGTGGAAAGTGTTCTATTGTACAGCAGTCACTATCCTTGAGAATTGTGGTAGATGTTAATCTAAGTGTTCCATTGTATAGCAATCACTATCACCGAGGATTGTGGTAGATTTTAGTCTGTTGTACGTTTTTCCTGCGTCCAGTCCCGTGGAATATTATTGTTAATATCACTCAAGAGGGCACAAACTTAAGCTTATGGAGTCAAAAGACTAGGCCAAGGTCACTCAGTTGCTAGGTGCAGAGTAGAATTCCAACCGAGGTCTTCCATTCCAGGTCTATAGACTCGAAATGTTTTTTTCCACTGCGTCATGCTGAATGGGCTTCAGGCCAAATCATGAGACCTTTTCTAATTAGAAGAAATAGGGTAGAAAGGGCTCTGGGTTCATGATTGCGGGAGAGGTGGCAAAGAGAACAACCACAACTAACACTTAAGAGTTTTCCTATACATTTTCCTTGTCCTGAGCTCTGCACAAGTATTAGCCCATTTAACCAGCACCGCAACACTGTGAGGTAGGCACAATGCCTGGGAAACCTTAACCAAACCGATGCTACTTCGAAATATTGTTTCTATTGAACCCTGAAGGCAAAATTAGTCAGCATTTACCAAGAGCCCTTTCTGGATGGACCACTCAACCTGGCTGCCCATTTTTTTTTTTTTCTGTTATTAGAAACTGGGGGAAAAGAGACAGAAAATTCTGGAGGCCGGGCACAGTGGTTCATGCCTGTAATCCCAGCACTTTGGGAGGCTGAAGCAGGAGGATCACTTGAGGCCAGGAGTTCCAGATCAGCCTGGGCAACACAGTGAGACTCCATCTCTACAAAAAATTAGCTGGGTGTCGTGGTGAGCACCTGTAGTCTCAGCTAGTCAGGAGGCTGAGGCTGCAGTGAGCTCTGGTGGTACCACTGCACTCTAGCCTGGGTGACAGAGGGAAATGGACAAACGAGAGAGAGAGAAGAAAGAGAGGAAGGAAGGAAGGAAGGAAGGAAGGAAGGAAGGAAGGAAGGAAGGAAGGAAGGAAGGAAGGAAGGAAGGGGAAAGAAAGAGAAAGAAAGAGAGAAAGAGAAAGAAAGAAAGAAAGAAAGAAAGAAAGAAAGAAAGAAAGAAAGAAAGAAAGAAAGAAAGAGAGAGAGAGAGAGAAAGAAAGAAAGAAAGAGAGAACACTGGAAATGATCTCAGTGTTGACCTCAGTGATGACCTTCTGCAACCGCCTGCCCCCTTATGCTCCTCCCAAATTAAGTGATTAGATTGAGTCCATCTCTTGGAGACTACAGTCAGTCTTGGGAATAAAAGCAAAATATATGGTCAACACCTAGAAAATCTGATATGCAGAGTAAAGGGAGTGTAGTTAATGCCAGAAGACAGGAGGGAAGAGTGGAGATGCTCATTCAGGGGGGCAGTGACCAGGAGGATTCAATTAGAAAACCAAGCAGGCCTGCAGGACCCCAAGCCCACGGCAGTCCCTTGCCCCAGACAACCAGTCTCTGATCTCCACAGCCCTTTGTGTGTGGCGTCCTCTCCTCTAGGACTCCTGGAGCCGCTTCCTGACAAACCACTGAGTAAATGTGTAAATTAAATTGCAGCACACAGGGTTTCCAAAGCCTCTGCTATTTTTTTCTCCCCCCTGGGGAGAGGAAATGAGCATGCCAGCATTCCCCATAGGGGAACTAAATGATTTCCCAGAAGTCATGATCTCATATGCTCTATTTGTTTAAATGAGTTTAGGGCTACAAGCAAATGTGAGTTTGACAGGGCCCATTTGCAAAAGACCTCCCTCAGAACTGACAAGGGCCGTGCCAGCTTCTTTGTCTGTGTGCCATTCCTTAGCCCTGGGGGGAAATTAGCCCCAAGTCAATGGGTCCATTAGTCACCAGCCATGTGCTCAGCAGCAGGCGGAGTGTTATGAAAGATATAGAAAAATAAGGGGTGGTCTTTGTCCTCATGTATTTCTTTAATGTTTATTGAGTGCCTATTATGTACTGAGCACTGAGCAGAGCACTTCAAAACCAGTAGGAAAATGAGATTCATTCACGGGAAACAATGGCACCTAAGTTACAAAGTGCTCAATAAAGCAATGAATAGTAGGACATGTATGTGTTGTTCAGTGAAACTTCATTCGATGGGGTGGGAGTGGGAGATTAAGGAGGGGGGGGTCAGGACCTGGCAAAGGCCTTGAAAGACGCTTCCATCTGGCTTGAAGGAGGGCCAGGACAGGGACGGATATGGACGTGGCTTTGATGGTGGGGAGGCAATGTGGAGCTCTGGGGTGACGTAGGAGATGTGTATGTTGGGAAGGTGGGGGGTGTGGGAAAGCTGAAGAGGGGAAGCTATTCTAGGCCTTGTGCTTACAGTGGTCCTAGAAGGCTCTTATTCGTTTGGTGGGGGAGGGGGGTCTCCAGCCTTGGGTAGACCTGAAAAGAGTAGACTCTGGAGAGAGCCTGGAAGACTAGAGACAGCAAAGGGTGTGGATAAGCCTGAATTCCAATTCTTTCTCCTCCACTACTAGTGGTGGCATTTGAGGCAAATTGTTTAGCCATGCTGAACTGCAGTTTCTTCATCTGGAAAACAGAGATAATAATTTCTGTGATTATTAAGTAAGATACTGTAGGTAAAATGTCCAGCAAAGGTGTGGTCTGTGATAGGCAAGCAATGGCTGTTAGTTTTCTACAGGGCTTCCTTCCCCCTTCTTGAAGACAAAGGTGAGCTACACAGGTATGTTCCAGTATCTATCTACCACCAATGGACTGGTCAAAGCCCGTCAGGGTGATTGTACTGAGTGTGCCCATGACTGCTGGATGATGTGGCCAAGCTGTTTAGGGTCAGCTGAAGGCCTTCTGGGAAAGGTTTCCTTGATCTTGAAAAAGAGATGTAGGAACAAAGGTCCTTTATTCCTCAGCCCATTGCTAGTTCTGGTGTCCCAACTAGACCAAGAGATTCAACCTGTGATCATGAAGCAACCATCCCAAGGGTAAGCCAAGCTCATGCTCTGAGCATGGCAGAGCAGGGACGTGGCGAGGCCGGATTCCTGATGCCACTGGGAAGCCA
Organism: Macaca mulatta; assembly: GCF_049350105.2. Taxonomy (NCBI): domain Eukaryota; kingdom Metazoa; phylum Chordata; class Mammalia; order Primates; family Cercopithecidae; genus Macaca; species Macaca mulatta. The sequence goes on along the minus strand of NC_133413.1, from coordinate 21,936,037 downwards.
AGGTACAAAGGAACCTGGGACCTGATCTCTGAACTTATTAATCCATGAGGTTTTTTTTTCTATTGTTTAAGGTATTTTGAGTCAAGCTTTTCTGTTACCTGTACAAGGAAATAGCCTCAAGATTTATAATTGTGGACAAACTTGACAAAACCACAGAGGAGATAAATTTCAGAACAAGTGATAGGCCAGACCTTTCAGAGACTGGATGTTAAATTAGAACTAGTCTGTTAGCCAGGCGCACTGGCTCACGCCTCTAATTCCAGCACTTTGGGAGGCTGAGGTGAGCGAATTGCTTGAGCTCAGCAGTTCGAGACCAGCCTAGGCAACATGGCGAAACACTGCCTCTACAAAAAAATACAAAAATTAGCCAGGGGTGGTGGCACATGCCTGTAGTCCTAGCTGCTGCAGAGGCTGAGGTGGGAGGATCACTCGAGCCCTGGGGAAAGCAGAGGTTGCAATGAGCCAAAATTGTACTACTGTACGCCAGCCTGGACAATAGAGTGAGACCCTGTCTCAAAAAAAAAAAAAAAAAAAAAAAAGAAAGAAAGAAAAGGAAAGGAAGGAAATAAACAGTCTATTATACACTATTGAAAAAGATGGAGCGAGGAAGTGAACTCAAAATACTTCCTTCTCATTTCTCTGTAATTTAGTTCAACCCTGAGTTTACATCAAAGGGCTTGCTACTTAATTTTCAGATGAGCTTTGCCAGATGGTACCTAAACAAAGCTGATTCACGAGCACAGCCCGTTAGTGCCATTTGAGCCCTCGCATTGCTTTAGCCAAGTTAGCTGTCTCCCTATTCTCTGCTCAGGTGAAGGCTGCCTGTCTGTGGTCAGCACTGCCCAAATCAAACCACGTTCAGGCCCTGTGTCAGTTACAAGGTTTCTGAGGCAGGTAGGAGGCACATGCCATTAAACTCTGATGTCCTGGCTCCAGTGAAGCTGGGTCAATTTCTTGTCTTGCACTTTGGCTCAGTTTTCCTTTCTCTGAAAGAGTAGGGTGGACATATTTCCTGATATAACTTGAGCGTCTTAGCAGGGAGGGGTCATCGTTGAATAGGAATGACCTATGAATGTTGAATGTTGTATGTCAGCAAGTTCTCCCAGGGCATCTAAGGGCATTTGCTCTCTCTGTAACTTCTCTGGTCTCCCTAACCTGAATACAGGTGAAGACTTAGAATGAAGTTATGAATAATAATGCTAGTGATGATGATGATTAACAATTTTCTTGAAGTCGTGCAACACTTTCGAGGAAAGTAGAAATACTACTTTCATTTTATCTCATTTGTCTTTGTAACATGCAGAGAAGACAGAGAAGAGATGGTCCTTCCAATTCAAAGACAAGTTTCCTGAAGCCCCGGGATAAGAGATTCAAGGTGCTCAGAGACCTACAGGTAAGGAATGAAAATCCTTGTTAAAAAGTTGCACATTCAGAGCAACTCCACCGGAACTGTTTTTGACAGAGGTGGTAAGACATCTTCTAAGATGGTAAGACATCTTAGACATCTTCTAAGTCTAAGAAGGCTAAGACTTCTTCTAATTGGCTCTGGCTGAAGAAAAACTGGTCTTCCTGGTCCTTTCCTGGGGTCACTGAGAAATCAGTAGCGGCCTCAGTTGATTCCTTAAAGCTTTGCTCAGTGGTCTAGGTTCATATTTTTTCACCGGTTTTTGGAGATTATCTAATCTCACTTAAATATAGTCAGCATTTCCTGTCTCTTAACACAAGGCCCTGGATTTTTAGACTTGAAATAATATTAAACAATTATTTGATATTTTGTATTTTTCATACCACCTTTGACTTTATTAATTCTTTTCATTTTGTATTGTTGCCAAAAGATAGATAAGGAAAATGTTATTAGGACTCTTTTACTGATAGCCAACTAAGCCTCCAAAAGGTTGTGAGAACACTGCAGATTGGAAGAAGTAGGAGTACATGTGGATTTTCTGAATTCGAGTCAATTTATCTCTCTGAAACATCACCTCACCCCCTTCCCCTCATTCTAGTAGCTTTTTCTAGTAGCTTTATGAGTGCTTGCTTTATACCAATAGTGTGCTGAGTTCTGGGGATTCAGTGTTGACTAAGACAGACATGATCTTTGAATAAGAAACTTACAGAAGAGTTGAACAGACAAACAAGAAGCCAGGCAATTAATTAAATTGTGATAAGTGAAAGTACCTTGAGGAAGGCAGAGTTGTCTGTAATCCAAGCAAGCTCCTGGCTTAACTGGTCTATGGGTCTGGTCCAGTGTGGCCAATCTTAGGTTCTAGAGATGAAGCAAGATGCTGTGTATCTCAGGTGATGAATAGATGAGGAGGGTAGGAGATTGTTAGAAGAAACGTTTTGTGACCCAGCTTTCTAGACTCAACTCAGACAAGGGAGAGCCTGAGGGATGCAGAGTTTCACATGAGACACCTCTCAGGAACCCAGACACTCAGGAAGGGCAGCGAACCTTCATTAGACAAGGAAGAAAAAGAGCCACACTGAGAACCCACTGGTGGCGTTGGGGGTAGACACACCCAGCCATTGCATTACCATACCCAAATGCTGAATCAGGGAGCTAATTATGGCTTTGTACTGCTGGAGACCACATTCCTGAGGCTTTCATGCACACACACGGAACCATAACACATACACACATGCTGTGCTGTCCATCATTGGTCTCCTCCTCCATTCTGCCTTCTCATTTCCACCCCCACTCTCGACGCATTCTACTCTGTCTCTAAAGTATCCCTTCTGCAGGGTGTTTCTGTTGTTCCATAGAGTATCCCATTTCCACCCCTCATACACAAACCAACACACTCCTCATACCCTTTGCCCGACTCAGTCATTCCAGGAAGGCGTCACATCACACCCAGCGTTCACCTAGCATGTCACTGACAATGGTGTCAGTGCTGAAGGAGGATCTTTAAGGAGTATCTTCTCATCCGAACCATCCACTTTCCAGATGAGGAAACCGAGGTCTCATCAGGGACTCCAAACCACTCACTTTCCAGATGAGGAAACTGAGGCCTCATCAGGGACATGGCTTGTCCAACAGCATATAGTCAGCGGTAGGGCCATAACAAAAAGTGGGCTTCCAGACTCCTTTGTCTCTTCCATGGAACCTCACCTCTGAAGACACAAAAATGAGTTTGAAGTCTGGAGCCCACCTGATCCCTTAATCTACCTTCCAAGAATCTGCCCTTTCCTTAAAGTGCTGGAATGTTTGATCGATATTAACTTATTCGGCTAAAATTCTTGAGATACTCTCACCAGCAAGCAAGAATACATGTTCTCTGTCAATGAATGGAACACAAAGAAGCATGGGGCTTTAGCAAAAGAAGGCATTATTTTGCCCAGGACAGTAAGAGAAGGTATGAGTAAGGGTCCCATGTTTTGTCTCAGATTTTGAGAGGTAGAGTTAGAAGAGCAGGAGAAAGGCTTTTCAGACTGAGGGGCAAGCATACAAAAAGGTGGGGAAAAGGAGGTGATGTTCAGAAAAATGCTGGTTAGCCTTTGGGTTTGACACTTGGAAATTGTAGTATTGCTTGTAATCACTGCCATGTGTATGTACTTACCACAAGGCAGTGAGTTTCATTTAATCATCAGAACAAACCTATACATGAGAAATTCATTCATTTAACAAATACATATTGAGTGACTACTATGTTGCCTGGCAAGTTCTAGGTGTCGGGGATACATCTATGAATAAAACAGACCAAGTCCCTCAGCCACCAACAGAAGAGAACAAGTTCCTGCCTTCAGGGAATTTACATTCTGGGATTTGTTACCTCATTTCACAAATTAAAAAAAAAAAGAAGGAAAAAAACTGAGATAGAGGGAGGGGAAGGTACTGGCTCAAATAACAAGCAGAAAGTCTGCCTGTGTTCTTAAACCCCTTGCTGTGCCATCTTTCAGGAAGCCTAGATTCGAGGGTCAGAGTCTTCAGGGTCAAGACCCGAAGGCAGTGAGGTTCCCCTACAGGGTTTTGAGCAGGGAGCAGGGGTGTGACAGAAACCAGATGGCTTGTTTTCCTTTGAGCTGTCTCCCCACCCCCCACCATTCTATTTAATTATTTTATTTTATTTTATTTTGAGACAAGGTCTCACTCTGTCACCCAGGCTGGAGTTCAGTGGCGCTTTGGCTCACTGCAACCTCTGCCTTCCAGGCTCAAGCAATTCCCAAGCCTCAGCCTCCCAAGTAGCTGGGATTACAGGCTCCCGCCACCACACCCAGCTAATTTTTGTATTATTATTATTTTCTTTTTTAGTAGAGACGGAGTTTCACCATGTTGGCCAGGCTGGTCTCGAACTCCTGACTGAAGTGATCCACCCGCCTGGGCCTCCCAAAGTGCTGGGATTACAGGCATGAGCCACTGCATCCAGCCCCCATGCTATTTATAATCAGAGATTGGTCATGTCAATCCTAATCCATTACATCTATCCCTTTCCCCACCTCCCCCCACACACGCTTTTTTCAAGGTGAGGCTGACACTCCTTGGGCAGAGCTGCCACCTTCCCGTCAAGCCTGGTTTTAGCGGATTAGCCTCAGTGCACCCTCAAGTCCCCAAGCCTCAGGCAGCACCTGGCACTTCGGTTAACTGACCCTTTGTCCTACAAAACCCTGTAAGTTTGTATCCTCTCCTGGCTCAATTGCTACAAGTTAAAAGCGAGGGTGGCAGAGAAAATGATAGTGTTAGAAGGGCACTGGGTGAGATTAATAGCTATAAACTTGAAACAGGCCTCTGCTTTCACCTGAAACTCAGCTCTCTCAGAGTTGGAAAAGTTTGCCTTTGCAATGTTTTGGGAGTGGGAGTCTCGATGCTCTGGACTCGAGTCTGTAATCCCGGTGTGGTGTGCAATGCCCCTCACTTGGGTGCTAGTCCAGTCCTTGAACAAAACACACGCCCTTTAGTGCGAGTCGGGAGTGGGAGAGACGGTATTAGGAAAAAGAAACTGGCGAGTAAGAGGAAGGGGTAACGAAGAATGGGGAACATACAGAGAACGAGAGACGGAATGGATTAAAAAAAAAACTGGAGTAAGAATTTCAGGTAATGAAAGGGAAAAAAGGATGCGTAAAGAGCAAGACAGGAACAATCGGAGAAAGGGGGCCAGGCAAGAAAGGAAGACCGAGGGGGCAGGGTCGCCCGATGGGGCTGATGGAAGTGAGAGCAGAGAGACCGGACCGGGGACCCCGCGCAGGCCGCGGGCGCGAAGGAGCAGCGAGGTCGCCGGCAGCCCCAGCTGTCAGCCCGGAACAAAGGCCGCCGAGCGGCACAAACCAGGCTGCCGGCAGCTCGCTGCCAATCAGCGGTGCCGGCGCTGGCCCCGCCCCGGGCCGGCCCCGCCCCTCCCCGCCCCGCCCCGCCCAGGCTCCGGGACCCGCGCAGAGGCCGGCGCGCCTGGAGCTGGCGGGTTGGCAGCGGCCGGGCTGGGAGGCCGAAAGTTTCTCTGCCTGCCTCGGCCGGCGAGTAGGAGCCGGGAGCTGCATCCCGCGCGGTGGGACCGGCCCGGCCCGCTCAGCAGCTCTGGAAAAAGAGAGACGAGAACACACCGGGAAACACTGGGAAAAAAAAAAAATCTCAAGTGCGCCCGAGGCGCAGGGGGCAGGTAAGATGCGGTGGCCGGGGGTCTCCCCGCCCCTGGAGGGTCTGCTGCCCTGGCTGAGGGAAAACTAGCTCCCCGTGCCGGGCTGGCCCGTCCGTGCGTCCGCGCGTCCGTCCGTCTTTGTCTGTCTGTGTCCGTGGCTGTCGAGGTGTCTTTGTCTCCGCGTGGAGCTGTCAGGGTCTCCCCTCTGCAGGGTGGGCGCCGCTGCTCCGGCCCGGCCCGGAGGAGGTGACTGAAGGTGCGTCCGTCCTCCTGTCTTTGTCTCCGTGTCTCCTGCAGACGGGGCTTGTCTATTTCCAGCCCCGATGCTGATCCTGGCGGGGACGTCAGTGTTAGGTGACACTGGTGTCGGAGGTGAAGAAGTGGGTCGTGGGGACGCGAGGCCGCAGGAGCAGGGGCCGCAGGAAGAAGGTCCGGCGGTCGCGCCGGGCCGCTGAATTTCGCTGCCTGGAACTTTGCGGATAAGCTGTGTCCACACCGGTGGGGAGGACATCGGTGCGATGCAGCGAGATATTTCAAAGGTTTACCTCAAGGAATAAGTCATACGGGGGGAGACGGTTAGAGAGGACGGTGGTATATCGGAGTGTCTAAGTGGTTCCCTGGGGCTACAGGTTCCTGGGGTCGGTCCTGGGTGTGCAATTCAGGAATTTAGTCAAAGCACCACGCACACACAGAGCACCACACTAACTTCACTTCTTCCACCGCCACCCTAGGCAGCCAGACCTCACCCCTCCACCCTGCTACAGGCTTTGCTCTGGCTGGAGAGGCTTCAGAGGTCGCAGCTCGGCAGCAACAGGCACCCCCGAGACACCAAGGGCCAGGTGATGTTTCTCTTTCCTGCTCCAAGTGGAAAGGTTTGAACTGTGGAGCAAATGAGTGTTGTGCTCGCCCACGAGTATGTCAGGCCTGGGAAAGTGCTCCAGACTTGTTAGCTTCGCAGTCCTCAATTTCCCAGGAATGAGAAGTGCTTAGGGATCTGGCCTCCTAAAGCGTTTCCTGTCTGGCTTATTCCCTCCACACCGTCCCGCTGCCGTCAGTCTCTCTGCTCTCTGGTCCTGGGCGCTGGGAAACTACTGAGGAGGCACTGAGTTCTGGACCGTGCTGGGCAGGCGCTGCTCCTAATAAGGATCCCACACTCTGCTGGAAGTGCAGCCTAATAGGAGTGCTGGGAGCCCAGGAGCCCAGCCACAAAGAGATGAGCTATCTGCTTGGCAGTTCCTGCACCAAGACCCTGAGAAGAGTCTGCGGGCAAGAGGGTGTTTGTAACCTGAGCTTTCTCTAAGTTCAAAAACAATTTTCAGCAGGCATCCAGAGGGAGTATGGAGGTCTGAAGAGTGTGCGCATATGGGTATTAGAGATAGCATTTACAGAGGGGAAAGGTGTTTATGTTTAAGAGTGGAATGGAACATAGTCTGTGGGTAGGAGTCTGCGGGCAGAGAGCATACAGGCTAATCAGGCGTGGCGTTACACCTTGTATTTATCCAGCGCTTTTCTTTGGAGGCGCTTTCTGCTCATCATAGACGTTATCTCATATGTTATCTCCTTTATCCTCACAACATAACTACCAGGTTGGCCCGGTGGGCTCTCCGTGCCTGCCAGTGAAGAAGCGGAGGCATCAGAAGGGAAAGGCATTCCCTGAGGTCCTACAGCTAATGGGAGGGAGCAACTGGGAGTCCTAGTAAGAGGTCTCAGCTGGGTGGATGTGAGTGTGCGGCGCTCAATCTGCTTAAGAAGAGAAGAAAACTAGTAGAAAAAGAAAGGGCATCTCTGTGGGTGTCTATATGCAAGCAAAAGGGAGGATGGGACATTTGATGTGCTGAAGATGGTTGTTATTTAACATTTATAGCAGCGACTGTGTGTTTCACGAAGTAAACCTGTCTCAGCAATTCAGCTTGTCTGCAGGAAGTGCCCCCAACTGTGTGTGCCTGGGTCGATGTGGGACAGGGGTGCTATCATAGAAGGAGTGTTGCTGTGTGGGGTGTGCTGGGGAAAGCCAGTGCTTTGGGAGTGTGTGAGGGAAAGATGTGCCATTCAGTTTGGAGAAGCCGTGGGTCAGCGTGTATAGCAAAGCTATACATGGGCTCCAGACGTACATAAATGGCTTTCTAATCCTGAAAACTTATTTATATGCCTTGCGCTTATTCAACATTCATTTCATAAATATTCATTGGGTGCCTACCAAATGCAGGGCTCTGGGCTAGGCAGTGAGGCTAGGAAGATGAATAATGTAATGATGACAAACCTATATGGGTAAGCACCTTATAGACTAGTGTAATGGATAATAGCGTAACACTTAATACCAACCACTAAATACACTGTGTGCCCGGGACTTTTTATTCATTATCTCATTTAATTTTCACTGCAGCCCTGCAGGGTATGTATAATTATCAGATGAGGAGAGTTAGGTAATTTAGCCAGGCTACAAAACCGAGGGGCAGGGATTTGAGATCAGCTTAGTAAGGTTCTGGACCCTGGCTCTCTCCATGTTATTCTGTTACCTTTGAACATAGGAACACTGTTTCTTCTACGTAAAATATTCCTGCCTGGTCTCTCTACCTTCTCCACTTAACTGGCTCCCAATTTCTTGCTCAGTCACCCAGGCTGGAGTGAAGTGGTGCGATCTTGGCTCACTGCAACCTCCACCTGTCGGGTTCAAGCAATTCTCCTGCCTCAGCCTCCCAAGTAGCTGGGACTACAGGCACCTGCCACCACACCTGGGTAATTTTTTGTATTTTTAATAGAGGTGGGGTTTTGCCATGCTGCTCAGGCTGGTCTTGAACTCCTTACCTCAAGTGATCCATTGGCCTCAGCCTCCCAAAGTGTTGGGATTACAAGCATGAGCCACCACGCCCAGCCCCATTGTGGGTTTTAACCATAGGGATCAACTCCTCCAAGAAAGTTTCCCCTATTTTTTCCTTAATTCTGGGTCAGGTACCTTCCTCGGAGTCCCTACCGTCCTATCAGTGTATTATAGCATTTACCCACTGGCTCCTGAGAAGTCTACAAAATTCCTAGAAGCAGAGATTGCGTCGTGAGTTCCGAGCTCAAAATACAGTGTTGGCTTTCTGTAGATACTATGAGTACGCCCTTAGTAAATGCTTGTTTAATAAGGTGAGGGGAAAGAGGAGAGCTCTCAGAGACCTTTGGCAGGAGCACTGTTCCCAACAGTAGAGTTCTGCATGGGTGCCCTTTGCTAGAGTGGCCACTGACTTTCCTTCCTCTGTTACTGGGCCAGCTCCTTCAAGACCTCTCCCTAGATGGGGCCATCTCAGGCCCCACCAACAGTTCGGGGAGCCTGAGGGAACCCTCGCCCCCACCTACTCTATCTCCAGGTAATCAACCCACAAACACAGTTGTAGAAGGGGAGGTTCTAGGTGTGACCTAGACCTGGGGTTTTAAATCCTGCACTTGGAGCCCCAGGGGCCAGATGGTTCCAGGGCAATGATGAGATGTTTCTGGGATTTTGCCAACAAAGAAGTATCCAACTGCCTGGGGAATCTTGAGGTGATTTACATATTAGCTCTTTGAGTTTGCTGTTGAATAGATCTTTGTGCTGCTACAGTTTGAAGCCTGAAATGGACACTCCTAGACTTGCAGTGGAGAGTGTGAATTGCTACCATGTTTGGGGAGGTAATCTGGCCATGATTTCTCCAAGGCCACGCGGTCAGATGATTGTCCTCCCATGCCCTTTCCATCGCCCTGTTATTTCTCATATTGGAATTACAACCTGTGTTCTCGGGGGTCCACGGTAAGTTTTCCTTTTAAAGATCATTGATCAAGTTTGAAAAACGCTGCATTTCACTATTTATTAAAGGTCTTATCCGTGTGAGGTGCCAGGGAGTGGGGAACAATAGCCAAAAAGACGAAATAAATAATGCTTTGAGACTAAAGTTTGTGATGACGGTTGGGAAGAAGAATTGGCACACGTAAACAATGACAAGTAAGTTGAAAACTGGATTGCATTAGGTTGGTGCAAAAGTAATTGGTGGTTTTTGCAATCAAAATACTAACTTTGAATACAGCAGTTTCTCAGTTTCTCAGCAGGAGGTAGGTGAGCCAGAACCTTCCTTACCAGGGAGGAGGTAGCCGTGAACTGAATCTCGAAGTTGAACCTGAGGAGGGTAGGAAGGGAGTCAGCGAAGCAGAAGTCAAGTTCACGGCTCTAAGATACAAGCTGAGAGCTGAGGAGACAGGGCTCTCTCTTCCAAGAACCCTAGCCAGGGCCTGTTGCCTCCTTATGCCAGGTTTGGCCAGCCACCCAGACCAAACAGAGGTGGTGCATAAGAAATGGGAGGTTTTCAACCTCTCACCTCTCACCACTGCCTCCAGCCAGTGTGCAGATTAGCCTCCAGATCCCCTCCTCTAAGGATTGGAGAAGTTGATGGGGATGTGTCAGCTACAGTTGGGCATAGCTGGTGAGCTTACGGCTAGTTAGCTCCCTTTACCATTTGGCAAAGCCTGCTGCGTTGCTGCAGTTTCCATCCTGTGTCTCTCCCGCCGGTTTTTTGTTTGTTTCTTTATTTTTTAGAGACAAGATCTTGCTCTTTCTCTCAGGATGGAGTGCAGTGATGTGATCACGGCTCAGCTCACTGCAATCTTGACCTTCTAAGCTCAAGTGATCCCCAATCCTCCCTCCTCAGACTCCCGAGTAGCTGGGACCACAAGCGAGTACCAATACACCCGGCTAATTGTTTTTAATTTTTACAGAGATAGGGTCCCACTATGTCACTCAGGCTGGTCTTGAACTCCTGGCCTCAAGTGATCCTCCCACTTTGGCTTCCCAGTGTTGGGATTCTAGGTGTGAGCCACCGCACCCAGTAATTCAATTACTGTAATTCAAGCATGAGGAGGGCATTTGAATCTTCTTCACTTTTTCCATGCTCTCTTCACCCCCCATCTGCCTTTTCTCTAAGTGCTTGTGATGCATATATGTTAAGTTCAATAAAATAAACTAGAGCCTGGCGCCATGGCTCATGCCTATAATCCCAGCAATTTAGGAGGCCGAGGTGAGCCGATCACCAGAGGTCAGGAATTCCAGATGAGCCTGGCCAACATGGCGAAACCCCATCTCTACTACAAATACAAAAAATTAGCTGGGCATGGTGTTGCACACTTGTAGTCCCAGCTACCCAGGAGGCTGAGACAGGAGAATTGCTTGAACCCGGGAGGCAGAGGTTGCAGTGAGCTGAGATCGCGCCACTGCACTGCAGCCTGGGCTACAAAGCGAGACTGTCTCAAAACAAACAAACAAACAAAAACCCACAATAGACTAGGATGTAGCTAGGACAATGGAATGTCTACTTGGGATTTGCTTTAGGGAATGAAAATTTGTCATATATCAGTTCTTTCTTTATAGCTTGTCAATTCAAAAGGTTTAGTCCACTCCACATTGAAATTAGAACAAATATTGCCTCCACAGAATTTGAATTAATGACATTTCATTGGAATACCAACCTTAATTACATAATATATTTCAGAGAGAGCTTCACACTCTTGCTTCCTGCTGGACACTGACTTCCGCCATCCCTAGACTTCCTTAATAATGATTTCAATAGCGCTTTCTACTTGTATAGGACTTTACACTGTAAAAAGGGGAATAAAATTATTATTATTATTATTTACACCTCACAACAACTCTGTGAGAAGATTCCTTTTGCCATTTGACAGATGAGGAAACCCAGTGTACCTTTGAAAGCTGAAGGACGGCTGGGCACAGTAGCTCATGCTTATAATCCTAGCGCTTTGGGAGACCGAGGCAGGCTTATCATTTGAGGTCAGGAGTTCAAGACCAGCCTGGCCACCATGATGAAGCCCTGTCTATACTAAAAGTACAAAAATTAGCCAGATGTGGTGCTGCACGCCTGTAGTTCCAGCTACTTGGGAGGCTGAGACAGGAGAATCTCTTGAACCTGGGAGGTGGAGTTTGCAGTGAGTGGAGATCATGTTGCTGCACTCTAGCCCAGGCGACAGAACAAGACTTTGTCTCATAAATAAATAAATAAATAAATAAATAAAAGAAAGGTGAAGGAGTTTATGCAAGATTTTTAAGAAGAATGCTGAGATTTGAACACCAGCTGTTCTGATTCTCAATCTTGGGCTATAACTATTAAGTCATTGCGATTCACTAATTAAATGGATTTAGGCTCATCAAATTGTTGGTGTTTAATATGCAAGAAAAAGAGATTTTTAAAATTATAAGAATGCAGTTACTTTCACATTTATTGTAATTCAAGCATGAGGAGGGCATTTGAATCTTCTTCACTTTTTCTGTGCTCTCTTCAGCCCCCATCTCCCTTTCTTCTAAGTGCTTGTGATGCGTATATGTTAAGTTCAATAAACAATAAACTAGAGCCTGGCGCGATGGCTCATGCCTATAATCCCGGCAATTTAGGAGGCCGAGGTGAGCCGATCACCAGTGATCAGGAGTTCCAGACGAGCCTGGCCAACATGGCGAAACCCCATCTCTACTACAAATACAAAAAATTAGCTGGGCATGGTGTTGCACGCTTGTAGTCCCAGCAACCCAGGATACTGAGGGAGGAGAATCACTTGAACCCGGGAGACAGAGGTTGCAGTGAGCCGAGATCGCGCCATTGCACTGCAGCCTGGGCTGCAAAGGGAGACACTGTCTCAAAACAAACAAACAAACAAACAAACAAAAACCCACAATAAACTAGGATGTAGCTAGGATAATGGAATGTCTACTTGGGATTTGCTTTAGGGAATGAAAATTATCATGTATCAGTTCTTTCTTTATAGCTTGTCAATTCAAAAGGTTTAGTCCACTCCACGTTGAAATTAGAACAAATATTGCCTCCACAGAATTTGAATTAACGACATTTCATTGGAATGCCAACCTTAATTGCATAATATATTTCAGTGTTTCCACCTTGTCTGTGAGCAAGTTAGTTCTGAACTAAAATGGGATAGCAGTCTCTTCACTGGTAGCTCAACAGTGTGTGGAAACCAGACTTCAGGGGTAATCACACATGGAGGCTGCCCCCAGGTGAGAAGAGAATTGGATGGAGCATCGTGGGAAGGAGAAGAGTGAAGGGAGGCGGAAGATGGAGACAGAAGACAAGCAGAGAGGGAATGTGTGTGTTAGCTAACAGCTAAAGCTAATTGTTCTAATCAATCCAGCAGAGAGGTGATTTTTCTTACTAAGTGACAGGCCAAATTGGTGTCTGAACAGATGTGATGTGGGTTGCATCCAGCACCTGGAACAAAGACAGCAAAGAGCTGCCTCATGGAGATCGCCAATAGAAGTGCTTCATGTCAGTTAATCATTGTGTGAGAAGATAGGGCTGCCTTCAGGCCAGTGCCAGAGCCCAGGCACACACACCTGCACACACGCGTGCACGCACACGCACATTCATCCATTTCATTCATCCACTCTCATCGTCTCTCCCTCTGAGACATGCTTTCTTGTGATACCCAAACTCACAAGCCCATGTACATGACATTACACAAATCTTCAGAGACTCCCAGATGTCAGGACCCAGGAGATCCACACCTCTGCCTACCTGTGGCATGGTCTGAGGTGAGCTCAGACAGCCCCTCCCTGATGCCATGCCCGGGGTAGTCTTTGGGCAGCCACGAACCCATCAGAGTTACAGACGCTCTGTAGGAAGAGGATGGACCAGTCTAGGTGAGACGTTCAGCCTGAGCGGGGTACAAGAACTGGGGCCCCTCAAGGAGGTTGAAAGTGGAGGTGAGATGGGGTTGGGAGTGGGCATTGTTCTCAAACCCTCCCATTCCTGTGCATGAATCTGACCTCACGGAATAACCTGTCGGGTGGCTGAGGCCATCCCTGCCCAGGGCAGGGCCGTGCACTTGGCTCCCTGACCTGTTGGCTTGGGGGGCATTTTCACTCTTCTTGCTGCTGCAAAGCCATTTGCTGCTAAATCACCCTCCTCTTGGCACCCTGGACTGCTAAATTGGTCTCAACTTGCTGTACTTCCACCCACCACCTTAGTCATTATTCGCTGGCAGCATTCAGAGAGTGGGTGTAAAGCAGCCGAACATTATATTCCTGCTGTAAAGAGAGAGAATTGAGTATAGACATGCAAGGAGAGGGGAGAGAGGGAAGGAGGGAAGACAGCATGAAGGAGGCAGGGAAACAAGGCCTGGGGTTTGCCAGTACCTTTCCCTGCTGACCCCAGTGACACTGGATTGGGGGGGCGTTATCGGTGAGCGGGTCCTGGCTCAGTGGGAGAAGACAGAGGGGTCCACCTGCTACTGAGTGACTTCCCACCCCTGGTCTGGAGGCAGGAAAGGACATTAGCCCTGGGAAGAGAAGGGTTCTGCCCTCCGTGAACTCCCTGTTCCTTGAATTCTGCAGCGTACAACGTACTTGTCACTCCCATTTGAGCACTTGTTCCCGTGTATTCGTATTTAGCTTTTTATCTCTATCCTCTCTCCCAGCATAGATTATAAGGCCCTTGAAAGAGAAAGCGTGTCCCACATCTGATACATAGCACCAGGACCTGGGGATGCTCTAGGGCTCGGTCTCAAATGGCTGAGATGGATGGCACTAAGGCCCACAGTGCTTCTTTCTACCCAGCCACTTCAGATCTCAATGTGCCACTCAAGGGCTACAGAAATTGGAAAGCCAGGCAAGCAAAAGGAGACGGAATTGCAAGGGAAACTACAGGGCTTGGTCTGCAATGTCAGTGGGTAGCTCCAAGGAGGGAAAGGGTTACACTGCAGAACAGACCAGCCAGGAAAGCAGAAACTTAAGAGACCTGCGGTCCTCGTGCAGAAGGCTCGGGGTGATCTCCACCTGGCACACGGGCTCTACTGATAGCTCATCTAATGCCCAGTGCCCAGGCATGGTGCCGGGGCTAGCAGGAGGTAGGAAGCAGAATCGGTTCTCACATCAGGCAGCAGTGACAGCGTCAGGCAGGGCAGACTGACCTTGACAGGAGGCTCTCTGAGTCACTGATAACATTTGTTTAGGCACCCAGGGAGAGGTTAGAAAGGGAACTCATGCCATCCTAAGCAGGCTTGGGACCTGTTGGGGCCCTCAACCCAGGCTCCTTGCCTCCCACACTCTGCTTGGGGGAGATAATAGGAAAATGCCAAGAACAGAAGCCTCCCCAGCTAGGGAGGCGGGGAGATATGGGGATGAGCCCTGAGGGATATGGGGATGAGCCCTGAGGCTGCCCTTGACCTTCCAGAGAGGCACCCCCATGCCTGGTGTCTGTAGGTACCTGTGTGGGGTCTGCCCTTCCCTCTGTCTCCCATGATCAATGGCAGCAGAGGTCCAAAAGGACAATCAGCACACTCAGGGTAGCTTCCCTTATTTATTGCAACCTTCAGACACTCCAGTTTCAGCTCTTCCCTGCTCCCCGCCACCGCAAAGGGCATTTCCTCAGTGCAAGGGGAGGAGGGAGGGAAGCATGGACTGAACGGCACTCACCTCTTGAGGAGACAGCCTCCCCCTCCTTGCCTATCAAATTCCCCCAGCCCCAACGCCTCTGTGGCGCCAGCAGACAAACCACACTGCAGGCAGGTGGGGAAAACAAGAGGAGCCAGGCGGAGCCCCCAGCCTCCACCTGCACTGTAAAGCAAGCCAGCCCCTGAAGGAGGCCTGGGAAGGACTCCCCAGCTGCCTTCGGCTCCTCCCCTTGCCAGGCCCGCAGCTGGCCCCGCTCAAAGGCTCTGCAGCCGGCTGGTGGCTGGTGGGGCAGGTGTGGGCAGAATGTGTGTCTATTCCCAAGACAGGATTTCTTCATCTATCAAACTAGAAGCACCAGACATTTGGCTTCTCTGGGCTTCCACCAGTACCTCAGACATCTGTTGACTTAGAAACTTTTTCTTGATGTTGGACTTACTTCTATACTAGAGCCACAGACAGGACTTCCAACTCTAGGGTCCTAAGATTTGTCGGGACACAAAAGAGCCTGTGCTGAAAAAACTTCAGATACTCTACATGCAAACACAACTCTTCAGGGTTGAAAGGATGCTTAAAAACCACTCTATCCACATCCTCTCCCTGTCTCCCCTACACACACACATACAAGTACTCACTGCCAAGAACTTTTATATCATACCCCAGGAACCCAGTTCTTTCCATTTTCTTTTTTCTTTTTCTTTTTTTTTTCATTTATTTATTTATTTATTTAGGCTTTTTGAGGCAGAGTCATGCTCTGTTGTCCAGGCTGGAGTGCATGGTGCAATCCATGCTTGTTGCAGCCTCGAATTCCTAGACTCAAGTGGTCCTCCCACGTCAGCCTCCCAGGTAGCTGGGACCACAGGTGGGCATCACCATACCTGGCCCATTTTAAAATGTGTTTGTGGAGATGAGGTTTTGCTACGTCACTCAGGCTGGTTTTGAACTCCTGGCTTCAAGAAATCTTCCTAGGCTCAACCTCCCAAAGTGCTGGGATTATAGGTGGGAGCCACCGCCCCCCATCTCTTTCTGTTTCAACTCCATCCTTTTAAAGTCACAGAAGGCTAGTTCATGTCCAGCCCTGTGCTACCCTCAGGAGCAAGATGAGCAACCACAGACCCTGCCACAACGAGTCACTTGTCCGGTATTGGGGGTGAGACAGCACATCCAGAAAAACATCATTCTACACAACAGAATCAGCACCGAGTGTTCATGGAAGATACAGAGCTGGAGAAGAGCCCCGAGGGCTGCGTGTGATTTCCAGGCAGACGAAGTGGAGGGGTGGCCAAGATAGGGAAGAGCAGGTGGTGGGGAAAGAAACGTTTCTAGAAAGGCACGCTGGAGTCAGATTGAGGAGGCCCTTGCATACCCACCTTGCATATTCGGCTGGAGACAGTGCATGCTATTTGGTAGACAGCAGGGAACCACTGAAGTCAGAGGCAGAGGGGCGGCCTAGAGCAGACTCTGGTTTCAGAAAGTGAATCTAGCAATGGAATATAGAACAGATTCAAGGGTGGGGAGACTTCTTTCTAGAAATACCATTATTAGAATACCCATGTTCATGTCATATCTCCTAGTTGATAGCACAGGTTCCCAGAGACCTCTTGTAGCCGGGGAATATTTGGGGTGACCAAGGCTTCAAAGAGAGAGAAGTTCCTAATCCAAGGTCAAGATGTTGGGCCCAGGATTATTTATTTAATGGGACGGATGGATAATACCTCCTTGCTTTGGACCTGAACGAAAGCACAGAGGGCTTTTGTTTTTTATATAGATGAAGACATAGAGGCCCAGAGAGGGGAGGGGACTTTCTCAGGGTCCCATGTCTGAGGGACAGGACAGAGCCAGGATCGATGGTCCACATCAGGGCTCTTTCTACGAACGTGCTGTGGGGTCGGTGGATGAGGACTGAAGAGCCAGCAGAATTCATCAGACCCTCGGACCTCAATGGTAGGCAGATTTGCCCAGGGGCCATACGAGAACACAGCAATAGAAAGGCTTTCAATCTTGGTAGATTTTTCTCCCTACCCCAGTCAAAGGAGCCCTTGGACTTTTGTGACAGCTGATACAGCGCTCTGTATTTTTCTTGCCACTCTTCTGTCTTGTTTCGCTGAGTGCTGGAGGCATCTTATTTCCGTCTGTTCCTCTGCCTTTTCTGTCCTAAGGGTTCTGTGACAGCAAAGGCTGTGCTGGTCGCAGTTGCTAACAGTCGGTACTTTCAAAACTGAAAAGCAAGTTCTCTGCCTCTCTCATATGTGCACAGCTTAAGCCAAACCCAAACAAAACAGAAGGGTTGCTGGGTGCCAGTCAGCAGGGCTAGCCACCCATAGAGCGACACCACGTAGGGAGAGATTTCCAGACAGGAGGCAGATGTGTGTCCTAATGCCAGGTGGGATGTCAGTGACAGGGCAGAAGAGGTGGCACATCCCTCAATCTCAGACACACTGGATGCCAGGGGTCCCTCTGCCTACTGCCATGAGACTCTCAGAACAGCATCTCCCACCTTCCTCTGGAAGATTCCTCAGCCTGGTACCCGCTCAGGCGTTTTCATCTTGCCTTCTAAAAACCCGGCGAGCCAAGGGAGGGGACAAAGCTGTAGCAGTGTCCCATGAGGTTTCCAGAGAGGGGACCCCTGGAGGCAGAGCCTTCCTCAGGAAACACCTCCACCCATGTCAGCCTCCCCTGGTCTCCCAGAGGAGCTCACCCTCACCTGGCTGGCAGTCTCAGAAGCAGGTTGGAGAGAGCAGGTAAGTTCTAAAGACAAGGCATGAGGTTTTTCCTGTGAGCTCATCCTGAGGCCCAGTTTGGGAGTGGACGGTGGAAAAAAACATGATTTTGGGAATCAGATAGATCAGTGTTCATATCCTGGCTCAGCTACCTGTTAGCTGTGTGACATCAGACAAGTCACCTGGCCTCTCTGAGCCTCAATTTTCTCATGTGTAAAATATGTTAGAAATAGATAATTGGTGCTGCAAAGAAAAGTCAGCACGGAGACAGACGATCTCTCAGCAAGGCAATCTTTACTTTCTGCAGAAAGGGTGCTCAATGGCAGATGGAACAATGGCGAGAGACATCCTGGCTCTGCTACCTGTTAGCTGTGTGACATCAGGCAAGTCACTTGGCCTCTCTGAGCCTCAATTTTCTCATTTCTAAAATGTGTTGTGTCTCATGTAGAATTTTTATGAAAATTACGTGGCCAGTAGAAGTGAAAGCACATGAAGCATAGTAGAAGCTCAGTTAATATTAGTCTCACCCTCTTCCCCTCAGTTCCGAAGGGAGGAAACCATGCATGTGACTGAGTTGCCTGTGCAGGAGGTTTATGAGTGCTTGGTAGAGGCAGGTGTCCAGGGGGTCAGGGAGGGACAACTTTAGAGTCAGGTGGTGCTGCCTGTGGAGCTACCTCTGTATCCTGTTATCTGCTTACTCTGGCAAAGGGAGATGGTTTAACGGGAAACATTATGGGAAGGAGTCATTTGTACCTTGATAACTCTGGAGCTCCATCTATGTGGTCAATCTGACTGCGTTAAAATAGATTGAAAGCCTATGAAGTTATGTAGAACAGGTGGCTGTGACACCATTCAGTGTCCTGAGGTCAGGACTCAGCGCTGAAAGTGGGTGTCGTGCTCAGATTGACTTACGCCAGATGTGCTGCAGGAGTAGGGGAAGTGAGGGGAGAAGGCTGGGAGGCCATCCAAGTCAGCTGGGCTTCTGTCCTCCCTCGGGAAGGACCCCACAATACCATCTCGAGCCCGTGCATGGGACGGACTTTAGGGGAGGGAGATTTCTCCCCACGGTCAGCGGCTGGACAGAAGTAGGGTTATTCTCCTTTCCTTTATTCCTTCCTCTTTCCTCCTTCCTCCTGCTTCAAAGCCAATGTCTTTCCCATCTGGATCATTTTCTGGATTATGTAGCACGTAAGGTCAGGAAAGGGAGAGAAAGAAAAACAAATAAAATGAAACTTCTCTCTTAGTTCAGTTTATGGGGGTTGTACACGTGGGAGAGGACATAGATCCGTCAGAGTCTCACATAGGAGAACGCAGAAGTCAAGTTAAATAGTCTAATTCTGCACTGGAAAATTGGAGAAATAGTTATTCTGCCTAAACGGTATCAAACTAGATGGGGGCAGCCTGGGTGGGCTGAGAAGAAGATGCTGGTGTTTTGGACATACATTCCCTACCAGGAATACATATACGAGTCCTCCTACGTGAAGCAGGCGTGCTGGCATTTAATGATTTAATGTACCTTCCAGGAGAGCTCCGCCTTGCCTTCCTTCTCCTCTTTGTCTTTTTCTTTCTTAAAGTGGAGGAAACTTTTCCCTGTTAATGCCGTGGCCCAGACAGTTGAGACACACAGCTACAGACAGTTGAGACACACAGCTATTAGGGCTCCGATCTGATGTTAAAACCTGCATCGTCAAAAGTCCAGCGATTTATCCATCCCCCCATCCAAGTCCTAAGCAGGCCCGACCCTGCTTGGTTTCCGAGATGAGATGACATCCGGCGTGTTCAGCGTGGTAGGGCCATAGACGGTTTCTCCTTTCTAACATGTTGGTATCTGCCGGGGAGAAGGCAGCGTCTCCACCAACACGGGGCTCGCGTGGCTTGTAGGAATGCCTAGGAGAGGGGATGCTGCGTTTGTTACTTGTGCCAGTTCAGTTGAGAGCTGTCTGGTTCTAGGACCAGGAGTGCTCCAGGAGATATCAAAGAGCTGCCTGGAACCGGGGGAGCCGTGGGACTTCCCCTCAGGCAGTCTCGGCCCTCCCCCTCGAAATTACGCCGTGGTGGGAACCTCCCACCTGTGGGATTGAGACACCGAGTTCAAAGGGCTGCCCTCTGCACAGTCCCAGGAACAGCTATTAAACTCCCACTTGACCTTGCTTTGGGGAGTCGGCAGCTGATGAGAGATGGGGAACTTGTTAAACTCAGGCAGCCTGGAATTAGGCCTCACTCGCATTGGCATAAAATGCTTTCAGGGAAGCCTGCCAAGAGTTGAAATCATGGTGCTGCGATAGGGTCCCTGCTTAATAAGCCTCCACCCGGGAGGGTCTTAGGGAGGTCCCAGGACAGAAGACAAGAGGAAGTGGCAACGCAAACCCAGAGCCCTCCCTGCTTTCCTGCCAGCAGCTGAGAACTGTGCTCCATTGCCTGACCCTGGGGCAGCAGAGGGACCAGGAGGTGGGTGGGGATCTACTGGCAGCTGCCAATTGTGGATGTGGTTTAATTGCAGTGCTGGTCTCGGGGTCTTGCCCAGACCCGAGCTTCTGAGGGGGCAGGACAGAACTCCGCAGGAGGAGGTAGCAGGAGCCTGGCCCACTTCTCCTAAGGATCAGGGAGGGCTCAGCCTTTGCAGGCAAATCTGTTTCCATACCCAATGATAGAAGGATGCCTCCAGAGGGGAGGGTCTGTCCTCAGGAAATGTTTCATCTGTTGGTTAGATCGGTGACTTCCAAGCACTTTAAGAGCAATTCCCGCAAACAATCGATACATGATTACGAATCTGTTTTTCTAAATCTAATCTCTAAAGCCCCCAAATGGCATTGTTGTGAGTTCTTTAGATAACGAGCCAGTAGAAATAGAACCCAGGGCCCTGCGAAGTTGGAGACAAATGTAAAAAGAGTTTGAGTCCCAGCAATCCCGCTGTGTCTTAAGTCACCAAGTCCCATATGTCTAAAAAAAAAAAAAAAAAAAAACCAGCTGCTATTTTTAAGCTCTTAATTATATCTTCTTTTACAAATAAGATTTTACTCATTACTTACCAAAACCCAATGAGGTGGATACTACTTGTAGCTCCAGTTTACAGATAAGGAAATGGAAGTAGTGGCCCAAGACTTGGGGGAAGAGGATTAAATGAAGGGATTGCCTGAACCCAGAGGGAAGGGTTGGAAGACACAGGGGAGGCAGAGGAGGGGAGGGCTGGGGACAGAGTTGGGGTGAGTTCTAGAGGAGCAGGGGAGCTGTGGGGAGAGGGGTGCCAGGGGCTCCAGTGGTGGGAGAGCCATGTGCTCAATGCCTCTGTGTGTATTGCTGGACTGCTGTTGACTGCAACCTAGGTTTGAAGCTGGGTACTGCCACTGGCCAGATATAAAACCTGAGGCATCGTTTTTTTGCATCCATCAGATAGGGTAGTAACAGTGCCCCCCCTCTCAGTGTTGGGGTGAGGCATGCACCAGATCATGTGTGTGTCGTACGTAGTCCTGTACCTAGTGCACAGGACACACACAGTGAATGGAAGCCCAAGAGGAAGCTGGGTCCTCCCCCACTGGACTGGGCACTGCTGTTTCCACTTGGGCATCACCTCTGGCCAGAGGTGATGGCGGGGGAGGGAGGCTGTCTCCAGGCAGCCTCTCCCGAGCAGTGGCCACCCCCTTCCTGAGACGTGGGACGCTGGCAGTCAGCCTTTGCAGAGGCTCCTGACAACATCCAGGTCTTGATTCTGCAGCGAGGCGGTGATTTCAGAATCTCCCAGCTGTGTGGGGGAGGGAGGGAGACAGTGGGAAGACAAGCTCTGCTTGGCTGAGCTGACAACACCAGGAAAGCTTCACTCCTCTTTGAGAAGGAGAAGGAGCTTGTAAGGCTGAGACGGAGCGGGCGTCAGGATTGCACGTGGGGCAGAGAGAAGCAGGAGGTGGGGGCTGGGCAGATCCACAGTTGGGATTCACCACCCCCAGCAAAGGAGTAGAGGACCCCACCCTCTGCTTGGGGATGGCCCATCTGCAGGTGGGCTGGCCTAGGGGAGGGGAAGAAGCCAGGTGGCATTTTTTTTTTTTTGGCTGGAGTGCAGTGGCGCCATTAGCTCACTGCAACCTCCACCTCCCAGGCTCAGGCAATTCTCCTGCCTCAGCCTCCCAAGTAGCTAGGATTACAGGCATGTGCCACCATGCTCGGCTAATTTTGTATTTTTAGTAGAGTTGGGGTTGCACCAACCATGTTGATCAGGCTGATCTCGATCTCCTGATTTCAGGTGATCCACCCGCCTCAGCCTCCCAAAGTGCTGGGATTACAGGCATGAGCCACCATGCCTGGGCCCGGGCAGCAGCATTCTTTCTCCCCTTCACTCACTCTTCTCCCTCTGGACTGAGTTCTGGGAGCATTGCTGTGGCCTCCCTGTCCTGGAGACGGCTCAGATTCTGCAGAGGAGCAAGGCAGGGTCAACAGCCAGGGCAAGCTCACAGACCCTCTCTAGAGCCAGTAAGGGAAAGAAGAGTAGAGGGTGAGAGCGAAAGAAGAATGAGGTGGGCAAGAGCTTACATTTCACTCTCACCTTTTACTTCTTGCTGAGCATCCGCTGAGCAGCAGTGTCCAGCTCTGTGCTGGCAGCAAACATATAGGAGTTTAGAGTCCCTGCCTTCTGGGGCACGAAGCTCCAGTGAGGAGCTGGGCCTCGTGAAAGGGTGGACAGTACTCCATGTAAAGTCAGGAGATGGTGTTTAGGAACTCACACAGCATGGGCTTGAATTCTTGCTCTGTCTCTCATTTCCAAGTGACTGGCACTGAATACCTTTCTTGTCCTCTCTGAGACATGTTTCCTGATTGGTAAATTAGGCAGAAAGAACCACCTCGTAGGATTATTGTGATAATCTTTTAAAATCCATGTATTGAAGTATAATATTCATACAGAGGTGTGCACAAACCATAGGTGAACAGCTAGACAAGTTTGCAAATTTTTCATATAAATAGAAGCCTAGTCAAGAGATAGAACATTAAAAGTACCCCCAGAAACTCCTTGTCTTCCTCTGCTAATCCCTACTACTCCCCATCCTGACACCATAATTTTTCCCTCTTTTTAAACTTACTGAATGGAATTGCACAGAACATGTTGTTTGTGAAACTGGTCCATGTTGTGATTGTAGCAGCAATGCTGTCATTTGTGCCCTGGGATTCACTCTACACATGAATCCCAGCCCTTTCATTCTATGGTGCATAGGCATTTAGTTCTCCAGCCATTCTGAGTTTGGGACTCTTACTCACAAAACTGTTAGGTCTTTAATTGAACACATGTGGCCATTTCTGCCAGGTGTACATCTACGTGTGGAATTGCTGGACTTATATTCAACTTGGATAGACACAGCCAAACATTTTCATAGCATGGCTGAGCGTGTCTGCACTCCCTCCAGTAGTGTATGAGAGTTTCACCTGCTTCACATCCTCACCAGCACTTGGTATTATGAGACTTTTTCATTTTGCCATTGAATGGTGGCCTAGTGGTAGGTATTTAATTATGATTTTTAATTTACATTTTCCTAATCAGTACTCACAGTACCTTTTTATATATTTTTGTCAATTAGCATGTCCTATTTTATGAAGTGCCTGTTCAAATCTTTTGCTCATTTTAAATTTGGTTTCTGTTTTTCTATTAGAGATGTACGAGAATTGTTTTCTATATTCTGATAATGAGTTCTTTGTCAAGTGTGTGTATTGTAGATATATCCTATTCTATGGCATGCCTTTTCATTCCAAGTGGAGACCTTTGATGAAGAGAAATTCTTAATTTATTACTATTTTTCCTCTAGAATAATGCTTTTTTAATGACCTGGCCAAGAAATTTTTGCCTATCCAAAGGTCAAGAAGATATTATCCTTGGTTTTCTTCTAGAAGCTTTAGGGCGTTACCTTTTGCATTTATATCTACACTCATCTGGAAATGTTCATGTGTGGTAGGAAGTAGGAATCAATATTTACTTTTTCCTAAATGGACACTAGTTGACCCAGCAGCATTTTTTTTTTCTCACTGCCCCGCCATGTCTCTTTTTTCATAAATCAAGTGATCTGATGTATTTGGGTTTGTTTCTGAATTCTATTTGGTTCCATTGGTCAATTTATTTACCTGTATCAATACCACATTGTTTTAGTTACCATTAAGTCTTGCTGTATGTTGACATACACCCTCCAGCTTAGTTCTTTACCAAATGGTCTTGGTTATTCTTGCCCCTTTGCACTTTAATGTCTAAGCTGCTAGGATGTTGATTGTGACTGTATTGTCATTAGGTCAATGTGTATAAAATGTAAATCTTTAGATTATCAAGTCTGTGAACCATGAACCTGGCAGATCTCTGCATTAATATAGATTTTACTTAATTTATCACAATAATACGTTAGAGTTTTCAGGGTAGAGGTCCTACCCCACTTCGGTTGTATTCATTCCCAAGCATACACATTTTGTAAATTATATGTTTTTCAATGTCTTTTTTGATTTATTTGTTGCGAGTATATGGAAGTTCAGCTGGTTTTTGTATATTAATTTATTGTGAGAAGTAAATGAGATTATGGGTAAGCCCCAGAGACATAGTGGGGCTCACTAACTCCTATCTACACATGGAAGAACTGAGGCAGGTCAGGGTGGCAGGCTCAGTCCTAAAGGATATGGTCAGTGAAGGAAGGCATCAAGGTGTGGAAGTTGGTGAGCTCACAAGGGCAGGATTTTCCTGATGAGTGAAAGGAGGGAGAATCTCTACGGAGGGAAACAATGTGAGAACCACAAGAAAGCCATCTTGCAGAGACTTGAATGGATGGGAATGTTGGTACTGCACTTTAGAGTTTGTAAAGCGCTTTGCATCCATTGTATCATTGATCCTCACTGTGTGCCTATGAGGTCACCAGCTGTGAGCTCTTTATGTCATTTTCAGAGATAAGGAACTGGGCTCAGAGAGTAAAGAGGCTTGGCCAAGTTCTCCCCATGAGGAAGTAGTTGTAAGATCAGTTTCGATCACAGACTTTTCATTTCACCACTTAATGGAGAGGTTTTCTAAGACTATCAGATGGGAGCATGACTCTTGATGAGATAGGCTATGGAAGCAGGAAAAGGTTATCAGGCAGATGAGTGACCTAAGTGCTGAAATCTGTGTTTAGAATGACCTTTGTGTAGAATGGGTTGGAGGCAGAAGAGGTAAGCCAGCCGCCTTGGAGGTTGTCATTACACACTAGGCATGAGATGATGCAGGCCCCAAGGTAGGGAGCAGAGAGGGTGAAAACGAGCAAATGCAGAGCGGTGAACCACAGAGCGTGGCCTGGTACCCCGAGGTCAGGTCTACAGGTATCCATGGACAATGTACATGTACGAGTGAAGCACAGTCCCTTGTGCTTTTGGTTCTCAACTCTCTCTCCATTTAAAAAAAAAAAAAAAAAAGTGAAATGTGCATGCCTTTACCCTCTCTTAGCTAATCCTGCGATTAAAACAAAAACAAACAATAAGCTCCTTCTTTCTCATCCCCTGCTCTGATGGCTGCGGGCTCCCAGCTCTTATTCCACACTGATCTGGTTATCTTCAGAAGGGTAGCTGTGCTCTGGTCTCCCAGAAATGGTCCTCCTTGGTCTGTGCTCATCCTGTTAGCCCAGTCCTTCATCCAGTGACTCCCTTTTAAATGGCCCTGGCATGGCCCGTGCTTCCTCAACATGAGGCTGAACTTGCTGGTGGGCATTTGCCAACAATCCTTTCTCTCTTCTCAAAGTGTGTTTGTTTGCTGATCCAGCCAGGGTCTCTCAGTTGGAAAGAGCGGTTATGAAGCTGCCCAAGGGGAGATGATGAAAGGAAGCCCCAGAGAGAATGACTCACTCAGGACCACACAACTAGTCAATGGCCCAGCAGACCAAGTTCAAGTCCAAGATGCCTGACCTCCCATCCATTGTCATTTCTACTCCACCATCAGGAAAGAGGGGTTGGGGCATCTATTGCTTGGGCAACCCTGAGATTTCCTATATTCAGTTGGTTTTGCCTCTGGTGGAAGCCTGATTTGCTGACTTGGAAGATTTCCATTGATCCTAGGCCTGAAGGAATGGAGAGGCCTGGATTTGGGCGGGCAGGATGTTGTAGCTGTTCAGGCCAGATGTGCAGTGGCCACAGCTGGTTAGTCTCTCCTCTGTGACCTGAAGTTGCAGCCAGAAGACCCTGAGTCCCTCCATCCTGCGCTCCAGCCAAGCTGACATCTCAGCAGTGTGTCTCACACTCTGTCCTTGCTGGTAGGAGCTGCTACTCTGCATAACTCATATTCCCTCCTCTAGAATGGACCATCTGTCTCCCCAGAACAACCAGGTGTGGAGGAAGAACTGAAGTAGAAACGGGCTGTCTGCTTGGAAATGGCTCTCCGTGTAAACTGCTGAAATTGCATCCCTCTCCGGGTTTCTAGAACAGACTCCAGTTTGTTCTGGCTGCTATAAAAAATACCATGAACGAGGTAGCACATAGGCAGCAGAAATGTATTTCTCACAGTTCTGCAGCCTGAGAAGTCCAAGATCAAGGTGCCAGCAGATTCAGTGTCTGGTGAGGGCCCACTTTCTGGTTCATAGCAGGTACCTTCTTGCTGTCTTCAGATGGTAGAAGGGCCAAGGTAGTTCTCTGAGGACACTCATCCCGTTTATGAGGGCTCCACCCTCATGACCTAATCACCTCCCAAAGGCCCTACCTCCTAATACCATCACATTGGTCACTGGGTTTTGACATATGCATCTTGGGGGGACACAAACATTCAGACCATAGTGAGCTACAGAACATCCCGTTCCCATGAGACAGTTCCAGAACACATCTGAGCATCCATGAAATGTCTTCTTTTCAGTCCTGACCAGTGAAGCCACTGGGGAGATCACTGGGTGGGGATACCTCCTCCAGAGCTCTTCTCAGGCCTAGTCAGGCTCCATCCCACTTCCGAGCCCCCAGGGATGCTCCATGGTGCATGAGGATGGAAGAGAAAGTGTCCTATTCTATTCTATTCTATTCTATTCTATTCTATTCTATTCTATTCTAAGAATTCTATTCTTGAAATATCCAGTGGGGCCAACATGTATGAGTACTACTATATGCTAGACATCATCAGACAACTCCCATGTGCTATCACATCCTCTCATCTTTAAAACCCCAAGGTGGTGTAAAGATCAGTGATTTTTAACTGAGAAAGATTTTGCCCCCTACCCACCCACCTAAGGAATATTTGGCAACATCTAGAGACATTTTTAAAGGTTACCACCAGTGGAAGAGGGGAGTGAATGCAACTGGCGCATAGTATGTAGGGGCTAGGGATGCTGTTAAAAGTCCTACCACACACAGAACAGCCCCTTACAACAGGGAATTACCTAGCCTTTGTCAATAATGCCAAGGTGGAGAAGCCCAAGCACAACTTAAACGCAAAAGGAAAAACTGCAGTTCAAAGCAATTAGGTAGCAGTTCTTACAGCCAGTCAAGAAGGAGCCACATTGCAGTCCTCATCTGTTTGACCTTAGAGCCTGTGCTTCTTTGGTTACCAAATGCTCCTGGTGCTCAGAAGCAACTCCCCGCAGGTCATATCTGTCATATCTGTGTGATAACGCATTCTATTGTTTTCCACATGGCCAGCAAACACTATTCTGCATCTGCCAGATCAGAGGCCCAGCAGGCTCAGAGAGCAGCTGCTCAGAGGCAAGCCTTTCCCACCAGTGCTCTGGAGGGCTACAGATGCATGAGCCGCCGCCTCTTCCTCCCTGAAACTTGAAGTCTCTAATGAGTCATTATGATGTGTGCATATGAAGGGCCTTGTAAGTGCCAGTGAGGGTATTGCCAAGAATCCCATGGCTGTCAAAGGACTATGGACCCTCGTAGTGACTAGGGAAGGCCCTCTTCATGGAAAGGCAGAACTAAAGTGAATCTTGGAAGGCCTGGTGGGGGGATTGCAGTATTCAGGGGAGAAGTTCAGGTCCTAACATTGGAGAGAAAGGAGCCTGTTCCCGAAGGTCAGGGGTGGCCAGGAGCTATACTTTGAGGGGCTGGTAGCAGACTCAACTATAATGATAGCTCCATCCTTCCACCAACTCTTTTCTCTCTTATCTCCTGTATTCGTCCATTTCTTTTTTCATTGCTATAAAGGTATACCTGAGACTGGGTAATTTATACAGAAGAGAGGTTTATTTGGCTCACAATTCTGCTGGTTATACAAGCATGGCCCCAGCATCTGCTCGGCTCTGGTGAGGCCTCAGGAAGCTTTTATTCATTGTGCAAGGCGAAGGGGGAACAGACATATCACATGGTAAGAGAGGGAACAACAGAGAGAGGAGGAGGTGCCAGCTTCTTTTCAATGACCAGCTCTTGTGCAAACAAATTCAGCAAGAACTCATTCACAACTGTAAGGAGGGCACTCAGCCATTCTTTTTTTTTTTTCTTTTTTCTTTTTTTTTTTTTTGAGACAGAGTTTTGCTCTTATTGCCCAGGGTAGAGTACAATGGTGTGATCTCGGCTTACTGCAACTTCTGCCTCAGGTGAAAGCGATTCTCTTGCCTCAGGCTCCCGAGTAGCTGGGATTACAGGTGCCCACCACAACACCCAGCTAATTTTTTTTTTTTGTAATTATAGTAGAGACTGGGTTTCACCATGTTGGCCAGGCTGGTCTTGAACTCCTGACCTCAGGTGAACCACCCGCCTCGGCCTCCCAAAGTGCTGGGATTACAGGTGTGAGCCACCGTCCCCAGCCCCATTGGCATTTTTGGGATAAAAGATGGTAATACATTGTCACCTCACCTCCACCCTTAGAGATCAAATTTCAACATGAGATTTGGAAGGGACAAACATCCAAGTGATATCCTCTCCCATCTCACAATCTTACCCTAATCCTGCTTCTGTAATGATTTTCTTCAACATCTCGTTAACCATTATGTTACAAAATATTGAGTAGACACCGTCTTTGCTGAGTAGCTCGGAGAACAACTGTTCTTGCTGCCATTGCAACTACCCAGGCCCTGGGCAATGATTTGAAAGAATATGTAAGCAGAGTGTGAGCTGCACATCACAGGCATAGACCTGGCTGGTTAGAGAAGAATTCAGCCTAGAGAGGAGGTAGAAGGTGAGTCTGGTAGATACTTGTGAGCGTTTTTTAGAGAGCCTTGAATGCCAGGCTAATGTCCAGGTGGAAGGTAGGGAGTGCAGCTCCCAGAACTAGCTGGATCTAGGGAGGAAGGATGGGAGGAGGAGAGCTGTGTCTGTCTGGAGTGATGTTGCTGACAGTGCTTTAAGGAAGGGAACTATTAAGACCACCCGTCCCCTTCCTCCCTCCCTGCTCTGCCGTGCCCACCAATTCTCCTGGTACTTCTTGAAATAACATTAGCGCAATCGACTCCCCGACTATTAAACAGGAAAGCAGTTCCGCATTCAGGCGGTGCTGCTTTTTATTTCAAGTGTCCTCACTGCTAATGGGACATGGGGTCTGAACACATGTGCACGCGCCTCCGTGCATGTGGCAGTGGGAGAAATTATCCCCATGAATGTCAATGAATGGGCAGGGACAATGAGGTACAGTGAATGAGCAAGTTGTAAGGGGGCCTTTCACAGAGGCCTGAATGACAAGTGAACTCTGAGGAAGACTGCCAGCAGGAACACGAGCCACATCCAGAGAATGAGAGAGGACTGTTACGCCTGACAAAGCCAGGCTGCGGGAAGAGCCAAAGTCCTTCCAATTAGCACTATTACTGGGCAGATGAAAGCAGAAGGAAGGGTGCACCCTTATTGTGGGCTACTCTAAGAAAATCAGGGCTGAGTCTTCGAAAGAAAGAACTGAGCGAAGGAGGGAAATCCAGCGTCATCTGGCGTTGGGGTGGTGCCTAAGGGAATAAGAGCACTTTCACTGTCTCCTGTGTAGGAGGATGGTCTAAGGCCTCCTTCACCTCTCTTTTCTTGGTCAGTAGCAATTCTACTTCTTGAGATGGAAGTGAAATCATGAAAAAAAAATTCACTGGCAATTTCAGCATTTTTTTTTTTTTTTGAGACAGGGTTTCTCTCTGTCGCCCAGAGATCATGGCCAACTGCAGCCTCAACCTCCTGGGCTCAGGTGATCCTCCCACCTCAGCCTCGTGAGTAGCTGGGACTACAGGCATGTGCTACCATGCCCGGCTGATGTTTTTGTTTGTTTTTATTAGAGATGGGGTCTCACCGTGTTTCCTAGGCTGGTCTTAAACTCCTGAACTCAAGCGATCTGCCCACCTTGGCCTCCCAAAGTGCTGGGATTACACAGGCATAAGGCACCATGCTCAGCCTCTTTTTTTTTTTTTTTTTTTTTTTTGAGATAGGGTCTTGCTCTGTCACACAGGCTGGAATGCAGTGACCCGATTGTAGCTCACTGCAGCCTGGAACTCCTGGGCTTAAGCGATCCTCCCACCTCAGCCTCCCAAGTAGCTGGGACTTCAGGCACATGGCACCACGCCCAGCTATTTTTAAATTTTTTGTAGACAAGGGTGTCTCACTATGTCACCCAGGCTGGTCTCGAACCCTTGGCCTCAGGCAATTCTCTCAGTTCAGACTTCTAAAGTCCAGCAATTTCTAAGGCAAATAGCTAGATGTCTGTTATTTTTTATTTTCCTGTCACCAGCCCACTAACACATCTTCCAACTTCTTTGAGCCTCTCTGATTTCCCTCCCTCCTTCCTTGGATGACTGTTTAGCTGGGTAAATGGAGACAAATGAAACAGTGTTAGTCTTCGAGAAGCCCAAAGACTAATAGAGGGGATAGACAGATAAAGAACAGGCTACTTAAGGAGCAGAATGAAATCAATGCTCTAAGAGTTTCAGTCCACCATTGTACAACGACAGACAAGGAGCAAGGAAAACGTAGGATGGCTTCCTGGAGGAAGTGATATTTGAGCTGGACCTTGAAGGATGGGTTTTCACAGGCAGAAGGCTGGAGATACAGGGAAAAGTTTTGTGAAAGAGATTCTAGGTTGTGCCAGCGGCACATGAGAGCATTATATGCTGAGTGGTATTTGGAAGAAATGGTGAGAAAGCAGTGACAGGTGACAGGACAAACAAAACTGGCAATTGGACTTGGGACCCAGGGCATAAAGGGTCCTGAATGTACTGCAGGGAATGAGTAGAGATCCCCGAGGAAGGAAATGAAGACAATTTTTGGAGAGACGAGAGGCTGGAAAAGAACCTGAAGCTGTCAAGTCTGTGTTTTAGAATGGCAATGCCCAGTTGCTGCAATGTGGAAGATCTGTTTTTGAGCTAGGAGAGAACTAAGGTAGAAAGTCCATTCATTCATTCATTTGATGAACATGTATTGAGCTCCAGCTGTTAGCAGCGGCAAATCCATACAGGCCTGCAGCAACCCCAGTTCTTACTCCTCAGAAGAAAGAATTAGACAGAGGAGTCCTAAGACAGAGTGAGAAACTGAGGCAAGTTTTAGAGCAGGAGTGAAAGTGTATTAAAAAGTGTCAGGGCAGGAATGAAAGGAAGTGAAGTATGCTTGTAAGAGAGCCAGGTGGGAGGCTTGAGAGAGTCAAGTGCACGGTTTGACCTTTGACTTGGGGTCTTATGTTGGCATCTTCCCAGGTTGTGTGATTTCCTCCCTGATTCTTCCCTTGGAGTGCGCTGTCCACATGCACGGCGGCCTGCCAGCACTTGGAGGGCAAATGCTGTGCATGTACCGTGTGTTTACTGACATTGTGCACAAGCTTATTTGAGGAATTCTCTCCTTACTTGTCTCGTTCCCAGACGAAGGTCATATACCGGTTGTACCATTTTGCCTCTTAGTACACGCGGTTGAACCCACACACCTAAATCCTGAGATCTTATCAGGAAACTGCTGATCACCAGTTTCAGGTATTTCTACCTACTGGAAGACTGCCTTTCCCTGGCACCAGCTGTTGACCAGTTATTGTCTTAGAGAGACACTGTAACAACCGCCTGACCATCTGATGGTCACCTGGCATTCCTGGATCGGGGACTCTCCTGCCCTGCTCATGCCTGCCTGACTACCTACTGTAACACAACTATGTGCCAGGCGCTGTGCTAAGTGATACAGTGATGAGCAAGACGTTCCAAGGTGCTCATAGTAGATGGGACTGTTTCCATACACACATTCTCCTGCTCCCAGCTTCCCTCCAGTCCCAGACTTCCCAAGCTCCACACCAAGCTAGAATTGGCATTAGACACAGCGAGTCCTACTGGGAAATGGCCAGGAGGCTGACAAATCCTGCTGTTTTGGATCTTGCACCAGATTCCTGGCACTATGGTGCGTAGAAACAGAGAAAAGGGTGCTTTTAGGACAGTTCGCCCACCTGGAGTTGCTTGAATTTTCTGACACCCCACCCTATTTCCTCCAACTCATAGATTAGCCTACAAAGTGAAAAGCCACAGTTAAAGGTCCAGTTCTTAAACTATTTCTTGGTTTGTCCTGTTGGAATTAATACCAGCCTTATATACTTGTTACTGGAAAGAGGTCCTAATCCAGTCCCCAAGAGAGGGTTCTTAGACCTTGCTCAAGAAAGAATTCAGGGCGAGTCCATAAAGTGAAAGCAAGTTTACCAGAGAAGTAAAGAAACAAAAGAATGGCTACTCCATAGGCAGAGCAGCAGTATGTATGGGCTGTTCAGCTGAATATACTTATAATTATTTATTCATTATATGCTAAAAAAGGGGTGTATTATTCATGAGCTTTCGGGGAAAGGGGTGGGCACTTCCCAGATCTGAGGGTTCCTCCCCTTTTTAGACCATATACGGTAACTTCCCGACTTTGCCATGGCATTTGAAACTGTCAAGGCACTGGTGGGAATATCTTTTAGCATGTTAATACATTAAATTAGCATATAATGAGCAGAGAGGACGACCAGAGGTCACTTTCATCGCCGTCTCGGTTTTGGTGGGTTCAGGCCGGCTTCTTTACCACAACCTGTTTTATCAGCAAGGTCTTTATGACCTGTGTGTTCTGCCTACTTCCTGTCTCGTCGGGTGACTTAGAACGCCTTCACCTCCTGGCAATGCAGCGCAGTAGGTCTCAGCCTTATTTTACCCAGCCCCTATTCAACATGGAGCTGCTCTGGTTCAAATGCCTCTGACATGCTTACCGTTAATCCTAATGTCCAGTATTGGGAACACCTTTAATAAATATTGAGTGGAAAAAAACAAACGATTTTCCTCTGATCTCACAACCTAACAACACAGAAGACTTATATTACCACGTGTACGGGGTTTTCCCAACCAACAAGAAAACAATCAGCTCTGCAGAGGACCCTCTGATGTCCTCTCATTCAATTCACTTATGGCACTACCTACTTGGAGATCAATTCACCAGGTCGTTTCACTGGTACTTCTGACTGGCTATAATTGGAGTTCCTATGACCCCAGCCTTGGGTTTGATTCATTTGCTAGAGCAGCTCACAGAACTCAGTGAAACAAACTTATTGATTGATTGCAAAGGATATTACAAAGGATATGGATGAAGATATGCATAGAGAAAGGCAGGGGAGAAGAGGTGGGGTACTTCCAAGCCCTCTCTGGGCACGCCACCCTCCAAGATCCTCCAGGTGTTCAACTATCCAGAAACTTCCTGAGCCCTGTCCTTTTGGGTTTTTATGGAGGCTTCATTACATAAGCATGATTGATTAAGCCATTGGCCATTGGTGATCAACTTAACCTTCAGCCCCTCTCTCCTCCCCAGAAGTTAGGGGCAAGGGCTGAAAGTCCCAACCATCTAATCCTGCCTTGGTCTTTCTGGTGACCGGCCCTACTCTGAAGCTACCAGCCAACAGTCAACCGTTAGCCTACAAAAAAAAAAAAAAAAAAAAAACTCACTCTGGAGACTCTAAGGATTTTAGGATGCCAGGAAATGGGGTCAAAGACCAAATATATATTTTATAATATCATAGTCATCCATTCATTAAACCGTCATATCTTAAAATGAATCTATCCCAGGATTACATTATTTCTTGATAACCTAAAGGCCTCTTACATATTTTCTTGCTTTCTTTATTTTTTGGAATAAAGAAAGTAGTTATAATGGGGGAGTAGCTAGGGGGCTGGTAGCTTTATAGACTTCTCCTCCCGTTAAAATGTGCTCCGGTCCCAAAAAGCTGCCTTCATTTCTGCAGGCTGCACTATTTCTTCTACCCATGCTGAAATGCACTCAACCACATACCTCCTTGCTTGCAGCTAAGCCCTGATTCCTTTTAGTTAATAACAGCTCACCCCGGCACATGACATCTGCAGAAAAGAAACCCGATCCTCATAACCAGCAGCTATGACACAGTCGCTGCATTCAGCTCTTACTGCTGTCCTTGCCCTGCACCCTCACCCTTCCCACACGGCCCCTTCCCTCTGCCCAGTCACTCATTTACATCACAGTGGAGGTCCTCTCCGGAGTCCAAGTCTCACCCCTCCGTCTGCTGCTAGGACTGGACCCACCAGCACTTTCCATCTTCCTTGTCCTTTCTTGTTGCCTTCTCTTTCTCCTCCACTACCCCCAGATTGCCCCTTACCCTGTAGGATTCCCTCGCCTATGCCTTCTTAGACTTTTCCTCCTGCTCAGGCCCTTCCCCAACTCCCAGCCCACCTCTCTCTGGGGTCTGCAGGAAAGCTTCTCCCAGGTGAGGGGAGGTAAGGCTGGGAGCTAACCCACATGCACAATTCTTTTTTTTTTTTTTTGAGATGAAGACTTGCTCTGTTGCCCAGGCTGGAGTGTAGTGGCGCGATCTCGGCTCACTGCAACCTCTGCCTCCCGGGTTCAAGCGATTCTCCTGCCTCAGCATCCCAAGTAGCTGGGATTATAGGTGCCCACCACCACACCCGTCTAATTTTTGTATTTTTAGTAGAGGCGAGGTTTCACCTGGGGTTGGCCAGACTGGTCTCGAACTCCCGACCTCAGGTGATCCACCCGCCTCAGCCTCCCAAAGTGCTGGGATTATAGGCGTGAGCCGTGGCGCCCAGCCATAATTCTTTCTGTCCCCAGTTAATGACCTATCCATCTCTTCCACACACATTAGTCTCTTTCCCCCGCCCACTGCCCTTCAGACATTTCCCTCCAGGAAGCCAAGATCACACTCCTGAGAAGTAATCCCATTGAGACACACACACACACAAACACACACACACGCACACAGTCTCATGGCAGCCACTCTATCTTTGTTTTTGATCACAGCGCTCCAGGGAGCCCACTCAGTGAGGGACCAAGGGTTAGGTCAAGGGGTCACTGAGAACTAATTCAATCTTCTTTTGTACAAATCCTAACTTCCAGTTTAGGTGGGGCCACCAACACATCCCACTTTACTAGGACTTTCCTGGTGATTTAGCACTGACATCCCACGTCCCAGAAATTCCCACAGTCCCGGGCAGATCTTTTCACAAAGTGGAGCTTGGAGTGCAGAAAAGCTCAACACCAAGGGAGTGTTGACGCTGGTACACGCACGTACACCCCAGTGGGTAACATCGTCCAGCTATGATCTTATCTCCACATAAAGGGAGTCTAACACTCAGGCCCACAGACTCCAACACGTCCACAGCCCTGAACCCAGTGCCCAGGCCGGGGTGCCACTGAGGCTTGAGTGCCCACATGGAGAAGCCTTCATCACACACTGGGATGGAGATGATTGCCGCTGTGCTCCAAGCTACCTAGTGTATTCCAAGGGGTTCCCTAGGATGGGGAGAAGGGATGAAAAGTTCGTAAACACCCACTGTGTAGAGTGTTTTGTGATGTTGCAGCTGGGAAAGGGTAGCTGGTAGAACCCAGGCACCATAAAATAAAATATGATGCATAAACACATGCTTATCCATTCATTCAACAAACAAGCATTGAGTCTTGGGCTGGGTGCTGTGCTCGAGGCTGGGAGTACAGTGTTGGGTGAAAGACAGTCTTGCCATCTACTGAGAAAGAGCTCAAAGCAGAGAGCAGCTGTGCTACAGAGTGATTAACGCCCACTATAAGAAGACGCAGAAGGGGCCTCACAGACACGGGAAGGCTTCATAGTGGAAGAGTGCCTTCTGAGCCAAGTCCCAGGGGCTTTGGGCCTAGGGAGGAGTGTGGGAAAACCTGGGGCCGGGCCCGAGGGAGAAAATGACAGATTTACACACTCCAGTCTCAGAATAGACAGGGGGCAGGATTGGGGAGAGGAGGAGAGGAAGTGGTGGTGGATGACATGAAGATACAAAGATACACAGAGTCCCAGTCATGAAGGCCTTCTCTGCCATGTTAGGACATTTGGGCTTTATTTTGGGGGCCATAGGGTATCCTTGGGAGAACTAAGAAAAAAACCAAATAGCAGGTCTATTAATTTCCCAAGGGAAGTATGATAGCAACTTAAGACTAAGACAGTGGCCGTGGAATCGCAGGGAAATGCTGGTTTGGAGGAAAAGCCATGGTAAGACAGGGCTTGGTGGCTGGTCAGAAGTAGGCTGAGGGCTGAATGGGAATCAAAAGTTCCTGGTTTGCTTAGGTTTCGTGGGACCGGTTTCTGGCTTGTTCACAGTTGTGCTATTCACTAACACTGGGATTCCAGAAGGAAGAGCACGCTGAAGGCAGATGGATCCTGGCAAGGAAGAGAGAATGAATAATTCCACAGTGGATGTGCGAGGGTGAGATGTGGCTCCTCCGAGGGAAGAGCAGTTGCATGTTTAGGGCAGGAGCTCAGGGGAGAGGATTTGGCTGCAGATACCGATTTGAAAATCATCCCCATGGGGATGCAGCTGAAGCCGTGCAGAAGGGGCAGAGGTCAGGGTCTCAGATGCAGCCTGAAAAGCATCCATATTTAGAGAATGAAAGAGGTAAAGGTGACAGAGAAGGAGAGGCTGCGCAACAGGAGGAAAGCCAGGCAATCATAGTTTCATATAAGCCAGGGAAGCAGTGTTTCAGAAAACACAGACTGAAAAAGAAAGAGACAAAGCCGCTGAGACGTCAAGTTTGCGAACTATTGGGAAGGTCCATTGGATTTAGCAACATCCTGGAGGGCAGTTCTAGCGGACTGGCGAGGACAGAAACCAGGGCCTCTGTGGATTGAAGAGCCAGTGAGAAATGAGCGAGCAGCAATAGTGAGTATGATGTTCTGTGTCTCTCGAGAAGTTTGGCTGTGAACAGGAGGAAAGACAGCAGTCCCTGGAAAAGAACATGGAGTCCAGGAGCTTGTAGGTTATTTTTGAACTGGGAGACTTGTGCACGTTTAAATGCTCATGGGAGAGAATAATAGAAAACTGGAAGTGAGAAGGTTGGCGTTGACGAGAGTCACGCCATGGCTGGAAGGATTAGTCTGAGATGAAGACAGACTTCTGTTTCATGGTGACAGGCACAGAGGAGGCAGCAGTCACGTCAGTTGCAGGTTTATGAGTTCAGGGAATTGAGGGAGTTTCTTCCCAATGATTCTGCTTATCTCTGTATTATAGAGATGAAGTTGTCTGCAGGGAGTGTGGCAGCAGAGGTGGGTACAGGGCTTGGTAAGTGGCAAATGATTGATAGGATTTGAGAAATGCAAAAGGAGCAAGAGAAGCACAGGTCAGCTAGGAGGTTTTGCTTCTTGGATCCCCATCGACATCTGGGCTCAAAAGGAGTTCCATATCTAGTGGACAAAGGCACCACTTCAAAATACAAAGTCCACTCAGCAGGGAAAACCAATGAGGACCTGATCTGGGATGGGGGGTCGGGCTCAGCAGGGAGAATTTGGCATGAGCAAAGCCACGGGGGAGGGAAAAGGCAAGACAGGCCCTTGAGGGTGGTCAAGGGACACCAATAAGGTCACTCTCGAGGTCAGATGTGACCCAGAGTATCAGTGACTGCGCGTCGTGGACCAGTCAAGAAGCAGGCCTAGTCGTTCTAGCCTGAAATAGTGGGGGATGACCTGGGAAGACAGGTTGGGCTTAGATGGCATCGGACCTTGGATGCCAAGTTAAATGTGTTCATTCTCTGACGTGATTCATGACATGATTCTATTAAGGCAGATTCTTAATTCAGTGCTATGTCTCCAGGGCCCTGATGGAGACTGTGCGCAGTAAATGTTCCATAAGTACTTGTGAATATTGAAAAAATGCACAGGTGCTCCCAGCAGCTCACCCCTCCAGTGGCTGCTCTCTCCCTGTCAAAGCTAGTGCTGACACATGTACTGGGAGATGACCCCCGCCCCCACCCGCTGCACCTGCCCCACCAGGCACATCAAGCCGGGTCCTGGCCCTGCTTTCACCTTGCTTGCCTATGGCTAGGCTGTGCAGCAGCCGCTGTGCACCCACCAAACCACAGGCAATGGAAATGCATAGTCTTGGGTTTGAATTCTTAACAGAGCATGAGACTGGTATTGCTTTATTCAGACACAGTCAGGGAAGGCAAGAGGAAGGGAAAGGCGCTTTCCCACCATCCCTGCACAGGTGAAGCAGCCACGGTCAGGGAAGTTGTTCCTGGCAGAGGGAAGAGTAGGTGGGAAAGCACCGAGAGGATGGCATATGGGGCCTATAAGCCACTTGGCATCGCCGGGGCCAGAAGGGCAAGGAGGTTCAGGAGCAAAGCGGGAGTGACCCTGACATGCTGGCATCTACAGGTGGCTCTTCGGAGCCTCTTTAAGGACCTCTGGCCTTGCCAGCTGGTAACATTCACCAGGAAGGTTCACAGAGACAGAGGGGGCACAGCTGAGGGACTTAGGTGGTAGTTCGGGGCCAACACTGCAGGAGCCCTGGGCTTCCAACAAGAGGTTAATTATCTCACTGTCAGGGGCTGTGGGGTCTGCAGGCTCCAGGAGAGTGGAGACATGGCCGGATGCTCAACCCAGGCTCAGTGGCTCCTGTACTAAATGTGAGCCTCTAGTTCACCGAGGAGCCTTGGAGGAGGAGGCAGGCAGCTTGAGGAATCAGGGCAGAGGTGACACAGAAGTCAAAATTCCTCAGCCAGACACATCAAAGGGTACCAAGAGAGCTTTAACTCAGGACAGGCAGAGACTCGTTGGGAACGGCCACAGGCTTCCTGGCTTGTACACACAGACTCCCATGCTGTTGAGCACACAAAAATACACTCAGGCACACACAGACAGTGCCAGGTACCCAAAGCTGCCCTCGCTGAGGGACCAGGTTAAACTCTTTGTGCCACACCAGGTCATTTCCATCACCCAAACTTAGGAATCTGAGCTGTGCCTCCTGCCGGGGCTTCCTCGATCCCAATCCTTTCTGGGTTCTGAAACCCAGAAATCTGAAATCAACCAGGTCTCCCTGCTCCACCCCTCACCCCACCACACACACACACACTCAGTACATTTAAAAGGTGAGCCATACTGCAGTAGGGGTGAGGGGCAAGGCCAGAAGGGTAGGAAGCATCTTTAAAACTTGTACTGTGTTTCCTCCACCCTTCATCTTCTCCCACACCTGCCCACCTCCTGGAGGAGTCTGCGCCTTTTGTCCTAAGTTCTCCCTCTTCCCTGCCCAAAGCAGAGCCCTCCCAGGGGTGGCAGAGGCGTCAGAGGGCTTTCCAGGCTGCCTGTTTCTTTCCTACGCTGTCTCGCCACCTCTGTCCTTCGTCATGCTCTTGCCCCATCCAAACTCGCAAGCTCCAAATTGCCCTTGATTTTCCGTGGAAAGACAGCACGTATCACCTGCCCTCAGCCACTGTTGATCGCTGATGACACAGGAAGCCGCAGGCTGCTGGGGTGCAGGGCGGAAGACCTGGCTTCATCCTTAGTCTGATGGGAGTATTTTTGTAGCAGTGCCTCTCAGCATAGAATGATCTTCCCCCTCCACCTATGCCTCCTTCCTGCTCTGTTGTGAAAGAACGATGTAAAAGGAAAGAGCACTGGGGAGGGAGCCGGGGGGTGGGGGGGAGTCAGGCTTCCAGCCCAGCTCTGCCACTGCCTTGCTGAGTGGCCTAGGACATGTCACCTACCCTCTGTGGGACTCGTGGAGCACTGAAGCATCGCTGGCCTTAACAGCTTTTCTCCATTCTGTGGTTCCATCTGTGATCTGGTGCCAACTCGTTTGACTGCCTGGGACGCCTGGTCCTGCCTGCTCAGGAAGGGCCTCAGGCATAGGTGGAGTAAGGAGGTGGGTACCTCTGTGATGCCCTGAAGGGGCCCCAACACCCTCTGTCTGCTTGAGGGTGCCCATTAGTGAGAGGCTCCTGTGCCCATCCCATCTCCTGGCATGAAATGGAGAGTCGTGCACCTGCTGCACTTCCTTCCATGGAAGACCCTGGTCTAGAGAGTGAAGAGGACCACAGTGTGGACCTGGGGACGGTGAAGGAAGATCAGACTTTTGGAGAGAGGGAAGCTACAAAGGCATCCCACAAAGTCAGAGATCCGTTGAGAGAGTTCCCACCCAATCTGGGATTGTCGGATTTGCCAAAGGCTAACCAGGTGTCAACCTGCCTAGGGAGCTCACAGCAGCTCCACTCCCCTTCTCCTTGCCCATGCATGCCATCGCTGTTTCCATTGATTCTTCCCTACTGAGCTTAAACCTGGCCTCAGAATACCCAGTTGGTCAATGGGTAAAAGTTATGTTTCAATTCCCATCCAAGGCCCTATTGGTTCTTGTCGGTTCATCACTCAGACTCAGACCTGGGATCTTTAAAAAAAAAACTCTGGGTGTTAAAAACCTGGCAGGCAGGGGGCCATCTGCCCCCAGCATTCTGGACTCCAGAGTCCCATCTGCTCCTAGGTTCCAGTCTCTGTCTGTCCAGGTAAGATGGGAGGGAGCCTAGCCAGATGCCTAGCCCTCCTCGAGATTACACCCACTCCCCGGTTTAAGATCTGTATCACGGGTCGTCGGAAGAGGCTCCCTTCCTCCGGCGGTGCCCGGCTCACTTGGGCCCTGGTGTCCAAGCCATGAATGCGGATGAGCCTGCCTTCTGCTCTCTCACGTGGGACCAGCCGCAGCACAAACAGCAGCAGGGTGAAATTTGCATGAGCTTTGCATGTAACTGTGGCTTTATTTTTGGAAGGGGGAAGGGCAGGTTGGGATTGGTGGGTAATCTTGTTCCTGGGGAGAAATGTCAATCAACGCTGCTAAGACACAAGCTGCCCACCGGGACGGAGGAAGGCTCCCCGGCAGCTGAACGCTGACAACCTGCGCACAAAAGCCCGCCCGGCAGAGTGGCTTTTGATTCCTCCAGAGCAGTGGGAAGCCGAATTGCTTCCGATTGTTCGACCCGATGGAATGACTCAGCCTGCCAGCGATTTCCCTTTCACTTTCTGCCTTTCCACGGAATCCAAGTGCACTTAACTGAGAGCTGCGTGGGCCCCTGCTCCCAACCCACCAGCAGCCTCTCTCCCCAGCACCTCAGCAACCTCAGCCCCTCCTCATGTTGCCCACGTTCCCCCCCCCTTCCTCCTCCACTCTCGCCTCTTTTTCATTCATGCATTCACTCAGAAAATCTGTATCGAGCTTTGCTCATGTAGCCCTTCAGGCGTCTGCAAATTGAGCACTGGGAGGTTTGCAGCCTGGGCTGAGATGATTAACTAGCTCAAAGGCTCACCCCTGCCCCAGCCCTGGCCCCCCGACCCCTTTCCCCCTCATCTAGAGCAGCAAATGGGAGGAAGGGTCAAGGACAAGGAATACAAACAGGAGGAGGAATTCCAGATAAGGAAAGCTGAATCGGGCAGAGTATGTATGGGGGGAGGGGGAATGGGGAGAATCATCATAAAAGGGGAGTCAATTAGCCCTGGGCACGTGCCCCATTCAGCCCCAGAGAGACCTCTGCTGGGGAGCTGGCTGGAGGCCCGCCCACCAGTCTGGTGCAGCCTGGGCCCCCCAGCCCCAGCTGGCAGATGCCTGGGGACAGCTCTCACATCTCTGCAAGAGCAGCTGCGCTCCTGGAGGCCGAGAGGCAGGTCTGGTGAAATGGGAGTGGGGGTGGGGATGGGGGTGGGGAGTCCTTCCTAAAGGACCTGCACTTTTAACTTCAAGAAATGCGGGGATCTAATTCTAGCATCTTTCCATACTGCTCTATAATTTCACGTGCACTTCGGTTTCAATGCATCCAACGTGTACTGTTCTCACTGGTCAAGCATTTGTATATCTGTGATTGCATTTAATCCTGTCAGTGACTGGGTGTTGGTATCAACTGTGCTTATCTGACACATGAGGAAATGGAGACCCTGAAAGATTGAATCGTATGCCTGATGATACAGCAGATCCATCGGTCTGGTATCTTTTGTCTAGGGCCTGATGCGAACATGCAAGTAAAGTGTGTGCCAAGTGTGAGGTCTGGGCCAGTCATGGTGGCTCATGCCTGTAATCCCAGCACTTTGGGAGGCTGAGGCGGGTGGATCATGAGGTCAAGAGATCGAGACCATCCTGGCCAACATGGTGAAACCCCGTCTCTACTAAAAACAAAAAAATTAGCTGGGTGTGGTGGTGCGTGCATGTAGTCCCAGCTGCTTGGGAGGCTGAGGCAGGAGACTTACTTGAACCGGAGAGTCAGACGTTGCAGTGAGCCGCCGAGATCGCCACCACTGCACCCAGCTTGGCGACAGAGTGAGACTCCATCTCAAAAAACAAACGAGCGAAAAACCAAGTGTGAATTCTGATGAATGATGCCTGATGGTTTCCTCCTAAGGACCTACAACTGTGTCTGGTTCCCTGACTGCAGCACCCTCTGACTCCCGCACCTCTCTGTTATCCAGCCCCCAACATGGAGAGCAGGTCTGCACTCTTGGGCTCTCAGCACCCTGGGGACAAAGAACCTGGAGGAAAAGAACACAAGGACAATGCCAGAAACCAGGTTACCTGACAGCCCAGACAGTATCTTCCACCAGGGCACCTGTGAGGTGAGGCAGATAAGAGAGTAACTTTTTTTTTTTTTTTTTTTTGAGATGGAGTCTCACTTTGTTGCCCAGGCTGGAGTGCAGTGGTGCAATCTTGGCTCACTGCAACCTCTGCTTCCCAGGTTCAAGCAGTTCTCCTGCCTCAGCCTCCTGAGTGGCTGGGACTACAGGTGTGCACCACCATGCCTGGCTAATTTTTGTATTTTTAGTGGAGATATGTTGGCCAGGCTGGTCTTAACTCCTGACCTCAGGTGATCTGCCCCCCTTGGCATCCCAAAGTGCTGGGATTATAGGTGTGAGCCACCACGCCTCACCGAGAGAGTAACTTTCACCTCCTTTTCTACAAAAGAAAAAATTAAAAACCACTTACCTGCTAGAGGCAGAGACAAACTGGCTCTAACTCAGCAAATTCCTAAGAAAGCTGTATTTTCAGTTAAATTTGTGGTGCTTTTTAAACCCTTTTTGTTTAGATGTACATAGCTGTCAGATCTCTCAAGCAGATCCTCCAAAACAGAAACTCTGCCTTGTATTTTTTTTGTCTTGGTCCAAAACTCTGAACAGGATTGGTTGTTGAGGAAGGGGATGGATGCACTTCCCCCCGGGTGACCAGTTGTCTCAAAGTCTAAGTGATGACTGTTCAGGCGAAAACCAGATTTGGGTTCTGGTAGTAAAGACTTGCCTTCGTTATCTACATATGTGGAGACCTCAGTTTAAGTCACATGCCCTCCCAGGACCTCAGCTTCCTTTCTGTGAACGAGGTCAGTAGTCACTGTGCCTCCTTATGAGCTGATTTTATTAAAAATATTTCTTGAGGGGCGGGCGTGGTAGCTCACACTGGTAATTCCAGCACTTTGGGTGGCCAAGGCAGGAGGATCACTTGAGCTCAGGAGTTTGAGACCAGCCTAGGCAACATAGCAAGCACTGCCCTGTCTCTACACAATATTTAAAAATTAGATAGTTATGGTGGCTTATACCTGTAGTCCTAGCTACTCGAGAGGCAGAGGCAGGCGGATCTCTTGAGCCTGGGAGGTTGAGGTTGCAGTGAGCTATGGTTGCACCACTGCACTCCAGCCTGGATAACAGAGTGAAACTCTGTCTCCAAAAAAAAAAAAAAAAAAAAAAAAAATTATTGAGCACCTATTGTATTCTTAGCACTGTGTTTGACCCTGTGTGTGATACAAAGAAGCTTTAGCCCTATCTCTGCCTTCAAGAGGGTTTAAAGATAAGTGGGATGACAGACTTTCACCCCTGAAAAGTTAGATGATGCAAGAGCTGTCTGCAGGCTGAGGGCCAAGGGAGCTGAGCACTAAGGAGCAACTGTGGCCGAGGGAACTTCCTGCCCTCTGCCCAGAGCAGGGAGATGGGAGCCAGGCCTGAAACAGGGCTGTATTCTTTCTTGGAAAGGAAGCTGAGGTTTCATGATGAGATTCTTGTTTGTTGTTTTCTCCCCGGCCTTTTTTTTTTTTTTTTTGACAGAGTCTTTCTGTTGCCCAGGCTGGAGTGCAGTGGCATGATCATAGCTCACTGCAACCTCCAACTCCTAGGCTCAAGCAATCCTCCTACCTCAGCCTACCAAATAGCTGGGACTATAGGCATTGTGACACTGTGCCTGGCTCATTTTTTTAAAAAAATCTTTTGTAGACATGGCAGGGAGGGTCTCACAATTTTTCCCAGGCTGGT
The DNA here is from genome assembly GCF_049350105.2 of Macaca mulatta. Taxonomy (NCBI): domain Eukaryota; kingdom Metazoa; phylum Chordata; class Mammalia; order Primates; family Cercopithecidae; genus Macaca; species Macaca mulatta. Next base: position 21,891,949 of record NC_133413.1, on the reverse strand, counting down.
CTCAAACTCCTGACCTCAAGCCATCCTCCTGCCTTGGCCTCCCAAAGTGCTGGGATTATAGACATAAGCCACTAATGCCTAGCTGAGATGCAAGTTCTTTATGAGAGGCCTTGCTCCTCTTTTTCTCTGCAGTCAACATGATGCTTGCCATGCCGCTACTCTGGGGGACAATGTGAATGAATAATAGTGAGTGTGAAGTTCTCCAGGTTGCACAGATGGAACTGAGCATGAAAATGCAAAGGCGTGGTTCCCATGGCTAAGATTAGAAATTACCCTGGGCTGGTGATGCTGCCCCAGTGGGAAGGAGAGAGGTACAGGCAGAACTCTAATCCCTGCCCGGCAACCACCGGCCATTCCTGGAGAAAGCTTGCTCCCTGACCTGGGCCTGCAGCTGCAGCCTCCTCTGCCTTCCAGGCACTTGAACCCACGGGTGACCGTCTCTGATTGGAGCAGCACGGTGAACCCAACAGGCTGGACTCCCATTTGTATCAGACAACCTGACACACACACGTACACACCCCACACCCCCCCTTTCCACACGTGCCCAGGTAGATCAGGGGATGCTCTTTCTCCCCCCTCCCTCTTTCCCTCAGCTGGAAATGAAACCCAGTGGGCCCTGTCCTGTTAGTCAAATAGACAGAATACGGGTTGGAGCCTGGAATTTGTGATATGAGCTTGGCAAATCCCTTTTCCGCTCTGGCCTCAGGGTGTAGTGAAGCATTTGGGGCAGAAGACAGCCGAGGTCCTGCCTGGCTGGTTGTGCCTCAGGTTCCAGGCTGCCGTAGAGCAGGGGGCTCCTCTGTACCGGCAGCAGGTCAACTCCTCTGCTCGGCCAAAGCTCCTTCACCACACCTGGTCACAGGGCTCCTCCCTGGGCCTCAATTCTGCCAGTGCCACTCTTCTGAGTAACAGCAACTTCCCCTCCCCTCCCCTAGGGTAACACAGCCAAGTGTGACTCAGGGGCTCTCTGTCTCACTGCTCCTGCCTTCCTTTGATGTCTTGGCTAACAGGGGTCCTAGATGTCACCTCACCTGGACAATTTAGGGAAGGTGGCTTTGAAAACTGACAGCTTCTGAGACCCCAATAAAATAAATCTTAGTAAAGCTTTCACATGTGGAAAAATAATCATATGTAAGAGAGTTTTTGCAACAGAATGGAAACATCTAAATAGGGAATAGTAAAAGAAATGAGGTGGAATATGACACAGCGGGCAAATGGGAAGATCTAGCTCTACATACTGTCAACATGAATGGATCCCAAGTATCAAATAAAAGGTCGAGTAAAACAATCAAGGTTGCAGAATGATATATATGACACGATACCATTTATGTAAAGTGAGAAACATATAGTATTATAGACATTAAAATATGTTTAATGATCCAAAAATGTTCCCACTCAAATCATGAGAATTTTTCCCCGAGGGAGAGAGATTACCGTTAGGAGTGGGGAGAAGGAATAGGGAATGGGGACTCCAACTCCGAGACTGTTTGTTTCATTTCTGAAACAAATATGGCAACATTTTAACAATTGTCGATTCTGCATGGGGGTACTTGGGTTATTTTTGTACATATTTCCATATCTTAAAAATTTGTTAAACACAAGGAAAAGGAAGCTGCCGCGGGGGATGTCCGATGAGCATCGGGTGAGCCTTCGGGAGACACTGTTCCCTGAGCCCTGCTTGCTAGTCCAGAGGGCCTGCCCATCTGACCGCCCAGACCCCTTCTTCCACCTCGTACCCCACTTTGAGTGGTCTAAGGTCCGCCCACCTCTTGGGGACTGGACTGGCTGCAGGCTGGAGTCTGTGGAGGGATGGGGCTGCCTTGAGAGGATGCAACACATTTGCTTTGGTTTCACTTCCAGTGGTCTCTCCAGTTCCTAAAGGGAAGCAGGGAGTCCTTAAAGTGAAGTCAGTAATCCAAAACCACGTTATTTGTTCCTCTCCAAAGTTCATGTTCTATCCCCCAGAGCAGGATGTATTAATGTTTTTAAACTAGGTCAGTCAAGGGGCATTAGGGGTCAGGGAACCCTTAGAAGTCCGAGCCAAAATGTTGGAGGTGGTGCATTTTTCTGAAGAGGGGGTTGACAGCTCTCATTAAATTCTTAAGAGGTCTCAAAAAAAAAAAAAAAAAAAAAAGACTGAAATGAATCCAGACCCTTGTGCTGTGGTTGGAAACGGAGCCCAGAGGGGGCTGGAAGTTCTGCACCAGTGAAGGGAAGACCCACATCTCCCTGCCCAGTCTCCGCCTGCTTCCAAGTTCAACGTGGTCATGGTACAGGCAGTGGCACTAAGACCTCTATGGCCAGGCCAGCTTCTGCCCTGGGAGTCCAGCCCCGCAATGCTTCTCAAATCAACAGAGCATCTCCGCGAGCTCTCCTGGGGAGTAATAATGAGAAAGAAAATTAACAATGACCAGCACTGGGGACTTTTCAAAATGCTTTCTAAGCTCCTACTTCCTTTCCTCTCCCTACTGAAGTCACGTGGCAGAGCCGGTGTGGTTACCTTCATATTACAAGTGAGGAAACTGAGGCATAGAGAGGTTACATAGCAGGCCCACGGTCACACTGAATCAGTGACTCAGCTGGGGTTTTAAACACATATTTTCCTTCTCTTCCCCCCAAACCAAGTTTCTTAACCACAGAACCATTGACATTTTGGGTGAAATCATTCTTTTTTTTTTTTTTTTTTTTTGAGATGGAATCTCGCTCTGTCGCCTAGGCTGGAGTGCGGTGGCCGGATCTCAGCTCACTGCAAGCTCCGCCTCCCAGGTTTATGCCATTCTCCTGCCTCAGCCTCCCGAGTAGCTGGGACTACAGGCGCCCGCCACCTCGCCCGGCTAGTTTTTTGTATTTTTTAGTAGAGACGGGATTTCACCGCATTAGCCAGGATGGTCTCGATCTCCTGACCTCGTGATCCGCCCGTCTCGGCCTCCCAAAGTGCTGGGATTACAGGCTTGAGCCACCGCGCCCGGCCTGAAATCATTCTTTGTCTTGGGGCTATCGTGTGCGTTCATTGTAGGATGTTTAACAGCATCGCTGGCCTCTACTCACTGAATAACAGTAGCACCCCCATCATGACAAGCAGAAATGTGTTGTCTCCAGGTCCTGCCAAACTACCCCCATTTGAGAACTGCTGCTCTGATACTAAGCCCAAGTTCATCCAGACCTCAGTGCCTTTGCACCTGCTGTTCCCGATGAGCGGCTCGTTTTACAAAACCACTTTATCAGGCTGGCTCTTCTCGAATGTCATCTTCTCAGAGGCTTTCCTGGACACTCCATCTAAAGTAGCAGACACACATGCACACATATACACACACACGTTCACACATGCACACACAGAGACGTGCACACATGTACACACACTCACACACTTGTCCTCCCTGTCTCTTTGGCTTTTGTTTTATCTACCATTCGGTAACTATTCTCCTTCCTTCTCCCCTCCCCTCTTCCTCACCTGATCCTGTACATTTTGCGTAGTACTTAGCCCATGTCAGATGCTGAATAAATATTTGTTGGATAAATGACCAAATGTACCCCCACAGTGCAGCCGCATCAGCTCAGTCCTGCCAACAGCCTACTTGGCACAGCAGTTATTGAGGACACACTTGGCTGAGTGGGCTTGGGGAGCGGCCAGCACAACACTTGCATCGTTGTGGGCCTGCAAAGGGCAAAAGTGTTGCGGGGAATGGATGGGGTAAAGAGGGGGCAAGTGCAGACTGCAGATACCAGAAGCAGAGCACAGCCGTGAGCTCACTGCTGAGTGCTGGCAGCCTTTCCCCCTGCTCCTTACAGCTTAGGGGAGGAGGTGTGGGACGGAGAGGGGGAGAAGGAGGGAAGGATGTCAGGGAGCAGGAGGGGAAATAACAGAAGCTGAGTGGGAGGCAGGAGGCGGGGTGGCTGGAGGCTGAGCATCTCCGGCTTGGCGAGTGACCTCTTCACACTGCATGGCGGCAGAGGAGGAGGAGGGCTTGTGTGAATCCTCCACTCCCCTTCCCAGCCAGAACCCGGGACTTGGCGTGGGCCAAGGCATAGCTGCTTCAACTCATGGGAAGGGAGACTGTTGGTTTGGGATGGGAGGATGAGTCAGGTTAGTTCACACCTCTCTGCACCCAGAAAGACACTTTGCAACTCCATGCCTCTGTCTCCACATTCCCGAAAGGGACCTTCCGAGGCAGCTCTCCCTTTGTCTCGAGCCTCGGTTTCTTTTGGGAAGGAAAATGCAGAATGGGGGTGGGGACCGGGCAGCTCAGGTGCTCACACTACTTTTGAGAGGAAGCCACTCAAAAGTGAGGGCTTCCCACAATATCCCGGGCCCCTCCCCGTTCTGGTGGAGCAGCCACCCACAGTGAGGTGGGCTAGCAGAGGGGAGATCGTGTCAGGAGGGGTGTGAGGGCTGGGACTGGTCCTGGGGCTGGATTCTGAGACGGGTAGGCTGGATGGTCCCTTTCCACCAGCGGCTTTGGGTTCCTCTTCTCTTTTTCTCTCTTCTCCTAAGGTCTAAAGTCCAACTCTAGCTGGATTCCTTCCGTAGGAACTCACGTAGCAGGTCACCATGCCATGTGGAGTGTGAGGCTCTGCTGTTCCTTTGCCTTCTCTCCATCCTTCCCTCTTCCTGTCCCCTTCCCGAATCCCCAACATCTGTGCGATGTCTTGTTTTCACCCCAAGTATAGGTACTCCCAGTCAGTGGGAATTTGTTTCCCAGAAATAAAAATGTGTCTGTTGACCCTGTTCTTATGGAGGGCAGAGACAGCAAGGTGGATGGGGGCAGATGAGAAGATGGATTTGGGAACCAGGAGGGAACACAGCTGAGTTTTGTGTAATGCTATCTCCAAGTTGACAGTGAAACAAGTCTAGACGCTTAAAGGTGATGAGCTTAGCTTCAAGTGGATCCCAAAGTCGCCGCAAACTTCAAAGCTCCTCTGTGTGTCTAGACCTGGGGAGTGGCGAGCTGGGTGTCTGGGCTGAGGAACAGAAATGCTCTCAGGAGGCCTGGAGGTGGCCATTCTTCAGCCACCCTCTCCTGGGCTCCTGGCATTGTCCATCTTCTTCCTCTTGACCCTCTAGGACGCAGCACAGGGCAGCTGCCCAGGTGAATAACAGAGCTTCCGAGTACCTACAACCTTGCTGGCGTTGGCCCGAAAGGGAAATGAAGTTTGGCTAAAGAAGTCTGCTTTTGATTCCTCCTCTAGGCTTCCTCTTCCTAACCCAGGAAGCTCATTTCGCTATCTGGAACGGGAGCCCTAACATCTCTGGGTCTCACTGACAGTCCCCAGTCGCAGCGTGTGACTTTAGCATGGAGATTATGGCATTTGGGCGTGGGTTCCAATCCCACCTCTGTCACTGGTCACTGAGTGGCCAGGGCCATGGCATCCTACCTCTTAAGTCTGTGCTTCAGCCTCCCTTTTTTTGTTCTAAGACACAAAAACCGTTGTTCTCAGAGAGCTCATATTCTGGTAGAGATACACACAATAAACCCTAAATTGGCAGTAGGCCGAGATTATGCCACTGCACTCCAGCCTGGGCGACAGCGTGAGACTCTGTCTCAATTAAAAATAAATAAATAAATAAGAAAGATATGGCCGGATGTGGTGGCTCACACCTGTAATCCCGGTGCTTTGGGAGGCCAAGGTGAGAGGATAGCTTGAGGTCAGGAGTTTAAGACTGGCATGGGGCCGGGCGCGGTGGCTCAAGCCTGTAATCCCAGCACTTTGGGAGGCCGAGACGGGCGGATCGCGAGATCAGGAGATCGAGACCATCCTGGTTAATACGGTGAAACCCCGTCTCTACTAAAAAGTACAAAAAACTAGCCGGGCGAGGTGGCGGGCGCCTGTAGTCCCAGCTACTTGGGAGGCTGAGGCAGGAGAATGGCGTGAACCTGGGAGGCGGAGCTTGCAGTGAGCTGAGATCTGGCCACTGTACTCCAGCCTGGGCGACAGAGCGAGACTCCGTCTCAAAAAAAAAAAAAAAAAAAAAAAAAAGACTGGCATGGGCAACAGAGCGAGAGACCCCATCTCTACAAAAGAATTTTTTAATTAGCCATGAGTAATGGTATGTGCCGTCATCCCATCTCCTCTGGAGGCTAAGGTGGGAGGATCACTTGAGCCCAGGAGTTGGAGGCTGCAGTGAGCTGTGATCACTGTTACCTGCTGCACTCCAGCTTGGATGACAGAATGAGACTCTGTTTGTAAAATTTAAAAATTAATAAAAATTAATAAGTTTAGTACAGGTGAGAGCAAGCATTACGCAGGGAATAAACAGGTTGGTAGAAAGTAATGGGGGAGGGATGCAGGGGTTTCAAGGTAACTGGAGAAAGCCACCTTGTGGAGGTGAGACTCAAGTTGAGAACTAGAAAATGATGTATGTGAAGGCTGATGTGTGTGAAGAGCCCAGGAGGAGAATTCCAGGCAGGGGAAGTAGCAGCAAGTGCAGAGACTCCTAGATGGGTCAAGGCTTTGTGTGTTCGCCCACCGGGAAAGAGATGAGTGTGATTGTCCCTGTGGACATGCAGGACAAGGTGAGGAGTCCGCATTGTACTCTAACACAGTGGGAAGCCTGCAAGGTTTCCACTAGGAAGTGCTATGACCTGGACGCTTCAGATGTGTCTGATGAACAGACTGGGGAAAGGCCCAGGTGAGAGGAGATGGAGGTGAGAGGAGATGGATGAGAGCCATAAACAGATCCATTCAGCACCGATGTTGTCGATAGCCTCTAGTGGTGTCACAGGCTTGAAGGCAACACATACCGTGCACACATCTGAAGACCACCTACCACGTGCTGGGCATTGTATTTTCCTTCTGTTCGTTTGTTGCATCTCCCTAATGTTCCTATTTAATATTAATATTTTCATTTTGTAAATGAAGAAACCTCAGAGAGATTGATTTTCAAATCAAACTCCTGCCCATGCCGCAGCCGATGGTCTGGTCTGTACAGCGCTGCAGGTAGAGCTGCTCGTCAATGTGTATTGCATGGCAAAAATGGAAGGAGCTGAGCGTATTGCGCAGAGCGTGGGAGGGCCTTTTGACCCAAAATGACACCCCTGCATGTGGACCAGAGTAATATTTTCTCCCCATAGGACCTAGAGGTCTCAGCTAAGCTAGAGATGGATGACCTAGGGGGATGAAAACACATTTTGGCAGTGTCAAGTTTATTTCAGCAGAGCTACCCTGTGCTCCTAAGTCACACCTCGCAGGAATGGGAGGCAGAAAGGTTCCATTTAGAAGGAAAGAACTAGTTTTGGAAAGTGAATGTGGACATTGAAGATCCCAAGATCCATAGGGATGATGGATGCTGGCAAGGACAATAGGTAACAGATACCAATAAGAATGTCTAACATTTATTGAGTGCCTACTATGTACTAAGTATTGAGTAAATGTTCCAGAGCTGTTATCTTATGGTGGTATTTCTTAAATTTCTCATAATGATCCTATAAGGTAGGCTTCACTGTGTTTCCTTAAGTCTACAAAGCCATCAATTCAATAAAAGCTTTTCACATCAAAACATGTATTAAACTTATACGATGAAGTTTCATTGTCTTGTGCTTTTCCTAATGAAATATAGAACATGTTCATTCATAACATAACCTGTTTATTCTTCAGGATAATAATGCAAGTTTGAATCAAAGCCTAGATATTCAGAGTCAGAGAGTCTCCATGCACAACTGCTAATTGTACAAAATATATGTAAAATAAAATTAAAATTAAAAAACAGAGTCAGAGAGTTTCTGGCTCCCTTTCAGCTGTGTCCATGCGGTTCTCCATGTTCCACCTGGGATTTCTTTAGCCCCTTTAGGATGGGTGGTATAATTTAGAGCTGAGCAAAGAACAGAGGCTGCTTCCGCATCTCTTGGTTTATGAAACTTGTGACTTTCCTCCTCTTAATTGGATCATCTGTCTTTTAACTAAGAAATACTTCACGGTGCACGACAATCACACAACCTTTTCTAGCTTTGAAAATTGTGTGATCTAACCTTAGAGATGTGTCTGAATCTGCACATGTACTGGCATTGACATCCCAATTTCTCCTGTCTGGTGACTGACAAGGTTGTTATTGTTTAAGCATTGATTATTAGATGCTATCCTATTACTTAAAAAAAAAAATGTGCCCAGTCTGGTGGCTCACGCCTGCAATCCTGGCACTTTGGGAGGTTGAGGCAGGTGGATCACCTGAGGTTAGGAGTTCGAGACCAGCCTGTCCAATATGGCAAAACCCTGTCTCTAGTAAAAATACAAAGGTTAGCTAGGCATGGTGGTGCTCACCTGTAATCCCAGCAACCTGGGAGGCTGAGGTGGGAGAATCACTTGAACGCAGGAGGCAGAGATTGCAGTGAGCCAAGATCACGCCACTGCACTCCGGCCTGGGCAACAGAGTGAGACTCCATCTCAAAAAAAAGTTAAAGGTATATTAGAATTAGTTTGTAACACTGAAGGTTAAAGATGTTGAACAATTTACCTTCCATGTCATAGCTGGCAGGTGATATAACTAGAATGCACACCAAGTCAGCTGGGTACTTCAGGCTGTAATGACTGCTTTTGTCAAGGTTACCAAAGAGCTCCACATGGCCAAATGCATTGACTAATTCTCAATTGTTGTCTGACTTCAGCAGCACTTGACACCCTTTTTTTTTTTTTTTTTTTGAGACAGGGTCTCACTCTGTTGCCCAGGCTGGAGTGCAGTGGCGTGATCTCAGCTCACTGCAACCTCTGCCTCCCAGGTTCCTCAGCTTCCTGAGTAGCTGGCCCTACCGGTGCATGCCACCATGCCCAATTTGCCTGGCTAATTTTTTGTATTTTTAGTAGAGACGGGCTTTCACCATGTTGGTCAGGCTGGTCTTTGAACTCCTGACCTCAGGTGATCCATCTGCCTAGGCCTCCCAAAGTGCTGGGATTACAGGCGTGAGCCATTGCGCCTGACCATTTGACACCATTTTTAGGAAACAGTTTCTTGACTTGGCTTTCTTAGGTCTTCTATATCCGCATCACCCTGAAAACCTCTGCTGCTCTTCCTCACTTCTCCTAACCTGCCTGACCTCTGGATGCTGAGTACTCCATGTTAACCATCCTCAGGCTTCTCTTGTCTTTCTGCGTCCGCTATTTTGGTGACCCCGTCTAGTCTCATAGCCACGTCCACACTCCCAGCTCTGACGAGTGCATCTGCAGCTCCCAGCAGCTGCCCACTCTCCCTCCTGCCTACTCTCCATCACTCCCCGGATGCCAGATAGGCTTTGCAAACTGAAGGCTTCAACCAGACTCCTCTGTTTGGCATCGTCCCTGACTCCTCTGTTTCGTTCACTCGCTACATCTGATCCTTTAGCAAGTTCTATCACCTCAACCTCAAAATTACATTGAAAACTGCCTTTTAGAGGCAGGGTCTCACTCTGTTGCCCAGACTGGTCTTGAACTCCTGGCCTCAAGTGATCCTCCTGCCTTGGCCTCCCAAAACGCTGGGATTACAGACATGAGCCACCGCCACATCTAAAACTTAATCCACAACTACCACCCTAGACTAGCTCTATTAGTCTGTAATCGGCCAACACTTCTATCCCCATCTCCTCAAAAGCCTCTTCCCCCGCTGGAAGCCAGAGGTAACCTTCCCCAACCTAAGGCAGATCCAGGTGTCGTCTGCTTAAAGTCATCCAAGGGCTCCTTGTCTCAACCCAAGAAAGCCAGAGCTCTTACAGCCGCACAGCATCCTTGTTGTCCGGAGTCTGCTGGTTCCTGGTTTCTGTTTCTCCTTCCCAGCCTTGCTAATGGTTCTCCAGCCAGTCTGCTTGCCGTGCGGGTCTCACAGCCAAGCTCCCTCTGCCTCAGGGACTCAGGCTTTTATACCTGGGCTTCTTTTGGTAACCCTTCTCCCCTGAGATTTTCATATGCTTGTACCTCATTTTCTGTTCTTTCTTTCTTTTCCTTTTTTTTTTTTTTTTTGAGTCGAGGTGTCACTCTGTCCACCCAGGCTGGAGTGCAGTGGCACGATTGCGGCTCACTGCAGCCTTGACCCCCGGGTCTCAGATGATTCTCCCACCTCACCCTCCCAAGTAGCTGGGATGATGGGTGCGCACCACCATGCCCAGCTAATTTTTGTATTTTTAGTAGAAACGGGGTTTCTCTAAATTGCCCAGGCTGGTCTCGAACTCTTGGACATAAACAATCTGCCCACCTTAGCCTCACAGAGTGCTGGGATTACAGGCACGAACCACCATGCCTGGCACCCCCCTCATTTTCTTGAGGCCTTTTAAAATGCTACCCCAACAAAAGAGAACTTCCTGCATAAAACAGCCGCCTCCCAGAATTCTGTTCTGTTCTCTCTGCTGCAGTTTCCCCCGCAGCACTGGTACCACTTGCTATAGTATACATTGGTTTGCTCCTGGCCTCTCCACACCACTGTAACCCTAAGTTCCAGGAACGCAGGGGCTGTGACTGTTTTAGTCACTTGCTGGTCCTGAGTGTTTAGAGTAGAGGCTCACCTGAAGGGGGCTCCTGGTGGATGTTTGTTGAATTATCAGACAAAGGAAGAAGGAACAGAGCACCCGCTGGTGGAGACAGTGCTGGGCTCTGACATGTGTTTTTTTACTGCCCAGATTTGGAAGTTGGAATAAGCACTGTGCTGTGACCACTCCCACCCACGCTGACTTCTGTCTCGTGTCTTCTTCCAGGTCTCCGGCTCTCGCAGGCTCTGTGAGGGCTTTGCTATGACCTCAGTCCCCTCGCGGAGCCAGGACTGCCCCTTGCTGCCGCAGCCTCTCCAGGTGCCCGCCTCGCCCTGCCCCATCCTCAGCCCCAAGTCACCATGGGCAGCGTCAGTAGCCTCATCTCTGGCCACAGCTTCCACAGCAAGCATTGCCGGGCTTCGCAGTACAAGCTGCGCAAGTCCTCCCACCTCAAGAAGCTCAACCGGTATTCCGACGGGCTGCTGAGGTTTGGCTTCTCCCAGGACTCGGGTCATGGCAAGTCCAGCTCCAAAATGGGCAAGAGCGAAGACTTCTTCTACATCAAGGTCAGCCAGAAAGCCCGGGGCTCGCACCACCCAGATTACACGGCACTGTCCAGCGGGGACTTAGGGGGCCAGGCTGGGGTGGACTTCGACCCGTCCACACCCCCCAAGCTCATGCCCTTCTCCAATCAGCTAGAAATGGTAAGTGGGGGTCGCTGGCAAGGGTGAGTGGGTTGGAAAGGCGGGAGACAGCAAAATGGGGGTGGAGAGCCTGTAGGCTCAGGGGGAGTGGTGACCTGAGCATTTAGACTCCAAAAAGCCAGAGCGGCAGGGGTGCGGCAGAAGCCTGTGGCCACACCGCAGAGATCAAAGGTTGCACAAAGGAATCAGAGCATTGCTCAGTCCCCTGAAGCAGAAGTCTCAGGTCAGACCATAAGCAAAGAGCGCAGGGGACACGTAAGCTGTCCGGAGTCCCACTGGAATGTAGCTGGATTGTCAGCGCAGGACGCCTCGGGAAGGAGAGGGAGCCCAGTTCTCATCTAGAAGCACAGATGAAGAGGATGCAGGCGGGGAGTTAACCACTTCTCTCCCCAGAAGACTCGTGCGGGTGGGTGGGGTCTTCTCATTTGCTGCCCTGGTGTGCCTTAGCTCCTTGCTTAAGCTGCGCCTGGAGGCATCTTTGAATACAGGCTGGAATTTTGTCATCCATTTACCAGAGATGAGGGCAACAGAGGCCCAGGCACTCCGAAATCCAGCCCTCACACCAGCCCGAGCCCTCATGCGTCCCACGAGTGGACCCTGAAATCAATTTTCCTATTCAGTCCTTTGCCCCTTGCCCTGGGGAAATGAATCACGGGTTTTGATTTACTAGGAAAGAGCCTCTTATGGTTGCATAGAGCACTCAGCTTTTCAAACGGAGGGGCTTGTAAACTGCAAAGCACTTTACCAGGGAAAATTACAGTTTTAAAAAAGGATTGTGATTTGGAGTGAGGCTCCCAACCCCGTAAGGAGACCAGGTCCGTGTCCTTGCTCCAGGCTTAATGGAAGAGGCAGTGAACAGGAAGAAGGGACGGACCTAGAGAGGGACAGCAAGCTCGGCCAGCCTAATGCCCTAACCTGCTCCACACAGAGACCTAGAGCCTCAAGATGGTGTTTATCACCTCGGGAGGGCTGGAACAAGCTGGTGGCAGGTTGCTATTTCATGGAACAAAGTGCCCAAGTCACCATTAGGGTTTTTTCTTTCCTAAGAGAGATTTATCACATTCAGCTGCTTCAAAGCAACAGGCAAGGTATGCTAAGACAAGTGACCGAGAGGGGTGCCGCATGTGCTGGGAGAACCCAGATTGGCTCAAGGTGGGCACACGTGCTGGGGGAGGGAGGGTGCAATGCGCGTGCAGGGGAGGCATGAATCACCGCAGTCCTTTTCCTCTACAGGGCTCCGAGAAGGGTGCGGTGAGGCCCACAGCCTTCAAGCCTGTGCTGCCGCGGTCAGGGGCCATCCTGCACTCCTCCCCGGAGAGTGCCAGTCACCAGCTGCACCCCGCCCCTGCAGACAAGCCCAAGGAGCAGGAGCTGAAGCCTGGCCTGTGCTCTGGGGCGCTGTCTGACTCCGGCCGGAACTCCATGTCCAGCCTGCCCACACACAGCACCAGCAGCAGCTACCAGCTGGACCCGCTGGTCACACCCGTGGGACCCACCAGCCGTTTTGGGGGCTCTGCCCACAACATCACCCAGGGCATCATCCTCCAGGACAGCAACATGATGAGCCTGAAGGCTCTGTCTTTCTCTGACGGAGGTAGCAAGCTGGGCCACGCGAACAAGGCAGACAAGGGCCCCTCGTGCGTCCGCTCCCCCATCTCCACGGACGAGTGCAGCATCCAGGAGCTGGAGCAGAAGCTATTGGAGAGGGAAGGCGCGCTCCAGAAACTGCAGCGCAACTTGGAGGAGAAGGAGCTCGCCTCCAGCCTGGCCTACGAGGAGCGGCCGCGGCGCTGCAGGGACGAACTGGAGGGCCCGGAGCCCAAAGGCGGCAGCAAGCTCAAGCAGGCCTCACAGAAGAGCCAGCGCGCACAGCAGGTCCTGCATCTGCAGGTACTGCAGCTACAGCAGGAAAAGCGGCAGCTCCGGCAGGAACTCGAGAGCCTCATGAAGGAGCAGGACCTGCTGGAGACCAAGCTCAGGTCCTACGAGAGGGAGAAGACCAGCTTCGGCCCCGCGCTGGAGGAGACCCAGTGGGAGGTGAGGCCACGCAGCGCTCACGGGCTTGGGTGGTCAGCGGTTTGGCGCCAGTCCTCCTCCTCTCCTTCTGGTGCTGGCCAATAGCGTGCAAACACAGACTGTGTAGGCAAGTGAGGCTAACGTGCTGGTTTTATCACCCAAAGAAGGGGTTCCCTGCAAACCATGTTGGGGGATCGACTTACTTCTGAGCTTCCTTCTATCCCCACCATCACCCTCATGTCCCCTAGATTTCAATTTCCCCAAGTGAGCCATGAACCAAAAAGCTGGAAGCCAGATGACCAAGGCTCAGCCAGGCTGTGGGCCATCCTCCCTTCAATCTGCTCACAGGAGGCTCAGAAGAAGCACAAGCTATGCCTGAGTTCACGCAGGGCCAGGAGCCCAAGAGAGCACAGAATGTATTTGTTGCTTTGGAGGGAGGGACCGCACCCACTAGGAAGAGACACCCCATTGGTGGCAGGTTTCAGTGATGGAAGTGGCCACTCTTTGCAGAAATGTAAGTGGAACTTCTATTTGGTGAGCTGAGATGGAAACCTAGGAGAGGAAGGAAAGAGTCCCACGCTCGCACATTTACACACTCACACATACTCACCTGGTCACACTTGGAAATGGGGCATCCGGACCTGACTGGGCTGGAGAACCCCATAACCTCTGCATCCTATTAGCGGGAAGCCAGCTTTTCTCACCAGCCCAGTGGTCTGGATGACCCATGGAGTTGAAGTCTATCGTTGAGGCTCTTTACATGCTCGCACCCTGCTTGGTCCGTCCACGTGCCTGCCTCACCCCCAGTTCAGAGTTCAAATCTCAATCTACACGCAAACCCCTGTTTATGTACAAGTCAACAACCAGTGGTTTAACTTGCCCACTGCTGGCAGCTGTATCACCCCCATTTAACACCAATTGTATTGGTCTCTGTGTCAGCCTGATTTCTGTCATCCATGTTTATACTCACACCCTCTGACCTCACCCCTGCCTGCATGCACCCAGCCTTCCTCTCTCCTCTCTACTGGGGTAAAGACTACATTGCAAATTCACTGCTGTACCCGGTGACTAGTACCATGCTGGTTTGGATGCAGAGCCCAGTCCACATCTGCCAAACGAGGAATCATTGTCTTCTCCTCTTGCTCTTCTTCTCTATTTCCACTCCTATCCCCCATCAAAATTTGGCCAAAAGCAATGATGAAAACCGAAGCCACAGGTTAGAACCATGTGTCTCTGGATCTTGGCCATTTGGGGTCATGGGAGACCAAGGCCAGTCTGACTGAATCTTAAGAGTGAATGAAGGCCAGAGCATGTGGCTCTACAAAATGGATTCTTGGAGCAAGCCTGGAAGCCACCTTCACATTTCCTTTCCCAGTAGAAATGTCCCCTTGCCCTCAGTGAAACTCTGCACAGTCCTGGAGAAAATCCGACCCTACCCAGGATGCCTGCTTGGGACCAAGAATTTCATTCCAAGGCCAACCCTGTATTCATGTCATGAAGGGAGTGACAGTCATGGCTGAGGCATGGGCCTGGCTTTGAACCTCAGCTTGACCACTTATGATCCAGGTGATTCTAAATACATTAGCCATGGTGGCAATGGGGTGTAGTGATTAAACTGTTAGGATCAGACCCTTACTCTTATACTTTATATATTATATATGTGTGTGTGTGTGTGTGTGTGTGTGTGTGTGTATATATATATATATATATGCCCTCAGGCTGGTCACTTCACCAGCTATTTGCTCTCATAACCTCTCTGTGCCTCAGTTTCATTGATGTAAATTGAAGCTTAGTAATAGTACCTACTTCATCGGGTTGTAAGGAATAGATGAGCAAATGTAGGGCTTGGCACTTAATAACACTATAAATTATTAGTGAAAGTATGTTTATAATATACTTACGTGTGGCTAGGCGTGGTGACTCACACCTGCAATCCCGGCACTGTGGGAGGTCGAGGCAGCCAGATCACTTGAGGTCAGGAATTCAAGACCATCCTGGCCAACATGATGAAACCCCATCTCTATTAAAAATGCAAAAACCAGCCAGGCATGGTGGCAGGTGCCTGTAATCCCAGCTACTTGGGAGGCTGAGGCAGGAGGATCGGGAGGGGAGGCGGAGGTTGCAGTGAGCCAAGATCGCACCACTGCACTCCAGCCTGGGTGACAAAGTGAGACTTCTTCTCAAATAACAACAATAATAATATACTATGTGTCATAATACATGATGACGATTATTTTATCAGTTTACTATATAGCCTAGCTCAATAACCTGGGGAAAGGGTCACAGCAATGTCCAGCTTACTTTCAGATGGGGCAAAGGCTGGAATGCTTAACACCAGACCACCGCATCCGGAGTGGCTTGGTTATTTGAGGCAGCTGAGCTGTCAGTTCCCTGGGTAAGGACACTCACCTCTTGGCGCTCTGTCTCTATCCCGCCCTCGGCAGGTGTGCCAGAAGTCAGGCGAGATCTCCCTCCTGAAGCAGCAGCTGAAGGAGTCCCAGACGGAGGTGAACGCCAAGGCTAGCGAGATCCTGGGTCTCAAGGCGCAGCTGAAGGACACGCGGGGCAAGCTGGAGGGCCTGGAGTTGAGGACCCAGGACCTGGAGGGGGCCCTGCGCACCAAGGGCCTGGAGCTGGAGGTCTGTGAGAATGAGCTGCAGCGCAAGAAGAACGAGGCAGAGCTGCTGCGGGAGAAGGTGAACCTGCTGGAGCAGGAGCTGCAGGAGCTGCGGGCCCAGGCCGCGCTGGCCCGCGACATGGTGCCACCCACCTTCCCCGAGGATGTCCCCGCCTTGCAGCGGGAGCTGGAGCGGCTGCGGGCTGAGCTGCGGGAGGAGAGGCAAGGCCATGACCAGATGTCCTCGGGCTTCCAGCACGAACGGCTGGTGTGGAAGGAGGAGAAGGAGAAGGTGATTCAATACCAGAAGCAGCTGCAGCAGAGCTACGTGGCCATGTACCAGCGGAACCAGCGCCTGGAGAAGGCCCTGCAGCAGCTGGCACGCGGGGACAGCGCCGGGGAGCCCTTGGAGGTTGACCTGGAAGGGGCTGACATCCCCTATGAGGACATCATAGCCACCGAGATCTGAGGGGCTGCCTGGGAAGGCGAGTCTGGGGACCTGGCACTGGGAGGCAGGGCTCTCCTGTGCCTCCCCCTTGCTGAGCAACTCAGACCCCTCTGAGAGACACCACTCCCTGGGACACAGACCCAGGACCCCCGAGGGGAGGGCAGGATGGCCTTTCCTTCCCTCTCTGATTTCCCAGTGTTCACCAGCCCTGCAGCCCACCAGGCCTCAGGCCCTGACTCCTCTGGCTTTCCCAGGAGATGGGTCCAGGGGTCTCTCTGCTTTGGTTAAGGGCTCCCTAAACTTTGGCCTTTGTTCAAAATAGATATCCTCTCCCCCTCCTCCAGGGAAGGTGGCCACAGCAAGTACAGGGGCTCCCCTCCACTTCTCATCCCAACCTCTTTTTCCCCCTGGACACATCGGAATGCCTTGGAAATAGAAAGAAGCCATATATGACCAGAAGCCTTGGAACCGGCCCCATCAGAACCTGAGCTATTCTCTGGCTGCAGAGGTGTAGGCGTGAAATGAGCTGTGGTGAAGCTGGCTTTGAAACCTCAGGGCTGTCCTGGGCTCGACAAGCCACAGGAAGGAGGGGAGAGCCAGGCAGCCCGCAGTGTGGAGACGCTGCCACAGCCAGAGGAGGGCAGAGGGAAAATCCAAGGGTTGGGAACCAGTGGCGGGTGATGGCCAACCCCTGGGGCCCAGTCCCTGTTTACTGGTTCTTGCGAATGGGAGCTGAGCAGCCTCTGGACAGCCAGTGGCCTTTGACCTCAGTGATCATTCTTCTTTAAGCCATAGACCCTGAGACCCCCGGCTGGGTGCTGGGAAGGGAGGGTTGAAGCCACCATGAACCAGAGGGTGTGGCTTTCCAGTTGCCCTCGGGGAGCCTCCCCATCTGTCCAGCTGGGGCCAGAGGCTGGGAATCCCTACCTGGTTCACAGTGGCCAGCGGCTACTCTGGAATGTTTTTCCTTCCCCAGAATCAAGCTTTTCCTTGATCCAGAAGAGCCCATATCACTAAGATGGCACATGTGTGATCTGGGCGTTTTCCTCCTCTGCCCGCAGCCAGGTTCGGCGGCACACCTTCCCCCCTTAGCGCCTTCAGGGCTGAGTTCTGGGTTTCTACAGGTCAGGACGGCTCCTCAGAGTGCCAGGGAGCCAGAGCCCCAAGCAGGAAGAAAAAGAGGCATATACACAGCCGTGTGCATAGCCTGGCCACCAGCCATCCTCCCTCCACCTCATGCCCCCATTTGTCCCAGACTAAAGGACCCGGAGAGCAGCTCCCTTTCTCAGGAGCTTGGGCAGTGCCCCAGGGGGCCCAGGGTTTCTCTGCAGATGTGCAGAGCTGGAGGTGGTGGAAAAGGATAAAAGGGAGTTTCTCTGTTGTTTGGTTCAGGGATTTTATTTTTATTTTTGTTTTTATTTTTATTTTATGAGACAGGGTCTTGCTCTGTCCCCCAGGCTCGAGTGCAGTGGCATGATCATAGCTCACTGCAGCCTCATACTCCTGGGCTCAGGCAATCCTCCTGCCTCAGCCTTCCAACTAGCTGGGACTGCAGGTGCACGCCAACATGCCTGGCTAACTTTTCATTTTTTTTTGTAGGGACGGGGTCTCATTTTGTTGCCAAAGCTGGTCTCAAACTTCTGGCCTCAAGCAATCCACCTGCCTTGGCCTCCCAAAGTGCTGAGATTACAGATGTGAGCCACCGTGCCTGGCCAGATTTTTCTTTTCTTCTTCTTTCTTTCTTTTTTGCTTTCTTGTCTTTTCAGAAGCAAGCCAGACCTAGCAGGCTGTTCCATGTTCTATTTTTGACTGTAGCCACAGCTGCTGTTCTCAGGACAGCAGTCCTTCCCACATGCCTGTGCCTGCTGCCTGCTGAGATGAGGAGGGGGGCGTCTGGGAACTTGCGAGTCCGAGGCCAGTCCCCATTTCTGCCTCGCCCACCCCTGGCCCTTAGAGACCCTGAGGTGGGGGTGGGGAGATGCTTCTCTCCTTGCCCCCCACCCTCATGGGTCCTAGCCCTTCCCTGAGTGTGGGCTGAGGCCAGAGTCACCTTTTCTGTGGCTGGCTCTACCTTCCTGTCCCTGGGGTTAAACGCTGCCCATCCTGCCCTCCTCAAATGACAGAGGAGGTTTTCTGGAATTTCAAACCATTGCTCTTAGTCCCAAGCTAGGTTTGAACCTGGAATCTACCAGCCAAAAGTCCCTCCCTGCCTGAGGGCGGTACCCTCCATTGCGCACAGTTCAGACCCAAGTCAAAGATGTCCCATTCCTTGCCCCCCGGCCCTCATTTCCTTCATTTCCACCAGGCTGTGCCTTGTTTGAGTTTTTCCTCCCAGTGAGACTGCCCCATGGAGAGAAAGGAAAGGGCTGGCTCCCCCTCCCCAGGCTGGAGACCCCCCCCCCACCCCAGGAAAGAGCAGCCAAAGTCCAGCGCTCTGCCCTCAGACATTGCCTGAGAAGAAGTGGCTGCCACACCGAGGGGAAGGCCCTGAAGCATGAGACTGTGCTCCGCCATGGTGTCCCGGTGCCCTCCATACACAGGGGAGCGCAGCCTTCTCTGTATCTCCATGGCCCTATCCCAGGCCGGCCCAGACGTGTTCCCCCCAGGCCTTGTCCAACATCCATGGCGGCAGATGTCTTCCCTGGGCTGCCACCAGCCCCGGCCCCAGAGTGGCCCACAGTGGCACTAGAACGCAGGTGTCCCGCGACCTCGCGACCTCATCGTCCTGTGGGTGTTCTTTCCCGCCCTGTCCAAAAGCGCCCTCACTATTCTTGGACCATGCCAGATTCTGCCTCTCTGGAAAGAGGCTCTGGACAGCAGAGGCCTCCAAGCACAGAGCCCGGCCCCAGGCCCCAGATGGGGTGGGCTTCCTGCCCTTCCCTCTGGGCACACCTGCTGGCACGCTGACCCACTCGAATGGACCAACCTGCTGTGTCCCCAAAGGATGCCTGCAGGAGAGAGCAGCGCTCCGCACCACCTCACCAAGGATCGAACTCTGCCCCTGGGCCTCGGAATGACTGGACTCTCACGGGGTTCCCTCCTAGCTCTCCTGGTGAGCTCCTGCCAGGCACTCACAGCCCCTATAGCACTGAGCTCACACGAGACTGGGATGTGGGGGGCATCTCTCCCCAAGGAGGCCCTTGCTGAGCCTCCTGTGCCTGGTCCTATCCCGGGCCATGTCTTAGGTGAGACAGTTGCCCGAAACTAAGCCAGGCCGGGCTGTAGGAGCAGCAGCTTTGGGAGAGGGATTTCCTTGCAGACCTCAAGTCATCATGCAGTGGGTGCTGCCATGACAGAGGCTGTACCCCTGGGCCAGCGAGGCTGCTCACCCACCTCTTATGCAAGGTGGACTTCGTGCTGTGCCTGCAGGCAGAGCTGGAGCTCCCAGCAGAGGCAGGCCGGGACAGACCAGCATTTGGAAGATGTACATAGTTGTTTTCCTTTGTGGTTTCTTGTTGGGTTTGGTTTGCTTTTGACAGCTTCATTTTATTTTTGATGTCACTTTTTGGCCATGTAAACTATTTGTTGCAATTTTATGTTTTTATTTATGAATAAAGAATGCCATTTCTCACGCTCTCTAGAGCCACACGTGTCTGCCCTCCTCTCCCCTCGCTATGGTGTGGCAGCTCCCTGGCACTTCTTCCCTCAGAACAGGAAAGATGACGTCCCTTCCACCAGAGAGGGGGGTGAGGAAGGCGGCACAGGGCAGTGGGAAAGGGGGGGCCAGGGGTCAGATAGGCTTTAGCTGGCCCCTGCCCCCATCACCTACCCCGGGACCTTATCTGTGAAATGAGAGGAAAAGGGACTCAGGGACAGGTGCCCCTGTAGAGTCAGAGCATCCTCTCCAAAAGACAGCCCCTCCCCACCCAAACCGCATGCCCCACCGGCTGCTCGCCTCACCAGCCAACTCCTGGGTCTACCGCATATGGCCTCTTGGCAAAAGACCAGCATGGCTATAGTTGCCACTGCCCCAGGGCCCCCTGGTGGGGCAGGTGCAGTCACCACCATGGCCATCTGTCCAGCCTTCTTGGTTCCAGCCTACCTGGTGCCCCCTTGACAACCTTCCCTACTATCCCAGGCTCACAGCCTAGGCCCAGAGGGCTGCTGCTCAGATGGCGACAGACAGAAGGGACATGTTACGAGGAAATTGAAATCGCAAGGCAGCCTAGGGGGCACATAAGGGGCAGATGACAAGTCCTCTGAGGTGGGGAAGGTTAGTGTAGACTGGGGGATCTGGGAAGAGGCAGGCAGGAGAAGACTTGGGGCAAGGGTAGGACACAAGAAGAGTGGGAGGGAGGAAAGGACTAGAAACATGTCTCCGGGGCAGGTGTTCACACAGCTGCCTGCCCACCTGTGATGGGAAAAGAGCAGCACTGGGGGTTGGAGAGGCTGGAGGACCAGGGTGCAGGGGCCCACGCAGAAGCTCAACTCACTGAGCCAGGACAGGAGCCAAATTCTGATTAACACAGAAGCTCCAGCTTTGGGACAAAGGGGTCATGTCCGACCTGGGGTAACTCTTCCCTGTCTTCCTCCTAGACCTGGCCCAGGCTGGTGACCTCACTAAAACATGCCTATCACTAATGACACTCTTGGGTTACCCCTTCCTCTTTAATTCGAGCAGGCCCAGAGATTCATTTTAACCAATGGGATACAACAGGAGTGATGCTCTGCCAGTTTCAGCCTAAGCCTAGAAGGCCTAGCAGCTTCTACTTTGATTCTATTGTTTGAGGCAGGGTCTCACTCTGTCACCCAGGCTGGAGAGTGCAGTGGTGTGATCATGGCCCACTGAGGCCTCGACTTCATGGGCTCAAGCAGTCCTCCTGCCTCAGCCCCCCCAAGTAGCTAGAACCACAAGCTTGCACCACCATACCTGGCTAATTTTTTAATTTTTTTATGGAGATCGGGGGCAGGGGTCACTATGTTGCCCAGGCTGGTCTCAAACTCCTGGCCTCAAGCCATCCTCCCACCTTGGCCTCTCAAAGTGCTGGGATTACAGGCATGATCCCCTGTGCCTGGCCCGCTTCCGCTTTTATACTCGGGAGCACTAAGATGCCACATAAGAAGCCCACCCTCCTGTTTTGCTGGAAAGGCCACGTAGGGTAGGAGGGATCACTTGTCCCAGAGTCTCAGCTAGGTCCCACATCTAGCTGAGCGTAGTTGAGTGACTACCCTGGACCCAGCCGACCCCATGGGGAACAGAGTCTTGTTCCCCACTCTGCCCTGCCACAGTCCTTACCCTCAGATCCCTAAGCACAGTAAATGACGGTGTGTTTAAACCGCTGACGTCAGGGATCTATTACACGGCATAAAGATTCATCACCAGAATGCCCATCAGCATGCTCCTTTGCTTGCTACTTCACAAGCCTTTCTCCATCCAAAGGGCTCAGAAAGACATAAAAAAGCACCCCTAGAGGCCGGGCGCGGTGGCTCAAGCCTGTAATCCCAGCATTTTGGGAGGCCAAGACGGGCGGATCACGAGGTCAGGAGATCGAGACCATCCTGGCCAACACAGTGAAACCCCGTCTCTACTAAAAAATACAAAAAAAAAAAAAAAAAAACTAGCCGGGCGAGGTGGCGGGCACCTGTAGTCCCAGCTACTTGGGAGGCTGAGGCAGGAGAATGGCGTAAACCCGGGAGGCGGAGCTTGCAGTGAGCTGAGATCCGGCCACTGCACCCCAGCCTGGGCAACAGAGCGAGACTCCGTCTCAAAAAAAAAAAAAACAAAAAAACGCACCCCTAGAAAACCACAGGGCTGGCCGGGTGTGGTGGCTCACACCTGTAATCCCAGCACTTTGGGAGGCTGAGGCGGGCAGATTACCTGAGGTCAGGAGTTCGAGACCAGCCTGGCCAACATGGCAAAACCCCATCTCTCCTAAAATTACAAAAATTAACTGGGCATGGTAGTGCAAGCCTGTAATCCCAGCTACTCAGGAGGCTGAGGCAGGAGAATCGCTTGAATCTGGGAGGCAGAGGTTGCAGTGAGCCGAGATTGTACCACTGCACTCTAGCCTGGGCAACAGAGCGAGACTCTGTCTCAAAAACAAACAAATAAACAAACAAACAAAGATAAAGAAAAGCACAGAGCCGTGGGAAAGACCGTTCCAGCTGGAAGAGGAGCAGTGAGGAAAGGGGACCAAAGAGTGGAGAAACGAGGGCTTTTCCTGACCCCATTTCCTCCAGAGCCCTGCCTAGGACACAGCCTTTCTGGAGCCTCCCAAACATGCTTATTGTTTTATTTTTCGTCCTGTTTTGTTGTAGAGACGGGATCTCACTATATTGTCCAGGCTGGTCTCAAACTTCTGGCCTCAAGTAATACTCCCGCCTCAGCTGCCAAAAGTGCTGGGATAACAGGCATGAGCCACCCCATTCAGCCCTCTGCTTATTAATTTAGGAAAAAGAATAGAACAAAAGGGAAAGCAGAGAGAGGGAGAGAGAGAGAGAGAGAGAGAGAAGAGACAGAGAAAAAGGGAAAGAAGGAGAGAGACTCCTTCTTCCTTGACAACAAGCAGCTCAATCCTCAGCCTCCACCGTACAGAATGCACAGTCTCAGAATATTTTTATCCAGCCCCAGACGGACTCAGTGCACAATTGAGCCTGTGAGAAGGAGGCAGTCGGTGATCCTCCCCAGGCATTCACAGCAGCAGGTGTTTTCTGAGTTATTTAAGGAAGGTCAGGCTGTCCCCAAATATCTCCCCAACCCAGGTGCCACAAGGCCTGAAATATCACAATTTCATGCATGCATGCATGTATTCCTTCAATAAATATTTATTGAGCTCCTACTTTTTGCCAGCCCTGTTCTAGATGCCAGAAATACAGAGGTGAACAAAGCAGTCAAGGTCCCTTCCCCTGATTAAGGTTACGCTTTGGAAGAAAACGAATAAATAATTTTCTATTATAATAAGTGCTACAAAGGAAATAAAGAGGGTGATATAAGCTGTCTGTGGAGAAACTGGAGGTGCTATAACTGGAGCGGAGTGAGTGAAGTGGGGAAACTGGTACTGTGAAAGGAAAGTTGGAGAACTACAAATATCACCTTATGTCACTATCTTGACAGCCCATTCTGTCCTTTTCTAACTTGGATTTCTCACCCTCTGTGCCAAATTCTTTCTCTTAGAAATCTCTTCTCAGCCGGGCGCAGTGGCTCATACCTGTAATCCCAGCACTTTGGGAGGCTAAGGCGGGCAGATCACGAGGTCAGGAGTTCAAGACCAGCCTGGCCCCCTCTCTACTAAAAACACAAAAGTTAGCCAGTTGTGGGGGCAGGTGCCTGTAGTCCCAGCTACTCAAGAGGCTGAGGCAGAAGAATTGCTCGAACACGGGAGGCGGAGGTTGCAGTGAGCCGAGATTGTGCTACTGCGCTGTAGCCTGGGAGAGAGAGGGAGACTCCATCTCAAAAAAGAGAAAAGAGATCTCTTCTCTGGGGGTCTCAATAGATAAATATGTGTGTCTGTGTGTTTCTGTGTCTGTGTGTGTGTATGAGCACACAGGCACACAAGATAGGGTCTCACTCTGTAACCCAGGCTGAAACACAGTGGTGCGATCACAGTTCACAGCAGCCTCCACCTCCTCCAGGGCTCAAGCAATTCTTCTGCCTCAGCCTCTTGAGTAGCTGAGACTACAGGCGCACAGCAGCATGGCTAGCTAATTTTTGTATTTCTTGTAGAAACGAGGTCTCGCTATGTTGCCCAGGCTGGTCTCGAATTCTTGAGCTCAAGTGATCCACCTGCCTTGGCCTTTCAAGTGCTGGGATTACAGGCGTGAGCCACCATGGCCAGCGCTCAGCAGGTACCTTCTTATCTTACCAGGGGACTTGAACTTTTCTTCCCTAACCTCAGCTTTTCTTGTTCCCACCCCCTGGACATCTCTACCTTCCTCTCCATCTAAAACAAACCCCTCCCACCACCTGCCAATAAAGACCTTTGAAAAGCCTTAAGCATTAAACATTATTCTTTTCACATACGATATTAAAGACAAAATTTTGTGAAATGGCACAATTCTCATAGAGATGCAGAAATTAAAATAGTTTCTAGGTAACTTAATTAAAAAATGTTCGGCTTTAATTCACTTTATCTATCTATCTATCTATCTATCTATCTATCTATCTATCTATGACAGTCTCTGTCACCGAGGCTGGAGTGCACTGGCATAATCATAGCTCAACTGCAGCTTTCAACTCTTGGACTCAGGTGATCCTTCTGCCTCAGCCTCCCAAGTAGCTACTAGCCACCAAACCCAGCTAATTTTTAAAATTTTTTTTGTAGAGATGAGGTCTCACCGTGTTGCCCAGGCTGCTCTCAAACTCCTGGCCTCAAGCAATTCTCCTGCCTCGGCCTCCCAAAGTGCTAGGATTACAGGCAGTAGCCACCATGCCCCACCAACTTATCTAAATATTTTTTGTTTGTTTTGGTGGGAGGGATGTGTTTACTGGGGCTCCGAGCACAAGTTTATTCTGCCTACGGTATAATCCAGACTTTCCCTCCGGGTGTCTCTATCCTACAGTCTCTCACTGCAGTTTGGAGCCATTGTTGACTCCTGCCTCTCCATCATCCTCTCTGTCCAATCAGATCGTAGATCCTGCAGGCTCTATCCACTCCTTACAGCCCTCCCCATCACCCTCTTTTCTTTCTACATCTATTAGCTCATCTGAGGTCGTCCAAAGGATTGCAAAACGTCCAAGTCATCTTAGACCTTAGACATCTTCTAATTCTCACCACCTCAATTTTATAGACATACAAAAGGAAGACCCAGAAAGACAAGAGGGATTTCTAAAGGTCACACGGCTAGTGGATGACAGACCTGGTCTCCTTGACAGCTCTAATAACCCTGCTAGTTTCTTTGCCTGCACTCTGGCCCATTAAATCCATTCACACACAACAGTCCGGTTTACGCCTCCAGGGCTGCTGCCATCACGACCTTGCTCTGCCCAAAAGCTTGAGTGGCTCTTCACTGACTTCAGAATCATCTCCGGCCCTCTTAGCTGGCTTTCAGGCCTTTCCATTTCGTGGGGTTCCAACACCCACCTCTGCAAACTTGAATCTGATGGGAGGGGCCAGAGTGCATTCCCTAAAACATCACATCTATCATCACCATTAGCTCCATCAACAATGAGGGATTCCTGTTGTCCATCACAATGTTAATGAAAAGACCCCACTTGGCTGCCCAGTCCTGTGTTCTACCTGAGACGCTCCCAAAGAGGCGGCATGTACAGAGGTTAAGTCCTTCATCTGGAGAATCAGCTGACCACATTCGTGTTCAAACTCCTCTGCTGTTGAGCTGTGTGACGTTAGATAAGGTTGCTTAGGTCAGGCATGGTGGCCTAAGTAACTCCTGTAATCCTGTAATCCCAGCACTTTGGGGGGCTGAGACAGAAAGATTATAAAAATTAGCTGGGCGCCGTGGTGTGCGTCTGCAGTGACAGCTACTCAGGAGGCTGGGGTGGGAGAATCACTTGAGCCTGGGAGCTTGAGGCTGCAGTGAGCTGTGATGGCGCCACTGCACTCCAGCCTTGGCAAGAGAGGCGCCTGTCGGCCGGGCGCGGTGGCTCAAGCCTGTAATCCCAGCACTTTGGGAGGCCGAGATGGGCGGATCACGAGGTCAGGAGATCCAGACCATCCTGGCTAACACGGTGAAACCCTGTCTCTACTAAAAAATACAAAAAACTAGCCAGGCGAGGTGGCGGGCGCCTGTAGTCCCAACTACTCGGGAGGCTGAGGCAGGAGAATGGCGTGAACCCGGGAGGCGGAGCTTGCAGTGAGCTGAGATCCGGCCACTGCACTCCAGCCCGGGCGGCAGAGACTCCGTCTCAAAAAAAAAAAAAAAAAAAAAAAGAGGCGCCTGTCTCAAAAAATAAATAAGTTACTTAGGCTGGGCTCAGTGACTCACGCCTGCAATCCCACCACTTTGGGAGACCGAGGCGAGTGGATCACTTGTGGTCAGGAGTTCGAGAGCGGCCTGATCAACATGTTGAGAACCCCGTCTCTACTAAAAATACAAAAATTAGCTGGGTGAGGTGGCACACACCTGTAATCCCAGCTACTCAGGAGGCTGAGGCAGGAGAATTGCTTAAACCCGGGAGGCAGAGGTTACAGTGAGCTGAGATTGCGCCACTGCACTCCAGCCTGGGTGACAGAGTGAGACTCTTTCTCAAAATAATAATAATAATAATAAAATAAATACATTGCTTAAATTTTCTGGGCTTCCCAGGGTTGTTTTGACAATTATATGAGATAATAATCAATACAAGTTAAAGTATTGCTACTGTTTATTATGACTACCACAATTTAGTGACGTGACACTTATTAGTATTTGTTAACAAAGCGTCCCTGCTTCAGGCCACGTTGGGCTACAGTGGTGCCCCAGGTTCCCTTGGCCTGGCGAAGCTCTACCCCGTGGGAAACAACTGATCTTATTCTGATGAGTTGTCTCCCCACCCTGCAGCCTTTTCTCTCCAGGTTTCGACCCCAGAAGGCTGCCTTATGAGGGTATGCCCCGGGACAGAGGCGCAGCCGAGGAAAGAAAGGAACGAGGAGGGATTCGCTGGGGGTTGTGGGGAAGCAGGGCTGGGCCGGGCCAGCCTGTGACTGTGACACTGACCGAAAGGGAGCTGGTTGGAATCCTTATTCACCACCTTTGTTTTTTTTTTTTTTTCTTTTTTTTGAGACAGGGTCTCACTCTGTCGCCCAGGCTGGAGTTCAGCCGCACGATCTCACAAGTTCAGGTTGCTCACTGCAACCTCCGCCTCCAGGGCTCAAGCGATTCTCCCACCTCAGCCTGCTGAGTAGCTGGGATTACGGGTGTACGCCGCCACACCCGGCTAATTTTTGTATTTTTAGTGGAGACGGGGTATTCACCACCTTTGGCCCCTCTTTCCCTCTCCCTCCTCTTTTAGCTGTGCCACATAGTGCCAGCCTGAGTGTATACATATGCACACACATGCACACACACACACACAAGCATGCACACGTGCAGCCCCCACCCCCCTGCATTCTCCTTTTGCCCCTTGCCCCCCCCCACTGCCTCAATTACAGCTAATTGAGAGGTAAATAGGCTCACCACAGCAGTTGTAATCAGTGACATGTGAAGCGAATTAAATTTCTTACACCAAAAATAACAGGACGATTTGCCTGCCATGGCCCATCATTCAGATGGTCGCTTCTTGGGTTGCGGGGGCCGTGCACACATAGCCTGTGGGTTTCAAGGTCCAGGGTTCCCTTTGCTTGACTGGCTCTTCCAGGCAGAGACTCGAGGGGTTCAGCAAAGCAGGCTGGGGGTGGTGGGTATTATCCATGCCAAATACAAAGGAAGTGCCCTGGAGTCCCTGGCATTGACTGGGCTGGGTGCTGGCTGACTTCTCAGTCCTGTCACTTGCATTTAACCCTCACAGCAGCCCTGCGTTCTACACCTTCAAGGCAAATCATACTGTGCACAGTGGATAGTCGCAGCCCCAGGCCTGCGACTGTGGCCAAGGCACATGCTCTTGGTCTGCTGCCAGACTGCCTCCTCCTCCCAGCCTTGCTACAGCAGAGGACAAGAGACACAGTGGTGGCCAGGGTCACCCTGCTGTCCTCCCACGCTACGCAGCAGAGTGGCCCAGCTCTCCCAGGCCACCGTTTCTTCTGGCCCCTGAAAAACACCCATCTGAGCCGGGAGGTGCTTGGCCTGCTCTGCCCGTCTGGATTGCTGCCATGCTGGGGGGCAGGAAGGCTGCCTGGGACCCGCCCACCCCTTGGAAAGAGGAAAGGAGTTGCCTGAGCGCAGTTGCCCACTGTCAACCTCACCTGCCTCCTTCACCAGCTTCCCAGGCCCCTCCCCTGTGAAGCAAATGCTTTCCAGGGAAATTCTGGCTCCAGTCTTCATCTGGCTGGGCCTCCAAGACTATACTTAGAAAGTGGGAGAGGACACAGCCCTGCCAATGGGCCAGCTCCAGGGAGAGCTGGCATCATCCAAGACTTTGGCTGCAGAAAGCCAAAGGCAAGTCCCCCACTCAAAGTCCCGCTCCCGCCACCCAATCCGGTTACCGCCTGCCTCCCCCTGCTTCCTGAGCCCAAGAGCAGTGAACGCGCTCAGGCCCGATTTCCTGCTGCTGTCTTACAATATTATAGTTTGATCAGGAATTTCCCTACTTATAGATTCCCAAAGGGTACAGCTATATCGGAAAAGGAAAAAGCCTATTAAGCAAATGTGCTTTTTCTGTAGACACACACACCACACACACACACTGCTCCTTTTCTCTAGTTTCTAGATGTCTTTTAAGCTTAGGACTTCAAAAGTATCTGTGTGTGTGTATGCATGTGTTTTTCAGAGGTGTTTGTGTGTGTGCATGCATGTGTTTTTATGTGTGTTTGTGTATGTATGTGGGTATGTATATGCGTTCGAATATGCATATATATAGCTGTGCATGTGTGAGTCTATGTATATGTGTGCATGTGCATATATGGGGTGAGTGTATGTGTGCATGCATGTGTATGTCCACATGTATATGTGTGAGTGTGTGTATGTAAGTGCATGCATGTGTGTATGTGTGGGTGTGAGTCTATGTATATATATGTGTATGCATGTATATGTTTATGTAAATTGTGTGTGTATATGGGGTGGGTTGAGTGTATGTATGTGCATGTGTGTGTATATATGTATATGTGTATGTGTATATGTATTGTATGTGTATACATGGGGGTAGGTGTGAGACTGTGTATGTGTGTGTACATATGTATATGGATATGGATATGTGTGTGGGGTGATAGGTTGTGTGTGTATATGTAGGCATGTGTATATCTGTGTGTGTATATATATGTATATGTGTATTTGCATGTGTGTGTATACATGGGGGTAGGTGTGTGTGTGTTTTATGTGCATATCTGTGTGTATATGTGTATATGTGTATGTGTATGTGTGTGCATATCTGTGTGTATGTGTGTGTACATATGTATATGGGTATGTATGTGTGTGGGGTGGTAGGTGTGTGTATGTATGTGTATATCTGTGTGTATATATATTTATATGTGTGTGTATTTGTATGTGTGTGCATACATGGGGGTAGGTGTGAGTGTATGTGTATGTATGTATGCATATGTATGTGCGTATCTGTGTATGTGTGTATATATCTGTATAGGTATATGTGTATGTGTGTATGTGTGTGTATAAATGGGGGTAGGTGTGTGCATATGGTGTATGTATGTATGTGTATATATGTGCATATCTGTGTGTATATACACATATTTTTATGTGTGTATTTGTGTGTGTGTTTGTATAAATGGGGGTAGGTGCATGTGTATGGTGTATGTGTATATATGTGCATATCTGCGTGTATGTGTGTATATATATGTGTATGTATATGTGTATGTGTGTATGTATTTGTGTGTGTATAAATGGGGGTAGGTGTATGTGTACATATGTGCATATCTGTGTGTGTATATATGTATATGTGTATGTATATGTATTTGTGTGTATGTGTGTATACATGGGGGTAGGTGTGAGTGTGCATGTGGGTGTGTGTATATGTGCATATCTGTGTGTGTATATGTATATGGGTATGTGTGTATGTGCATGTATACATGAGGGCGGGTGTGTGTGTGTGTGTGTGGGCGGGGGGGGGATGTGTGGATGTGGGTAGGAGGGGCTGGAGGGTGTCTGCAAATGGAAGGTGCTGCCTTCCTTCCATTCTTTCTTGTCATCCCCACCCCCACCAGCACCAGGGCACTTGCTAACCTCACGGAGGTGCCTGTGATGCGAATGAGGACGCAGCACGCAGACCTGTCTGAGGGAAGCTTTTCTGGCTACTCCCTGGGGAAGACCTCGGGGAAAAGAAGCCAGAAGGATGGGTAGAGAGGCGAGTTCACCACGGGGCAGTCACAATGGAGGGCCCAGCTGCTCCTCACCTGGGGTGGGGTGGGAGGGCTAGGCCTTGACGTCCCCACCCTTACCCCAGCCTCAGACCCCAGCCAGTGCCTGGGCCCCTCCCTAAACTAGGATGGGTGTGTGCCTGGGCCAGGACACTCTCTCCAGCCGAGGGCAAGCCTCAAAGAGGGACACAGCTCTGCACTCTCGACAGCTGGGGAATGAAAGCCTCCCCCTGGAGGGGAATCGGGGTCACCCTCGAGTCCCCCAACGCCCCCCTTTCTCTCCCCTCTTCTCTGCGCTCATCATTGCCGCGCCCCCCGCCTCTGAACCCTGCCCCACAAACCAACGCCTAATGGATGTGGCAGAGTCCCTCACCAGTCCCCACCCCCCAAGCCCTCCATGGATGGCATCGAAACCAAACCGCACATCCCGGGCCAAGCTGCAGCATGGGCTGCATTCACGTGACTCTTCCTGCCCCACAGCCAACTGTGTAGAGATTTGCGGACACTGGCCAACAGGAAGCAAACTCTCCGGGAGAAGGAACCTTGGCTGAATGCCTCCAATGTGCTTCGGGGTCCAGCCAGAGTCTGGGCTGGCGAGGGAAGAGAGCTGGGGCGGAGGTGGCTCCTTGTAGTTGTTCTGTGGGTTGCCCAAGAGCCAGGCTCCTTACTGAGAGCCAGCTCAGCTGTAGGTGACCCCTGACAGGTGGCCCTATCTTATCCTCCAATACATCGGCCCCAGAAGCCAGCCCAGCACCCATTGGCCCCCGGCAGACGCTCAGTAGGAGGGCAGGAAGGGCTCTGGACGGGGAGTCAGACTTCCTAGGAGCTCCATGTCCAGTTCTCCCAATTGGCCTTCAGCAAACCCCTTGACCTCCAGGAGCCCAGCTCCTCCTACCCACAGGGTCATGGTGACCCGGAAAGGACTTGGGCTGCCTGGCAAGGCCGCCATTTTAGGCAGTAAATGACAGAGAAAGTGGCTGTTTCCAGGCTATTGTACCCAACAGAGAGAAGAGAGAAAAGACTGCGACCATGGGGGAGGTGTCAGGGACAGCTGAGGGCTTTCCCTGCCACAGCAGGACGTGCTGCTGCACGGAGGCCGTGAAGACCCCCAGCACCCTGGGGGTGGGGGGAGCTGGGAGCAGGCTCAGCATGAGGTGGGGTTCCCCCTGCTTTGTGTCCCCGGAAGGGCAGGCACAGTGACAGGCCCTGCTTTCTCTCAGAGGCCCTGAGAGGAAGTGGGGGAGAGAAGGAGTGTTCTTTGCGTCTAGTCCAATCTGTCCATTTCCGGTTGGGGTCTCAGGGCACTGGTTACTCCTTAATCACTTCGGGGCTTAATTACAAGGAGGGGGGTGGGAAATGGGGAGTGGGTGAGGGGTGGGAGCCCTAGGGCTGGTTATCGCAGCCATGCTTCAGGGTGGGATCGCACCATAGCGAGATCCTTGTGACACTTTGCCACGAAGTTCGGGGTCTGTCAGTTTCCTAGGGCTGCCATAATGAGTTACACAGACCACGTGGCTTAAAACAACAGAAATTAATCCTCTCCCAGTTCCAGAGGCTGAGACTCCAAGATTGAGGTGCTTGGTCCAGGGGTTCGTTCCCCCAGAAGGCTCCAGGGGAGCTTTCTTCCTCGCCTCTTCCAGCTTCTGGTGGCTCCAGGTGTTCCCCGGCTTGTAGCCACATCACTCCCATCTTCGCCTCTGTCTACACGGCTATCTCTTCCCTGTGTCTGTGTCTCTGTGTGGCGTTTCCCCCTCTGGGTCTCTCTTCTTATAAGGACACCAGTCCTATTGGATTAAGAGCCACTTCCTCTTAACTAACTACATCTGCAACGATCCTATTTCCAAATAAGGTCACATTCTGAAATCCTGGGAGTTAGGACACCAACATGTCTTTTGGGGGGACACAATTCAATCCATAAAAAGGGGCATTGGGAGGACTGAGATTCCTGGGGCTTGCTAAACGCCCAAGTCCCTCCTGCTCCGTCCAGATAGGAGCAAACGCCATGAAAAGGAGGGCTGCCAGACGGGGGAGGGTCCCAGGGAGTGTCTAGCGAGTGCCCGTGAACTCCGCGAGGTTGTTTAAACCGCCCTCTGTTAAGAAGGGGGTGGGGCCCGGGTGGGTAACTCACTCAAAGCAACATGATTTTCCCCAGAATAGACCCAGGTCCCAAGAGTGGGGCACAGGGGCCCATCCCCCTTTGAAGTGCAAATGCCGGCCCCTGGGTGCAGCCCTCCCAGAATAATCAGTGTCTTGCATCTGCTGCCCTGCCTGAAGTGCGACCCGCCAGCTGCTCTCGTTCTCTGGGTGCCCCACTGGCTGAAGTCAGGTGGCTGGAGGATCAGGCCTCAGGCAGACCCGGTAATCAGCACTTAGCAGGGAGGGGGAATTAAGAAAACAGTGTGTTTAATGTGCTGGGTGGCAGCTGCGGCCCCGCTCCCATTTGCTTAGATACCTGCTGTCCCCACTGGGCCCTGGGTGGGGGGAGGGTGGCATGAGCAGCCCTTTGTTTAACAGCAGCTCACTTACAGGAGCCCCAGGCTGTAGGGCAGGTCGCAGGAGGAGGATGGGACATTTGGTGGTTTTGATAACAATCAGCAGTGACCTTGGTGATAAGGATGCTTAGCGCCAGGCTCCCCTGCGGCTGAGGGTCCCAGCTGGCTGTTCTAGGGTGACCCATGAGGCTCCACCTTAAACCCCAGAGCTTCTCCACAAGAGAAGTCAAAACCAACACCACTGACAGGAGGATTCTGCTCTGAAAGCTGGGGCTTGGGAACCAGACGGAGCAGGAGCAGGAGCAGCTATGGAGACTGGTGGTGAGACCCAGCGCTCCGTCGGGCTTTGGTTAAGTTATCTAACCCAAACCTCAGTTTTCTCATCTGTGAAACAGGAATCAGTCGTTACAGGGTGGGCATGAAAAACTGTATGTAAAACACCTGTCAATAATATTCAACATACTCTTTCCTCACTAGGACCCAAGGTGCCTCTAGAAAGGGTTAAGTCCTGGCACCCGCTCCCTGCAAAAATGAGTAAGGTCAGGTGAGAGAAAAACACCAGGTAGCCCCATCCTGGCCTCCTGTGCTCAGACCTTGCTCAAGAAGGGATGGCTTCTTTCTTTCTTCCTCCAGATCCTTTATCTGCCCCTTCTCAGCCATGACCACGTTACCTCTTGGGCTACCTGCCTCTTTTAGGGCCCTAGTGGGGCAGATCTGTCTTGGCTGAGATAAAACAAGGCCAACCTGAACAGCTCCTAGGCTGAGCAAGACAGCCTGAAATTCAAGGTTCACTGAGCGAGTGCTCTGAACAAACTCCCAGCACTGGCACCCGGAGCCTGGGGTCTATAGGCCCAGCCAGAGCTGGGGAAGGTGGACTCGGGCATGCAAAGCTGCCACCTGGGGGTGATGCCCAGGGCTGCCTTCTCCAGAGCTTCTCCTTGGAAGGGATAGAGCTGTGCCTGTTCTTTCCCAGGAGGGAAAGGCCTCCTGGCACTGGCGCCTGCTCCTTGTGCCTTCCTGGGACCCTCTGGGACATCAGTCCCGACCTGCCACAGGGAAAAGACCCCGTGGCTCTGAAGAGGAGGCACTGGAATAGGAACTATTCCTTTGCTTGGGTGGGCTGCTGTAACTAAGAACCACAGGCCAGGAGGTTTCAACAACTGAAATGTATTCTCTCACAGTTCTGGAAGTCTGAAAATCAAGGTGTCAGCAAGGTTGGTTCCTCCCGCAGGCTGTGAGGGAGAATCTATTTCCTGCAGCTCTCCCAGATTCCAGCGGTTTGCTGGCAACCTTCAGCATTCCTTGGCTTGTAGCTGCATCACTCCAATCTTCACACAGGGCCTCTGTCTTCACATGTCCGTTTTTACATAACGACACCAGTCATATTGGATTAGAGGTCACCCTACTTCAGTGTGACCTCATCTTAACTAATATCTACAATGACCCTGTTTCTAAATAAGGTCACATTCTGGGTATTGGGGGTTAGGATTTAAATATATAGTTTTTGGCAGGGGACACTACTCAACCTGGACTTAAGTGTAGAGTAGGATTTGTTTGTTTTGAAGACAGAGTCTCACTGTCATCAAGGCTGAAGCGCAGTGGTCTGATCTCGGCTCACTGCAACCTCTGTCTCCTGGGTTCAAGTGATTCTTGTGCCTCAGCCTCCCAAGTAGCTGGGATTACAGGTGCATACCACCGTGTCCAGCTAATTTTTGTATTTTTAGGAGAGACGGGGTTTCATCATGTTGGACAGGCTGGTCTCGAACTCCTGACCTCAAGTGATCCATCCGCCTCGGCCTCCCAAAGTGCTGGGATTACAGGAGTGAGCCACCACACCCGGCTGGATTTTGACCAAAGAAGTAGCACCCCCCTAATACTTGCTCTCCTAAAGCTAGGGCAAGAGAGCTTTCCAGTATGACTTATTTGGGAGAAGACAAGACAAAAACAAAAACAAAAACTGGTGTGCTTGGGGCCAGGGCCTCTGGGGCAGGAAGGAGGCTGCCCTCCCTGCATAATCACTGTCTCTCTTCTGCCTGTGTAATGTGCTGGGAAGAATTAGAAGGTCAGTCTTTGGGCTTTGCCATGAGGTAGCAGAAACTATTAAGAGTTGTCCTGGCCGGGCGCGGTGGCTCACGCCTGATCACAAGGTCAGGAGATCGAGAGCATCCTGGCTAACACGGTGAAACCCTGTCTCTACTAAAATACAAAAAAAAAAAAAAAAAAAAATTAGCCAGGCGTGGTGGCGCACGCCTGTAGTCCCAGCTACTCAGGAGGCTGAGGCAGGAGAATGGCATGAACCCGGGAGGCAGAGCTTGCAGTGAGCCAAGATCGCGCCACTGCACTCCAGCCTGGGCGACAGAGCGAGACTCCGTTTCAAAAAACAAAACAAAACAAAAACTTGTCCGGTGAGCTGACTTAGAGCCCAGCGATCTAGCATGATTTGGAGAGAGGAGTGGCCTCACGCCTCTGCCTCATGGCTCTGCCTCTGGGGAAACCGCCCAGGTACAGTCCACATGCATATATCCCACTAAGCTGCCCTTCATCTCTCCAGGCCCCTTCCGGATCTGTCAATCTGCCTAACTAGTTGTGCCTATGTCAGAGAGCTGTTTTGATAAGTAAATCAGATGATTAGGGCAAGCTGGCACACAGCAAATGCATGAATTCTGGCCATTGCTAGCCCGAGTCAGGGAGGGATGCCCTGCAGAGAACACAGAAGGTATCTTACAGTGTAGAATTGCTGGGAATACAAGGACAAACGAGACCGGGGTGGAATGAGGGCAGCGGGCACGGGGAAAGGAGATGCCTAGGATGACTCCCACTAAGAGATCCACAGGAATACGGAAGAGGAGCTGCCTCCCCAGGCACCGACTTGAGCACCCCGGCTCTTAAAGCTCCCTCTTCCCGTGTGGTCTACTGACACCTGATGGTAAATAATGGAAATGCAGCAAGAGTTGCAAGATTTTGTGTATGTGTGTGTTTTTAATTTTACTTCTGTAACAGGATTAAAAGTACTGCTGCCTCTTCAGACACATGGATACTGTGCCTATGGCCACTCTAAGTTTCCGCACATATACCAACTGACACAGACCTGAAACTATGAGGGCTTTACGCTGGGGTCCATGATGGTGCTGCTGCTGCTGGGCGTCTTTCTGTTCAGGGCCAGGTCAATCCCAGGACAGCCTTCAGAAAAGAGTCAGGCCGGGCACGGTGGCTCATGCCTGTAATCCCAGCACTTTGGGAGGCTGAGGTGGGGAGATCACTTGAGGTCAGGGGTTCAAGACCAGCCTGGCTAACATGGTGAAGTCCCGTCTCTACTAAAAATGTAAAAATTAGCCGGGTGTAATGGCGCACGCCTGTAATCCCAGCTACTCAGGAGGCTGAGGCAGAAGAATCGCTTGAACCCGGGAGGCAGAGGTTGCAGTGAGCCAAGATCGCGCCACTGCACTCCAGCCTGGGCCTGGGCAACAGAGTGAGACTCTGTCTCAAAAAAAGAAAAGAAGAGGAGGGGAGAGTCAGTCCTCTCTGGGTCTAAAAATCTCTAGAGTAGAAGCTGTTGCTGCTGCTTGATTACAATATGCCTTCCTCCCCTATGTCCTCCAAATAGCAAAAGAAAACCAGGCTGCCCCGGCCAACCCAAAAGGCAGCACAGCTGTCTCTTGTCATTCTGAGCACCCGAGTGTTTGGATTTGGGAAAAGGAAGTGGGAGGGGGAGAAAGAGGAAGAGAAGAGAGAACAGCTTGAGAAGGACATATCTGGTCCTTTCTTGAAATCTATTTAAAAATTAGCACTTGCTGGGGATGCCATGAGGTGGTCAATCACCTATCTAGGAATTAGGATTCAAGCCCTGAGGCACTGAGCTGAGAATTAATTATTGCTCTGGAAGGACTGGTGACACAATCTCTAGGCATCGTCAATGACCAAACTGAGCTGTGGTGGCTGGGCCTTGGGGTCTAAGGGCGCAGCCAGAGCTGGGGAGGGTGGGCTCCCTCTCTCGGGCATGAGCAGCTGCTGCCTGGGGGTGATGCCCAGGGCTGCCTTCCCTGGAGCTTCTCCTTGGGGAAGGGCACCTGCTCCTTGACGGGACAGGGCTGTGTCACCAAGACTCGGGGACCTGCAGGGGAAAGGCTTCTGAAGCTGACACCTGCTCCTTGTGCCTTCCTGTGTCCCTCAGGAGCCACGAGGATCTTGTCTTGTCCTCAGGCTATAAGAGCTCTCTAGTAACTACCCATCCCCGTCCTCTGAGACCTGCTCGTCGGTGGGTGTCACATAGCAGAAAGGAGAGGTCCTCAGGGTTAGTGGGTGCATCAGACCTTCCAGCTGCCATGCCGACCGCCCTCAGGGCAGCTTTCTGGGGGCCTCTCTTTTCATATGGTTGGGAGTCGTGGTGGTTGACGTGGAGAGAAGATAGTACAAGGTCAGTAGAGTTTGGTATTTTATTTTGCTCTTTATGAAAAGGGTGCCAGGCCCAAGCCTGTCTTTCCTGAAATAGTTTTACTTAGGAATACAATTCTGGGATCCCTAAGGTTAGCCATCCCACTAAGAAATTTTGCATACCCACTTTTATAGCCATTGACCTTATTTCTCTGATAACACTTAAGGGCCTGGTCATAACCTTCTTACCCTACAATACAAAGACAAAACAAACAAAAAACCATGGTCTTTGGAGAAGAAGCCATGAGTTAAAGCCAGGCTGGTCACACACTACCTATGTTAACTTGGGCAAGTTACGGAACATCTGGCTTTAGTACCATCATTAATAAAATAGAATGTCTCTCATCAGCCACATAAGAGACACAATAAAACATTAGCTTCCTCTAGACACTCATGGCAACTTATGATCACTAATTCTTCTAGGAGACAAGGAATCTTACTCTTTTCCCTTTGTTTTGAGATCATGAGATCATAAAATAGTTTGCATCTACTTTTGATTTTTTCTTTCTTCTTTAAAAAAAATTTTAAAAGCATGTCATCCTTGTGCAGGGGCCATGCTAATCTTCTCTGTATCGTTCCAATTTTAGTATACTGTTGCCGAAGTGAGCACCTACTTTGGATGTCTACAATCACCCGGTGATACAGAGATAATCCCTGCTCAGATTGCTTTACAGGTAAGGAAATTAAGGCTAAATGACATAGTCATTGAGGAATGGGCCTTAAATCTCTCAAAACTGTGAATTCATTTTATCATAAAAATATAAAGCTTGTTTTTCCTTTTCTTTCAGAGACAGGGTCTAGCTCTGTTGCCGTTAGAGTGCAGTGGCATGATCATAGCTCACTGCTGCCTTGAACTGCTAGGCTCAAAAGATCCTCCTGACTCAGCCTTCTGAGTAGCTAGAACCACAGATACATGCCACCAGGCTTGACTAATTTTCATTTTTATTTTTGTACAGACAGGGTTTTGTTATGTTGCCCAGGCTGGTCTCAAACTCCTGGCCTCAAGTCATTCTCCCGCCTTGGCCTCCCGGAGTGCTGGGATTATAGGTGTGAGCCACTGTACCTGGCCCCTAAGCTTTTTTTTTTTTTTTTTTTAAGGTATATTATTAGAGATGTAGAAATGGAGGCCATGAGATTAAACAGTTCCCCACTCACCTAGAGGACCTCTCATCTCTCTTTTCTACTGTATGATGTTTCTGCCATTTGTCATGCAATTAATTAGAAAAAGGCAAAGCCAGGATTCAAACCCAGATACTCTGGTAGCTATTTTGTAGCATTTTCACTTAATCTTTAACAGTTCATTGTCCCCATTTATGAGATAAATGGGGTCAGAGATAGTAAACAACTTTAATTCTCATAATGTAACAGTAGAACACAGAATCCATCTTGGATCTGCTGTTTTCCAAAGCCCATGATTTTCCATGTTAGGCGACCACAATCCGAGGACCTTTCTGCACAGCAGGAACACAGAGTGACAGAAGGAATCTCCACCAGATTTCAGCATCCTCGAGTTCCAATCCCAGTTGTTCCACTAAATCTGGGTCAGTTACTTGGCCTCCCCGAACCTCAGGTAGCGGGCGGTAATGTTCCCCCTGCCCCATCTTCAATATTAGAGGACAGTGGGTTGAGGTGGGCATGGGGGTTTGTGCTGACAACAGCCATGCACTTGGAATCTCTCCTGGGCTCTTGAGGAAAACTCTATTCCTTATTCCTTCTTTTTACATGGCAGCAGCAGAGTACTAAATACCTCCCCAGAGAGCTCCAATTGCTTGAATTTGTGTTAATGTTACTTCCTGTACGTTGGTATTTGTATTTTTCAAAGCAAGGGGAACACCAGGGAACACAGTCCATGAGGCAGAGCTGGGGAAAAGTGCCAGGTCTGGAAGAAAAAGATCCTCTTGTCGTTAAGCTGGGAAGCCAGAGCTTCCCATTCCAGACTTCCGCACAGGTCTGTAGGGGAAAGAGCCATGGCCCCCTAAGGTATTTATTCTATCCTGTTCTATTTTTTTTTTTTTTTTGAGACGGAGTCTCTCTCTGTGGCCCAGGCTGGAGTGCAGTGGCCAGATCTCAGATCACTGCAAGCTCCGCCTCCTGGGTTCACGCGGTTCTCCTGCCTCAGCCTCCCGAGTAGCTGGGACTACAGGCGCCCGCCACCTCGCCTGGCTATTTTTTTGTATTTTTTAGTAGAGACGGGGTTTCAACGTCTTAGCCAGGATGGTCTCGATCTCCTGACCTTGTGATCCACCCGTTTCGGCCTCCCAAAGTGCTGGGATTACAGGCTTGAGCCACCGCGCCCGGCTATCCTGCTCTAGAAAGGGAGCTCACCACCTCAGAAAAATTGATCAGGAGCGGAGCGGTGAGTTCAGCAGTGTCCTGCCTTGAGTGAAACGGTCCATTCATCGTGTAAAAGCTCTGCTGCTGGCTTTGTGTCTTGGATTGGCATCCCCTGGAGTTTGATTTGGTGATATAGAAGGGACAGGAAAAAGCCCATCATTACCTAGAGAATATGGCAAGAAAGAGGTCCCATGTGCTGCCCAAGAGGGATCCTGGGCACAGCCATGGCACACTGGCCGCAGGCCAGATTTAGATTTCCTGGATTGTAGAAATCACGTTGGCTCCCTGTCCTCCACCCATCTGGGGACCTTAAAAGGAGGAAATCTAGCTTTGCAAAGTACATGGCTAGGCCCTGGATTTCCACAAGAAATACAGATGGCTTAAACATGTTGGAATTCTGTGATAACTTGGTTTACTTTAATACAGTATACTTTTTAATGCATTAAATTAGCAAGGATTTTTTCTCCCTATTACAAGTCAGGATAGTGGTTTCTGGAGAGAAAGGGGAGATGGTTAGTCACTGAAAGGGGACAGGATGGGGACCTCTGAGAGGCTGGAAATGTCCTGTCTAGTAACTTGGGTCTTGTTACACAGGTGTGTCTGTTTTGTGGAAATGCGTCAAACTATCACAGTAATGATCTGTGCAGTTTTCTATGTATGTTACTCTAAAAGAAAATTTTCTTAAAATTAAGGCGTTTTTGGTTTTAGTGTTTTAACAAGAATGAACACCCAGTGCTAGAGAGGCTGCAACGAAATCATGGTGAGACCAAAGGCTGTCATACATCTTTCTTAGAGCAGTGGAGCCAATATAAGTCATGAGCTTTGGTATTGTTCATATTCTTTGTCCTATGCTTTTGGAAGGCTCTTAAATATCCCAGAACACAGATGAGTATTTATGTACCAACAAATCCATCACAGTGTAAGCAAAAGTTGAAAACATGCTAAATGTTAAACAACAGAGAAAATAAGGGTATATTCATTTATTTATTTATTTATTTTTTTTGAGACGGAGTCTTGCTCTGCCGCCCAGGCTGGAGTGCAGTGGCCGGATCTCAGCTCACTGCAAGCTCCGCTTCCCGGGTTCACGCCATTCTCCTGCCTCAGCCTCCCGAGTAGCTGGGATTACAGGCGCCCGCCACCTCGCCCGGCTAGTTTTTTTTTTTTTTTTTCAGTAGAGATGGGGTTTCACCGTGTCAGCCAGGATGGTCTCGATCTCCTGACCTCGTGATCCGCCCGTCTCGGCCTCCCAAAGTGCTGGGATTACAGGCTTGAGCCACCGCGCCCGGCCAATAAGGGTATATTTATGATTAAGTGTTATATAGTCATTAAACTGAACACTTAATAAGTGCAGTTTCCCATGCAATTAAGAGGCAGAATGTAAAATTTATGTTTCTTTAGTTTCAACTATATTAAAGCACTTGGAGTCTCATAGTAAATAAAGACCTGGTTTTTCTTAAGAAACAACATTAAGTGTATCTTTAAAAGCTCAGTAAATAAGCTAGAAGTCACTT
Organism: Macaca mulatta; assembly: GCF_049350105.2. NCBI lineage: Eukaryota > Metazoa > Chordata > Mammalia > Primates > Cercopithecidae > Macaca > Macaca mulatta. The sequence continues at coordinate 21,851,137 of NC_133413.1, read as the reverse complement.
GCTTCCTGAACAAACCTGATGATTGGGCATCATAAAAACCCCGCCCCCGCACACTGCCAATGAAAATATAAAATGCGGGAGCCACTTTGGTGAGTCGTTTGGTAGTTCTTCAAACGGTTAAACATGGAGCTATCATATGACCCAGCCATTCCACTCCTAGGGATATACTCAAGAGGAATGAAACATACATCCACACAAAAACTGATATATGAATGTTGACAGCAGCATTAATGGCCCAAAAGCAGAAACCACTCAAATGTCTGTCTACCAATGAATGGATACACACAAAGTAGTATATTCATCTAATGAAATATTATTTGGTAATAAAAAGAAATGAAGCCTGATTATGTGTCATGACCTAGATGAAACTGGGAAACACTGTGCTAACTGAAAGAAGCACTGTATGATTCCATTTATAAGAAATATCCAGAACAGGCCGGGCCGGTGGCTCACGCTTGTAATTCCAGCACTTTGGGAGGTCGAGGAGGGCAGATCACTTGAGGTCAGGAGTTCAACACCAGCCTGGCCAACATGGTGAAACCCGATCTCTACTAAAAACACAAAAATTAGCCAGGCGTGGTGGCGCATGCCTATAATCCCAGCTACTCGAGAGTCTGAGACATGAGAATTGCTTGAACCCGGGAGGCAGAGGTTGCAGTCAGCTGAGATCATGCCAGTGCACTCCAGCCTGGGCGACAGAGAGAGACTCCATCACACACACACACACACACACACAATCCAGAACAGGCAAATCCAGACACAGAAAGATCAGTGGTAGGGTTGGGGAGAAATGGAGAGTAGCTTCTAATGAGTACAGTCTTTTGGGGGTGGGGAGAGAATATGGAAATGTTATAACATTGATTGTGATAGTTGCACACTCGGTGACTTCTGTGACTAAAAATCATTGAATGGCACTTTCAATGGGTGAACTGGATGGTATGTGAATTATATTGCAGTAAAGCTGTTAAATACATACACACACACACACACACACACAGAGTAACTAGTAACTCACTCACTCACTCACTCACTCACTCACTCTCTGTCTCCTCCCCTCTCTGGATAACACAAGAATGTGCATACAAACCTTCAAACCTTACTCCGCCCCTGCCTTCTGGTGGAGGTGGAGGAGGGCCCGAGTCTCACACTTCAGCCTGGTCTCATTCCTCATTGTCCCACGGGATTCATCCTCACCACTTCAGTTCCTGGGGTCTCAAGACGGGAAAAGGGGTAGCAAAGGCCAGAAAGCAGCACAATGGAGGATGGTTTCCTGAGAAGCAAGGGGCTTTCGGCCGGGTGCAGTGGCTCACGCCTGTAATCCCAACACTTTGGGAGGCTGAGGTGGGTGGATTACTTGAGGTCAGGAGTTCGAGACCAGCCTGGCCAAAATGGTGAAACCTCATCTCTACTAAAAATACAAAAATTAGCCAGGTGTGGTGGTGTGCATCTGTAATCCCAGCTACTCAGGAGGCTGAGGCAGGAGAATTGCTTGAGCCCAGGAGGCACAGGTTGCAGGCTGCAGTGAGTCAAGATCACACCACTGCACTCCAGCCTGGGCGACAAAGTGAGACATTTAAAAAAAAAGAAGAAAGGGGCTTTTGAGAAGTACTGCTAAAGGACCACAATTCCCCTCATGGCACATGTAATCTAAGGAATTCAACAGAACTTTGTTATTTTGAAATTACTTTTGTTTTTCAATGGACCCCTCAGATTAAACCACATGGCTGTTTTGTAATCGCATGCACTGAAAGTTTACACCTTAAACACATATCTTCTTGACACGATTCCCATTATCTTATATATACACGGTATATACAAGGAGAAAGCAGCCAGAAATGCCGTGGGCTTTGGCTTAACAAGACAGAAAGGCAAAGCTGCAGCTGGTAAAATCATGATTGTTGAAAGGTTCTATAGGATAAAATGTTAAATATCCTCAAAGTCATAGGATTATGGAACTCTCTTCTTCATGCTTACCTGTACTTTCCAAGTTTTACATGAACAATGAACGTCTAGTAGGTAAACCACTAATGAAGTTTCCTTAGTGCTACGGTCACACTTGAGTGCTACTAAATAGTAGATCCTGCGGAAAAGTATAGTAGAACCAGAGAATAGAATGTCTTAGGTCAGAGCATATTGAGGTTTCCAGCAACCTAAGCTTGAATGAGAGTCCTGGCCTCTGTGAGTTGGTCCCAAGGCCCATGGTCAGTGCTCGCCTCCAGCTCCAGCTTCCCGTTTGGGAGAGGCCTTGATTTCCAAGAGCTGAGCTTCTAGATTTTGGAGATTTTCTATGGACAGCACAGACTCAAGAACAAAAGTACTATGTCAGGAGGCTAGATCTGACTTCTAAACCTGTTCAGTTACCAGAGAGATGAGTAACTCCCTTACTCATAAAGGGAGCGATGGTTAAGGGAACTAGAAACATTTAGACTGAAGACTTAGAAGTGGCCAACTAACTTCAGAATGGTAGAGGGTCAACACCTGGGAGAGCCCTAGGGGACAGCCCAAGGATACCCCTCCCTGAAGTTAGAGGGAGGCAAGTTTCTTGGTTTAGGAAGATTATTCCAACTACCAGAGATGCCCACCCCTGAGTGGACTGCCTCCTGACACTGTCCCACCTTCACCAGAAGCTGGATCTCACTGCTTCAGATGCTCAGAAGGCCCTTCAGTTATCAGGAAAGGGCTGGGCCAGATCTTCCCTGCCATCTCTCTACCCCGACCTCCCGATTCCACAGTACAGGGCTCCTTACACCGATTTCAGTTTATCTTTTATCAGAGCATGTTCCCTTATAGACCCCAGACTAACATGCAGCTCCAAAAGAACTGTTGATTGCCAGTCCCTGAGCCGAAAGTGTCTGTTTCTGGAACTCAACGTTTAGCCATTGCGACACCATTCAGGGGCTGCTGCCCTCTTGTGGAAATGAAGAATATGACTGCTTAGAAAAGAAATTAGATGCATTTGGAGACTACTGTCTGTACACATATTCCCATCTTACCTTCCCCTAAAAGCTTAACTTTTTAGTGTGGGCCCTGAAGTTCTTAGGTCCAGATAGTCAGGGCCTTTGGTTTACGTTCACGCTACCATTCTGTCCACCAGGATACGGAACTTTAGCCACAATACAAAATCCTTGTTTCTAGCAAGACTGACATTTGTGAACGCCATTTTGATGCGTGGAGTGGCCGTTGGATGTTAACATCGTGCTTTGGGAAGAGCACTAGCCCAGGTTTAAAGACCCAGGTTCCAGTTCTTGTTCTGCCATTCCCTTGTGACCCTGGGACAAGCCATTTTCTAGTTGCATCTGCGGATAAAGGGCTATGTGACCACTGTTACCTGGAATGCTGTAATTTATTAGATTTCGAAAATGCTCTAGTAGTTTGGAGATGAAATTCTTTAGAGAACAGTGGCATATCACATGTGCACTACTTGTAGCTGCTAAGCACAGCAAACAGCCATGGGCTTGATTCTAGGTTAGGGTCCCTCAGGCTCCTACAAAGGAGACCGAGGCACTGTTCACGTGTGCCTCAGCCTCAGGGGGAGCCACAGTCAGATGCTTTGCTTTTCCCTTAAGTAGAAATGCGGCAGACTGTTCAGGGAGGCTCCCTCAAATCCTCGCCTTCGCACGTGTCTGAAAAGCATTTACTAAGTTTTCTGGACGAGTCTGGCCACTAGCTCAGGATGCAAAGCTCTGTGACCCATTAGTGACTGGAAGCGATTTCTCATTGTTTCCAAACATCAGTCACCCGCTCCTTGTTACCACGGCAGGGCTTCAGACGGAGGAGGGGGCAGCTGGGGACACCACATGGTTTGCCTGAGTGTGAGGCAGGTGTTCAACCCCAAACTGGAAAAATGGCTCGAAATAAAACTACAGTTGGTAGCTGAGTAAGGAACATGACTGTTTCATTTAAGAAAACTCACTTCCTTCTACTTAAGTTGCCCCACAAAGGATAATTTTCCCTCAAGAACTGCCTTGCCAAGTTTTTCTGGTTGTAGTCTCTAAATGCTATTTTAAATGTAGTCGGGGGAACTATGTTCTGTTGGCTCCTAATACTGAATTAAGCTAACTTTCCCTTACGAGAGTAACAGAAAATTTCAAGAGCACAGGATGCTCTGTTGACCTCAGACGATTTGTACCCCCACACTTGGTAAAAATAAAACATCTTAGCGAGGTATTTATGACATTAGTCTGAAAACATTTTTTCACTTACAGGAAATCTTACACAACGAAGTGGCAGTCAACTGCAAGGATAAATGCTGAATGAGTCACTCAGCCTGACCTTTGAGGACACTCGGCTTCCTAACAGGTCTTTCATTAGGGCTTATTCCGGTATAAAAAGGCTCCTTAAGAAAATGTTTTCACTAAAAAATAAGTTACAAACTAGTAAGAGTGCTACATAACCAACAAATCCTAAGTATTATGTAAGAGTAAAAAAGGTGTACTAGTAACAGTGGCCTGCTACGGACCAGGCACTGTCCTAGTGTTTTACACACACAAATCTCCAATCCTTACAATAACCCTAAAAGGCATACAAGCAGACAAGCAGACTCCAATTTGTTGAATAACTAAGCAAGGCCATATAGTACTGGCAGAATCAGAAAGAGAACTCAGGTCTACCAAGTTCTCCTTATGATTAAGCTTTTTCCTCTACATCTCCTGAAAGCTGCCTTGAACCGGAGTGGGGAGAAATGAGAGGCTCCATGACAGCACGCCCTGTGCTTTCACCAGGTTTCTTTATACACTGGACATCCATGTGAGATTTTATGTGAAACAGGTTTTGGCTTGCTTCAAGTTGTGTTTCACTATTTAGTACCCTCTTTCGCTCACAGCAGATGGGCTCTACAGGTCCTGACAAGGTCTGAAATGAGGAATGCTGGGGAGCACCTGTAGGAACACTCAGCCCTGGATCAAAGTACAGCACGCTGTAAGGGACGGTACTGAAAAGAGTGGCAAGGGCAGTCTGGAAGCCTTGTCCCTACAACACAAGGGCTGGTTCCCAATCCTGGTTATGATGCTCAGAGCTGTGAACTGAAGAGATGCGTGATTACACATTTGCTTGCTGCTTTCCTCGTTAGAAGATACAGAGTCACTTTAGTTAACTTCCATTTAATTTAACATTTATTTCATTTTATATCCAGATGTCACATTTTCTACATTAAAATATAATCATGCTGACTCCCCCCACCCCCACCCCCTCAAAGAAAAAAGTGAAGAACTTTACACAACATGAAAGATGGAATGCACGGAGTAGGGAAGTCGCTATTGCACAAGTAACAAAGAACACAGAGAGACCAAACAGGACACATGGCAGAACTGCATAGAAGATCGCTCAGGGCTCACGTTCAGGAAGGCGCAGGAATTCAGAGAACTCTAAAGCTTGGAAATGCTATCGTTTGTGCCACAAAGATTACCCTGAAAAGGTAGAGAGAGGTCAAAAAGTAGAACAAAATTGGGGATTTTCAAAGGCTGCTCTCTAACAGAGTTTAAAATATCCGTAAACATAAGTGCGTTTGCTCCCCACCTTGCCTTCGGCATCTGGTAAACACTTTAGAAACTGAAACCACTGTTAGTATGTCAGAATGTAGAAAGGCTGTAGGTTTTTCTTTCTTCTTATCTTGTACCCCAAACAACAACTCTATTAGCGATTTTAATCACGTGACTCCTCTGCTTGGAAATCCAGTAAGGATCACCAAGACAAGGGGCCTCACTGCTACCTGACAGACACCAGCTGTGCAAAAGTTGCAGGATTCTGTGTATTATTTGGAGAGGGAGAGCTGTAAGACACAGGAATCCCAATACATATGTACTAAAGAGAAAAAGAAAACTGCTTTCACTCATCTATTCATTATACAGGAAAGAGCAAGTAGACAGTCAAAACCATCTGCTTCGAGCATCAGCACAGCCCAGCAACACAGGCACACCAACAAACCGAAAGCACACACTCAGGAAAGAGCCTCTTGGCCCTTCTCAAAGGAGACTTCTTTTAGACCGGATCTTGCCCCTAATGTAGAGACCAAAGCATTATAACTTCAGAGACTGGTACTCTTGAGGGAGTTGAGAGGTAAGGTCTAAGAGGCCCAAATAATGAGACCGTTATCAGGTAACTAACTACTCCGCTATGTACAATACATACAGCAATAGGAAAACGCCACTCCATCCCTGCAGCTACTTTAAACATAGCACTGAGGACCCAGGTTTTCTGAACGGGATATTTTAAGGTCTGTTAGCAGTTTAAAACGTTGCAACACTGGCACAATATGTTACCTATTCTTTGTTTTTAATTACAGGGTAACACAGTAAACTCCAACACAAAGGTGGGGATTGGGGAGCGCAAAAGGAATAAAGAAAATAGAACCAGTATTTCACAAGAGTGTGGAGCAGCGCAGAAGCGGCAGCTAATGCTTCGCAGAGTCTCGAGGGTAAAATTCGCTGAGGGTGCTCTGAGGGATTCTCTTCAGCATTTCTTTGGGGAAGATTCGGAGCAGCTGCCAGCCAATGTCCAAAGTCTCAAAGACAGTGCGATTTTCGTAAGGACCTTAAAAAATTGAGATTGAATTAATAAATGCAAATGACTTCCAACTTAGCAGTGTTATTCAGTATGTCCTGTTACATGACTAGCAGTGTATTAAATATATATTGGAAAAAAGGCTGGGACTCCCAAGACTAAATGAGAAGGAGTGAGGAAAAGAGGACACAGACGGTATCGTAAGGAACCAGAGAAGCGGAAGAGGCGGCTGGGCTGAGACAGGGAACAGTCTTGCGGGAGAGGATGGGGAGATAGATCTGAGATTTGACAACTGGGTAGCATACTTGAGGAATGGAAACTAGAATCAATGTTTTGTCCAGAGATTAGTGAGAAAAGTCTCCCTGGCACAGAAGGTTCACACAAGGAGAAAAGGCTGAATTTGAAGGCAACTAACACAGATGCTCAGAAGGCCATAAATGCCAGTCAAGCACCTGAATACACGCAACCCTCTCCAGAGCATCACTAGCTGAAGGTCAGTGGTTTTCCAAGTTGTTAAAATTATTTTTGGTGGCAGAATCATCCTTATCCCCACACATAAATCTTATTCTTTGATTCCAAGGCTGGAGGTCTGGGTTCTTCTCTCTAGATGAAAACTTTATTTTGTTTAAGATATTCAGGTTCTGCATTAAAAACATTCCAATAATCATGGATATTTTGGGGATTTGAATAATAATGTATCATATAACTGGAAAGGTGCACATCCTAAGTGTACAGCCTGAGGCATTTATTCCAAAGTAAACACACCTGCTGTAACCACCACTGATGTTAAGAGAATATCACTAGCATTAGCAGGGGTGATGGGAGAGACCAAGCAAAACAGCTTGAAAATCCTGCCTATGCTACGTCATAAAAACCATTACAGGTTTTTTTAGTAGAGGGACAACCAATAAAATTAGTAATATATTTACCCTGGCAATGGCACACAGGGAGTCAAGGAGACTGGTGAAAATGTTGGCACCAATGGCCAAGGGTGATGGGACAAAGGTTTGGACTAGGGCCTTTGGACTCAAGAGTGGTCAGAGACCGGCAGCTTCAACGTCACCCAGGAATTCACAGAAATGAAAAATCTCTGTCCCCACCAAGGTCTGCTCCATCTGAATCTGCATTTTAACAAGATTTCCAGCTGATTCAAAAGCATATTACAGTTTAAGAAATACAGGACTAAGGTATTATAATGGAAATAAAAACCGAATAGGGTAAGATATTTCAAAGGAAAACAACACAAATTAGTAAATAATTGATCACGGGAGAATAAGCAAAGAAGGTTAAGAATAATGCCCAGTTACTGAGCTTGGGTTAATGGAACAATGATTATACCAGAGGTAGATAAAAATTGAAAGGGCAATGCTAGGCAGGTCACTTGGAAAAAGCAAAAAAACTGGTCCGAGTACACTGAGCCTCAGGGGATGGTGGCATAAACAACAGTGGTGTTCCTGAGGCGGCTGGAGGTGTGGAATCAGAGGTCCGGACAGCGGGTGAAGGCCCACACACTGTAGAGCCACAGCAGAGTGAAAAGTGGGCACTGGGAGGGAAAGCAGAAACAACAGGTAACGGAGCTTTCCCGATTATTAACAATTAAGAGGCAGGAAGGTAAGAAATGAGAAAAAGAGATGAATATGGATGAATCAGGAAAGTGCCAAGCCCCAAATGTCAAAGCAGATCATTGCTAAGAAGTCAGCAGCAAGGAGAACTGGCAACGAAGCTGCACAGCAGAGGGCCTGGGAAGGAGGATTCAGAAGCGCGATGGAAGAAGGAAAACAGTGAGATGGTAGCTAAGTAACTGGAAAATCAAGTCAAGATCTTCCCAAGGTATTTAGAAGGCAGAGGAGAAGCCAGAGGGTTAAGGCAGGCAGGTGACAGAGCCTCTTCTCTAACCAGAGAAATAACTGTATAGAAACCAATGAGAATTCCCTCCGGCTTGGAAAGCAGTTTTCAAAATTACACACAAGGCGTTTTATGTTTGTAAGACAACAGTCATCTTACCCTGAGCAATAAAGTTCCTCTCAAACTTCTGCAGAAATTCCAAGTAGAGAAGATCATCTGAGGTAAGGGCTTCTTCTCCAACGACAGCTTTCATGGCTTGTACATCCTTCCCAATAGCATAGCATGCATACTAAAGAAAAGAAAGGTTCCCATCAGCAGAGAGAGGCTCTCAAAATGTTCAGTCATCTGGGATATAGGAATGTACTGCTCCAGTTTTCCTCACAAGAGCCCATAGAAGGAATTTACAAAATCAATTCACATAAAATTCATATGAAAGTACCAGAAGGACTATATTCTCACTCAGAAAGGAGTTTTCAGGCATACAATACACAGACACTCCTAATGCTCTACAAAAAACACACTTCTTCAATGTTAATGAGCTCAAAATTTATAGACCACTTGAAAATCAGAACTCATAAGGAGAAATCCATCTTGAAGTTCTAGTAAAAAAAAAAATCTGTGATATCACTAAATTTACCACTTCTACTTTATGGCCATAGTATTTTTCTTTATTTGTGATAGTGTACAATCTTATATGACTATAAAAATCAAGGATTTCAGAGACTACATAAAACTATACACTTTAGTGTTCTGGTGATGGCTTAATATGTTGAGCAAGAAATAGGTGAGAGCAGCCTTTCAGGAATACTCTATAATTAACACTAAAATCGCTAATAAAAAATTTAAACAACCTCATTGCTTGGCTTTTTATTTGGAAACATGATAGCATTAGACATGGGTTTCAAGCTAATCTTGATCATCAGCATCTATCCTTATGAGAAAAGGCTGCTGTGGTTCTAATGAATGATTATGTATTTCATATCAAGTCTACACTAAAATTCCATGTGGATGGGGAAAAGTGGTGAGGGTGAAAGACAAGAGGTGCAAGACAGCAGAAAGGCATCCATTTTTCTCAAACACCGTTCTTAGAAGAATGTACGTACCAGCTGGTTAGATACATCGGCATGATCCTTCCTGGTCATCCCTTCTCCAATAGCAGACTTCATTAACCGTGATAGTGAGGGTAGCACATTGATAGGTGGATAAATCTTGGGTAGAATGAGAGGGGAAAAAATACTATATTTAAGTACAATACTCAAGTTTTACAAAAAGCATTTGAAATTCATTATTACATCTTAAATCACAGAAAACTGCTGCATTTGTCTCCTAGATGAATTCTACTGTCTCTTCCTGGGAAGAAAAGGTAGCAAGAAACACTTTATGGCACAGTATTTCTTTCAAGAATCAAATCCAACAAAGTCTCATCTATAACACTGTACAAGACTATTTTAAAAAACTAAACTTTCAACATCTGTTTGGTAAGTACTACCACATTATTGAGTCAAAATGGTCTTCTGAACTGACTCAAAAAATTATATACGAAATAAAAAGATTAACAGTAATTCCTAAAAGCTGATTTTAGCAGTATCTACTAGAAAAGCATGGCAAAGTCATTTTTTTCTATTAAAAACAAGATTGGTAGATGATACCATTAAGGAACAGAATTCCCAAAAAAGCTGTTGGAGGCAAGTGACTCCATTTTAAGACACAATAAAGAAAAGTGACGATTCTTAATTCTGGTGCTCTGCCCACACCAGAATTTAAGATAACAGAAATGACAATTTTATAGCCACATTAAAAACAATTCAAGTTGATACTTTCTAAGGAAAGCAATTCCCAAAAGCAAAATCCAAGTCACTAAAGAGTAATGGATGAGCAAGCCTGCAAGTTTCAGAGCATTGCTCGCGTCCAGTACCTGTCTGTTGTGTAGCTGTCTGTCCACATAGATCTGCCCCTCTGTAATGTAGCCAGTCAAGTCCGGGATTGGGTGAGTGATATCTACCGGAGGAACAGTCGACGTTAAGCATGGCGTATTTAGGTTATGAGTTTTACAGTGGCCATCTCCCAGAACCAAACCCACAAGAAGTCCATCTGTACTACCTATAACATTACTTAGAAGAGTGTTGTTAGAGTCATTTTCTGTGATGCTGCAAATGTTCTGTGTCTGTGCTGTGCAGTACGGTAGCCGTTGGCCTAATGTGGCTATCTAACACTTGAAACATGGCTAACAAAACTGAAAAAACTTAATTTCAATTATTTAATTTTAGTTAACTTGAACTTAAATAGCCAAATGTGGCTAATGGCAACTATACTGGCCAGTTGAGTTTGGTTGCAGCAGTTAGATGCGTGTTGGCTCTATGAGGTAAACTGGCTGCATTCATAAAAAATACTCTCTCCCCTAGGTAAGTGCTCTCCCCTCTCAATATAGGTAAAGTTTCATTTTAAACTCGAAGTTCCCTTACAGAAATTTGCCAACCTGATGTATACTGAGAACATTCTTAGTTCATAAGCTATGTCAGATGGATACACAACATTTCACAATGCAAAATGTAGGCATGTAACACAGAGAAGTAAACACTAGCCAGGCTGCACCAAAAAGGTCACACAAAGCAACACATTTCCAAATCTGTTAAATTACATCATTTTGTAGCTACTCCCCTGGAACAAATCATTTTCACGTCAGAGGCAGTACAGAGTAACAGTGTGAATTATGAACTCAAACTGGGTCCTAAATCTATCACTTGCTAACCTCAACAAATCATTTTACCTCCCTGTGCCTCACACAGCATCTGCCTCAAAGTTGCTATGAGAAGCAATGAGTGAATATTTATAAAGCACTCAGAACAGTGCTCAATTACAGTAATAACTTACCGTAATTTGTAAAAGTGTTGTTGAAAAACTGAAATAAGGACAAAAAGGCAATACAGGAGAGGAATTCTAAACAGTTGTACCCCAGGAGCCACCCTGAGCACACACGCAGACAGGCATTGGAAAGTCATTTTTAACCAGCCCTTGGTTAAAAAATCTAAGTCTTGTGGAGCTTACTACCTGTACTCCTCATGCGGCACTTAACATGGTGGCCATCTTAAATTACCGGGGCACACACATAAAAAACATCCCCAGTTAGACTGAGTAACTTACATTAAGTAGAGATCATAAATTCTTTTCAAAAATTCTTTACATTTAGAACAGTGTCCTGCAAACAGCAGACACTCAATAGTACCTAATAAATGAAAGTTAAAAACTTAAATTATGAAGAAAATTGCCTTTCCTCCACAAAAGGATAATAACTATGGGTAACTTTCAAATGAAAAATGTTTTATTTAGCCACAAATAACCAAGATAAACTCTTAGGGGATGGGTTCTCAAAATAATTTCAACTCGAAAAGAAAGATGGGTCTTCTCTCTCCTTAAAAAGATTAGGTGTGTTATAATCCAAATACCAAAACTTACCATCATTAGGCATGGTAAGAATAGGGATTTGAGTAATCGAGCCGTTTCTCCCTTCCACTCGCCCAGCGCGTTCATATATTGTGGCTAAATCTGTATACATGTAACCTGGGAAGCCTCGTCGACCAGGAACCTCTTCCCTGGCTGCTGAAACCTGACAGCAGGTCAAGGAGAAGAATATCACATACCAGATTATAACGAGCTTGGTTAGAACACGTTTGTCTGAACATGCCGAAGTACAAAGTTGAAAATCCCATCATGTTCGTTTTAAATACTGTCCTTAACAATGATTTAGAAAAATCTCTCGGCAACATGAATTCAAAGTATTCCGTAACAAAAATGTTGACAATGGGGGACCACAAGGTTTTTGCTAAACTCATACTGCCATAATGTAAGTTTTCAAATAGTTTGCTAGAAGAAAATCTGTTTGCAATTTTATAAATCAAAGGAAGTTAATTTTAAAACAGAAAAGATTGTTGGTTCACAAGATTTATTCCACGTGGTAGAACTAGCTATATTTATCTAACCTAATCCCAAAAAGGTCAAAAGGGAAGGAAATGTACACCAGGAATCATCTGCTGTGCTTTACAACATTATTTAATTTAATCCTCACAGCAACCCTATGAGGAAGGCGTTACCTCCAATTTACAGTTGGAATCAAGGGTCAGAAAAATTAAACAATTTCTGAGGGTCACAAAGTCAGGAGTCCATTCCACTGCACAAAACAAGAATGGTGATAAACGATCTTTCCCTTAGAGACATGGATACTAGACTACAGGCGTGCATGTTGACCTACAATCAACTAGAACCCTAAAGCATTATGAAATGCAGCTTCTAAGTGCTACTCTGATATATTCAAAGGAGCGTGCTACAGCAGTGCTCCTCACAGCGCGGTCTGCAGACCAGCTGTTATCAACGCGCAATGATCACAGAGAAAGTAAGATAAGCACTTAGAAACTTTCAGGGCAATCTGGCAGAATAATTTTATGCCTGTTGAATCTAATAATTTTAAAATTTGCATTTGTAAATTATTTATCTATTTAAAACTTCACTTTTCTAATAACTCATCTTTATTGTATTTTACAAAAGTATTGGTCTGTGATGGATGGGGGAGAAAAGTTAGTCCTTGACTAGAGTTAGTCTGAAACAGCAATATAGCAGAGTAAGATATGGTGACAGCACTGAGGGAATTTTAAGAAGCGAGGTATTGATACAGCCTGTCTCTTCAGAAGTCTTTTTATGTGCTTAAAAGAGTAACTTACTCAAAATTTCAGTAACTCGTATTCGAAAAAATACCCCAAAACTTCTAGGGGTAACTGTCAAAATCTCTTTCTTGAGAGACAGGTCTCATTCTGTTGCCCAGGCTGGAGTACAGTGGCACAATCAGAGCTCACGGCAGCCTCGAATTCCTGGACTCAAGCTATCCTCCCACCTCAGCCTCCTGAGCAACTGGGATCACAAGCGTGTGTGCCACTATGCCCGGCCAATTTCTTAATATTTTGTGGAGACACGGTCTTGCTATGTTACCCAGGCTGGTCGTGAACTCCTGATCCCAAGTGCCCCCTCCTGTCTTGGCTTCCCAAAGTGCAGGGATTACAAGAATGAGCTACCGTGCATGCCCAGCCTGCTAGAATCTTAATACTGTTCCTAAACATTAGGTTTTCTGAAGAAAAAAGTGCTGGAGAGAGTACTGTCAGAGTATGGTCTTTATAATATATTAACTTCATTAAAAATGGAATTATAAAAAGAGTTAAAAATTAATAGTCTGGACAGAAACAGAACTTCCCAGGAGAGTAACTGAATAAACAGCTTGAATTATTTACTCCATTTTACAATCATTTCTTAATCCATGGAGACAGTGACAGTATGAGATACACAGGCTAACCATTTAAATCTTATCCTCTAATCACTTCTACCAAGTTGACAAAAAGGAATTATTTTCCTTTCTGATTTATTAAGCCATTCTACTAATATATGAACGGTGGAATTAAAAAACCATAATTGAAGAATAATGAAAACTTGCAAAGCGACAAGTTAACCCTGAAAATTAACCAATTTTGTTTAACGGAGGGAAAAACATGAACAAGATACCTCTCGAAGTGCTTCAGCGTAAGAACTCATGTCTGTGAGGATAACCAGTACGTGTTTCTCACATTGGTATGCCAGAAATTCAGCTGTGGTTAGAGCCAGGCGAGGAGTGATAATTCGCTCAATGCTGAAAGGGAACTTAGTAAGTCTTAGGCCACTCAAACCAAAAGACCAAAAAGAAAAGACAAAAAGAAATGATTCTGGAAACAACAGTACAATTCCCCTTTTAAAGTTTTAAATAAATTCAGGAGAGCAAAGCAATTGTTGCTTTACAAATTCTTAAGTAAGGTATTAACAGTTATTTATAAATGTCTCAAATTTCTCAGTTGTATGGTTTCTCAACACTGGGGTGGGGCGGGGCGGGGGGCAGGAAGGAGAGAGACAGGGAAGAAATGAAAGCCAGATTTTTCAGGTAAGAGGAAAAAATCATTTACAGAGAGTTGATTGTGTATTAGGTAATTTATTAAGTATGATCTCATTTAATATGCAAAACAACTCCATGAGACAAGTATCAGTTGCCACATTTTACGAGTTTCAGAACCTAAGTAATTTGCCCAATGCCAGATAAGTATCAGGAAGCAGGGCTGGACTTTAAATACAGGGTTACCTCACCGCTAGGTCCAAATGCTGTTATTACCACGGTTTACCTCCCCAACCTTAAGAAACATTTTTGATCCCGAGTCTGGGCCACAGAAAGAAATAGCTCTGTTTACTTACGTTGGGTCATTCGCCAAGTTCAAAAAGAGGCAGACATTGTCCATTGAGCCATTTTCTTCAAAGTCAGATTTGAAGAATCGGGCAGTTTCCATGTTTACCTAAATAACAATAACTTCATCAGTGCTGGGAGAAGAAAAATCCTGAACATTTATTTCTGATGAAAGCCAAGCTACAGATTTGAATTGTTCCTTCTTTTAAAATCTCAAGTATCCCAAAAGTTTTCACAAAAGCCAACAGAACAAAGAGCCGGTTTGGGGCACAAACAACATTATTTTTAAATTTCAAATTAGTCAAACGCCAAATTTTAGTCCTTAGTTTGGTCAAAAATGCCAGACTGCAAATTCTTTACCTAAAGAAAAATTCAACTATATATGTACAGCTTACTACATTGTTCTCATAACACAAGCAAAATTTTATATATCATACTAAAACAAAAAAATCTACTTACACCCATAGCAGCAAATACAATTGCAAAATTTTCCTCACTGTAGTCTACTACATCTTTGGATTTCTTTACCAAACCAGCCTGGCGACAGATCTGAGCTGCAATCTGATGAGCAAAGTAGAAGAATTCAGTTGAAATCTAAAATAACATTTCTACAACAAAATAACTTTTACTGTCAACTTTTTGGAATTGAATCATAAATGAAACCAGGACGTTTTAGGGGATTTATTCAAAGAAACTATTTTGTACTTTTTGCAAAGATATGCAAGAGTAAGCAAGAAGACATGTGCATAAATAAAGATTTAAGGTAACTGGATTATACAAACAATAACACTGAGTATTTATTTTGAAAATCCTTCACTTGGTTTCTCAGGAACAGTGATGCATTTAGAAATTCTTGTCTGCTAAATTTCATAGCAAACCGATCCCAGTCCTCACCTCATTGTGTGGTAGCCCAGCAGCAGAGAAGATAGGAATTTTCTGCCCCCTGGCAATACTGTTCATTCCATCGATGGCTGAAATGCCAGTCTGAATCATTTCCTCTGGGTAGATTCGACATTGAGGGTTGATTGGCTGACCTAATGTATTTCCAGAAAGGAAAATTTTAACATGTTGGCACAATATTCATGAATGAAATTAGAAATCATATCAAATTAAAAGAAAAGAAAAAGCACCAGGAGACCAGAACTACATAAAGCATCTCTCTACTACTAAAAAAAAAAAAAAAATTCAGTTAGTTTTCAAATACAAAACTTGAAATAATTTTTTCCTTTACTCTTTTGTAGACTCACAAAATATACAGTAATAGAATTCAAGTTCCTAAAGTAAAATAAAGGTATAGCAAATAAGAGAGAAGTCCTAATGCCTTTTTTTTTTTTTGGAGACAGTCTTGCTCTGTCGCCCAGGCTGGAGTGCAATGGTTCACTCGGCTCAGTGCAAGCAAGCTCCACCTCCGGGGTTCATGTCATTCCCCTGCCTCAGCCTCCCAAGTAGCTGGGACTACAGGCACCTGTCACCACGTCCAGCTAATTTTTTTAATTTTTTTTTTGGTATTTTTAGTAGAGATGGGGTTTCACCATGTTAGCCAGGATGGTCTCCATCTCCTGACCTCATGATCCGCCCGCCTCAGCCTCCCAAAGTGCTGGGATTACAGTCGTGAACCACCGCACCGTGCCGAGAAGTCCTAATTTCAAATTCATGGTTTTACCATATACATTTCAGACACATCCTAGATATTTTACAGTATCTTAAAATATTAATACATAAAACTTTAAGGTAATTTCTAAGAAAATACAATTAAATAATAAAATAATTTATAACCTGTGGAGTATGTTGCTTATCTACTTTAAATGATATCACAAACACCACTCTCTATCTGGCAAAGGTACAAGACAGAGAGAGGCTATTTTATCCCAAACACAGAAACCCATCTACTGTCCCTACCCATGATATCAAGGAAGTCTTCAGCCAGTACAACAGGACCTCTGTCAATGGGTTTTCCCGATCCATTGAATACCCGACCTAGAAATCAGTAACAAGACAGGACAAAGTAGATGCTGACTTTCAAACGTTCATAATTTTTAAAAGACCTTATGGAAATATGTTTAAAAGGAAACAGATCTCAGCTTAGAATGAATAATATCCATTTACCAAGCATATCCTCAGACACTGGTGTTCGGAGAATATCCCCAGTAAACTCACAGGACGTTTTCTTAGCATCTATACCTGAAGTCCCTTCAAATACCTATCAAGAAAAAGAATCAGAAGGGTAAAAGTAATTTAGATCATGGGCATTTACATTTTATTCATCTGCTAAACAGCTCTTATAAAATACACGAATGTATACTACTTTTGATATAATGAGCAAAGACATATAATAAATCAAATTGTCAACCTTCAGATCAAGGGTTCATGCTACAGGCCAAGCCTGATAAACAAGCTAAGTATGTTTTGTTTTGTTTTTTAATTTTTTAATATATATATTTTTAAAGGGTTGTTTCAAAAAAAAAGAAAAAGAAGGAAGAATATGTAAGAGAATTTAGTTGGCCCCACAAAGCCTAAAAGCATTACTCTCTGGCCTTTTACAGAAATGTTGCCAATCCCTGCTTTAGACTATTTTTAAGGGGAACATGTTATTGAGAAAACTGCCATTACCCATAGTGAGGTAACATTAAAAACTAGGAACTGTATGAGACAATTTAAAAGAAGAGACTCAGACAGATGCTCTTTTGGTTTCATCACATCATCACTGAATTCTGCTTTTCATCTCTCTCCTTCTACATGACTAATTTTATCCATTTAAATTTCAAATTAGTCAAATGCCAAATTTTAGTCCTTAGTTTGGTCAAAAATGCCAGACTGTGTTGCTGTCGGACTAAGTGGAGCTAGGTGGCTGACAATGAGCAAGAAAACATGCAATGATAATTATTTTTCCCTGCAGCCGGTAACCAATCTCTAAAGACTCTAAAAACACTTATACAATGATCATCACAGAAAGAAACACGTAGCGTTCCCTATGTGTCGGCAGCTAGGCAACAGTTCAGCTGGCCAGGTGCAACTTACCTGAACTACTGCCTTGGAACCACTAACTTCCAGAACTTGCCCACTTCTCTTTGTGCCATCTGGTAAGGTCAAATGGACGATTTCAGCATACCTGGGAAACTAAAGAGAAAAAAAATAAAGGATCAATAACCCACATTTTAAAAGCCCTCCAAATTACTACACATGCTCTGTCTCTACCATGGTGTGTCCGAATGTGCAACCCCCTACTCTCCACAGATACAGGTTTAGGCTGAGAGCTTTCAATATCCTCAGGTAGTTTAAGTCCTTTCAACACACATCACTGACACGTATATTAGCAAACAAAGCATAAGGTACAGAAGAAGGGTCTTAAATCCTTGAAAACATGGCAATTAAATGTATTGCTTTTCCTCTGCATGCATGTTTTATAGTTTTGAGGCTACAGAAAGGTACAGATAAACATGTTCCCACCACCTAGAACTGATGATTGCTTTCTAGGTTGTGTGTATAATCAACCGTGTGCTTCAGGTGTGGTTGATAGGGGAAGAATAAAATGTTACTAAATAGGCTAGGCTCGGTGGCTCACGCCTGTAATCCCAGCACTTTGGGAGGCCAAGATGGGCATATTATCCGAAGTCAGGAGTTGGGGACCAGCCTGGCCAACATGGTTAAACCTTGTCTCTACTAAAAATCAAAAATTTGCCGGGCATGGTGGTACATGCCTGTAATCCCAGCTACTCAAGAGTCTGGGGCAGAATTGCTTGAGCTGGGGAGACGGAGGTTGCAGTGAGCCAAGATAACGCCACTGCACTCACTCCAGCCTGGCTGACAGAGCAAGACTCTGTCTCAAAAAAAAAAAAAAAAAAAGTTACTAAATAATAATTACTATTATAATAAGATAATGCTTAAGTCTTATCCTCAATCTAGTTCTCCTAACAAGATACATATTCCTCTAACCCATTTTTACTCTTTAAAAAGACATGTCTCCAAAAAATGTAGTTTGGTGATTTACGTAAATGGCAATGTACTTATCATTCTGCAATTTGTTTTCCGCAATTTGTTTTCCACTTGACCTGATATTAACATGACATTCTGTCACGTTAATACTTATTTTATCAACATAATTGAAAGATGCATCATTATTCTGTGTGATGTGGAAAAAAAAAACTGCCAATTAAACTATGATGTGCCATTGGTTGTAAGACCCTTTGGAGATATGGGCACCTTAGAATTAATGTTAAAACAGAGGATGTACAGTTAAATTAGATAACTACACTACATTTTATTTAGCAGTTCTTCTACCAGTGGAGTTTTGGGTTGTTCCAAATTTACACGAACACAAAAATGTTACAATGAGCATTCTTGCATGTGGCTCCTCATACAAGCCAGAATTTCCCAAAGCCATTTGGTGGGCCACATACAAGCTATGCCCATTTTCTGCCAAACTAACTCTGTAAAGGAACCTTATTAATTTACAGTCTCCTTAGCAGTATAAAAAAGTATCCCTTCCATCTTTGCCAATCTACGCTTTTAAATGTAATTTTTTTTTTTTTTTTTTTTTTGAGACGGAGTCTCGCTCTGTTGCCCAGGCTGGAGTGCAGTGGCCGGATCTCAGCTCACTGCAAGCTCCGCCTCCTGGGTTCACACCATTCTCCTGCCTCAGCCTCCCGAGTAGCTGGGACTACAGGCACCCGCCACCTCACCTGGCTAGTTTTTTGTATTTTTTTAGTAGACACGGGGTTTCACCGTGTTAGCCAGGATGGTCTTGATCTCCTGACCTCGTGATCCGCCCGTCTCGGCCTCCCAAAGTGCTGGGATTACAGGCTTGAGCCACCGTGCCCGGCCTACTTTTGCTGATATTTTACATAGGTATTTTTGCTTATATCTAACATGAATGTATTAAGAATTTTGGCATCTGTGTTATAAGTGAGAACAGCTATTTTTCTTTTCTAATACTACACTTTTTCTGGTTTGGAGTCAAAGATATGCTAACTTCACAAAATCAGTGGGCAGCAGTGCTTCATCTTCTTCTATTCTGATATAATTTGCCTGAGACTATCTGTTCCTTGATCCTGTATGTTTTATGTTAAAAACAAAAGCCAAAATCTAAAATCAAAACAAATCACTATAAATCTCACGATCTAAATAGATTTTTCTACAACTACATAAAATTTATTTACCAGTCTTCCCTCACCTATAACTATACCCCAATGTAACATTCAATGAAGCTTTTTTAGGTCTCTTAAAATTACTTCCTCAGAGACGGTTTCTAAGTCCTTCCCAGTATAATCTTTCACAGCACCCTGACTCTTCACAGCACGTACCAAGTAGACATTGATACTATATCTGCATCTCCACTATACTATGCTCAACTATGGGAGACCCCATTCTTGTTGTTCACCATTTTATTTTCTGTACGGGGCTCAGCACTTAACACTATTAAGCCCAAATATTTTTTGAGCTGTTTCAATAATATACTTAGGAATATTAAAAAATTTGTATTTTAAAAATGAGTCCAAAAGTTTATTTAACAAAGAATATAGAAAACAATTAAAATATACAGAAACAAACAAAGCTTCCTAACATTGTTCTCAAAAAACAAAAGAGTAGGCTATATTCTTTCACAAAACGTTAATGGGCACCTGCCTAAATCTTGTACAACTTAAGTTTAATTATGGCTTTGAATCAATCTTCAGCACATATCAAACTGCAGTCAGGAGGTAACGTCGCTAGGTTTCATCTTGAGATTAGTTTCTAAAGGTGCCTTATCACACACAAAGATATTACCTTAGTGATAAAGCAGAAGAGGCAACGCACTTTGCCCCTTTCTTTTAAGAAATGTTTCTCGATGTATCTTCTGCTTCCAGAGGGGTCACATGCCAAGCACAAACGCATCATTAACCTCTCTCGACAAACTAGTAATTGTATGCCTCTCCTTGACCCACCCCAGTAACCAATGTACAATTACTGTTCTAGAAAACATATTACAGAAATTATTTTCTTGGATGATACTTTGGTCAAACAGCTCAGGTAAAAAGCTTAGCCCAGGGTATCTGATAGCCAAGGGTATCAGGGTATCTGGGCTTTAGACTGACTGACACTCAGTCTAAAGCATGGCTTAAAAATCATAACAAAAATTTAAAGTGTACTAAATAGGACCTAATGCCACATTTTTAACTACATAAATAGACCATAAGAGATAGTGGTATTACCTTAACATGATCTAAGATCACTAGCGGACCATTGACTCCAGATACTGTCTTGTATGCTGGAAAGAAATACAGAAGAGTCAGCTTTAGTCAAACAGCACAAAAGCTTAAATTAGCTCTCTGGCATTACCAAAAATCCTTTCTACGTTTTCATATCTATTAGAATACGCAACACTCAAATAGTTACAAAATTTTTCAATGCATTTATAAAAATGTCTGTGCCTACAGAACTTTTCATAACTCACTGTCATCCAACCAAAAATATTTTGAATCCTTAGTAAGAGTAAGTCATTGTTCTAAGCACCCAGCATACAAAAACAAGACATAGAGGGACAGACTCTGCTTGCCTTTGAAAGTTCGGTCTTATGAGAGAGTTAGAATGTGATGTGATAAGGGCTCTCACTATGGCCTGCAGAGGGTTTGTGGGAGCACAGCAGAAACAGGGCAATAGTTCTCATCTCAGGGAGAAAAGTAAAAACTTTATAGAGGAGGTGGCATTTAGCTAATTAGATGAGGAAAGGGAATTTTTAATGTTAAGCAGAAGTGACCAAAGTCACAAAGGAAATCGGAGAAATTGTATATAGCCTGCAAGGTAAAAAGCCATAATTAAATGGTGTCATAAAAACTAAGAGAAAAGAGCTTTTGAAGGAGGGAGTAGGCAATGGAAAGAAAGGCCAGAGGTCAAACAAGATAAGAAAAGTATCCTTTTAAAAAAAAGTCAAATGTTACTGCCAGGTTAGAAACTGTTGTTTTCCACTGCAAAGTGCGCCCTACGAATAAACTGCTACTCTACCCCAGCAGGTCCTACCCAAAGCCCTCACCTATCACACCTGCACGGCAAGTGAAAGGGGGATCAGGTATAAGAACACTCAGGGGACAGTAATTCTACCAGACACCTACAAAATTCACTAAATTTCATAAGCAGAACAACTGAAAAAAATACATGAACCAAAGTTTTCAAGAAAATTTACTATAAGGCCTAAAATAATTAATATGAAGCTGTCTAGCAACTGGGAATTTGTCACTTGCTAGATTTCTTTTGAGGTCTTATAATGAGTTTGCACAGAGATTCCTGGCAGAGATGTGGACTCCCAGGAATGAGGAAACCATTTACTAACCAGTCTGTCCACTCAAGGGGCTTTGGAATTTAAAATTACAATTCCTTCAGCCTCAGGCTGGGAAGCCAGAGCCCTGGTACAAATGCTAGGACGGAGCAGACAGCGCTGTCAGGGCTTCCATCTTTCCTGCTAACCGGACGTTTAAATCCAGACATCACATATTTGCTTGAATATATCAGTAATTGTACTGTAACTGTCTCAATAGAGGCCCCCAACTGAAGTGTTTTTTTGTTTTTTGTTTTTCACTTTAGATAAAAAGCAAGCTACTTGGAGGGATGGTCATGTGAAAGGATTAATCATTCCCCTAGATTACTAGAAAGACCCCATTTGCCACTCTGCCACTTTTATGAAAACTATCCCTACTGTTTTAAAATGATCGAATACTCTTAAAAAACATAATTCCAACCCCCAAAAGATTTCTTCATTGTTCTCATTTTAAAAAGACTCCCAACATTGTTTTTCAATGACTTTCTAAAATTGCCAAGTGGAAATGGAAAGTGAGCTACATTAGAAATATGTTTTCTTGAAACCAGTTTTCAGAAATGCAGAAACGTAGACCTTTCCAAAACCTTTACCAAACAGCTGGGGTCGGGGAGGGGATATGGTGTTGAGATTTATGATAAACTGTTTTGAATAAAATGAAACATCAGTAAAATACATCAGGTTCTTAAAATTCTCTTTTATTCGACAAGACTGTATCTCCTTTATACGTCTAATTTCTACAACAATAAAGCTTCAGAATCTCATATTTAAAATTCAAGCTCATTCCAAACCATGAAATTTTGCCAGTCACGAGCAAAAGTATGACCAAGAAAAAGAAACACTAATCATAGCTTTTCCTGGAAACAGTAAATCAAGTTGACTTCTACTACAGAAGGCAAGATTCTACTTCCTCAAAAGTCTCTAAATTTGCAATAATGTATCCAGCCTTTCAAAAGCCAATAAGTAACCTTGCAGGTTAACTGATAACACCAACATACATTTAGTAAGCACTTTTCAGGAATTCTCATTTAATCTCCATAATGGACATATGAGTTAGCTATCATTATTCTAAGTTTCAGAAGAGAAAAATTATTCTCAGAGAAATTATTGTGTCTTGCCGAAGGACACAAGCAACCAGCCCAAGGCTCTGAACGTGCACACTCTAGCTCCAGGGCCACTTATCCTTTGATTCTACTACAGCCCAAATTCTAAAACTGAACCGGTCCATTTTTTGTGGTATGGTATCTTCTAAGAATTATGAAGCGATATCACCCAAAACAGTTTCGCAAGCCTGCAATTTTAGCTATGAAAAACAGGTTTTTACTGTTCGCATCAGGGAATATTTCCCTGTGTCTACGCTTTGTCATAATCACAAAACAATCTTTTTCCAATGGAGTCGTAGCTACTGGAAGAGTTTAAGTAGAGAACGGAGAATCTGGTGGAGGTGATTCAGCCATCTTCCTGCATTGAAAATCACGAAAAACATGAGGCGATGAGGAGACACTTCGAAACAAACCAGAGGTTAAACATGCTTGGTTTAAATTCAACTGACATATAAAAACGAAGCTAAGACATGTTATAATCCAAATAAGATAAAAATGTGACCCAGCTTTATAGCTGGAAAGAGTTTCATGTTTTTACAGAGCATCTTCAGATAGGCTATCTGATTTCACCTTCACAGAACACAACGAGGTGGGTGCTAGGGTTTGAATATCCCCTCGGAAACTCCAAAACAAGTTGAAACTTCATCCCTGATGTGGCAGTACTGACAGGTTAGGCCTCTAAGAGGGGACTGGGTCATGAGGACTCTGCTCTCATGAATGGATGAATCCATTCATGGGTTAATGAGTTATCCTGTGAAGGGAACTGGTGGCTTTACAAAAGGGAGAGAGACCTGAGCTAGTGCCTCCGCATTCTCAGCCCCATCACCATGTGATGTCCTGAACCACCTTGGGACTCTTTCAAGTCCCAACAGAAAGAAGGCTCTCACCAGATGCGGCCCCTCCACTTTGGACTTCCCAGACTCCAGAACTTTAAGAAATAAATTCCTTTTCTTTATAAATTATCCAGTTTCAGGTTTTCTGTTAAAAGGAACAGAAAATGGCTAACACAATAGGCAAGGCTGATGCACCCTAAGGAAACGAAGGCCCTGATAAGTTTGTTTTTAAATGGGGGAGCCAGGCTTCTAACT
Source organism: Macaca mulatta (assembly GCF_049350105.2). Taxonomy (NCBI): domain Eukaryota; kingdom Metazoa; phylum Chordata; class Mammalia; order Primates; family Cercopithecidae; genus Macaca; species Macaca mulatta. The sequence continues at coordinate 21,827,074 of NC_133413.1, read as the reverse complement.
GTTTTGTTTTTCTTTAATCTTAGGATTGGTACTCTATGACCCTTATATTATTTCTGGCCTTAGTCTCCAGTACAATTAAAAAGTATGGAGATCATACAGCTTCCAGCACTTGGACTACAAGTGGGAACTAAAAGACAATTTATATAAAACTACAGCTCTGTTCCATGGTACTAAAACTATCTGAGAGAAAACCAAGCAGAATGATAACAAACACTACCTTTTATCTCTCGACAGTATTTATCCAGCCTTCCTCACCATTACCATTAACAGCCCAAAACAGAGATACCAGTTTACAGTATGGCTGTAAAAGACATTAAGTTGCCCTTCAAAAAAGACAAAAACCGATTTGCAAATTACCTAAATATTTCTATTTACCAAAATACTGACCACTCCTCTCCAAATGAACAAGAATTTGAGTCCGTAGGTGGGTGTACGGGGGATAATCAGAACTTCTGACAACACAGAAGATACATTACATTCTTAACATATTTTACAACCAAAATGTCTTGGCTTTGATTCTGAACTATCGTATCAGGCAGACAACAAGTATTTATGAAGTAACACTTAAAACCCAAAATCTACAGAGGTTTTAAGGAGCACGTATTTTGTCAGACGACATCCTCTTCCTCCTGCAGGACAGGAGACTGTTCAACACTACTAACACCATTTAATGATTATGAAACACTCAGAAAAAAAGTTGACAGCCATTGCATAATGTGTCCTAGTCTTTTAGCCTCCACCTTATTAGCAAAACAAAAACCCAGAGCAATCATCCTCTCTTGTAAAAGAAGAGTAAAGATCCACACCATGAGCAGTGGGCACCTAAAGAAGAGGTTCTAGAAAAAAAGCAAGGAGAAGATTCCTATTTTGACTTTTTGCAGGGCTAGCTCTGCCTTATAAGAAACTTAAGGTCAGTTGATTTAGGGTCTCAAGAAAAATGGAGACGACCGAATTAAAAATATATAGCATTCAAAAGCTCTACGTATGTTGTTGAACCTTTCCTTTTAAGACAAAATCAAGTTTTCATTCCTTGTGACTTCAGAAATTCAACTAAAATGCTCAAGATAATTTCCTAATTTCAAGCCTGACTATGTTTTCCATTTCTTGTTAAAAGTCCTATAATCTGGAAGCTATTTTTAAAAAGGATCTAATTTGTACGGTGGAGCTGTCAACATTACTCCATTTCTTCATTCAAAAACCACAACTTTTTAAGTTTAAATACAAGTTACACAATTACAAGGCACATTCTATTTGTCAGGCACTGTGCTAGGCAGTGGGGACACAAAAAAGATCTCTGACTTCTAAAGGTTCAGTGTGAAGCTTTAGGCCGGGCACAGTAGCTCACACCTGTAATCCCAGCACTTTGAGAGGCCAAAGCGGGCGGATCTCTTGAGCTCAGGAGTTGGAGACCAGCCTGGGCAACACGGGGAAACCCCATCTCTACCAAAAATAAAAAATAAAAATAAAAATAAATTAGCTGGAGGTAGTGGTGTCCGTCTGTAGTCCCAGCTACTTGAGAGGCTGAGGTGGGAGGATCGCTTGAGCCTGGGAGGTGGAGGTTGCAGTGACCTGAGCTCACACCACTGCACTCCAGCCTAGGCAACAGTGAGATCCTGTCTCAACATACACACACACACACACACACACACACACAAAATAACTATAATTACATATCCCCTTAAATTATATCATCAATCAATTTACAAAAATTAAGAGGTTGGCTGGGCGTGGTGGCTCATGCCTGTAATCCCAGCACTTTGTGAGGCCTAGCGGGGCAGACTGCCTGAGCTCAGGAGTTCGTGACCAGCCTGGGCAACACAGTGAAACCCGGTCTCTACTAAAATACAAAAATTTAGCCGGGCGTGGCGGCATGAGCCTGTAGTCCCAATTACTAGGAAGGCTGAGGCAGGAGAATTGCTTGAACCCGGGAGGCAGAGGTTGCAGAGAGTCAAGATCGCGCCACTCTGCACTCCAGCCTGGACGACAGAGTGAGACTCTGTCAAAAACAAAAAAACAAAAAAACAAAACAAAACCACAAACATTAAGACGTTAATCAGTATTTACTCAGAAGCAACTAAAACTTTTGCGTAGAATGAAAAATATGGCAAAAGAAGAAGATATTCAAATGCTGTTAGTTGTTAGCCTAAGTACGATATCATTTATGCTTTTTAGAATAACACGGATATACAAGTGAAACTCAACCAGGCATTTCAACTCCCTGCTCTGATTCCGACCATGTTCACAATCTATCCACTGAATTATGTGAGCAAGGAGTTTAAATACAAGTTACACAATTACAAGACACATGCTATGTGTCAGGCACTGTGCTAGGCAGTGGGGATAAAAAGGATCCCTGACCTCTAACAGTTCAGTGTGAAGCCCTATGCTACAACAGTTTTGTCAAGAATAACGTCTGGAAAAATTCTTCAGCAACTGGCTAAGTACGTACGAACTATGGAGAAATCACATTCATCTCTCTTAAAGGTTTACAATCTTAATCACGGAGTATCTTTAAACAACATTATTTCAGTTGATATTCTCTGAAATGATTAATTATATGGAAACTGACTACTGCACCTTTATAACCTCTTTTGAGAGGCACCACTAACGTCTATCTGTTCTACCCAAAGAAAAGCAATGCATACAAATGTAATTAATAAAAGAGAATCTGTAATTCGTAGGTATAAATTTATTGCCAAGGTTTGCATAAGAATGCAACATCTGCCGATTTCCTGAAGTAGCTACTTCAGCTCAGATAAGCCCCAACATACATTGTCTAATTCGAACAATTCCCAGGGTAAAAGGCACATCTCAGCAATCCACCGAATCAAATGTTTTCCTTTTTCTTCACACTGCAGTGCCATCACATGACCCAGTGACAGATCAGGATGTGGATTAGTCAGGCTTCAGATCGCCCAGGCTAACACCCTTCATCTGAAATCCTTTTTAACCAATCGGCCACCTACAGACAGGCACTCTGGCAATTAACCAGTGAAAATGCAGCCTCACCACCTGGGGAAACATCATGTGCTTTTCCCAGTTTTTAAAAAAGTCTATTTCGAGACTTTTTTAAAAACTGGGAACTGGCTCATTGCCAGTTCCCAAGAACGCTGTGAAGTTAGATGCTACACAACTGCATTCCCTAGTAATCAAGAACCATTTCTTTCGGAATTGCTGAGCTATCCACTTAAACCTAGTTCATTAAGGCCTTTTTATTTAAATAATCACAACACTTAAACAAGCCTATGCACACACACCATCTATGGGCAAAGCCACTTGGCTTCCCCAAAGAACCTTGCACTCAACCAAGTTCGGTTAACTGGTCAGTAAATGAAGAGGCAAGGGTAGAAAAAGGCCCAGCGGGAATTTAAGAACCTGGATTTTTAGTCCCTGCTCTGCCAATAAGTGTCTGAAGCATGGCAAATTCTACCCCTTCCAGAACCTTAGGCTTCTCACCTGTAAAATGATAGGGTTGGACTGGATGACCTGCAAGGTACTTTTCAGCTCTAGCGTTTTCTGATATCTAGGTGTCCTTCTGTGGAGCAGCCCCTCCACCAAACACCAAGCCACATCTCCCTCTGGCTAACTGGCCTGACCTCCATCCACGAAAGGCCTGACCACGCCAGCGATGGCTCTACCGTCTGCCCTCCGCAGTAGCTGAAAACCCCACTGAGGTCCTCATCAGGGGAAGGGGAGAAGAAGGGGCGTTCCCTCGACCCCTAGATATCCAAATGAAGTCAGGGGAAGATTAAGATCGGAGTGACAAGAAGTGGCCCTCGGGGACGGGAAGCAAGTGCCTGAGAATGCTCCCCACTAGGGAAGCTGGGGAGGGGAGGGGGTAAGGGTGTAGGGCAATAGCCAGGAGCCCACCAACCCCAGGAAAAAGTTCCTGCTGGTGCTCTTGCCCTCAGCCCACCTCCCGGAAATACTAGGTACAGGCAAATCTCCTTCTAAAGAGACAAGTGGGTCAGGGTCGGAGGGGAGACGCGGGAGGGAAAAATAAATCCTGCACCCTACCCGCTGGCTAAGCAGGTGAGTGGGAGCAAAGGGCTAGGCTAGGGAGCAAAGACCGGAGACGTCTTGCTCTCTGATACTCACTGAGGCGAGGCTGGGAGAGGTAGTTCCGACTGACGGCCAGCGCCTGCTCCCGAGCTCCCACCACCGGCCCACCGGTGGGCACGGGTAGCTCGGGTGCGGCCCCGTTGACAATCCCCCGCATCGCCCGCAGCGCCATCTTGTCTCCTCCGTCCCGACTGGCCCAGCAGCGACGCCGCGCACGCGCGGATATACCAAAGCGGCCCGCGCCCCCGGCTCCGCCCATGCGCGCTGCGGCGCCCCGGCCTCGCCCCGCCCCCTTCGCCGCCGGCCGCCCCCAGCCTCGTGACTTCGCGCAGCCGGGGCCTGGCGGGCTTGCGGGCGAGAGGAGCTGACCAGCGTGCTGGGAGGCGGGCGCGGGCGCAGAGGGAAGGGAAGCGAAACAGGGCAGATTGCAGGAAAGAGGAAAACCAGCCAAAAGAGAGCCGGACAAGCGGGAGGGGAGGAAGGCAAATGCGTGCAGGCACAAGTCAGCTGATGTCCCTTTCGAATGGGCTTTCATGACGCTGAATGGAGAGAATTCAAGCTGTGAAAACCGCTTTGAAAAACAGAAGCAATGGAAAACATGTTTCAGTGATTAGTAACACACGTGGCATCATTTAGTTCACTTTACTCCCTACCAATTCGTTCACGCATGTATCCATTCAACAAACATATATTGACTTGTTATAGGATGTGCGTAGCGGTGTGAAAAACGGGAATAGATGTGGAAGCTGTCTAAGGGGTGGGACTAGTGTAGGATGGCAGCCCAGGCTGGAAACCGGAGCAACGGAATGGATGATGATGATGATGATGATGATGATTATTATTATTATTATTTTGAGGGGGAGTCTCATTCTGTCGCCCAGGATGTAGTACAGTGGCGTAGTCTCGGTTTAATACAACTTCCACCTCCCGGGTTCAAGCGATTCTCCTGCTTCAGTCTCCCAAGTAGCTAAGATTACAGGTGTCCGCCACCACGCCCCGCTAATTTTTGTTTTTAGTAGAGACGGGGTTCTATCATATTGGCCAGGCTGGTCGCGAACTCCTGACATCAAGTGATCCAGCCGTCTCGACCTCCCAAAATGTTGAGATTACAGGCGTTAGCCACTGCACCCAGCCGATTATAATTTTTTAGTTTAATGTCCAAAGTTGGCACGAGTAAAATTAAACAGGAATTGTAATACTCTACTGATAAGAGCACAATTGGTATGATATTTAGAAGAACAATTTGGTGCTATCTCATTCAAATATTTTGTTACTAGGAACTTATCTTTCTCTCTCTTTGTAGATATATCTATATCTATCTATCCACTCAGTATATGTGACAAATATTTTCCATTATATATAATACATTACATTATACACTATATGGTATATATTATATGTGATCTACAGACATATACATTTATGTATACATACACACAGATATTCAATGAAACATTTTTGTAATAGCATAAACCTAGAAACAATCTAAATGTCCATTCATAAGTTATACCCTATTAAGTCAAAGGTATTTCTCAAACTTTTGAAAAGAATTCAGTGGAGCCTCAAATGTTGAGATTTTTTTTTTTAAAGCCCAAGACACATTATTAGGTTTAAAATAAAAAAGCAATTGCAAAATGCCATGTAAAGTAGATTAATATGTAAACGGCAGGAGAAATTTTATTTTTAATTTAATAATCTTTCTATGTAGTTTCACTCCTTTAACATGTGTTTGTACTAATTTTTTCAAATACAATGCATGGCAACTTTTTAAAAATAAAAATTACAAATCTAGTCTTCTCATGTCAATTTTTCACACTGGTAGGTAAATTTCATATATGAATATCAGACTGTTAGTTATTACAATTTTTATCTTATTATTTTAGGAGTATTTCATGGCTTTTACTTTAAAAAAACCTTTTTTAAACTTTTTACTCTGGTAATAGAAATTAGTTGTGGTCTAATGTGTATAAGTAGAGTGGTAACCCCAACATTTATTTAACAAACATCTGTTGAGAAAATACACATGTATATGGGGTGCTGCTCTAAGTCCTGGAGATATATTTGTAAATAAACAAAGTCTCTGTCCTCATGCCACCTATTGGAGGGAGAAAAGTCAGAAAACAAACATGTAAATAAAGTGCCTGGTATGATGAAAAATAATAAAACAGGATAAGGAGAAAAGAGTGATCAAGATGAAGATAAGATTTTAGATGATGTGATCAGGGAATGCACTTCTCAGTCATCTGAGATCTGAATGGAGAGAGAAAGCAGCAGATCATGGGACGCTCCAGGAGACATGTGGCGCAGGCAGAGGATTTTGCAAGTGCAAAGGTCCTGAGGCAGAAGAAGGAAAGTGGGGCTAGAATGGACACAGTTAAGCAGAAAGCAGCAGGAGAGAGGGCAGGGCCAAGTCATGTAGAGCTCTGGAGGCTATGCGGATAGGAGTTTGAATTATATTCTTAGAGTGATTGTAGAATTTTATGAAGGAGGAATATTATCTGATTAGGCTTTAAAGAGACATGTTGTTCTACTAGGCAAAATATGAGCTGGTGCAGAAGACAAGAGAAAAATTGAGAGACCAGTTAGGAAGCTATTGTGATTGTCTGGGAGAGCAACACGGACTCAAACCAGATGATGGCTTTCCTACATAGCACGCTGGCCTCAGCTCTGTCACAGAACTCGTCGCAATAGTGATACCATTAAAGAGTGACCATTTATATATCTTTCTCCTTCACTTTTCCGCTCTGTAACCTTAGATATGGAATGGGGGATTGGCAAGAGGGATGTAGTGCACAGTGCAGCTGCAAGAAACATTTCGAATGAAAAAAAAATGATAGAAATAAGTCCAAGATTGCTATAAAACAGAGGTTATTAACTTGGGACCCTTAGAAGTCTGTGAAACCTTGTGCAAAATGTGTGCATATGGACATTTTCCGTGGAAATAACCCACAGACTTCTATCAGATTGTCAAAGGAGCCTGAAACTCTTAAAGAAAACAATCAAGTAACCATCACTGACAAATTGGGAGAGTGGTATTGCCTTTTATGGAATCACAAGTGTTTAATCAAATTGCCAAATAGTTGTGTCAGATAGTTGATATTACTTGACACCATCTCTAACTTCTCAGACAACTACATTTTTAAACATTGTGTAATTTATTTGGATCTTATGATGGTACCTGTGCAAAGTGCAGGTAACCCAAAACTGTTAGTCAACTGAAATTGAGAGTTTCTTAGAATTATTTACAGCAACATTATATAAACACTTTTCCTTGTTTTTGTTTTTTTTTTAATTATCCCCTTAATATGTAAGAAAGACGAAGGATAAAGTGTTATATGCATAGAAAAATACATTTCGGAAAATATAGAAAATTTCTAGTTTCTCTAGTAATGAAGAAATCCAAACTAAAATGACCACGAGGTTCTACTATATCTGTTAAATTAAGAAAAATGACCAAATGATTTTTTTTAAGTGTTGGCAGGATTCGGGGCTAAGCGTTGCACCAGCTCATTTCTGATGGCTTTGGAAATTGGCCAGCCCTTCTGGAAATAAACCTGGTATAGGTTAGGGATCATAAACTTGTTCACACAGTTTGATCCAATAATTTGATTCTGTAATCTCAATGATGGGATTATTAACCAAAGGAATAAATGTTTATACCTTGTTATACTAATGCTATTCATCACAGTGAAAATGAAGTAGTAACCTAAATATCCCGTAATAGTAAACTGCACCAGTAGTGTATATTTAATAGATACTGACATGAATATGATATATAGCTGGTGGGATTTAAGTATATGGAACTATTTATGCAAAATAATATTGAGTGAAACCTGAGCACGGATATAGACCAGTTACAATAGTGTAAAACACGTTTGTACATTGGTAAAAAGCAGAAAATTCTGCAGCGATGTCAATAATTGATGCTGCAATTTGGAAAGAAAAATCTTTTTCTCTTCTAAAATGTGTATTAAATATCCAAAAGTCACATATACTCACACAGAGAGAGTATCACCTGGAGGTGGGTGGGCCTGCACAATATTAAGGGTAAGAGGTGCTAAAACAAACTAAATATGGCCTGAGAAGGACTCTGTACTTCCGTATTTGAGTCCTTGTGGATAAACTGCAACCTAACTTAAGAGGAAGACAAAATGGAAAACCTAACTTAAGAGTTTGCGCCTGTAACAGTAGCTGAGTCTTGGTCGATCGCAGCAGTTGGTACTTCAGCTGCTCATACACTGCTGAGTGTTCAAAATGTGTTCAAATAAGGCAAACACCCAGCTGTAACCAATCCAGCTCTCTCTGCACCTCACTTCTGATTTCTGTAGGTCACTTCCTTTTTTTTTTTTCTTTTTTTTTGAGACGGAGTCTCGCTCTGTCACCCAGGCTGGAGTGCAGTGGCTCAATCTCGGCTCACTGCAAGCTCCGCCTCCCGGGTTCACGCCATTCTCCCGCCTCGGCCTCCTGAGTAGCTGGGACCACAGGCACCGCCACCACGCCCAGATAATTTCTTGTATTTTTAGTGGAGACGGGGTTTCACCGTGTTAACCAGGATGGTCTCGATCTCCTGACCTCGTGATCCGCCTGCCTCGGCCTCCCAAAGTGCTGGGATTACAGGCGTGAGCCCCCGCGCCTGGCATCACTTCCCTTTTTTATCTATAAATTTGTTCTGACTATGAGGCATCCCTGGAGTCTCTCTGAATCTGCCGTGATTCTGGGGGCTGCCTGACTCGCAAATCATTCTTGGCTCAATTAAGCGCCTTTAAATTTAATTCACCTGAAGATTTTCTTTTATCAGGGGCTTGGGGTATGGACTCTGAAGTCAGACAAACTTAGTTTAAGTCCTGAGTTGATTAGTTCTATGACTTTGAACAAAATTTATTCTCTCTAGATCTCGTCTTTCTAGTTTATAAAATGAGAATAATAATATTATCTTCATAAAACTGTTGTATTAAAAGAGATAAAGAATGCAAAGTATTTGGCAAATAGGGCTAGATATGTTTTAGCTAACATTATTATTACTTGCTTTGATTTATTGATTAATAGACTATGTTAAGTAATATGTGTCAGGCTCTTTTTTTTTTTCTTTTCTTTTATCTTTTCTTTTTGAGACAGAATCTTGCTTTTGTTGCTCAGGCTGGAGTACAATGGCACGATCTCAGCTCACTGCCACCTCTCCCTCCTGGGTTCAAGCGAGTCTCCTGCCTCACCCTCCCGAGTACCTGGGATTACAGAAGCCTGCCACCGCCCGGCTAATTTTTGTATTTTTAGTAGAAATGGGGTTTCACCATGTTGGCCAGGCTGGTCTTGAACTCCTGACCTCGTGATCCGCCCACCTTGGCCTCCCAAAGTGCTGGGATTACAGGCGTGAGCCACCGCGCCCGGCCGTGTCAGGCTCTTTTCTAAAAGCGAAATGACATGTCTCCTGGACTAGTTGACTAGTTTGTATTAGGCAGGGACCATATCCTATTTTCTTGTCTTCTATCTCAAGTACCTAGCAAGGTAACTTGCACATAGTGCTTAGTAAATATCTATTAGATAAATGAAAGTGTGTTGCTCTTTTCTGAAAAATGAACGGTTGTCCTCCGATCTTATTCTTCCGTGCGCAGGGTTCCCCCCTCGCCCCAAGGAGGAGTCACCCTACTGATATTGTATACTGGCTATTGTCCTCCTGTTATTTGCTGAAATCATATCTTTGTTTTACTCCCAAGGAACGCAAAAATCCCAGGAATTCCCCAGGAGTAGGGAATGTGGTCAAAACATGAGACTCAGAATCACCAGCCCAGTTTCATTGCTGACTGTCTCCTTACGCACAGTGCCACCTTGGGCCAATCCTCAATTCCTTCTGTCTTTGAATCTCCATCTGTGAGTTGGGAAGATTTCATGTCATGCCTGCTTTTCAAGAATTTAAAAAGAAGCTTCCAGAAGTCAACACCTTAGACAGAAATGCAAACTCTTATTCTCTTATCACAAATGATTATTGGGGAAGAAAAATAGAGAAGAGGGGGTAAGACAATCTCATGCCAGTGACTGAAATTTTCCCATATAACGGGTATCTCTCTTTATTTGCTGGAAAATTCTAATCAAGGAAAATATTAAGAAGACAAACCACAACAGATTAAATAAATAGACTCAGGTGTTTCTATGTAACAAGGCATATGCCAATATAAAATCGTCAATACAAAATTTTCAGCATAATATGGTAGAGAAAGCTAATTCATTTTTTATATACTTTGTTGTTGGCTGTTTTTGTTGTTGTTGTTGTTGTTGTTTTTGAGTCTGAGTCGTGCTCTGTCATCCAGGCTGGAGTGCAGTGGCAAGATTTCGACTCACTGCAACCTCTGCCTACCAGGTTCAAGCAACTCTCATGCCTCAGACTCCTGAGTAGCTGGGATGGCAGGTGCCCGCCACTACACGCAGCTAATTTTTGTGTCTTTAGTAGAGACAGGGTTTCTCCCTGTTGTCCAGGTTGGTCTCCACATGCTGATCTTAGGCGATCCACCCACCTCGGCCTCCTAAAGTGCTGGGAATACAGACGTGAGCCATCACGCCTGGCCATGTTGGTTATTTTTAAATTCTGACCGTCAGATGCAGAGTGAGGTGTATAGGCTGGACACTGTACATTGACCTCCTAAAACTGAGATCTCTGGTTCTCTTCCATATCCCATATTACTTTCCTTGTCACTGGGGTCACAGATGTGTTGTAGAATAGAGAGGAGAGAGCAGAGGGCCTCCTATGATCAGAACGATGGCTACTTAAGAGAGTGATGCACATGTTTAAACATAAAAACCAAGAAGTAGCTGATGGATGGAAGGTCACTTACCAAGTGCTGCTTTCCTGTTGTCTGGCTGTCTGAAATGGGGATACTTGTCCTTGAAACTCCAAATATCCTTTGTCGAAGACCCTCTTCTGTTGCCAGATCATGACAACCTTTTCACATCACAAATGTTCCAACAAAAAGGAATCAGATACTTTGATTTGATGGAAAAAGTATTCAGACATTAAGATGGACAAAAAAACAGTTTAAGTATGGGAAAATTTTTGTAATGTAGTACTGAGTAGAGCATTCTATATGAAGTGGCATACACAATATAATTTGTATTATCTGTTTGTGTACACATACACTTGGAACTTATTGTAAAGGAATAGATACTGATATTAACAGTGACTACTCTGAATTATGAGATGTTTTGCTTTCCTTTTTAATTTGTCACATTTTGGCATGAACATTCATTATGCTTTTGAATCAAAAGTACAATGAGAAATAATAAGGTGATTCTGTTTAAAATGGTGTAATTTTCACTTTAACAGGGAGCAGGTTTTATGGCTGGTGGTAAAATAAGCATGCAATCCCATAAGTTAAAAGTTCTATATTACAGGTCGGGCGTGGTGGCTCAAGCCTGTAATCTCAGCACTTTGGGAGGCTGAGGCGGGCAGATCACGAGGTCAGGATATCGAGACCATCCTGGCTAACGCGGTGGAACCCCGACTCTACAAAAAATTAGCCGGGCGTGGTGGCGGGCGCCTGTAGTCCCAGCTCCTTGGGAGGCTGAGGCAGGAGAATGGCGTGAACCCAGGAGGCGGAGCTTGCAGTGAGCCCAGATTGCACCGCTGCACTCCAGCCTGGGTGACAGAGTGAGATTCTGTCTCAAAAAAAGAAAAAAAGTTCTATATTACAGAAGCCTGATAAAAATCAAGTCAAAGGGGTTAGTAACAGATGACAGAGTCAACATTAGATGAGAACTCATTGTTTTACCTCTAAGACCAGAATGATTATAAAACCTAGAATAGATCTTAGCACTCAACTAGACTTAACTCCCTAATTTACAGATGAGGAAACTGAATCTTAGGGAAGTAAAGTGATTTTCCTAAGTTCTGGAAGTGAGATACCAGCCATCTAAGCTTTCTAGACCATAGACCATTCCTTTTTCCCTCCCTGGCCTCTGAAATCACCTAGTTCTGGCCCTGTTGCTTGTGTACAAATCTGGGTAAGTCTGGGAGATCCTTTCTGATGCAGAGTAATTACAGAGGGTCTATTCTAACCCCATCTAAGGGAACTTTGGAAGATCAAATTATTTCTAAGACGGTTGCAGGTGTCTGATCCTCTGAAATAAAAAATCTAAGGCCCGGGCTCTGACCTGGACATCTGCCTGAAGCCTCTTTTCTGTGTCAAAGATGACCTGGGGACCAACTGGACTGATAACATCGGACAGTATCTGGAAAAATTCTAGGGACGTATTCTAATTTGGATCATTTCCACCAGTTGTCATGGCAATGTGGCAACACTGTCTCAAAGTCTGAATCTGACCATTGCCAGAAAGGGCGTTAATTCCTGGCTTATTTAGGATGTGTTCATTAGAGAAGTCAAAGCACTTGAATGACATTTTCTATCAACAAGTACTTACCGAGTGAGCAGTGCTCATGAACTCAGCGTGATGCTGAAAACTGCAGAACTGCAGAAGGACCACAGGACATGTTTCTGCTCTCAGTGGTGAGTACATTGGACTGAGAGTTGCAGGAGCAGCCTCAGGTTTGCGCCTAACTAGCTCTGTGCCTCTAGGTTTGGGTTACATCTTTAAAGCAAAGGCGACATTACTATGTAATACATTATTTCAAAGCAGCTAAAGGCTGAATTGTAGAGATAAGATGGACACACATGATTTTTCATCCAAAACAGTATGGAAGAGCATGCTGGGTTGTCTACCTGGTAAGAGAAAGGTCAAAGAGGAGTGGCTTAGGTCAGGTGGTTCTCCACGGGGGGCTGGGGAGGGGAGGTGGGTTTTTTCAGTTAGACGTAACTTGGGAAGGATTTGGATTTGAGGAACAATACTGGGTGGAAGTAAGTCTTGAGCAAGGTTTATGCATTCTCAGGGTCAGCATGAGATAAGAGTTCTGAAGCATTTCACGGTGAATGCTGCACTTAGAAGAGGAATTTATTTTAGGGAACTTAGTGTTTAGAAATTCCCTCAACATAAAGAGGAGTTCAGTGAGAGCAGAGTTAGTAGTTTACTGTTTTTCTGATAAGTAAGTGCATAGGATAAACATTATGTGCCCACTCTGTGCCAGACACTCTTCTAAGTGTTTATTGTTCATTTATTTTTTTGAATATTCACAAGAATGCTCTAAGTCAGCAAATGGAAGTACCGAGCAATCAGGCAGTCTGTCCAAAGTCTCACAGCTAAGTGAATGGCAGACCCAGGACTGAAACTGATCATTCAGATGCTGCTTTTCTGTGTGCTAGTATTTCTAAGAAGATATTTGTAGAAAACATGCCGTTTCTGTCTAAGAGACATTAACACTGGCCCTTCCTGCTCCATTGAAATTATGGATATTTCCACAGACTCCGTGGTCACCCACAATGATTTTGGGGATGGTAGAATTTTCTATATCTTTCATATAAATTAAAGTTAACAAGGAGCCATTGCCAAGGCTAAGATCTCAAGAATCTATGGTGGGTTTTAAACCCATCAGCTCTGCCTGTGGAATTCTGCTCACACAATCAAGAATGGGTGGGTCTGAGAGCTGAATTCCAAGTCAAAGCTGGAATGTCCTTATTCCCATTCTGAAGCGCCGGGGGCTCTGGGAGGTGCATGTCTACTTCAAAGCTTCCAATACTTTGCCAGTCTTATGCGATACTCAGAGAGGTGAGAATGACTCCACCTCATCATTACCGACAAAAACCATCAATAGCTATTGATCACCTCTATTGGGCCAGATGCCTGGTGCTGGGTGGAATACCGAGACGGGTAGGATAAAACCCCTGCCCTTAAAGTTTAGGCTCCAGAGACAGATAACCGTAATCCAGGGCAACGTCTCCCACGTGTCATAGAACTTGGTATTTCTGATTCTGGATCTGGCCAGTCTGCTTCTTAACCATCTCCTGCATAGTTCTAAGATGAAACAAAGGGAAGGAGGCAGAAGTTCTGGCCAGTCGATGTAACTGTGGCTGCATTTTCCATGCAAAGCAGGTTTGAGTCAAACTAGGCAGAGTTAATCCACCCTGACAATCGGGGAAAGTGGGCAGGCTGACACTGGATAGTTAGAGAGGGTTTTTGAAATGGTATATAATCATCTCTCCGTATCCATGGGGGATTGGTTCCAGGACCTCCTGCAGAAACCAAAGTCCATGAAAGCTCAAGTCTCTGATATAAAATGGTGTGGTATTTGCACATAACCTATGCACATCCTCCTGTATACTTTCAATCATCTCTGGATTACTGTTAATACCTGACACAAGGTAAATGCTATGGAAGTAGTTATTGTACTTTACTGGTATTTTACTTGTGTTATTTTTTATGGTTGTATTGTTTTTTGTTTTGTTTTGTTTTGTTTTGTTTTGTTGGTTGGTTGATTGGATTTTGTTGTTGTTGTTGTTTTGAGACACAGGTCTCGCTCTGTCACCCAGGAGTGCAGTGGCGCAGTCGTGGCTCACTGCAGCCTCAACCTCCTGAGCTCAAGCAGTCCTGCTGCTTTGGCTTCCCAAAGCACTAGGATTACAGATGTCAGCCACCACACCCAGTCTGTATTGTTATTTTTTATTGTTTTATTTTCCAAATATTTTTGATGTTGTGAAGGGATGCCAGTTTTGGTGGTGGGTTGGGGGTAGGTCCTGAATTTTCCTAACTGAATTTCCCTATCACTTATTTATTACTGAGTTTGCTACCACTGTCCCTACAATAGAACTGTTCAATGGGGTTCCAGTTGTTGTTGATTTTACTTTTTTAGAACCTCCTTTTCCCTTGGATCTGAAACCAGCATTTCCCTTGCTTTACAGACATAGCAATTCCCGGTCTTTATGGACACATATCCACTCCTACAGGGTCCAGAGTGCCCTGTATATCATGGCCGTAAAGTATCCGCCCTGACTCCTCTTAGGCTTTGTTTTCAGAAGCCTGTGACTTCTGAACCAAAGTCAGCCTCCAATCCGAGGCTGGGGCTGGGACAATGACATGTGCTGAATGGAAGAAGTTGCAACTGATTGTTAAATATTTGAACAGCACAGGAAACAGGAAGCAATGAGGAACAAAAGCGCCCTCCAGCTCTGAGTCACAGGACCGTCTCCTCCGGCAGGCCATGTCAACCACAGCCCAGGGTACATGTAATTGGGTTATAGATATTATTTGGCCCAGAGAAAAAGCCGTCTGTCTGAGGATGTTGTATGCCAACCACTTTAGGAAGATAACAGAGCAGCTATTAAAGACCCTCGAACTTCAATTTCAGTCTCAGAGGGTTCTTAACAGGATGCTCTGGTTAGAAATTATTATTTATTTGCAAGGGCTCAGAGTCCACCAGTATAGACTGAAGTGTTACTTTTTACTGGCAATGCTTCATTTTTAAGTTTTGTTCAGTATTATTTAAATAATAAATTAAAAATCTTCCATAATTTTGCCATTGGGCCTAACCACTTACATAATCACAATGTACATAAAGTATTGCTTTTACGTTTTTAATTGTGGCAAAATATACATGACATAAAATTTGCCGTTTTAACCATTTTTAAGTGTATGGTTCAGTAGTGTTGAGTATACCCGCATTATTGTGCAACTGACCAATCTCCAGAAGTTTTCGTCTTGCAAAACTGAAACTGTATACATACCCATTAAACAATCACTTCCCATTTCCCTCTTCCCTCAGACCCTGGAAACCACCATCGTATTTTTATTTCTTTGAAATTGACTATAACACTTACCTAATATAAATGAAATTACATAGTATTTGTCCTGTGGTGACTGACTTCTTTCACTTAGCATAATATCCTCAAGATTCATCCATGTTATAGCAAGGATCAGAATTTCCTTTATTCATCCATTGAGGGACATGTGGGTTGCTTTCATCTTTTAGCTGTTGTGCATCATGCTACTGTGAATTTACATAAAGTTTCCTTTTTTTTTTGAGACAGAGTCTCTATCGCCCAAGCTGGAGTGCAGTGGCGTGATCTTGGTTTACCGCAACCTCTGCCTCCCGGGTTCAAGTGATTCTTGTGCCTCAGCCCCTCAAGTAGTTAGGACTACAGGTGTGCGCCACCACGCCTGGCTAACTTTTGTATTTTTAGTAGAGACAAGGTTTTGTCATGTTGGCCAGGCTGGTCTTGAACTCCTTACCTCAAGTAATCCATCTGCCTCAGCCTCCCAAAGTGGTGGGATTACAGGCATGAGCCACCACACCCAGCTCCAATTTACATAAGGTTTTATATTCTACTTTTTTACTTTCTGTTGCAATATCTGTGTGTATATACATATAATATAAATGACATATATTATGTATAACATATTATAGAATATAAATTACATATTATATATGTAATCTATAAATATAAATTATGTATATATATATAATTTTTTCCAACTTGATATGTAGTCTTCATTATAACCTTTTTAAAATCTGTTTTAAGGGCAACATGACAGTCCTTCAAGCTCATGCACTGAAATAATTTCTACAGTTGGACATTTGAGATGTTTCTAGTTTTTCTCTAAATCCTATGATAAAAATTTTGTACCTATGATTTCCCTCCCTTCCCCCATATTTTAGCATGCCTTTTTAGATAGATTCCTAAGAAGTGAAATTACTGGGTCAAAAGCAACATACATTTTATAACTTCAAAGACAAAAGATAGAAAACCACACTGCTTTCTAAAAGAACGGTAGTTGCCTAGGTACTAACAGTGTATGTGAATTTCCACTCCACCGTACTCACAGCTTATTTATTTATTTTTTACGTTATATGATTAATGGGAGGAAGATGAGTGCTTATTCATTTTTAATAGACAACACATTGATTATTAATAGTGATGGGCATTTGTGAGGAGACCCCAGACTTGGCCAGCCTGTGAATACTAGCATGGTTACAATAAACTGAAAAAATATATCTATTTGAACTAATATGTATTATCCATATAATGTATGAGTATGTGTTAGAAACATGGCCAAGTGTAGGTAATCTATAAATGATAGCTACTGTTATTGTTGCTCTTATTCTTATGATTGCCAAACATATAATGATTGTTAGTCTATACCTGCTTTCCCAGGCCCTCAGTTTGCCAAAACCTTGATTTCCCAATTTTTGGGAGGCATCCCCACTTAGGTGGCATCTCGGAACATCCCTGTGAGGCTGCTCTACCCAAGTCCTCTGCCTCTAGTGCCCTGGACACAGCTGTACTATGCTGGAGGCTGTCAACCCTCAGAGTTCCAACACCGTACTTAGGGTGGAGGGCATGGTGGCAGAATTGTCACCTGGACTCCATAAAGGATGCTGCCTTATGCCCAGAGTCTTGCAAATATCTTTATTAATACATCTCCTCCATCTTTTGGCCCTAACCCCCTCATTCCCTAGAGGCTCAGGCCACAGGCCCTGCATGTAAGTAGGGGACTGTATGCCATGCTCCCTGTAGGGAGTGGGACAGTGGCACCCCAGAGATGACCATCTCCTAGTCCTGGAAGCTGTGAGTATGTTGCCTTACATGGTAAAAGGGACTTTGCAGACATGATTAAGGATCTTGAGATGGGGAGGTGATCTTGGAATATCTGTCTGGGTGGGCCCCGGGTCATCCCGTGAGTCCTCAGAATGAAAGAGGGAGGCAGAAGGTTCAGAGTCAGAGGCAGAGTTGAACATGCATTGCTACTAGCTTTGAAGGTAAACATGGCCAGGAGCCAAGAAATGCAGGAGGCCTCTGGAAGCTGGAAAAGGCAAGGAAACAACCCTCCCCCAGAATCTCCAGAAGGAATGCAGCCCTGCTGACACCTTCATTTTAACCCAGTGTGATGTATTTTGGACTTCTGACCTCCAGAACTGCAATATACTAAATACAGGCTGTTTAAAGCCACCAGTTTGTAGTAATTTGTTATAGCAGAAAACTATAGGAATGAATACTCTCTGCTGATGTCTTCGTTTCTGCTTCCTATTTCTCTCTCTAGGTTTATATTTTAAAACTCGTTCCATCTAGGCCGGGCACTGTGGCTCATGTCTGTAATCCTAGCACTTTGAGAGGCCAAGGCAGGAGGATCACTTGAGATCAGGAGTTCGAGACCACCCTGGCCAACATGATGAAACCCTGTCTGTACTAAAAATACAAAAATTTGCTGAGCGTGTTGGCACGCACTTGTAATCCCAGCTACTCAGGAGGCTGAGATTAGAGGCTTGCTTGAACCCAGGTGGTAGAGGTTGCAGTGAGCCAAGACCATGCCACTGCATTCCAGTCTGGGTTACAGAGCGAGACTCTGTCTCAAAAATATAAAATAAAATAAAATAAAATACCCTGTCCTTTTTTTTTAGCATTAAATCGAAAGTTCCCTAGTTAATTAGGAGGGGCCCACCAGTTCCACAAATAGGAAACCTCTGCACTGCTCTTGCTCATAAATTGTATTTGCTTTTTCATAAATTTTTTATGTTCTTTGAGCCACCCATGGTTTAATGTCAGAATAATATAGATCAATAGAGCCTCTCAAGATCCCACAATGAGCGGCACTTTCTCCTGTAGTTAGCTGTCCAGTCATTTATGCAAGAAATATTTATTGGATGCTACCATGTATCAGGCACTGAGGCAGTATTGCGATGTGAAGACACAGTGCGCAATCTAAGTCTTTACCGAGGCCATAGATGTTGGGGTTCTATGACTTGAGAACAACATGCATTGTTTCTTTTCAGGAAGCTAACTCTGGTACATGGAGCCTCTTTGACTAAGTAGCAAGGAATGGGAACTGCGCACTGGTTCCATCTTGGCTTCCAGTTTGTATTCAGACCCAGGCAAGAGTTAAAGAGTTCGATGACAGATAAGCACAGATGCAAAGCAGTGCAGTCCAGTGCCTCTTTGCTTAGGATAATATCTCCCCTCTCTTTATCCTCTCCAGCCCTGCCTTCCTGCCTTTGACGCAGGGAGCTAAGGGTCTGAATGAACCCTGTTGGAGGTTGCAATTAAATCTTTGTGGACAAAGGGCACACACACGCACACATACACAGCATCCTCAGATAACAGGAGGCAATAAATCCATCAGCACATCCACGTTCAGAAAACAGTGTCCCTGCTGTCTTGCTAACAGCTGCCAATACCTCACTGAGCGCCTCACACCAAGATGGGCTCCAAGGTAAGATTTTTCTCTCTCCAGACAAATTTAATCTTTCCTTGTGATTCATGTCTCTCTCAGAGGATTTTGACTGTTAAGTAAAGTTTACTATTGACTTGTTGGCAAATTCCTGGTTTTGTTTGTTTTTGTTTTGGGATTTTGGTGTGTGTGTTTCTCTCTCTTTTTAGTACTCCTTCATTCACTATGTCTTTTAGTTTTCTCTGGCTTGTCTTTTATTCTTATCCATACATATGGTAAGTCAATTTGTATTCAGAAATATCTCATTTATACAGAGAAATGAAGGATCTTAAGTAATTGCATGCATTTACTGGTTAAAACTTAACTGAGAGTTTGGTTCACTTAGAACCTTGGTCACATTAATCTGTAGTAGTGAGAGGGTTCTTCCAGCCCTGGGCTTAGAACAGAGTAGCTCAGTGCTTGGGATACTCCCAACATCTGAGGCTGACTATTGAACTCCAGTGATAATCATTTAAAATTATTTACTTCCTTAATTATGAAAGTAGCTCATTATTGAATATTTAGAAATACACAGAAGATGACTGAAGTCGTTGATTATAAATAACTGGCATTTGAGTATCCTTCCACTCTCTCAAAAACGTGCCCATATATTTATTTTTAGACATTAGAGATCAAGCTGAAAATACTGTTTAATTTCCCTTTTTTACCTAACATTATAGTAATAGTATTTTCTATGTCACTAAAATTATTTGAAAATATAATTTTTAAGAGCTGCTTAATAATCCATCATTAACAGGTTTGACTTTTCTTCAGTAATAAAAATCATTCTGCAATGGGTCATTTTGAGTATAAGTCTTTGGCTACATCTCTGATCTCTCTGATCTTTTTTTTAGGATGGCTTCCTTAGAGTTACTAAGTCAAAGAGTATACAACTTTTAGGGCCCGATAGATTTCATGATGGTAATCTATTTTAAAATTTCAATGACTGGTATTGTTGATACCACAACAGAAGCCACATCAAAGAAAACGAAATTCTTCCCAGAAATTCTTTTTACTTGAAGTTTGACAAGGTACTGTGACTTAATGCTGACTAATTTGTATGAAATCCTAAATAATAAACTAATCAGGAAAGTCAGTATTTTACTTTCACAGATGAAGGCATCTTTCTGAGCAGGGGTTTCTGCTCAAACAAAAGCATGAGAGTGCTTCTAGAACCACAGAGCAAGGGAAAATGGGAGAGGATAAGCCTGCGAGTTGAAAAGCCTGGGGTTTCATCCCAGTTTGACACTAATTGTGCAACCCCAAACAAGTCTCCTAACCTCCAGAGGCTCAGGTTTCTTGTCTATGAGAGGAAGGTTGGTCTACACCAGTGTTTCTCAGGGGGCAGCCCAAGTGACACTGTGCTGTGTGAAATATTTTAGGGTAGCACCTAGAACATAGACCATACATTTTTTTTTTTTGCATGCCACATAAAATTACTTTTTGAAATATGATATCAATATCTATGTTGGTTTTAAAATTTTTTTGAGAGATAGGGGTCTTGCTATGTTGTCCAGGCTGGACTCAAACTCCTGGGCTCAAGATATCCTCCTACCTCAGCCTCCCAAGTAACAGAGACTTCAGGCACATGCCACCATACCTGGCAGTATCTCAGTATTTTAAAAGAGTGGATTTAGAGGAAAAGATGAAGTAAATGATAGTACAGGTAGTCCTCAGATATGACATAAACCATCAATGTGATAGGCAAATAAGTGTTGGATGTTTGAAAAACACAGGGTTAAGTGATCTGTAGAGCATCTATTTTTATCTGGATTTATATCTAGGCATTAATTTCCCTTGAATTTAGTAAGCAATTTAGTAAGCTATGCTTACTTGGAAGGCATTCTGGGAACCCGGTGAGTTATTGAGTTGTATGAGAAGTGAACAGTGATACAGACACGGAGATGTTTCCAAATATCATCCTACTACTTGCAACCTTTTGCACTTTTCGTTTCAATAGTGAGTTTCATTCACCCGGGCAGACTCCCTCCCCTCTTCTGTAAAGGCTGCAGGAGACCTGTAGCTGTCACAGGACCTTCCCTAAGAGCCTGCAGGGGAAGACTGCCCCAGCCCTGGCCCTCGCCATGCTCCGGACTGTTCTGGTCGCTCCCCAGCGGTTGCTGAAGGAAGGGAGAGCGTCCCGGCAGCTGGTACTGGTGGTGGTATTCGTCGCTCTGCTCCTGGACAACATGCTGCTTACTGTGGTGGGTACGTTTGGGGGTCTTTGTGCTGAGGGTTAATTTGCTTTGGGCCCCAGCAGGCAGCATACACCCTGCTTGAGTTCAACAGCGAATCCATCTGAGAATTTTCCTTTTTATGCTCAAAAACACACAGAGGTTGTTGGGTATGAGGAAAAAAAAAACCTACAGAAAATGGAGTCTGAAACTTGTCAAACATAGCTAAAAGACTCAGGAGGTTCAAAAAGAAGGAGGTCCAGAGAGGGTCTGACTGGAGAAGAGGATGGCCTGGAGCCAGAACTGGCTGTGCTTTTCTTCCTCCCCAGACTGTCTCCCCAAGATGCTAATGACTCCAAGTGCCTCTGGGGCAGTGAGCATCTTCTCACAGCGGTGCCCTTCCAGCCTCTGCTCTATAAAAATAGCATATTTTATTTGGATATCCGATTTCTTATCAAGACCTTACCTTCCATGTGCTTCTTTCCTTTGGAATCCTGCTTTTTTTTAGTTGTTACTCTCCTAATCATTACATTAAGTTATACCCATATATAAATGGGTACTAAAAGGTTTCTCCTCTCGGGTAAAATATTTGGTTGGTTTTTTTTTTTTTTTTTTTTTTTTTTTTTTTTTTGAGATGGTGTCTCGCTCTGTCACCCAGGCTGGAGTGCAATGGTGCGATCTTGGCTCTCTGCAAGCTCCACCTCCTGGTTTCACGCCATTCTCCTGGCTCAGCCTCCTGAGTAGCTGGACTACCGGCGCCCGCCACCACGCCCAGTTCATTTTTTGTTTTGTATTTTTAGTAGAGACGGGGTTTCACCGTGTTAGCCAGGATGGTCTTGATCTCCTGACCTCGTGATCCGCCGTCCTCGGCCTCCTAAAGTGCTGGGATTACAGGCGTGAGCCACCGCGCCCGGCCAAAATATATGTTTTTAAATAAGGATCTTTCTGAGACAAGTTGTTAATCTAATACAATCACTTCTCATTATTCATAGTTCTGTAGTTATAGTTATGCTCTGTAAAGTCACTGCAAACACTGAATTAGTGAATACTGAATCATTGCTCCCAGGGGAAACACACACACACACACACACACACACACACACACAATTATAATCTTAAATCTTAAACATCACGGTAAATCCTATTTTCTTTGTAAAAGAGAAAAAGAAGTTCAGAAGTGTTAAGTGACTTGCTCAAGGCCTCTCCACTAACAGGTGCCAGAGTTGGGATTCAAGCCCTGTCCAGGGGTCCCAGAGCTGAGGCTCCTCTGACCAGCCTGCCCTGCCTCCTACCATCCCCTCCTCTGGCCAGGTCTGTGTAAGAGCTGGACATGTCTGCGAAATGTTGTGGTAGCTCAATGTGTGTTGGTTTGGAGGGTTCCATGTCAATCTAAGTGAGTAGGAGAGTTAGCCAATGTGGAAACCATGAAGAATGAGAACTAATTATATAAGGTCAGAATTTAGCTACTTTAGCTAACAGGATAACTTGGGTAGGCACAGTCTTTTAGTAGGTTTTAAACCATGCCACTCCAGACACCAGCCTTGGGCATAAGGCTGAACCTCATCATAGTGCCCCTGAACCTAGTAGTGGCAAGATGACATTTGCCGTTAGTTTCCATCACCTGTCTTCCTTGACTTTCAGTAGAATTGACATCTGTCCTTAGCCCCTTGGCTTTCAGTGGTAAGATGACATCTGTCCTTAGCCCCCCTAACCTGTCCTCTGACTTTCAGTACCAATTGTGCCCACCTTCCTATATGACATGGAGTTCAAAGAAGTCAACTCTTCTCTGCACCTCGGCCCTGCCGGAAGTTCCTCACATGCCCTCGCCTCTCCTCCCTTTTCCACCATCTTCTCCTTCTTCGACAACAACACCATGGCTGTTGAAGAAAGCGTGCCCAGTGGCATAGCATGGATGAATGACACCGCCAGCACCATCCCACCTCCAGCCACTGAAGCCATCTCAGCTCCTAAAAACAACTGCTTGCAAGGCACAGAATTCTTGGAGGAAGAGAATACCCGGGTTGGGATTCTGTTTGCTTCAAAGGCTGTGATGCAACTTCTGGTCAACCCTTTCGTGGGCCCTCTCACCAACAGGTATCTCACTGGGTGTAGGGCCCTGAACGGTACACAGGAGTAGGAGGACTAGAAAAGTATACAAAGGGGGTTGGAAGGGAAAAAGAAGAAATACTCACTTGTCTGGTTCCCCAGGGGAGTCAGCTATTTGGAAAGCTCGTTATGCAAAGAATAACTTGTTACTGATGAAACGTCATGGGATCAGATTTTCTTAGCGATATATTGAGTATTGAGTACCGAGAAGAGAACCATGAACAGCAGTGTGCTGTGATGTTATATCAGTGACCTGGAGCGTGGCTTGAATGGGAAAAGGGTATGAACGGGACAGTCCTGTTGTAATCTAGAGCACTGGCTTCCTAGGAGTTGTATTTAGGATTATTCTGATATTTTCAAGAGATATACACTCTACCTATATACTCTACCTAGGCTATCCTTTCTGGAAATGAGAATTTTGGCCCTAACATATGGTCATATTTGCATGTTTGTTTATTTGCTCGTACTCATCCACTATTTCATCTCCACGCTACATTCAGAGGCATGTTTTACCATACTCCCAAATAGCTGCATTTCTGCTCCCACTTACATTTAAAAATGTAGTCCAAGTATATGAGTGCCTGTTGGAATTGTATCTTTTTTTTTCAATTCCCTTTTAGGATTGGATATCATATCCCCATGTTTGCTGGCTTTGTTATCATGTTTCTCTCCACAGTTAGTAAGTAATTTGCTTCCTCTTTTCTTCCCTTCACTGATTACCTTTGATTTTATCAAGTGAATGTGATGTAGATAGCAGGGTAGCCTAGAAAGTAATTAGGCATCTGACTAAGCAGAGTGGGATACTGATTTAAATGCTCTGCTCTTTTTGGTATGCGGACTATAACAGTAGTGACAATTCAGTCTAGTTGGAATTGGTCTACTCTGCTATACAAGAACAGATATTTTATTCCCTTCAGCCGGACGTAATGAAAGCTGTTTGAATATGTATGCTATGGTGTGTGTGTGTGTGTGTTATGTATGTATCAGTAATCTCTTGAGCAAGTTTAATACAAACTTTCCATCTACAAGAAGCAATGATATTATTTCGATATGCCATGGTAAAGGGCAACTAACAAAAAAAATGGAAATTGGACAATAACATCTGGAAAATTCCAAAAAGCCTACTCCTATTCAGTTAAGGACTTTAAAGGTTAAGCTTAGAAAAGTAAATTTTCTAAAGAAATAAGAAAGAGAAAGACAAATTGTCTATCCAGGATCAGCTAAATGTTTCTAATAAAATGGAGATGGAATAAACACAGTACATGAGAAAAGCAAGTCTGGAAATTGATGCTGAGAGGTAAAGGAAGAAGGAATGAAAAGGGGTTAGCGTTTGCACGTTAAGGCAGCCTGTGGATCCAGCCTTGGTTCCCGATGGCCCTGCTGATCCTCTGCTCTCCAACAACATACCTCCTTCTCCCTCGAGTTTTTCTTATTACCTTTCCGTTTCTTATCTACTTTCTCTCTTCCTCTTCCTCAGCTTCTCTTCTTTCCCAGCACAGGACTTGATTCCTATCAACCCAATTTTAACAAGAATTTGTTGCATTCTGGGCTGGAAGGCTGCAAAGTGCAAGAACTTGAGGTGTGAGGTTCTCTCTGAGAACTGCATCTTGTTGGTGAAATTTTAGCGGACTTGAAGAAAATGCAGAAATTCAACTTAGCACTGTTCATGGAACTTCTAGAAGCTCAGCCTATGCTAGGCAGCAAATTTAAAAATAAGATGCCCTATTTCATGAAATGAGGCTTAAGATTTATTCCATACAATTTCATGCAGTGCATGTATAATGCCCAGAGGGCCATAGTCACATAAAGAATGAAAAGACATGATTCCAGGTATCAGAAGTGTATGATGGTTGCCTGGGGAGACATGAGACACACACTGAGAAGTAAGACAATGCGGTGTGCTAGTGGATCTGGGACGTTTTAGCAGGATATCTTTGCCTGATTCTCTGCCAAGAACTCATGTTTTAAAAGCTTTACTTTTAAAGTAAACTATATATGTTAAATAATTATTATTTAACTTATACCAAACTGTATATGTTAAATAATTATTATTTCCATAGGATAGCTGTGTGACTACATGGAGTTGGCCTAATTCTAACCAAAAGAAAATACTTTTGATGTTTAGGGTATCCTTGTAGCATTGTCCAATGTTTCAAAAAAATACTTAAAAGAGAATGTTGATGCCCATTACTACCCTTAACCTCTCCATCCGCCATGCCTAATGTAATCAAGAGTGAAATGGTGGCCCATGTAAAGGGTCCAAAGTGAAGAAAAAAACTGCTTTGGTTTTCCTAAATAGAATGACCGACTGTCCTGGTTTGCCTGGAATTGAGGGGTGTCTTAGTCCATTTAGCATTGCTGTAAAGGAATACCTGAGGCTGGGGTCATTTATATTAGAAAGAGGTCTGTGGGCTCATGGTTCTGCAGGCTCTACAAGAAGCATGGCGCCAGCATCTGCTTCTGGTGTGGGCCTCGGGAAGCTTCCACTCATGGTGGAAGGTGAAGGGGAGCTGGCTGTGCAGAGATGAGAGAGGAAGCAAAAGAGAGGAGAGGGAGGTGCCTGCCTTTTTTAAACCACAAGCTCTTGAGAGAACTATAGAGTGAGAACTCACTCACCACCCAATGAAGGACATTAAACTATTCATGAGGGATCTGCCCCCATGACCCAAACACCTTCCACTGGGCCCCATCTCCAACACTGGGGATCAAATTTCAGCATGAGATTTGGTGAGGACAAACAACCCATATCCACACTATAGCGAGGGGCTTCCCAGGATGTCAAACTTTCTGTTTTTGTGGCGGTATTTTGAGTTTCAGTTTTAAAAACAAGGAAGTTCTGGGCAGACCAAGATGAGTGGGCCACTCTGTTCTCAAAGGACATTGGAAGAGTAGACAGAAAAGATTGGAGATAACAAAGCCCGAGAAAAGATGCTGGTGGCCAGGAAAGGAGAGACCAAGAATGTACATCTTTGGGACACAAGGAGAAGTTCAGTGTGATCATGTCTGTCGGGAAGTAATGGGAGAAGATTAAAAACACAACCAAAGACATCTGTAATGAATGGGCAAAGGGATTACAATTTTTCTGATTCAGACACTTTGAGGAGATTATTCTTACTCTAGGAGACATTATTCTGGAATTGGAGGTGAGACATGTCTGGACTTAACTACCCTGACCAGCAGCACCCTCTGATTTAGTTTTGGTAACATATTCCTGTTGGTTCTCAGTTTCATGGGTGTTCATCCTCAACAGACTGACCCTCTGCAAGGGCAATAACTAGATGCTATTTTTATTTTGCATTTGCTACAGAGTCTAGGAGAGCTGCGTATTCAGTATAATTCAATAAATGCTGATTTTGTCTGGTTAAAAGATCATTCAATATAAGATATAAAGAAGGATCTGATTGTATCACAATATATTATTTTCTACCCAATTCCCATAATCCTCGAAGCACCCCGTTACTGTCACTGTACTCCAGATGACCCTGTAGGACCCAGCAATGGTAAAGACCGGATCTGGGTGTCGCACATGGAGAATCCAGGAGTATGGTCTAAGAACCAGTTTCCAGCCCAGGACACTGAGCTTCATGGACATCCCTCATTTCAGTGGACAGAATGTTGGGTTCTTGGCAAGAGATGTAGAGACTCAGCCTTCCATCTGCTGTGTGGTGACTTGGTTTATACTTCTGTGGTTTCTCAGTTTTCTTGCATTTAAAAAGTGGTTCTGATGGAGGAGTAGGAGATTGAAAAGACAACTCAAAAAACAGGGAACAGTCATCATGCTTTATTAAAAACATATGCGTCATGACTCATATCTGCAGTATCATGGGCATGTTCTCTGGCAGCCAGGGAAGCAAAGGCAATTTGCTAATGCAGTTATCTTGCTATTCTCTTTGCCCAGTGTTTGCTTTCTCTGGGACCTATACTCTACTCTTTGTGGCCCGAACCCTTCAAGGCATTGGATCTTCATTTTCATCTGTTGCAGGTAACCCTGGCAACGTCATCATGCACACACACATGCACGCATGCACACACACACACACACACATCTCTTACTACCTCAGATCCTATATTTATATGGAGAAATTAAGGAAAATATCATCTGGATAGGTAGAAATTGTGATTCAGAAATAAGGGAATTGGGCTGGGCACAGTGGCTCACACCTGTAACCCCTGCACTTTGGGAGGCCAAGGCAGGAGGATAGCTTGATTCTAGGAGTTTGAGACCAACCTGGGCAACCTGGGCAACATAGTAAGAGCCCTATCTCTATTAAAAAAAGAGAATAAGTTAGCCAGGCATGGTGGAATGCACCTGTGGTCCCAGCTACTTGGGAGGCTAAAGTGGGAGGATGGCTTGAGCCTGGGTGGTCAAGGCTGTGGTGAGCCGTGATTGTGCCTTTGCACTTCAGCCTGGGTGACAGAGCTAGACCCTTACTCAAAAATAAAAATAAAAATAAAAATAAAGGAATTATAGAATTTCTGACAGGGTCCATAGATCCCTGAGCCTGACCTAACTTCCTCTGTTAATATTCAGGTGCAGCTAGCTCAGGTCAGAACAAGCCTCCAGTAAAACCATGAAGAAGGGCAGGCTTTTATTTAGTGCCACTCAATGGTCCTTTGTCTGTCCCCCTCTTAGTACTTTATAGGAATAATCATGTTAATACTATCGGTAATACCAGTACAGTTTTCACAGTACTGGTGAATACAATATCTAATGCAATCCTATGAAGTTGGTATTTTATGCCATTTTACCCATGACTATGAAAGCCTGAGAGTCCAGCTGCCGTACAGCACTAGCCCACACTCTCTTCCAGGTCCCCAGTGCTTTTCTGTTCTTCCCTGGGCATCCCTGTTAAATAGAATGGTCTCTGTGTGCCTAGGTTTTCCTTTCCCTGACCTGCTCTGTAACCCCTCGTTTAGGGAAACATGCTCAGAAACAAGAAAATGCTATGAAATATGGTATAATCAGACAATGGATTTTCTGTGTTATCCTTCCCAGAGGCCTTGTACTTTCAACAATATTCTGAACAGGAGTGGACAATGTGGGGGTTTGGGGGACTAGGGAGGGCAGTACTTGAAAAATACTATGGGTTAAGTTTTATAAAACCCCTCAAACTGAAACTCTAGCTAAGATTGTCACTGAAGAGATAATAGGGTGGAACCAAGGGCTCTGAGAGGTGGATAGAAGCCCCTGGGGGCCAGTTGCATCTGTCACTCTCTGCACAGGTCTTGGGATGCTGGCCAGTGTCTACACCGATGACCATGAGAGAGGACGAGCCATGGGAATTGCTCTGGGGGGCCTGGCCCTGGGGCTGCTGGGTAAGTGGCACCAGCTGGAGCTCTGGGTTCGGGAGGGTGGGATTCCAGGAAGCAGGTGTTCCCGAGGTGTGGAAGATGAGTATTTTCCTTCCCTCGTTGGCCTCATCCTATTTCAACTCCTTCAGAAATATCACTGAGAAAATGTAAAAGTTCCTTCTCCTTAAGAAGCTGGGAAACACATAAGGGTCAGGGAAAGGTCTGGAAGCCCAGCCTGTTGGAGGAAGTGAGCCTCCCCGCATTACAGGCCACTGCCTCGTCTCAGTTCCCATGCACACACCACCAGAGCATGGCTGTTGCCAGATGCTCTGCTAAATCCGTTACAGGCATAATCTCTTTTATTCCTCACCACCAGGAATGAAAGGAGGATTGATTTTCCCCATTATAGAGATGAAAATAAGAATGGCAAAATAGCCATCCAAGATCACACAGCCAGGAAACGCCGGAGCCAGGATACAGACTCCAATTTTCTGGCCTTGGAAACCCAAGCTCCAAATGATAAAATTACCCTTTCTTTGAGGCTCATCCTTCATACTACTTTACTGACAACTGACATAATTTCACTTATTACATGCCAAGCACAGTGCCAGTACTGTAGGGTGGGAAGCCCCAGGCATAGTTCCTGCCTTCTAGGAGCTCACAAGCACATCGAAAAGAAAAGAAAACACCTGAAATCTCTTCCCTGGCCTACGCCCCACCCTCTAGCCCCATGGGAAGCACAGGAAACAGAATCCCTGTTATTTGTTAGTATCTGTCAAACCAAATGCCCAATCTAAAACCTGTGCATCTTGAAGTCCTTTATCATGTCCCAAGTGAACTCCCAAATGAACAAGCTTGTTAGATCCTCAACAGCCACTCCTGGCTCCTTGTCACTTCTGGGTTAGAATTTGGCAGCAGCCCCCTTCTTGTGTACTCCCTCCTTCCACCACGATGCCACCCGAAGAAACTTCCTGAGCCCAGAGTAGGTGGTGTTTCTCCCCTGATGTCTCTCCATAGGCTGCAAAGCCAAGTAGATGACTCATCTGTGTATACAAGGTTCCTGCATATGCAAGGCTCTACTTTTCTCCTCTCAAATATTCATACTCTGCTAACACCCACTTTCTCCTTTCTTTCTCTAACTACACACTCTTTTCTGACACCTCTGTGTTCTTCACACAAGCTTCTTCCCCTCCAGATACTCTGCACTTGGCAAAGCCCTAGTGGCTGCCTGGACTTCCTGAGACATCAACTGTGCGTTCATTGTATGCAACATTTTCTGTCAAACTTTCACCATGCTTTAATTATTTGGGTCCCTCCCTGCACACACACACCCACACACACCCCCACACACATACATTTCCTCCACTAGAAAGTGGGCTTGTTGGGGACAGGGATCATGTCTCCATCTCTGAATTCCCAGAGCCTCTGGTGGAGCTTAGCCCCTAGCAGCCCTTCTGCAAATGCTCACGGGGTAAATGTGGACAGTTCTCACTGGATAGGACTCACCCTCACCTCTGGAATCTGTGTGTGCTTTGCCTCTCCAGTGGGAGCTCCCTTCGGAAGTGTAATGTATGAGTTTGTTGGGAAGTCTGCACCTTTCCTCATCCTGGCCTTCCTGGCACTACTGGATGGAGGTAAGTAACCATCAGAGCCTCCAGCAGGACACAGCCCAGGCCAGGTTGGGAATGTGTTATGTTGTGGTGTCTGTCTTGACTAAGAATGGGTGGTTTGGACATGTTTTGATGAATCAAGGACAGCCCCATTGTAGAAAAGAGAGAAGAAACTCAGGGAGTTAAATTTGTACATAATAGGGTGGGTGGTGGCACTACCGCTGCTATTGGAACCCCCAGCTATTCAGTAGACACGCTGAACTGTCTCGCCTTCTTTCTTTCTTAGCACTCCAGCTTTGCATCCTACAGCCTTCCAAAGTCTCTCCTGAGGTAAGCAGACACAAAGCTCCATTGCTAACAGATATACAGGATGGCTGAATGCAGAAACCCAGGCATGCCTGTCAAGTCATCAGAAGAAAAGTAAAGAGGAGGCCGGGCGCGGTGGCTCAAGCCTGTAATCCCAGCACTTTGGGAGGCCGAGATGGGCGGATCACGAGGTCAGGAGATCGAGACCATCCTGGCTAACATGGTGAAACCCCGTCTCTAATAAGAAATACAAAAAATAGCCGGGCGAGGTGGCAGCGCCTGTAGTCCCAGCTACTTGGGAGGCTGAGGCCGGAGAATGGCGTGAACCCAGGAGGCGGAGCTTGCAGTGAGCTGAGATCCGGCCACTGCACTCCAGCCTGGGCGACAGAGCGAGACTCCGTCTCAAAAAAAAAAAAAAAAAAAGAAAAAAGAAAAGTAAAGAGGAATAGAGTCAGGGAAAGTGAGAACTGTGTTTGGATTCTAGGATAGGGCTACATTTTGCATAGTGTGGGGGATAGTGAGGTATTTGGCTTGATGTTGGACAAAGATGGTTGAAAAGCCTTGTGAAGAATCAAAGAAGCCATACAGAATATATATATATATAATATATATATTCTGTATGGCTTATATATATATTCTGTATGGCTTCTTTGATTCTTCACAAGCCTTTTATAACATATACATATAATATATAATATATATGTGTATATTATATATGTTATATATATTATATATGGAGATATATATGGAGATCTTCAGATATATATGAATATAGATATGGAGTATATTTATATATATACACACTCCACATATATATGGAGTGTATATATACTCCACACATATATGGAGTATGTATACATATATATTCATGTATATCTGGAGATTTCCATATATATACACACACACACACACACACACATATAATTATAGCTAGGAGATAATGACATTGGGGACTGAGTATCTGGAGCTGTAACATCATCTCAGAGATGAAGGCTGTGGGGGCCACCTAGACAGCCTCTTCTCCAGTAAAAGATATCCTCTGTGAACATCCCTAACTGTCATTCTGTCACAGTTAATAAGTATCATAGTTGGTACTTGTTTGACTCTAAGCCAAAAATGGCTCTGGAACATCCATATCCCACCACGAAGGAAAAAAAGTAAGAAAGTGCATCAAGTGTAAAAAAGTTTGATCTAAAGGCCTTGACTTTGCATTCCACAATTCGTCAAGGTATTCCAGAAGTCGTGAGGCACCTCATCATTCTTCAGGGCTTTTCATGCACCAGGAGCTCTGCTTAGTGCGCCATCTATGCTGCATCTTATACATTCCATGAAATAAGTACAATTTTTAGCCTCACTCTACAGATAATGAAATCGAGGGTAAACAGAGAAACATCTGAAAGAATTAGAAACTATGACATAATCAATACTTTTACAGTGCCAATTCCCCCAGAGCGACTAGGAGCCTCCCGCAGTCTGCTGAGATGCTGCTGCTCTTTACAAACTGGCTTTAGGAGTAGGGTGTCTGGGTCCGTGGGAGGGAGGTCATAACCACCACCCATCCAGGACTCCTCAGGGCAAGGAGCACCAAATACCCTCTGTACAGGCTCCCAGGCCTGGAATATGCTTGGGCCCGGCACCCCTCCAGCCCTGGCCAAGGCATAGGGACACTCATCCAGGTGATTCAGCCATTGTTTATTATTAGCTGTGCAGCCATGGTGAATTATTCAGCAAGTAAATCCAGCTTGAGATTCCAGGAAAGTGAGGCACCCACAAATATCTACTTTTCTGAGACAGAGTCTTGCTGTATCACCCAGGCTGTAGTACAGTGGCACAATCTGGGCCCACTGCAACCTCCTCCTCCTGGGTTCAAGTGATTCTCCTGCCTCAGCCTCCCAAGTAGCTGGGATTACAAGCATGCGCCACCACGCCCAGCTAATTTTTGTATTTTTAGTAGAGGCAGGGTTTCACCATGTTGGCTAGGCTGGTCTTGAATTCCTGACCTCAAGTGATCCACCCGCCTCGGCCTCCCAAAGGGCTGAGATTATAGGCATGAGCCACTGCACCTGGCCCATTCTCTCTCTTTCTAACAAATATACATTATTATAATTACTAATTTTTTGAACCAGTTGACAGTAGATTGATTGTATCATTCCGTTACCCCTGGATACTTTAGAGCATTTTCCCTAAGAACAGGATTATTTCCTTATGTAATGACAATAGAGCTATCAAATTCAGGAAATTTAACATTGATATAACACTTTAGTCTGATTTGCAATGCCTACTCTGATTGTGTCAATTATCCCGATAATGTCTTCCATGGAAGTTTTTTTTTCTCTAGTTCACGGTCCAGTCCAGGACTGCATAAGACATTTGTGCATCACACCTCTCTAGCCTCTTTTAATCTGGAAAAGTTCTCAGCCTTTATCTTTCATGACACTGACATTTGTGAAGACTACAATTATGTATAGAGCATTCCTAAATTTGGTTTGTCTGATGTTTCTTCATGATACCGTGGCCTTCTGAGGGTCATGTCTGGAGGTATTTAATGCCCATCACTTCTCAGTGATGATGTCCATTTTGATCACTGGGTCAAGGTGTCGTCTGGGTGTCTTGTGTAGTTATTACTTCTTCACCTTGTAACTAATAAATAACTTGTGGGAGACATTGTTAAGTCATATAAATCTCCTACTCCTCCTTAAATTTCCTTTCTGCCTATATTTTTATACATTGATGATTCTTGACTGACCCAGCCTTTACTATAATGTTTACAAAATACTGGTTTTTCTAGTTTACCAATTCGTCCAAATCATTGGTTGGCACTTTGCTGTAAGGACTAGCCATTCCTCCAAGGCAGGCGGATCACTTGAGACCAGGAGTTTGAGACCAGCCTGGCCAACATGGCAAAACTCTGTCTCTACTAAAAGTACAAAAAAAAAAATTAGCTGGGCATGGTGGTGCGCACCTGTAATCCCAGCTACTCAGGAGGCTAAGGCAGGAGAATCCCTTGAACCTGGGAGGCGGAGGTTGCAGTAAGCCACTGCACTCCAGCCTGGGTGACAAAGTAAGACTCTGTCTCAAAAAAACCCCTAAAAAACTTAAAAAGAATAGACATTCCTTTCTTATTGCCTTTATACATATATATTTATAAATATTAATACCTAAATAGGTATATGATAATTTTATATACATGTGATTATGTTCAGAAAAACCTTCAAAAAATAATTTATCTGATTATTATCAGTGTAGAATCATGGAGTCTTATTTTTGTAGCTCATCACTCTCCTTATTTATTTACTTATTTAATTTTTTTTTTGGAGACAGGGCCTCTTTCTGTGACTGAGGCTGGAGTGTAGAGGTGAGATCATGGCTCACTATAGCCTCCAACTCTTGGGTTCAAGTGACCCTCTTGCCTCAGCCTCTTGAGTAGCTGAGACTACATAGGCATGCTACCACACTCAAAAGTTATTTTTAACTTTTTATAGAGACGGAGTCTCCCTGTGTTGCCCAGACTGGCCTTGAACTCCTGGCCTCCAGTCCTTAATTGTTTTGATGCTCAAATTGTCTTAGATTTGACAAGTCAAAGCCCATTAACTGGTTGCTGTGTCATTTTAACATACCTTCATTGTTTTTTGAGTAATGTTTTACTTTTTGATACAAAAATATGTCCTACGTTCATCCTGTACTTTCCCTGCCTCAGCCCTGAAATCATTTTGCCAAGGAGCCCAGGTTCTTATTAGTATGGATGGTGTTTAGAAACCAAACTATGGGGCCAGGCACAGTGGCTCACGCCTGTAATCCCAGCACTTTGGGAGGCCGAGGCAGGCAGATCATGAGGTCGGGAGATCGAGACCATCCTGGCTAACACAGTGAAACACCATCTCTACTAAAAATATTTTAAAAATGAGCCAGGTGTGGTGGCGGGTGCCTGTAGTCCCTGCTACTCGGGAGGCTGAGGCAGGAGAATGGTGAGAACCCGGGAGGAGGAGCTTGCAGTCAGCCAAGATCACGCCACTGCACTCCAGCCTGGGTGACAAAGCAAGACTCTGTCTCAAAAAAAAAAAAAAGAAAAAAAGAAAAAGAAGAAACCAAACTGTGGGCACTCGATGTGCTCTTTGCCATTGGGGTCACTTTGTTTCCCTGCCATCTTAATGACAGAGCTAATACACACACACGAGCTCGTACTGAGACCTCCCCTTCCAGCCCAACTCCGCGGGATTTTTCCCTGCTTGCCCCACTCCATACAAGTATTCTCCTTCTTTCAAAGTAAGAAATTTGTCTCCTTCTATTATACAAATAGGTAAATACCTATTATACAAATAGATAAAAACAATTACCTATTTGTATAATTGTATACTTACCCACGCTATTACAAAAAACAAACCTACCAAGAAATATTCAAGATTTTTTCAGATCTTTCTCTCTTAGACTTAGTGAATATAGCCAAATACTACATCTAGAAATTACCATACTTGCATTGGTTCTTTTTTCCACCTTTAGTGTGATTATATAATGCATAATGCATTTGAAATTCATCTGCATCCATTTGTGGGTGGTTTTTTTTTTTTGGCATTTAGTTTTAGTTTTTTTTTCTCCATTCTTGCTAATTATATTAACTTGTTCAAGCTGCCAGAACAAAATACTACAGATTGGGTAACTTAAACAACACATATTTATTTTCTCATGACTCTGGAGGCTGAACGTCCGTGGTCAAGGTACTATTGAGCGTTGGTTTCTGGTGAGGCCTCTCTTCCTGGCTTGCAGACAGCCACCTTCTCAGGTGTCTTCACATGACCTTTACTCAGTGTGTGTGCACAGAGAAAGAGAGCCCTGATGTCCCTTCCTCTTTTTATAAGGACAACAGTTTTTCAGGTTGGAGCTCCCATTCTTATGACCTCCCTAAAGATGCTGTCTCCAAACACAGTCATATTAGGGGTTAGGACTTCAACATACTAATTTGACCAAGGTGGGGCTCAATTCATCCCAAAACACTAAAATAGTTTTATTTTTTGAATATATAAAACATTACCACCTAAAAGTCAAAATTATTCAAAAAGGTAGTCAGAAAGTGTCAATCCTTCCAGTCTTTCTAACCCTTCCCCTCCCCCACCCCTACCACGAGTAGGTAACCAATCTTTATGCCTTCCGGTTTGTCTTTCCTGTGTCTTTGTATTTTTTCCTCAAAATAAATAGCTTATGTGTTTTCTTATTTTTCTCTTTTCTCTTATGTGAAAGGCAGCACACTGTGTATTCTTTTTTGCATTCTCCTTTTCTTCTCAATAATATGTCCTGAAAATTACTCTACTAATTCATAGAATCTTTCCTCATTATTTTACACCTGTGTGATACACACACACACACACACACAATTGTGTATGTGTACACAATGGTACACAATTGTATGTGCACGATATTTTATTCCATCTCCTGTGTTTAGGTAGTTTTCAGTATTTTGTAGTTACAAATAGTGCTGTAATTTACATGTGTGCATTTTTATAATGTCAGCATTCATCTTTAGAGTCAATTCCTAGAAGTGGGACTGTTGGGTCAAAGGGTTTATTGGACTTTTAAATATATATTTTAATGATTTACATCAGTTTCTTTAGTTTGAATAATAATGGGGTGAGAGAGTGATCCTTTTAGTTTTAGAATCTCTAAATTTCTCAATCCACTGTTGTGTGTGTGCAGAGAGGATTATCGTACCAAAATGATCAAATCGATTACAAGACAGAATGTAGTAAACACCATGAAGAATTAGGACATAGTGTTCAGGATGTTTGAAAGAGAGAGAAGCCCCAGCTGCTGAGTCAGGGAGCACTCTGGAAAAGAAGGAGCCATTTAAGCTTGACTTTAAAGAGTGGGTAGAACTTGGAACTATGGAGAAGCAAAGGATGTGTAGTTCAGGCAAAGGCAATAACGATGGTTGAGGGACTGCTGGGATGCATGGAAGGAGGGTGGCGTGACCAAATTTAGATGAGAGTGTGTCGTGATGAGAGTGGGTACTGCGAGTTTAGGCTGCATTTTAACTCTGCTTCTTCTACCTTAGTCCAGTGTGGCTCAAAATGATCAGAATGAATTCAGAAAGCTTGAGAGGCTTTCTGAGTTATGGCTTCTGTGCTTGCTTTTGGGATTCGGTGCTCTGCCTGTGGTTCTCCCAGGACAAACATTAGTACCAGGGAGATCTACCGGAAACCAGGAGTCCAGACACCTATATCCAACCCTGACCTTGCTACCAATTCACTCTGACCTTGTTGATGGTCATGTGAAGGCAGGAATCACAGCTGGAATATATTGCTTCTCTATCTGTGACTACTACAGTGCCTACCTTGGGCACAGGAGGAGCCCTGCCTCCAGCTCCTCTGTGGCATCAGACAAGTCACTTTCTCTCCCTGCACTGGGATTCCTGGTCTCTGCAGTAAAGGAGCTGCTGTAGATGGTCTCTAAGCCCCTAATTGCATCTTCTCAGATTCTGTGAAAATAGGAGAGATGTATGCACTGTACAAATGGACATTTTTTGTCATCCATGTTCTCAGAGTGCCAAGGGGACTCCACTCTTTATGCTTCTCAAAGACCCTTACATCCTGGTGGCTGCAGGTAAGCTGGCAATGACCTCCCATTGGGCGGGGAGTGTCTGGGCTTCAGGCAGCCACGGCTGCTCACAAAACGGTCTCCCCAGGGTCCATCTGCTTTGCCAACATGGGAGTGGCCATCCTGGAGCCCACACTGCCCATCTGGATGATGCAGACCATGTGCTCCCCCAAGTGGCAGCTGGGTAAGTGCCCTCAGCCCCGCTCAGGGCCTGGCAGGAGGAGGTGGGTGCCATGAGTCCTTTTGCTCAGTGTTACACGGGGACAATGTGCTTCCTTTATAGAATGACCTCCCATGTCTACACCCATGAATCAAGCCCAAGCGGGTGTGCAGTCCCTCAAAGAAGCAGTCTGAGAAAGGGGAGGGTGGGAGAGGATGAAAGGGGCTATGGAGAGGTCACATACCTAGCTGTGCAGTAGAATGATTAATGATTTCCAGTCCAAAGATTCAGGTTTTGGTTTCAGCTCCTTTGATTTTCTATGAAAATTTGTGCAAAGACTTTAAACTCTCTGAGCATCACTTTTCTCATTGCTAAAATGAGCATCAAAATACTATCTAGTTCAAGGGAAATAGGATGAATAAATGACATATGAGGTGAAAATGCTTTGTTCCATGTACAATATTCGTGTGCACCATTACCATCCATATTTTTCTCCCTTCAGCTCCTCATCCTCAAGACTATCGTTTGGTTATCTTTTTTTTTTTTTTCACCTGTATAAAGGTGCTTATGTAGCACTCACTTAGGAAAAGCAATGGGCCCAGGAGAGAGGGTTCCAGCTTCCTTCGTTCATGCAGAGACTGAGAGAGGAGCTTGGGGAGGAGGCTCTAGCCCTTCCCAGGAACCCTGAGGAAAGAGGATGGGGAAGGCTACGTGCAAATTGCTCCATCACTGTCAGGAGGAGAGGCTTACGGGGCCAGAATGGAAGCTGATAAGAACCTGATATAGTTCAGCATGCAATAAAAAGCACTAAATCTAATTTTGGGGGGGACAATTCTAAGCAAGACTCCCAGCTGCACTCCTAGTGACAAATTGAATTTTTATGGGTTGCAAGTGCTTTTGACCATGACGATTAATTGAGTTAGTTGGTGTTCAGTGCAGATAATGCATCCCCTGCCCTAAGGCTCTGGCCTGTCAGGCTCTCGTTACTGGTGAGCAGCTGCAACACAGACTAGCTCCTCCCCAGCAGCCTAGGCACCAGCCTCAGTTGCCAGTTACCAATTACTCATTTACCAGTCACTCAGTTACCACCATCTTTTATAGCTTCCTCAATGCTACGTGGTCTGTAAAGTCTGACATCAAAGATTATCCAACAACTACATCAGAATCACCTAGAGAGCTTGTTAAAACTCTGATTGCTGGGAGACAGTGAGCAATTCAGTCAAAAGACAGTGAGCAATTCAGTCAAAACAAGTTTTCATTCCTAGTAAGTTTCCAGGTGATGCTGATGTAGCTGGTCAGTGATCACACCTAGAAAATTGCTGCTGTACATGAAGAGCACCCCTCGAGGGTGTTGGGAGGAACAAAGGAGTCCGTGCTTTTGAAAGTAATGTGTAGTCTGCCTCTGAGTGCTTGCTGTGTGGCCCACGGTATGCTAGGTAGCTTCACCAAGGGGAGGAAATAGCCCAGATCCACGCAGGTTTGAATCCTGACCACGCCACTTCCTGACTGTGACCTTGGATAAGTTATTTAACCTCTTTGACCTCTGATGTGGTCTGAATGTGTCCCCCAAAATTTGTATGTTGGAAACTGAATCCCCGATGCAACAGTCTTGAGGGGTGGGACCTTTGAGAGATGATGAGGTCATGGGAGCACCCTCATGAATGGGTGAAGACCATTATCATGGGATTGAGTTTGTTATAATAAAAGGGAAGTTCAGTACCCTTCACCTCTCTCTTGTGGGTGCTGTCTCTACATGTGATCCCCTTTGGCCATGTTGTGATCCAGCAACCAGGCACTCCCCAGATGACCAAACAGATGCTGGAGGCTTGCCCTTGAATGTCTCAGCCTCCAGAACCCTGAGCCAAATAAATCTCTTTTCTTTATAAATCACACACTGCGGTATTCTGTTATATAATAGAGGAAGAAAATGGACTAAGACAGAAAATGCGTACTGAGAAACAGGGCTGCTGCTATAACAAATACTGGAAAATTTGGAAGCAGCTTTGGAACTGGGAAATTGGTAGAGGCTGGAATAATTTGGAGGAGCAGGCTAGAAAGAGCCTGTATTGCTGTGATTAAGGCATTAAGGGTGATTCTGGTGAGGGCTCAGAAGAAGAAGAGAGCTATAGAGAAAGACTGAATCTTTTTAGACATTGGTTAAGAGGTTGTGACCAGAACGTTGATAGAAATATGGACAGTAAAGGTCATTCTGACAAGGTCTCAGATAGAAATGAGGAACAAGGTATTGGACACTAGAGTAAAGGCCATCCTTGTTATACAGTTATACAGTTACAAAAAACTTGGGGGACTTGTATCCATAGCTTAGGACTTTATGGAATGAAGAACTTAGAGGCAATAAACTAGGATAACTGGCAGAAGAAATATCTAAGCAGCAAAGCTTCAGGCTGCATGTGGCTGTTTTAACTGCATATATAGTGACATGTGAGAGCAAATAAATGATTTAAAGGTGAAATTTATGATTAAAAGAGAAGCAAAACAGAAAGACTTGGAAAATTTGCTGCCTGGCCTTGGAAAGAAGGAAAAGGCATGTTTAGGAGAGCACACCAAGAGTGTGGCCAAGCAACCTAAAGCAATTAGTATGGATAAAAGGGAGCCAGGTACCGTTTATTAAGATTGTGGGAGAAAGACCCCAAAAGGCATTTTAGAGATCTTTGGAACTGTGCCTCCCATTACTGGCCCAGAGATCTAGGAGGGCAGAATGGTTTGGGAATAAGCCTGGGGCATCCTCCATGGGCTCACGGCCCAGGACCACCTTGGGACTCTGCTCTCTGCGTTTCAGTGCAGTGCCCCTCAACTGTGCCAGCCATGGCTCAAGTGGGCCCAGAAGTGGCCTGGCCTCCCACTCTGGAGGGTGGAAGTGGTAAGCCTCGGTGGTGTCTATGTGGTGCAAATTTTGCACTTGTACAGAATGCAAGAGCTATGGGTGCATGACTTCTTCCACCTAAATTTCAAAAGATGTCATGGACAGCCACTTCCAAGATCACAGAACTGTAGGGGCACCAGCATGGTGGCCTGCAAGCATAAGACTCCAACCCATGATTGCTGCTGGGTGGACTGAGTCCAAAAAGACCATAGGGGTGGGGCTGCCTGATGCCTTGGGGGGTCCAATCTCCACTCCAGTGTGCCCAGGATTTTGGACATGGAGTCAAAGGTGATTATTCTCCAGCTTTAAGACTTAATATTGTTTTCCATTTTGGGTTTTGGACTTTCATGGGACCTGTTACCCCTTTCTTCTTCCCTGTTGCTTGCTTTTGAAATGGGAATGTCTGTTCTATCCTTGTCCCACCACTGTTTTTGAAAGTAGATAAATTATCCCTTGGTATCCATAAGAGATTGGTTCCAGGACTCCTAATGGCTACCAAACTCCAAGAATGTTCAAGTCCCTTACATAAAATGGCATCGTATTTGCATTTAATCTACACACATCCTTCCATGTACTATAATCATCTCTATCATGCCATGTAAATAGTTGGTATACTGTATTTTTTCTTGTTTGTTTTATTCTTATTGTTGTATTGTTATTTTTATTTTTTTTCCTCAACATTTTTGATCTGAGGTTGGTTAAATCCAAGGATGTGAAACCTGCAAATACAAAGGGCCAAGTATAATTTGTTTTGATTTCACAGACTCACAGCTGGAGAGAATTTGCCTCAGGATTAATCATACCTTGAATCTCACCCATATCTAATTTAGACAAGACTCTGGATTTTGGACTTTTGAGTTTATACTGGAACCACTTAAGACTTCTTAAACTATTGGGATGGAATGAATGCATTTTGCATTGTGAGAAGGACACGAATTTTGGAGGTCAGGGGTAGAATGCTATGTCTTCCAAAATTTGTGTGTTGGAAACTTAATCCCCAATGCAACAGTGTTGAGAGGTGGAACCTTTAGTAGGCGATGAAGCCCTAGGGGCATCATCTTTATGAGTAGATAAAAACAATTATCACAGGAGTGGGTTAGTTACAAAAGGGGGGAGTTTGGCCCCTTTTTCCTTTCTCTCTCAAATGCCCTTTCTCCATGTGATACCCTTCGGCCGTATGATGACCCAACAAGAGGTCCCTCACCAGATGGCCAAGCAGATGCTGGTGCCATGCCCTGGCACTTCCCAGCTTCCAGCACTGTGATCCAAATACATCTTTTGTCTTTACGAATTACCCAATCTGTGGTAATATGTTACAGCAGCCAAAATAAAACAGACTAAGATAAACTCCAGTTTTTTAATTTATAAAAATGTAGATATTTTTTAGGGTCATTTTGATCTGGGATCCTAAATGGATTAGCCCAGTGTGTGGAATACAGGATACTGTCAGTAAATAAAAAATTCTTTGTACACTTTTAATAATTATTTTAGTTTAAACCATTTTGGTAGTCACAAAATATGTAATCCCTCATCCCTTAAAGATTCACTGTTAAAAACAGATGTGGATCCATAGATACATATTCTGGAGCATCTATTTTGCACAAAGTACTGCTAAAATGTAAGCTATAATCAGATCCTAAAGAACAAGCAACATGGATTGAGAAAAATCTGATTCAGGAAATTTCGCACCATTTAAAATGATGTCAAGGAGCTGTATCCAGGAGGCTGTAGGCTTCCTAGAGGTGCTTACTTCCACATACTAGATAAACAATTGAGTAGTTTTAATTTTTTTAAGCAATTAAATATAAACGAATGGGTACAGTTTGCAACAGATTGCCACCTGTCCGGATAGCCTACACAAATACACTAAGGTGTGTTTACTTCTACTCCATAGAAGAGAATATTAAAAGCAAACAAGTTGTCAGCCAATAACTGGTCGATTGTTGACTTTTAATTTAATTGTAATTGCCATGGTATTTTTTGTTAGGCTGCATTGTTTTCTCTAGGTGCAGAGAGGGATTAAAAGGGCTGGAGAGATCCAGAGAAACTCACTCTGCTGATCTCAAGCAGTCCCTTATACCGGAGCCATCTGTGCTACCACACTGGGGATGTGGTGTAGTGGAAACGCCTGGAGTTAGAGTGCGAAGGCCTGGACTCCAGTCCTGACACTGTCACTCACCAGTTATGATGATAATAACCAAGACCAGCGCTTGTAGGGCCCTTACTCTGTGACAGGCACTATGCAAAATGCTTGATATGCACTATTTCGTTTAAACCTCACAACTGGCCTGTCTGTTATGGCCAGTAGAAATTATGATTATCAACCCGGGGGGGCGGAGCTTGCAGTGAGCCGAGATCGCGCCACTGCACTCCAGCCTGGGGCACAGAGCAAGACTCCGTCTCAAAAAAAAAAAAAAAAAAAAAAGAAATTATGATTATCCCCGTATTTCAGAGATTTCTTTTTATTTTCTTTTCTTTTCTTTCTTTCTTTTTTTTCTTTTTCTTTTCTTTTTTTTTTTTCTTTTTCTTTTTTTTTTTTTTTGCAGTTGTAAGATTTCATAGAGTGAAAACAGAGCTCCCGTATAATGGGAGGGGACCCAAAGGCGGTTGCCACTGATAGCGGAATGCCTGGGTTTATATCCCGATCATTGTCCCTCCCCCTGTACTCTCAGATGATAGATGATTTGATTATTTCTTTATCTCCTGCTTTTAGCCTAATCGATATTTTAGTGAGCTCTCTTTACTATCTGATTGGTCAGGTGTGAGCTGAGTTACAAGCCCCGTGTTTAAAGGTGAATGCAGTCACCTTCCCCAGCTAGGCTTAGAACTTCTTAGCCAGCCTAGGAAATCTAGCAAGTCCTGTCTCTCAGTCTCCCCTCTGAACGGAAAAACCGAGGTGCTATTGGGGAGGTTGACCAACGACCGCTCTAATTGCTTCCTGCTGAATTGGGGCGTACTGGGATCATGCAGTTGAGATTTCCTCAGGAGGGATGCTTTTGATTCATCAGCATCGGAGCATGGGCTAGCAGGCCGGT
The DNA here is from genome assembly GCF_049350105.2 of Macaca mulatta. Taxonomy (NCBI): domain Eukaryota; kingdom Metazoa; phylum Chordata; class Mammalia; order Primates; family Cercopithecidae; genus Macaca; species Macaca mulatta. The sequence goes on along the minus strand of NC_133413.1, from coordinate 21,783,785 downwards.
CCAGGGGTCCGCGGTAGATCTTAGTCACGGACTGCGTCTGGGGCTCCATTTGAAGAACCATTTGTAGTTTTACAGCTTCGATTCTGGAAGAGACAAACTTAACAAGGAGGTTAAAGATACAGGAATTGAAATGTATGGCCTAAAGTGCAGGGGGAGGCATATCCAACAGTTAGTAGGATTTTGACCAAGGTTTCATCAAGCCCAGTGAGGGTGGTATTAAATGGGCTTACCAGGCAAGTATGGGTATGGAGGGTCTTCAAAGGCAAACAAGAATTGAGAGTCAGGATGTACAGGGATGTGGAAAAAGGCTTAAGGTCCGGGACTGTTAACCACTCTGCTTCCTCTGGCATTTGGGAAAGCAGAGTATAAGGGTTAGGTACAGCTGGGTATAGAGGGACAACAGCCTCATTGATAATCCTGAGATCTTGTACTAACCTCCACTGTCCGTTGGGTTTCTGTACTCCTAAAATTGGAGTATTGCAGGGGCTATTGCATGCTTTTACTAGGCCTGGGACTTTTAGGTCCTTAACAATCTTTTGGAGTCCTTGTTGGGCCTCGGATCTAAGGGGGTACTGCATTTGGTAGGGAAAGGAGGCAGAATCCTTTAGTTTAACTTTAGCATTCTTCACTCGTCAATATTGTCCTGTTGCCCAGACTTCAGGATTAATTCCTTCCTCAAGTAGGGGACAACAAACAGGTGTTCCTTCTCTTATGTTCAGGTATATAATGGCCCCTGCTTGTGCTAGAATGTCTCTCCCTAACAAAGGAGTGGGGCTTTCAGGCATAATTAGAAAAGTATGTGAAAAGAGTAAAGTTCCCCAGTCACAACTCAGTGGCTGAGACAAGTAGCTAGTGACTGCCTGTCCTAGGACCTCTTGGATACTGACAGAGCTGAAGGACAGTTGTCTGGGACAGGAAAGTAAGACTAAGAAGGCTTCACCAGTGTCCAGCAGACAGTTAACCTCCTGGCCCTCAATGGTCAAGCATACCCGGGGCTCTGTGAGGGAGATGGCATGGGCTGGCGCTTGCCCCGGGCACCCTCAGTCCTGCTGCTGGATCACCTGGTTAGTGGCTTCTGACTCAGAGGACCTTTGTCCCCTGGGGCAGTGGGCCTTCCCAGTGATTACCTTGACATAAGGGACATGGACGAGGGTGTGGCTTATTTCTCTTCGGACAATCTTTTTTAAAGTGTCCTTGTAGACGGCACTGGAAGCAAGCCCTATTAGGCATTCGATTTGCCCAGCTTTTCCCTTTTCCAGAACCTCCAAAGTCCGCTTGCCTGAGGGCCATGACTAAAGCGGTGGCCTTCTTTTTATCCCGTTTGTCCCGTTCCGCGTGCTCCTCCTGATCTCTCTTATAAAAAACCGAGGTTGCCAAGTTCAGTAGGGTTTCTAAGTTTTGCTCCAGGCCTAAGGTGGACTTTTGAAGTTTGTTTCTAATGTCTGCAACTGACTGAGTGATAAACTCATTCTTTAAGATTAGTTGGCCTTCAACAGAGTCAGGTGACAGAGAGGTGTGCTTCCTCAATGCCTCCCTTAGTCTCTCCAGAAAGGCAGTAGGATTTTCTTCCCTTCCCGGTGTTATAGTGGACATCATTGAATAATTTATAGACTTCTTCCTAGTTTTACTTAGTCCTTCTAGCCTGCAAGTTAGCAAATGTCTGCGGCACCAATCTTCGTGTTCTGATTCTGCATCCCAGTAAGGGTCTACACTGGAACTGCCTGCTGGCCTGTGGGGAATGGTTCTCATTCCTCTGTTGTCATCCTATCGTTGACCTGACTGAGATACCAGAGATTGCCAAACCCTTGGGCTGCAATTATGGTGGCACTTCTCTCATTTGGGGTTAGTGTCTGATCTAGCAGTAACATTATGCCTCTCCAGAATACATCTTAGGGGCGTTTTTGCCTTGGGGAGAAACGTTTCCCATCTGAGAAAAGAACACAGGGATGCCAGCACCCGTAGTCATTTTCCAGTGAGCATTAGTCCTAGAGCATCCTCCATGGGCCTAATGCTTATTCCTTTCCAGGATGCGTAACCACCCGTGGACCTCTGCTTATCGGATTAGTTACTCTCACCCATGTAGCAGTCCTGCACCTGTTTTCAAACCTTTCTTAAACACAAAGAAAGGGGTCCAGGTTCCCGGATTCTAGTGGTCCTTTACCAGCGTGCCCAACACTGGCTTTGCGCTCAGTGATGAGTTCTAGCGCTGGGCTGGGCAACCCAGTTCCCCATCAAGATGCATTCCCATAAACAACAGGTCTTATATAAATTCATTTCAGAGAGGGTGTAGGTAACCTTCTGAGTCAGGATTAAGATAGTTTTTGCCCACTAGGGCCTTTGTCCTTCTTTTCCTTTGTAGGAATATGCCCTAATTATCGATCTTAAACTTTTGGTTGCCCTGGATTAAGTCCTTTTGGGTATGAAATATGAGAGATGGATCCTGTTTATCCTATGTGCCTTTTTCCTACAAGAAGGAGAGCGAGGAGAAAAAGATAGGCTTGCTGGTTTTTTAAGTACTTTGAGGCGTGGCTGAGTGCAAACAGCTAGAACCTTTGAGCAGACCAATTATTAGGCAATTTTCGTAGCTACTTCTACAAGAGTTTCCTTATCAATTACTGAATACCCATTATGGTTTTTTTCTCTCAATCACCCAAGAGTTTCCTTATCAATTACTGAATACCTGTTATGGTTTTTTCCCTCAATCACCCGGGAGGAACCATCTATCCTCCTATCCTGAAGGGAGTTCCTCCTAGGTCTGGTCAGACCTTTGTATGGTAATTAAGATTTAAATCCCCTGTTAGGAAATCTGCTGGGTTAAGGAAATTTTCAGTGGTTAATGTTAAATCATCTTTTTAAAAACAGAATAGCCCCATACTTTAAGATTTTTGAGTTAGTAAGCTACCTTTTTTTTTTTTTTTTTTTGGACTTAGGATAGTTATGAACTGGTGAGGTGTGCTCACAATGAGGTTTCCTCCAAAAGTTATTTTCTACTTTCTTCTGTTAGCAAAGCAGTTGACGCTACAGATTGAATGCATTTGGGCCATCCCTTTATATTTACTCAATTCGCTTTCATGTTGTTGCAGTTCCAATTGTTAAAGTACTGGGTCATCAGTTCTAAGGCCCTGGTCAAGGAGCCAAGGCTTGGAGATTGTATTGCACAGGGTGGGTAAGCTGGGTAGAAATTGGGGGAGGAGAGCATCTTACACAATGGCAGAGCAATTCTCCTAGCCATTTACAAACTTGAGGCCCTGGCAAGGGTGGTGGGGAACGGGTCCCACGTAACTGCCCTTGTTGAGAGCTGTATACCTAAATTAGGAGGGAAACCAGGGGCAAGACTCCCTGGGTTCATAGCCTTGGTGCCTAAGGATGCAGTGTAGAGCTTCCTTAGATCCCCTTTGGAGATACAACTTGCTCTAATACTTGGGAGAGGAAGTGAAAGTCGGCAGCATTAGTATCTAGGAGTTACTTCACGCCTTCACAGCCGTCTCTCTAATTATGGTTGGAGCATCCCAGCCCTGATCAAAGGCCAGACTCCTCTTATCCATTCCATCTCCCCTCACCTACTTCATTGGCTACTCCTCATCACCTGTGCTATCTCTGCCTTCTGTGCTAACGTTTAAAGATAGGAGTCCCCCAAGGCTCAGTCCTTGGATCTCTATTCTTTATTTATTCTTTCATAGGCAATCCCATCCATTCGCTTGACTTTAAGAACCATGTGTAAACCAATGTCTCAAATTTCTCTCTCCTTGGAGCTCTAGATTTGTATGTCTTACTGCCTACAGTTCTGCTTGGATGTCTAACAGTCACTTCAAACCTCTCGTGTTCCCCCCATGCTCTTGCTTTTCCACCAGTCTTCCCTATCTCCAGCTACCCAATTGATTAACATAAAAACCTAGGTTATCCCTGATTTCTCACTTCCCCTCATCAGTCCTGCTACATCTGTACCCAATCCAACAGAAAGTGTCACCGACTCTACCTCCAAAACCTCCCATTTTATTCACTTCTCTCCTCCATGACTTCTAATCTGAGGCACGATCACTTTTCTCTCAGATTCAGCAAATAGTCTGCCTTCCGCTCTTGTCCCATGAACCCATTCTTCTAAGGGACTTTAGAAAATATAAATCCAATTATGTCATTTCCTTCCAAAGCTTCCATTGCTCTTGGAATAAATTCCAGGTTCATTTCTAGGACCTTCATTTTGTCACCCTCCACTTTCCTCTTATGTTTCAGCCACAGGGATATCCTTTCTACTTATAGAGCAAACTAAATGATTTCTTTAAGACCTTTCAATTTGCATTAGGTGCTTTTTATCTTCTGCTTGAAATGCTCTCTTTTGGTTATTAAGGTCTCAGCTTGAATGTCACTTCCCCGGAGAAGCCTTCCCCAACCCTGAAAACCCAGGTAGCCCTTCTGAGTCGCTCTGCCATATCACCACATTCAATTTCCTGCACATAACACTTTTCAAAATTCTCTTTCATGTATATTTGTTTACTTGTTTATTGTATGTCTCCCTCCCCTGGAGTATAAGCTAGCTGAGAGCTAGAATTTTGTTTGTCTTATTCACCGCTGTATTCTCAGACCCCAGAGTACCTGATACCTGGTAAAAGTTTGTTAAAATGAATGAATGAATGGATGGATGAGACTCAGAGAGGGTGAGTAAATTGTCCAAGGTCACAGAGCTAACAAGTCGTCAAGCCATGATCTGAATGCAAAATTTGGAGCTTTGTGTGTCTCCAAAGCCCACGTTTCCAGAACACTTGCCTCTACTGTCACAAAAAGCCGTGTGGTCAGGACTTCAATTTATAAAACATTTTTACACGCATTACGTAATTTGCTCCACACTGTAACCTGGTATGATATAATCGTAGCTTTGCTTTTTCCGGATGTGGAAACTAAGGCTCAGAAAGGTTTAGTAATTAATCCAAGATCCCTCTCAGAGCAATAGAAGGGCAGGTGAATAGCAAAGCAGAAATTAACTTCCCAGGAATTATGTATGGGTATGTGGCACCCAAACATGCCACCTCTGAAGCTCACACTCTCATGCTGATAATCAAGGGTATTTTATACATGAGAATGGCTCATCAGGGCCATTCATGAGGAATCTAAGAGGGGAGCTGGAAGCACATTAAGTGTACTGAGGCTAGGCCAGGTGCGGTGGCTCACATCTCTAATCCCAGCACTTTGGGAGGCCGAGGCAGGCAGGAGTTCATGACCAGCCTGGCAAACATGATGAGACTCCATCTGTACAAAAAAAAAAAAGTGTGCTGGTGTTCACCTGTAGTCCCAGCCACTTGGGAAGCTGAGCTGGGAGGATCACTTGAGCCCAGGAGGTCGAGGCTACAGTGGGCTGAGATTATACCACTGCACTCCAGCCTGGGTGACAGAGTGAGATCCTGTCTCAAAAAAAAAAAAAAAAAAAAAGGATTGAGGCTACACAAAACTCTGCTCCTGAAGAAAGGAGAGGTGTGGGGGTCCTATGGCAACTACTGTGGGTTTGCACAAAGATCCCCAAATCATAAAACAAAGTGGTTTGGGGATCTTGGAAGCTTACAGGGTTGGACTTCACTGTCTCATAGGAGACAAGGCATTTTAGAATAAACTGGGCATGTCCTAAGGTAAGGATCTGTGTCCTTCCACAGGTCTAGCTTTCTTGCCTGCCAGCGTGTCCTACCTCATTGGCACCAACCTCTTTGGTGTGTTGGCCAACAAGATGGGTCGGTATGTAGCCTGGGGATCTGGGACAAACAATAGAAATATGAGATGGGAGAGCGCCTGTCCCTGATCTTGGAATGATGAACAGCTTTCCCACAGTTGAAAGTTTAGGACAAGTACACACTGATAAAAACTTCCCACCGGGAGGGTGGTGAGGGTGGTATGGAGAATGGATAGTCCTGAGCTCTAAGCTGATTGGTATGGAAGAGGCAGTGGATACATGAGGGGCACCCCTTACTTTCCGTCCATTTGCTGTCCAGTTGAAGAGATAAAATAACCACATCGGAGAACAGCTATTAAAAACGCAGTACTTTGGGAAAGTGGTTTTCAAATTATGTTCCATGGAACCCTATGGAGTTCGACAGAGGCACCCCAGAGGCCACTGAGGAGGAAGGGTTGGGGGCCAAGAGGTATAAGTCTAGATTCTGTCCCTCCACCACAATAAGGACAGCTTTAATTTTATCTTTGGAGTTCAGCACCAAGATTTTAGAAGCACTGCCATAGGACATCAGAGAAGGAAAGAAGTTTGGTACTTTCTGTGGTTTTTGAGACGGACCTCAAGGACCAAATAAAATATGGACAGGTAGGAGGCAGTCTGAGCTGGGCAACAGCAAGAGTTAAGTTTGAGGGTTCTTTCCAAGGACCAAGTGCCTTCTGAGTCAGCTGATTCCTCCTGTAAGGGAAGGAAGACTGTGTCCCATGGCACCTCCTCTGCCTATAGAAAAAGGTGTGGAGCCAGCACGGGACAAGGAAAGGGCAGGGAGAGAGCTCACTTGGGTACAAACTGGTCATGTGGGGTGCTGTCCTCAGGTCCTAAGGGGTTGCTGGGATTAGGGCTGGTGGAACAGGTCAGCATGGTGGTGATGGGGTACAGGTGGAGGGGAGCTCTCCCCTGTCGGTGTTTTATGATGGCCCTTTTCTTCCAGGTGGCTGTGTTCCCTAATTGGGATGCTGGCAGTAGGTACCAGCTTGCTCTGTGTAAGTATAAGAAGACCTGGGAGAGGGGAAGGAGAGAGAGAGAGAGAGAGAGAAAGAGAGAGAGAGAGAGAGAGAGACCGACCCAGACATTTAAAGACTACTTTCCTTTAAAATGAGCAGAGTTGGCTTGGCAAGGACTGTCAGAAAGAGTGTTTCTGAGTAGGCAGGAATTTAGCACTGGGGAGATGCCACCAGCTGCAGTGGCTTTCCATTGAGAGGGAGAGGGAAAGGGCTGTAAGGCAGCTGGAGCCAGAGGTCTGAGGCTGTATGTGTGGGCACATGGAGTGATACATGTTGGTGTCCATTTCTGGGGATGGCAAAATGGTGCATTGTGTGACTTCATTTACTCATCCCACCCTGAGACAGCCTCATAAGTCCCCAGGGAACCATCACCTATGCTCCAGTCTCTGGCACCAGAGCTTGATAGAAGAAGAAAGAAAGAAGGACTTTTCCATTTCCAAGAGTCCCCCTCAAGCTCTTTAAGCCTTCATTTCCTCCTCTCCGCAGTGGGGATGAGAAACACACAAATCTCCTAGGCTTGAGGGAGAGAAGAACAGGGCTACAAGGCACTATACACTGTGCTCAAGACCAGCTGCAGGTCCTGAGCAGGAGCATGGGATCCGGGTTCCATGGCAGGTTTGCCACTTTCTATGCATGTCACTTTGAGCAGGTTGCCTCATCTCTGTGTGCTCAGCATCCTCATCTGTGTAGAGAGGGTTCTGATAGTGTCCACAGAGTTGTCGAGGTAATCCACATAAACCACAGGGTCTGGCATGTGGTGAGCCTGTAGTGAATCTCAGCCAGTACTATCGATAAATTATAAACATTTCTTGAGGCATGAACCCGAAAAATTGTTATCAGAGAGTAACATCTAAAGAGTATGCTAAACCCTTGAGGGGTGAGTGTCCTGGGGTAACAGGTTTGAATGACAGGTGCCCAGAAAGGGAGGGGAGGAACCTGCAAAAGGATGAAGAAAAGTTTTTGTTGGGGGATTGGGAGGGCAACAGGAATGAGTCTCACAAGCTTTCTGACACGGCACTCAAGCCACACCATCTGCCCTCTCTAGCTTACAGCTAACTGGTTTTTGGGGTCTCTTCTCTGTCTTCTTTCTCCAACAGTTACCAAGTTAGAAGTCTAAATAAAACGTTTCGGTGATGTCCATAATGGAAAACAGAGGCAACTTTATTCCATGAAGAATGAGGCCAGGAGTGTATGTTTAGGTGGAGGGGGTAGAGGAAGGGGAGAAGGTATCCATGCGACAGAGGAAGACCCTCATTAGAGCACAATGGAGTCAAGTCTGGGGTCCAAACTTGATCTTGCCGTTCATTAGATCTGTAACTTTGGATAGAGCAATAAACACAATGGCGCTGGTCAAGTTTTCACATCCTTAAAATGGAGGTATGGATTCTTTTCAGTGAGGAAGTATGAGAGGGCAGGAGGATGATGTCTGTGGCCAATAGTGCATTCTGAATAAATGCATTTCATGTGAAAACTCTTGGAACCTTGCTCCCACCTGACCCATCTGGAGTCCTGATGACTCTTCCTCCTTCCTCTTGCAGGTTCCTCTGGCTCACAATATTTTTGGTCTCATTGGCCCCAATGCAGGGCTTGGCCTTGCCATAGGTAAGAAGTACCCTCGAAGAAAACGAGAAGCCCCTGAATGTTGGCTTTGGGTCTGTTGCCTTTCCTCCCCCTTTTCTTATCAGAGGAGGTAGGTGGAGAGGCAGAAGGAGGAGGAGGGCAGCTGGCAGGGGTGTGGAGAGATGAGCTCGTAATTCCCACCTGGAACAGGTGTTGGTCCGAGGGAGAAGACCACAGGCAAAGCGAGTGGACTAAATGGAGGAACAGAGGAGGGATGGTACTGACTATGGGTGGTGCTGACTGTGTCCTGTTTGCTCTGGCCACAGGCATGGTGGATTCCTCTATGATGCCCATCATGGGGCACCTGGTGGATCTACGCCACACCTCGGTGTATGGGAGTGTCTACGCCATCGCTGATGTGGCTTTTTGCATGGGCTTTGCTATAGGTATGTTGGCAGGACCTGGTGTCTCACTTTCCCCTATCTACTGTTTTCCAGCTGGAAGTGCAGCCAGGAAGCTATCCTCCTAGGGTTCTGGAGATCTGTGACCCTGAGACGTCCTCTGGGTCACCCACCGCCCCTAGCATAGCGTCTTACGTGGAGGACGCTCCATATGGAGGCTCCATAGACACTTGTGACTTTGATGTATCCCTCCCAGGTCCATCCACCGGGGGTGCCATTGTACAGGCCATCGGTTTCCCCTGGCTCATGGTCATCATTGGGGTCGTCAACATCGTCTATGCTCCACTCTGCTACTACCTGCGGAGTCCCCCAGCCAAGGAGGAGAAGCTTGTAAGGAGCGCTGATTGCTTAAAAAAAAAAAAAAATTCACTTCTGTTTCTTTCCATCATCTCTCTCATTCCCTTTCATCCTGGGCTGTTATTTCCTCCCTCTGTTGCTCTATTAATATTCTCTCTGCTTTGCCATGTTTCCCAATCCCCTTTCATCTTCATATTTCTTTTGTGCACTTCCTTAATTTCCCTTCTCTAAGTTACCACTTCCTCTCTTTCTGGGGCTATCAGGAAGGGTCTTCAGGAGAGAAGGGAAATGGGGGCAGAAGACCATCAAAGACATCCTGTAGTTACTGTTCCAAACTTGCTAGTTACTAGCAAGATGTGAATTACCAAGTTATCTCCCTCATAAGTGGGCAGAATTCCATTGGCACATCCATTCATCCTCTCACTCACTCTAGCGCACCATTATCCTTATCAGGTCTTTTTTTTTTTTTTTTTTTTTTTGAGATGGAGTTTCACTCTTGTTGCCCAGGCTGGAGTGTAATGGCGTGATCTCGGCTCACCACAAGCGCCGCCTCCCAGGTTCAAGCAATTCTCCTGCCTCGGCCTCCCAAGTAGCTGGGATTACAGGCATGCACCACCATGTCTGGCTAATTTTTTGTATTTTTAGTAGAGATGGAGTTTCTCCATGTTGGTCAGCAGGTCACCTTTTTAAAAGTACAAAAATCCCAGGGAAGAGATCCATACCATAGGATTTTCTTTAATAAAGCACTTCCCTCTTACTGCAGCACAGACATCCTGAGAGCCTGATGGGTTTGGGATGGCGACAGAGGCTGCTCAAGGGAACAAAAGAAGACAGGAAGGTGTGATAGGGAATGATGTTGATTCCATTTGTCTTCCTGCTGTAACTTCCACTACCACCGTTAGATTCAGTTAAAAGCGTATGAGATATTTGTCCTGACAAGGGTTGATATATTGGGTACCTTGGGAGGCTGGTGCATGCACAGGCAGGGGGTCCTGTGCATGTTTCTTGAGTACTTAGCAATGCCAGACTTCGATGAACTAGTGGGAGAACAGAATGGGGAGACTGGTGGGAAAACAACAACAACAACAACAAAAAACATGTGCAGTGGCTTCTCCTCTTGCCTCTCTCTGCAGGCTATTCTGAGTCAGGACTGCCCCATGGAGACCCGAACATATGCAACCCAGAAGCCCACGAAGGAATTTCCCCTGGGCGAGGACAGTGATGACGAGCCTGACCATGAGGAGTAGCTGCAGAAAGTGCTCCCTGAATTCATGACGCCTCAGTGACCACCTCTTTCCCTGGGACCAGATCACCATGGCTGAGCGCACGGCTCAGTGGGCTTCACATACCTCTTCCTGGAAATCTTCTTTCCTCCCCTCCCATGGACACTGTCCCTGATACTCTTCTCACCTGTGTAACCTGTAGCTCTCCCTCTACGCCTTGGTGCTGCAGTGGCCCAACTTTTATGGCAAGACAGAGTGACGCACCTTCCCCCTGCTGTGAGGTTGATTAAACTTGAGCTGCGACGGGTTCTGCAAGGGGTGACTCATTGTGTGGAGGCGGTAGTGAGCAATGTGCCCCTGAAACCAGTGGAGCGACTGACAAGCCTCGTTTATCTGTTGCCTGATTTTCTCTGGCGTAGTCCCAACAGATTGGAAGAGTGTTACCCTCTGTTCCTCAACATGTTCCTTCCTGGGGTATCCCAGCTGAGTTGAGAAAATGTTCTCAGCATTGTCCTGCTGCCAAGTGCCAGCTTGAAGAGTTTTTTTTTTTTTTTTTGCATTTTTCTTTAATAAAGTGAGCGATTTTTCTGTGGCTAAATCTACAGCTGCTAAAAGGGCTTTATCCTCAGTGAAAAGCATCTTCTATTTTCATTATCATTGGGAAAGAGGAGGAGCCCATTTCTCTTCTGTGGAGTTATCGACATTCTCCTGACCTCCCTGTGTGTTCCTACATTTTCTGAACTTCTTAGACTCTTAGAAACAAAAGTAGAAGACAGACAGAAAAAATAATTGATTAGACCCATGATTTCATGGGAAGAAGTGAAAAGAAACTGCCTTGGAATCCCTCCCAGTTGTAGATTTCCTAATAGGAGGAGTGTAATGAGACATTGTTCATACTTGCTAATAAATACATTATTGCCTAATTCAGACCTGATAAACTAGATGTCGTTTTATAGCACGAGAGTATTGGGCAAATAGAGCAAATACTATAAATATTATCATACTTTGCTACCTTTTTGAAACACTGATTGGGTGATGGGATTTCAAAGAGGTGGGAGACGTGGCACCCACCTAAGTAGCTCCCCATCTATTTGGACAAACAGGGTATGACAGTATAAAAAATGATTGATGCTGCAAGTTAGTATACATTCTGTGTTCAAGTACAACGAGGTGGGATGTTCACAGGCTGGGTGGGAAATCATGGCAGAGATAGAGGTAGAAGCAGGATGGAGAGACCCACAGAGACAGGCTTTGGGATGCCTGGATATCAGATTGGGGTTTTCAGACTTTATCTGGAATGACACCTGGCTCTGATTTTTGCACTGCTCTGTAGGAGTCTGCTGGCTCCAACACAAACCCTGAATCACCAGAGCACATTCAAGCTGAACCTTTCAATGAATCTTTATCATGCACACGGTAGATACCTGACTTACAGACATGTTTTTAGGGGGCTGGCATTAACTAGACTCACCTGATTTCCAAAACCAGATGCATTATATTCATCTTCGGTCAGGATGACATCTTTCTCAGATTTTGAAGGAGCCCAAAGGTGAAATTAGAAAAGTGTTTGTCGAAATATATAAGTACACATGCAGAGTGAGTGAAGGACCACTGGGATGCCTTACACAGGTGGGAGTGGGGTGGGGCGGGATGCGGAGCTCTGGCAATGACAGTCTGCTGACTCTGACATTCACCTGGGGCAGGGTTTATAACAAAGACTGGGCTTGTTACAGAAATGAACGCATTTAAACAATGGGAACAATTTTTTTTTCGGAGAAACTGATTCCTGGCTTGCCAGCTAACGTTGTTTGAACAATATGCAAAGATGTGGATAAAGGGAAGCTAATGGATACAATTCGAGACTTTTTTTTTTTTTTTTTGAGACGGAGTCTCGCTCTGTCGCTCAGGCTGGAGTGCAGTGGCCCGATCTGGGCTCACTGCAAGCTCCGCCTCCCGGGTTCCCGCCATTCTCCTGGCTCAGCCTCCCGAGTAGCTGGGACTACAGGCGCCCACAACCGCGCCCGACTAATTTTTTGTATTTTTAGTAGAGACGGGGTTTCACCGTGGTCTCGATCTCCTGACCTTGTGATCCGCCCGCCTCGGCCTCCCAAAGTGGTGGCACTTTTAAAACAATTCTCAAGGGTAAACACCAGGCCAGGCACAGTGGCTCACGCCCATAATCCCAGCACTTTGGGAGGCCGAGGCAAGAGGATCACTTGAGCCCAGGAGTTCGAGACCAGCCTGGGCAGCATGGTGAAACTCCTTCTCTACAAAAAATTGAAAAATTAGCCAGGCATAATGGTGTGTTCCTGTAGTCTTAGCTTCTCAAAGGGCTGAGGCAGGATAATCACTTGAGCCTGGGAAGTGGAGGCTGCACTGGGCCGTGATCGTGTGACTGCATTCCAGCCTGGGCAACAGAGGGGGATCCTGTCTCAAAAAAAAAACAAAAAAACAAACAAAACAAAACAAAACAAAAAAACAGTCAATACCTAACACTACAAAGTAAGTCACAACACTTTTTAAAATTATAGACCAGAGGTAGGTTAAAGATCATAAATGTAGCCTATATATGGAAGAGTATGAAAAGGAGAATTCCACAAAAATAGGAAATGGAATTAGCCTTTATTAGTGGCCTTATAAAGAAGGCCGCTATTGTAAAGAAGAGAATGCATGGTCAATTTCCCATATTCACAGGTCAGATGAATTTCTTCTAACAATGAAAATGCCACCCAGCAAGGATGAGCCACAAGAAATTTTCTATGAAAGTGTCATAGAATGGCACTCCACTCCACTGTGGGACAGCTGAAGAGATGCATTTTTCCCTGGTGAAAGGGAGGAGGTGCAGAGACTATAAAACTCTTTACAGAAAGATGGGCTTTCTACCACCAATTACCATGGAGCAAAGAAGACAGTGCAACTAATGAGCCATGGTGCTCAATAAGCTAGGAAAATGTTGGAGTTTATCAGAGCATTAGAAACAAATCAGAAGACACATCCTTTCCCAAGTGCAAAAGCAGGAGAAGTATGGCAATTCCACACTAGAGTGGCAGCTACAGCACCTTAAATTAAGCAGAAATGCAGAGAGCGCATGGGATGATGAATGGGTGGCAGAAACAGCAGTGTGGCAAGTGACAGGAAAGTTCTTATGGGGAGAGAACCAAACTCAAGGGGATTAAGGTATTAATCCTATTAAGGTAGCCTACACCTTTAAGAAGGCCTGTTGTGATGGCCACAGTCTCAGAACACCACTGGAGGAAGCCTGAAATCACTAGAGGGCTAACTCTAGGGTGAATATTAGGAAATAGTTTCCCCCACTGTGTTGTCTTACATATGGAATTAATTTTTCCAAGGTAAAGCCTAAACTACCTAAAATCATTTTTAAAAAAAATTTTAGAGACAGGGTCTCGCTCTGTCACCCAGACTGGGGTGCAATGGTGCAGTCATGGCTCACTGCAGCCTCCACCTCCTGGGCTCAACCCACCTCAGCCTTCTGAGACTAGCTGGGACTACAGGCGCATGCCATCACACCCAGTTTATTTATTTATTTTTTAAATTGTTATTACTTTTTGTAGAGACAGGGTTTTGCTTTGTTGCCCAGCCTTAAATAAATTCACTAGTAACTTAGCTCCCTATTCCTGGAGGCAGCTCTGTAATGGTTGTAGGAGTCAGTCCTCTGAGGCTTATTTGAAGAAAGGGCGGTGCAGCCCTTCCACACACCTTCCCTGGATGTGTGGCCGATTCTTTGCAGGCTTTGACACCCCATGGCTGCTGCAGTACACAATTCAGTTCTGCTGAGCTCACCACTACAATTTCGTGTATGGGACAGGATAACGTTCTCTGCAGCAAGGCAGGATTGGAGCATGGTGGCTTTGGTACACAGCGCTCTCTGCTGTTGCTGGGAGGGGCTGAAGAGAGAAATGGTCAAGTCACAAGGTGGTTGAGGGAGGACCAGATCAGGAATAAACAGACCTAATCCTGACGTCCTAGCCTAGTTATGACATTAACTAGCTTTGTGACCTGGGACAAGTCATTTCACGTCTCTGGGCTTTGGCATCCACTTCTGTAGCTCTGGCTTTCTGGGGCTCCATCTGCCACTGGCCCATTTTGGGATGGCCCTCTGTGAGCCCAGGAGCAGGACCTGAGCGAGGAACCAAAGACAAATCTGAGCAGTCACACAAAGCTGAGAGCCAGCATCACCCCAGAAACACAAACGTCATGTCAGGTTTTCATTTGTTGCTATCAAGAAATTATTAGAAGTAAAGTGTGTTGTGTTCCCCTCCACTCCTCCTTGCCCTCCTTGTTGTCTTCCTCTCCTTGTCTTCTTCCTCCTCCTCCCCTCCCTTCCCCCTCCCTGTCCCTCCTCCTCCCTTCTCCTCTTCTCCCCCTCTCTGTCCCTCCTCTTCCTCTCCCTCCCCCTTCCCCTCCCTTTCCCTCCTCTTCCTCTCCCTCCCTTCCCCCTCCCTTTCCCTCCTCTTCCTCTCTCTCCCTTCCCCCTCCCCGTCCCTTTCTCTCCTCTTCCTCTCCCTCCCACTCACTCTCCCCCTCCCTTTCCCTCCTCTTCCTCTCCCTCCTACTCCCTCTCCTCCTCCCCCCACTTCTCCTCCTCCCCTTTGTCCTCCTCTCCTCCTCCCTGCTTCTTCTTCCCCTTTTCTCTTTTTTCTTCTGGAGAATGAAGAGTACAGTGTTAGAGGCATGAGCATGGTCAAGGTCTTTTAGGATTTGTCATCGAAATTGAGTCATTATGTAGTCTCTGGAAATCATAAGGGAGAAGAGTGCATTTTGGGGATCATACTCTGCTTGTTTTGACTACCAACCCTAGGTCAGTAATTGACAATTTTTCTTCTATTCTTTCTTTCTTTTTTTTTTTTTTTGAGACAGGGTCTTGCTCTGTCGCCCAGGCTGGGGTGCAGTGGCACGATCTTGGCTCACTGCAACATCTGCCTCTCACGTTCAAGCAATTCTCCTGCATCAGTGTCCCAAGGGGTAGTTGGATTACAAGGCATGTGCCACCATGCCTGGCTGATTTTTTGTATTTTTAATAGAGACAGGGTTTCACCCTGCTGGCCAGGCTGGTCTCAAATGCCTGAGCTCAGGCAATCCACCCGCCTTGGTCCCCCAAAGTGCTGGGATTACAAGCGTGAGCCACCGCACCCAGCCAGCAATTATACCTATTAGGTAGAATTAGGGTGTGCTGAGGGGCAGCTGATCAGGGTGCAGGTCACAACAGGTTGCTGAACAAATCATCACAGGAAAGCAGGAAGTTTTGTGTGTTCATGTGCAGGTGGCCTGGTGCTCAAAGTAGATCTGCCATGATATTCATGGAATGACAGGGAGCAGGTGGGGCAGCAGTGTTACAGTGTTGCAAAGCAAAGCCCTCTGGGGCATCTCCACCACATAGAAACATGTGACAGTGAAAACTTTCTTATTTGTAACATGAGAATAACAATGACCCGGTTGTAACAGGAGTGTAATTAAGATGAATGAGGTAATAAGAAATAGAGAAAGAACATACTTTATCAACCATAAAACCCTATTTAAGGCAGGTGCGGTGGCTCACACCTGTAATCCCAACACTTTGGGAGGCTGGGGAGGGCAGATCACCTGAGGTCGGAGTTTGAAACCAGCCTGGCCAACATGAAGAAACCCCATCTCTACTAAAAATACAAAAAAATCAGCTGAGTGTGGTGGCACACACCAGTAACTCAGGAGGCTGAGGCAGGAGAATCACTTGAACCTGGGAGGTGGAGGTGGCTGGGAGCCAGGATCACACCACTGAACTCCAGCCTTGGCAACAGAGCGAGACTCTGCCTAAAAAAAAAAAAATCCTGTTTAAGTGCTACTTTCTTTTAGCAGTGAATTCAATTATCTTATCCCACAGAAGAGGAAACTGATGAGATGGGTCTCACTATGTTGCCCAGGCTGGTCTTGAACTCCTGGGCTCAAGAGATTCTTCCATCTTGGCCTCCCAAAGTAATGGGATTATAGGAATGAACCACTGCCACCAGCCAAAAGCCATTTTTTGATAACAGCTTTATTGAGATACAATTCACATGCCATACAATTCATCCATTTAAAGTGTACTATTCAGTGGCTGTAAGTATAGTCACAGGACTGTGCAACCATCACCGCTATAAATTTTATATTTTCATCAGCCCAGAAAGAAATTCTGTGCCCATTAACTATCCCTGAGTTTTCTTTCATCACCCTCCAGTCCCAGGTAACCATTAATCTTTCTCTCTCTATAGATCTGCCTATTCTGGATGCTTGATATAAATGGAATCATACAATATGTGGTCTTTTGAGACTGGCTTGTTTCACTAAGCATGTTTTCAAGGTTTATCTGTATTAAGTAATCCCACACCTGGGATTAAGTAAACATAAAAAAAACTTAAAAGTTCATCTGTGTTGTGGTATGTATCAGTACCTCGTTTCTTTTAATTACTAAATAATGTCCCATTATATGAATATATTACATCTCATTTGTTCATCTTATTTCATTCATCAGCTCATGGACGTTTGGGTTGTGTTCACCTTTGGGCTATTATGAATAATGGTGCTCTAAATATTTATGTACAAGTTTTTGTGTGGGCACAGGTTCTCATTTCTCCTGGGTATATACCTAGGAGTAAAAAACTGTTGGGTGCTATGACAACTTGATGTTAAAACTCTGAGGAACTGCCAGACTGTTTTCCAAAGTAGCTGCACCATTTTATATTTCCACAGGCGGTGGATGAAGGTTCCAATTTCTCCACATCCTTGCCAACATTTGTTATTGTCTGTCTTTTTAATTATACCCATCCTGGGGGGTGCGAAATGGTCGCTTGTGGTTTTGATTTGAATTTTTCTGATGATCAATAATGTTGAGCATCTTTTCATGTACTTATTGAACATGTATATATTTTCTTTATGGAAATGTCTATTCAGAGCCTTTGTCCATTTTTTAAAAAGTGGTTGTCTTGGCCGGGCTTGGTGGCTCGCACCTGTAATCCCAGCACTTTGGAAGGCCGAGGAGGATGGATCACAAGGTCAGGAATTCAAGACCAGCCTGGCCAACATGGTGAAACTCCATCTCTACTAATAATAGAAATATTAGCCAGGGGTGGTGGCGTGTGCCTGTAGTCCCAGCTACCCAGGAGGCTGAGGCAGGAGAATTGCTTGAACCCGGGAGGCAGAGGTTGCAGTGAGCTGAGATTGTGCCACTGCACTCCAGCCTGGGCGACAGAAAGAGACTCCATCTAAAAAAAAAAAAAAAAAAAAAAAAAATTTGTCTTTTTATTATTGAATTGTAAGAATTTTAAAATATATATTCTCCATACAAATTCTTTATCAGATATGTGGTCTGCAAATATTTTCTCCCATTTTGTGTGTTGTCTTTTTGCTTTCTTGATGGTGTCCTTTGGAGCACCCATGGTTTTAATTTTGATGAAGTCCTCCATGTGTCTATTTTTTCTTACTGCTTATGCTTCTGGCATGACATCTAACAACCCGTTGCCTACCCCATGGTCATGAAGATGTACACTTATGCTTTCCTCTAAGAGTTTTTAGGTTTAGCTCTTACATTTTCATATTTGATCCATTTGTATTAGTTTTTGTATATGGTGGGAGGTAGAGACCCAATTTCATTCTTTTACGTGTAGATATCCAGTTGCCCCAGCACTACTTATTGAAAAGACGATTCTTTCCCCATTGCATTTACTTGCATCGTTTCTGAAAGTCAATTGACTATAAATGTAAACATTTATTTCTGGATTCTCAATTCAGTTCTAGTCATCTATCTGTCAGCCTTTCTCTTTCTGCTACTATCTCATGTCTTAATGTAACTGTCTAGTAAGTTTTAAAATCACATCGTTAAAAAGTAATAATACCTCAAGTATATGACAGAAAACAGCAGGCTTTTCTGTCATCTTTTCCCACTCCCGAATCCTGTCCTCCACTTTCACACTTTTATCTATTTTATTATTTTTACTTTTTTACATCTACAAAGTCTGCTTACTCAGTTCTTTCTTGATTTGCCTTTTTTTTTTTTTTTTTTGGTCATGCCTATTGTCTTTCTTTAATGATAGGTGGAGATTGAGTATCTTTACTGGCTTCTTCCCGTCCTTCAACCTTCAAACTTAATTATTTCATTATTTAGTCACTTAAATATTTGCATTATAATGCCTTATTAGCAATGCTTTCTGCAGAACCAGGGATGGTGTCTGATTTCACCACCTTGCTCTACATTTTGTTGTTGGTGAAGCTGATGATGTCTACTTTGCTGTTTCTGGAGTTGCTTTGTTTACTTCATTTTCCAGATTGCTCTCACCCATTCTTCTCAAGTCCACTAACCGTTTTATGAAGCCTCTTGACTATTCGTTTCTGAGCATAGCAGGTCATCTATTGGCTTCATTTGTTTCCAGCCCTGTGTCCTTTGGATTCATTCTCAAAGCCACCTGCATGGGCTTTGGGCTGGTTTTTCTTGTGTGGTTCTCCTAAACTGGACTCTAGTTTCCTGAAATTGGTTTCTTGTTCTTGGTGCATTTTCATCTTCTGGTGGAGTATGTCCTCCAATAATTCCTCCGATGGGTGCAAGGGCGGCATATAATCTGAGACATCAGATGTGTGTGAAAATGTCCTACTTGACTGATAATTGCCTGGGTGCAGAATTCTGAAATGAATATTATTTTCCCTCATATTTCCAGTGCTTGTTCTTTGGACACGGTCTCAGCATTGCTGTTAAGAAGCCCTGTGCCATTTGATTCTCCATGTTTTGAATGAGGTCTGTGGTTGCTTTTAGTTACTGGAATCTTATTCCAGGTCTTTAGAAATTTCACAATAATAAGTATTTGTTGGGGTCTTTTTTATTCATCGTGCTGCACACCCAGTGGGCCCTCTCAATCTGGAAATTCATGTTGTCTGTTCTGGCAATTTTATTGTACTATTATCTTTGATTGTGCTACATCTTTGCTTTCTTTCAGAAATCCTATTGGTTGGATGTTGGATTGATTGATTAATCTTTCCTTTTCCTACTATTCAATCATTTTAACTTATTTTATTCCACTCTCTAAGAGACTTTCTCAATTCTATATTTAGCTGTTCTTCAGATTTTTTTTTCAGCGATCGTAATTTAATTTATAAGAGCTCTCGGAATTTCCTCATGGCCTCCTAATCTCATTTTATGGTTGAGATATTTTTTCTCTCTCTGAGGGTGGGTCAAGCTATTTTTTCTCCATACATTTATGTTTCTTCAGTTCCAATCTTTTTTTTTTTTTTTTTTTTTTGAGATGAAGTCTGCCTCTGTCACCCAGGCTGGAGTGCAGTGGTGCAATCTTGGCTCACTGCAACCTCTGCCTCTGGATTCAAGCAATTCTCTGCCTCAGCCTTCTGAGTAGCTGGGATTACAAGTGCCCGCCACCACGCCTGGCTAATTTTTGTATTTTTTTAGTACAGATGGGGTTTCACCACGTTGGCCAGGCTGGTCTTGAACTCTTGACCTCATGACCCACCTGCCTCGGCCTCTCAAAGAGCTGGGATTACAGGCGTGAGCCACCGCGCTCAGCCCTCAGTTCCAATCTTTGCTTGTTTTGAGCTCTTTCACTCAGAGACTGTCTTCAAATATCTTGCATGCATTGTAAAGCTTCTGGAAGTCTACATGCAAGACTGGGGTTGTGAGCTCTTAGGGTGACTGGTAGGCATTGGCTCTTGTGTTGGAGAACTCCCCAATATCAGTGTCTGTAGGACTTTTCTTGTAATTCCTCCAGTGGAGACTCTTCCTCCTGGTGGTGAGGATGGGTAGAGTCAAACTTCTTGGAACAAAGTGGCTAATGGGGGCTCAGGGTGGGGAGCAGACTCTCAGCCAGGTCACTCTCACTGTGTGAAGTGTGGTGCCGCTCCCCTGCCTCCATGGCGAGTCCTCACTTTGTACCCTCTCTGCTTCAAGTTTTCCACATAATAAACCCTTCCCCCTGCATGATGACAGGGCTATTGGCTGACTTCAGGGCGTGGTGGATGGGACTGAGGTGTCCTTCCCTACACTTTTTCTTTTTTCCCATGAATCTGCCTTTTTTCCCCCCAGCCCCATACCTTACATCACCTTCAATTCCTCTGTCTTGCGTTCTGTGGTAAAAGTTGACTATTTTTATTGGCGTCTCCTTGTGTGTAATTTGGTATTCAGACAGCTTACTTTTGCTAATGTTCTTATCAGTTTTCACCCAACATTTTCATTCCAACAATGTCTAAAAAGCATTTCTATCTTTCATGGGCTATTGTTTACTTCCCCAAGTTATTTCCTTTTAAATCTTTTCATACAGTAGCTACCAGAGCTTACAAGAGTCTTTCTTCAAATCTTTCCAGCACATTTGAAGGAAAATGGGGGGAAATTCCTCAGAGTTTTAATTTGCTCATAAGGACATTGGAATGATCCGGTTTTGAGCTCCTTCACTGTGGAAGAGAGTTTGGCCTATGGGCCTGTGGGCCTGTTTGTTTGTCACGCTTGTAGGAAGAGGCCGAAGTGAAGGGTTCTCCTTCTCTATCTGGCATGACAACTCTTCTTAGCAAGTAGCTGGGGCAGAGCCCTAGCTGAACTGCTTGTGGCATGTGTAGTACTCTCGGTATGCAAAGGTGTGGGAGCTGATGTGGCAATTTCCACTCTTGTTGACGCCCCACACCTGAAACACTTTCCAGAAATTATAGTAGCAAAACCTACGCATCCCTCAACTCGACTCTGGCTGCCTCTGAGTCCATCCTGGCCTCCAGCCCCTGCCACCCTGAGCCAAGGGGTTTCTTCTGGAAATCACGTCCACTCATTCACGTCTCACAGGCTTTGCCTTCGTCTGGGTTGAATCACAGGTGAGTTCGCCTTCACGCCATCTGCTCATAGCTGTGGCAGCAGAAATTCTTCATCGTCTGCACGCAGATGTCTCCTCCCCTAATTTTCGGAACGAATACAGATCGTGTCATGAACAGGTAGAAGAGATGAGACAGACTTCAAAGAGCTGAGATAACTATCCTGACTCAAGTTCTAGGATCTCCCCTGCCCCAACACTGTTTTCAGCCTTTTTCTTGGGCCGAGCACGGTGGCTCACGTCTGTAATCCCAGCACTTTGGGAGGCCGAGGTGGGTGGATCACCTGAGATCAGGAGTTGGAGATAGGCCTGGCCAACATGGTGAAACCCCGTCTCCACTAAAAATACAAAAATTAGCTGAGCATGGTGGCTCATGCCTGTAGTCCCAGCTACTCAGGAGGCTGAGGCAGAAGAATCCATTGAACTCAGGAGGTGGAGGTTGAAGTGAGCCGAGATTGTGTCCCTGCACTCCAGCATCTCAAAAAAAAAAAAAAAAGGCTTTTTGTTTTCTTTTTCTTCTCCTCTTCCTCCTCCTCCTTCTTCTTTCTCCTCCTCTCCCCTCTTTTTAAAGGGGGAGTACATACATACTTTATGTATGTAAAGTGCACAAATTTTAAGTGTGTGCTTGGCAAATGTATGTGTTTGTGTAACTACCACTCAGAACCAAATAGAGAGCACACCCAGCACTCCAGAAAGCTCCTTCCATCCCTCCTGTGTCAACACCCACCCACCTCCAGAGGTAACCAGTGTTCTGACTTCTCTCCCCATCAATTACTTTTGCCTATTCTTGACCGTAACAAGTGCTTCTCCACTTACGCGGGTCTCTCCTCATTTTTCTCATCAGGATTGTATACTTTCCTCTACCTGAATTTCTTGAAAGGGAGTCTATGACATGTTGGTTCTCTTAAATGCATCATTTCACTTCCTCCCCCTGGGGTGGGCATTGTGGTCCCCATTTTACAGCTGAGAACAGCCTGAGAGGTTAAATAATCAGCTTGAGGTCACATAGTCACTTACGCAACAAGCAGCAGAGCCCAGATTTGAACTCAGGTGGGTCTGACTCCAAAGTCTGAGGCCTTTCCTTAAGTAATCAGTCTTTCAACACCTTTTGCTTACGAACAAAACTCAATACAAGGCTTTTTTCCTTTTTTTTTTTTTTTGCAACAGTGAATTTTATTATTAATGTTTAAATGGGCTGTAGAAACTTTTCTGCATATTTTAAGAAATGTGCTATGTTACCTTCACCTTGCTTCTCCTTCCTTCTGAGCCACCTGCTGAATTCTGTCTCAACTTTGACAATGAAATTGGCCTCAGATTTCTAGTATTTGTGACTGACAGCCAGAAGACCAATTCCCAGAATTTCCAGAAGAGGGCAGTAGAGCCCATACTAAATTGCTCAGACACCAAACTGGTAGATTGGATCTGCCTGGACCAAATTCTGAGACTTGAGACTTGATGCACTTTACTTTCTATTAAAGAAAGTAATAGGGCCTTACACACACTGGCTTGCACATTTTAAGTAACACCTTTACACATTTTAAGTAAAGTTTATGATATGGTCAGGCTCTGTGTCCCCACCCAAATTTTATGTTGAATGGGAATCCCCAAGTTTTGAGGGAGGAAACTGGTGGGAGGTGATTGGATCAGGGGGCCGTTTCCCCCATGCTGGTCTCATGATTTGAGGGAATTCTCGTGAGACCTGATGGTTTTACAAGTGTTTGGCAAGTTCCTTTTTCGCTCACTCTTCTCTCTCCTGCCGCCGTGTGAAGAGGATCCTTGCCTCGCTTTCATCTTCAGCCCTGACTGTAAGTTTCCTGAGGCCCTCCCAGCCATGCAGAACTCTAAGTCAACTAAACCTCTTTTCTTTATGAATCACCCAGTCTTTGGTATGTCTTTACAACAGTGTGAAAACGGACTCATACAGTTTATTTTCTGCCTTCTCTTCTCCCTTCCCTGCTTTTCCTTTGTCTACATTCTTGTCTTCCTTTCCAACTCCAGCCTTCCTGAGCCAAGGGTGGTTGCCTCTCGCTCTGTCTTGCCTCTGAACTTCTCCCAGCTCTCAAAATAAGTGGGTGAAAATTCTGTTTTCTTCAGGCTGTGTTCCCCGCCCCACCCCCAGGATAATCCTAAAAAGTAGCTTACTGGATGTATCAATGATTTACCTCAAAGTGACAACATTGTAATGACTGACTTCAGTGCAACAAGCATTGCCTACCATCTGGCTGGTACTAATCAAATCTATATGGGATTCTGTAAAGAAAAAAACCAAAAATAATAACAAACACTTACTGTGTGGTATCATGTGCCTGTACTTCTGGCTCCTCAGGAGGCTGAGGCAGGAGGATCACTTAAGCCCAGGAGTTAGAGGCTACAGTGAACTATGATGGTACTATTGCACTCCAACCTGGCCAACAGAGTGAGACCTTACCTCCTAAAAGAAAAAAAACAAAAAAAGACCCCAGAGTCACTTACCCAGATAGCCATAGCCACTGCCAGTGTTATTGTTACTATTCAGGGTGTAAGAATGGTATCTCCCCAGGCCAGACTGTGTGGTCAAGGGTACCTCTATGCCACACACTTCTCTTGCCCTCCTCAGAACTTTCCACAGTATACGAGCTTGGAAAATCTTGGTTGATTGGAACTTGGAGAGGGAATCCCACTGAGAGTACTCACTAGCTGTCATTTCCCTAGCCTGGGTGTAGCATTCTCATCTATGAAACAGGGAGGTTGGTCTTTACCAGCCCAACTATTCTAGGATTCTGCATATCCTGCTTTTACCTTTTATTAGGACCTGAGAGAGAAACACTAAACTGGAATCAGCCAGAGTTCCTTAGGTGGACCAGTGGAATGTTTTACGCACCTCTGACTGGCAAATCTGTTTACATTCTGTTTTCTAAGCCTTTTGAATATTGACATTTTCTCATGGGACTCCTCAGATCAGTGCTCAGCAGTGAAAGAGAGACAGAGTTTGGGCTGCGGAGATCCCTGGGAAGTGTCCACCATGTCAGATAAAACTTCAGTTCCCTGATGGCACCAGGCTTGGGCCTCTGTCTGCCTCTTCAGAAACAAAAGAAGCATTGCAAATAGCATCACTGAAAGGCTGCAGAGAAAGAGAGAACGTGCCTTCTATGTTCTTTGAGAATCAGAAACTGGCAGGGCTTTCCTTGGCATAGGACTGCATTAAAGAAAAAATTCTGCGTTCAAATGAATGACTTGAGTAACTCTGTTGATGAAATACAGTTATGCCCTGTAAATCCTGTGTGAAATGTTATCTTACAGTTGATTCAATTCCTCCGCATCACTTTCATTCCATTACAAAACCTAACTTTTCCTCGTTGATCAGACCTGAAATGAGGTTTAATGTTGGGCATGGAAGACCATTAAAAGGCATGAGAGTCAGAGATTAGGCATTACAAGCACTGGACACACGTCGTGGGTACTAAACACCTGAAAAATAATTAGTTCTGGCATGTTCATTTTCTAAAATAACCATGTCATACTGGATGGAGGTCTGGCTTCAAAATCAAAGACGTGGTTTGGATTTTGCCCGCCCTGGGAGGCCCTGGGAAGATGTCTTCTCCTCTCTGAATCTTATTTCATGGAGTGTGGTAAGACTTGGTGACTATATTTACCCTGCCTTCCCCAGGAATGCTGCAAGCACCAGAGGAGGGGAAGTGTATGCTCATAACTGCGAAAACCAGACAATACGCCAGTTATGACTGCTAGTCTGCAGGTCACTGCACCTGTGGATTGAGTGGCAAGACAACTATTTTGCTGGTTTTCTGCCTATCCTGGTGCAGAATTCAGACGGAGCCTGAGATGATAGAACAGAGAACATTGGTGTCTGCTGTGGGTCTTAGGCGCTCCCTGTGGTGCTTCTTTCTCCTACAAAGGCTACTGTAGTTGCAGCTCGAATCCATCAATCAAATGGACCACAGATATTTACCGCTAAGCTATTAAACCCAGCTTACATGGGAGGTGTAGACAAGGCATGGCCAGCCCATCCTCTAGAGGCTGGGAGAGCCTAGGCAGGCAGTGCAGGAGAAGCACAGTATGTGGTGGGGCCAGGCAAGCCCTGGAGGGATTAGAGAGAGTGATGCTCAGAGTGAGGGGCCAGGGAGGTCTTTATAGACAACTGCGGTCCCAAAAAGTGGGTCCTCAAGGATGGGAGGGAATCAAATGACCGGATGACAGGTGGAGTCATTTGGAGCCAGGGGCCACAGTGATCAAAGGCCAGGAGGTGGGGCAGTGAGGAGCTGGCGCGGGAGGAGGCAGCGAGGCTGGGAGGATGGGGTGGGCTGGATTCTAAAAGCAGGTGGTCTTCGGGCCAGGGTCTGTGAACTGTCTCCTAAGGCACTGAAACCAAAGGAAGACAGACAGGCCTGCAAGACTGGTGTGGCTGTCACACAGGATGAACGGGAAGCAGGGAGGCCCATATGGGACTCAATGGTAATCCCGGCAGGCCTCCTCCCCTTTCAGAGCCCCGGCTGTGTGTTCTCAGTGTCTGTTTGCTACAAGACACCATCTGTTTTTGGGGTTGTAAGCTCTCGTTCGTTCCCTTGGTTTTGGCCTCCTACTGTGCCTCACCAGCAAGCCACTCATTGTCCCTGTAGCTGCCCTGTGGCCCTTTCTGTCTTCCCGACAGCCTCACAGAGGGTGGCCCCGGGGCCACAGCTCAGCCCTGGTGGCCTCTGAGCTGTGTCTGCCGGGCAGATCCACAGACACCAGATCAAGGGCAGAGCAGGCCAGTTAGTGCCTGGTCCTCCTGCCTGGATGGGACCTGGCCTGCATTGAACAGTGATCTCCAGCACTCACAACCACAAGCCACCACCTCAGCCCAGCACCCACGTGTGGCCCCAGCGAGCTCTAAAGACTGATTTCTGTGCCTGTGCCCTGCTCACATTCCGGCTAGAGTTGCGAGCCCTGGAAAATCCTCAACCCGCTTCAACTCATCCTGGATCCCAGCCCTGCTCACCCTTTGTCAAGGAATACCCAAGCCTTGCTCAACAGGCCATCTGGTGTGTGCAGAGGAGAACCCAGGCTTCAGGGTTAGAAAAGTGAGCTGCAATTTCTTGCTGCTCCACTTATTCTCTCCATGACTTCAAGAGGGCGTCACCCCTGGGCCTCGCTTTGCTGCGTGTGTGCAGGAGAAGGTTTGGATGACACCTGTACCAGAGCCCTGGGTCCGAATGGAGTGACCTGTGTGAAGCCATGTTGCATACTCTAGAGTTCTGTACAAATGGCATGTCCCAGGCTCTCAAGAACTTTGGGAAGATTGCCTTCCTTTCCAGAACATCTTTGTGAATTCAGCTGGGACTTCTGGAGGCAGGATTGTAGCCCAGAGGCATGATGGATGCTGGGAAGGAGAACAGAGTGAAGAGAATATCTGCTTCTCAGTATCACTGGTGTTGATAGATCCAAGGTTTGCTTTAGGATGCCAGGACCTGCAGGAGGCAAAGGGACATGTTCACTGCAAACCCCTCAATTAGTCACAACAAGTGCCGCTTGCAGAGGGAAGCCTCCTGCTTGCAGTTGTGAAGTCAGGACTCAACTCACAGTGTCTTGCTCAAGGTCCACATAAACATATTATTCTCACATTTGGGCATGGCCCTGCTTGGCAGAACTGAAGCTGCATACATGAGGCATAGCTAGGTGTGGTCCAGCTGCTGTCTGATGCTTGCAAAGTTGGTAAAGAGGATGCAGAGAGACAAGAGCCAGCATCTGTTCTCAGCTGTCTAAAGGTCCACTTGAGATCAGATCGTAGAAAGTGAAATGTTTGGGCCAGGTGCGGTGGCTCGTGCCTGTAATCCCAGCACTTTGGGAGGCTGAGCGGGGGGGTGGATCACAAGGTCAGGAGATCGAGGCCATCCTGGCTAACACGGTGAAACCCCGTCTTTACTAAAAATACAAAAAAAAATTAGCTGGGCGTGGTGGTGGGCATCTGTAGTCCCAGTTACTTAGGAGGCTGAGGCAGGAGAATGGCGTGAACCCAGGAGGCGGAGCTTGCAGTGAGCTGAGATCGCACCACTGCCCTCCAGCCTGTGCGACAGAGCAAGACTCCGTCTCAAAAAAAAAAAAGAAAGAAATGTTTGGAGAATGATTCAGATAACTTTCTGTGTACCCTGGGGTAAGTCACTTAACCTCTCTGGACATGTTTTTCCATTCCCCTTAGGAGAGCAGGAACTTCTACTTTCAAAGGGAATCATGGCCTCTTAGCTCTGGAAGAAACCTGAGGGGGGGTCTGTTAGGCCAATCTTCTCTAGTCCCAAACCTCCCTTCTACTACAGCCTGGAAAAAAAGGCCTATCCTATCACTTTTGCTTACATACCTCCTCTCACAGGGACCTCAGTACCACTCCTGAAGCCCATTCTTTTGTGAGAAAGCTCTGATAGTTAACAAGTTACTTCTCATTTTCAGAAGAAGGTTTGGTAGCCAGGTTGATGAGGGAATATTCAGCACTGGTTCAGGGAGTTGAGATGCCCCTGAGCTGGCCTGCCCCTCCGCAGTCAGGGCCAAGCTGCTGCCAAGGAGGGTGATGCAGTAGCAGTGCCCGCTGTTCTCCCTGGTTCTGTCATTTGCCTGGACCAGCTGCCATCCCTCCTCATCCTCCACACCCCAGCTCACACTGTTTCTGTAGTCTGAAATGAGTTTCCCTTACAGTAGACAGAAAGCTTGCAGTCTTCCTTCAAGATCTCGCTCAAATACAACTGCTGCATTATGTTCTCCTGCTATGAGAGGGAAGAGCTCAGTGTTCTGGGGATGCAGACGGGGAGCCGTGTGGCATAAATCTAGGAAGACTTCATGGAAGATGGCAACTGTTTTGCTGGTTTTCTGCTTATCCTGGTGCAGAATTCAGACAGAGCCTGAGATGACAGAACGGAGAACATCAGTGTCTGCTGTGGGTCTTAGGCGCTCCCTATGGTGCTTCTTTCTCCTACAAAGGCTACTATAGTTGTAGCTCGAATCCATCAATCAAATGGACCACAGATATTTACCGCTAAGCTATTAAACCCAGCTTAGATGGGAGGCGTAGAGCATCCCCAGAACACTGGGCTCTTCCCTCTGCTATAGCAAGAGAACATAACATAGCAGTTGTATTGTAACAAACCATCTCCCTCAGTATACATGTGCTCTTCCAGGCTAATTACTGTTCCCATATCCATGTTGGCATCCTCAGTATCTGTTGCAGGTCACATATAGTGTGAATTCAATATATGTGCTGACCCGTTTAGACATAGACATAGATAAAAATATACACATGCATATCTTCCTTCCTCTCTTCCCTCCCTCTCTCCCTCCTTCCCTCCCTCCTTCCCTCCTTCCCTCCTTCCCTCCCTCTTTTCTCTCCCTCCTTTCCTCTCTTCCCTCCCTCTCTCCCTCCTTCGCTCCCTCCCTCGCTCCCTCTCTTCCCATCCCATCCCCTCTCCTCCCCTCCCCTCCCGTCTCCTACCCTCCCCTCCCCTCCTCTCCCTCCCTCCATCCCTTCCCATCCTATCCCCTCCCCTCCTCTCCCTCCCTCCCTTCCTTCTCTCTCTTTTCTTTTTTCTTTCTCTCTTTCTCATTTGTCTCTTTTTTTTTTCCTGCTACAAGCTCTTGCATGTGGAAGACAGAGTGAAATGCCCTTGGAATAACTGTGGTTTGTAGGAGAAGGGTCGTTGTATATTGGAGGTTCAGAATTTCTCATAAAACACTTTAAAATTATGTGTGTTGGATGTGTTTAAACGTAGCACAGTTAGTGCATTTATACTTAGAATATCAAAGTAATTTTATTTTTACAAAGGAAAAGCAAATTGGAAAATTTAATTTGCTAAAAAGAACATCTGGATATCTAAGTGAAGAGGTAAGGCTGTTATTTGAGTCTGACCTGCATTCTTACTTCCATCGTCCTGCCCCAGCCAATAAACTCTTTTGGCGGAGCGTGGTGGCTCATGCCTGAAATCCCAACACTCTGGGAGGCTGAGGCAGGTGAATCACCTGAGGTCAGGAGTTCAAGACCAGCCTGACCGACATGGTGAAACCCCTTCTTTACTAAAAATACTTAAAAATTAGCCAGTCATGGTGGCAGGCACCTGTACTCCCAGCTGCTTGGGGGGCTGAGGCAGGAGAATGGCTTGAGCCCGGGAGGCAGAGGTTGCAGTGAGCTGAAATTGCACCATTGCACTCCAGCCTGGGTGACAAGAGCAAAAATCCACCTCACAAAAATTAAAAATTAAAAATAAATAAAAACGCTTTTGATTTCTAGCATCTGCATGACTCTCCGCTGAGAATGAATGATACATGCCCCAAACTGTAGAGGACCCAGAGGTGCCTGCCCAGGTAGGATTTTTGAGGTGGGCAAGAGAAAGACTGCCTTAGAAACCCTTCAACCACAGCCCCGCCTTAGCACCTCTGGACCCAGAGGCACGTGAGGCTTGGTCTTTGAGGAATAGCTTGTAGTTTCGAGGCCCTAAAGGCCCCTAAACTTCATCATCTTTAGCTCCCTGCCTGTTCCTGGAAACCCAGGGTGTGCTGAGGTGAAACAGTCAGCGGGGCACCCTGTCTTCTCCACAGCCCTGGGCCCCGAGGGCTGAGGGCTCCTCCTGCTCCTAACAGGACTCCAGTGCAGCTTTCACCCTTCCGGGATGGTGGGGATCTTGAACTTCTCTAGAGTTTCGGGTTGGGGAATTTCATTAGTCTCTACGTACAGGAATCTGATGGGCAGAAACTGCCACCATGGTTTGTTTAACAGTGACGTCTGGAATACGTTCTCTGCATCTCTTTTGTTTCAGGATAGCATGCCTCTCGTGGCTCTCTCATGCGTGCCGGAGCCTTAGTGTGGGGAAGCATGCAGGTGACAGGTTGTCCTCTCTGTCACCCTTCCCATACTAGCTTTGGCTGCTCTCTGGGTCTGGTTAAGATCTTTGGTTGGTCTAGGTTGGGGATGCTCACCCAGGCCCCCAGAGCTCTAGACTGTCCCTGGAGATGGGTGGCCAGAGTTTGGGGTTACCCTGCTTCACATGTTCACCTAAAATCTTGTTTAAAGGAATGTTTATGCTGCTTGAAAAGCAAAGACAAAACACTGGGAACCACTGCCCCAGACGGTCTCTGGGATCCTCCACACTTCCAGCAGCCAAAGCTTCCTTCACACCCAGTCAGTGAAGCCCCAGTGTAATCATTATTTTCATTTGTTTGACTTGTTGCATATCCAGGTAAGATTGCATTTGAACCAAGTTTTCTGAGGATAAAAGTCATTTAGAAACATTTAAAGCTACACTTGACACAGCTCCCAGGCCCCTTGGGAACCATTTCTTTCTTTCTTTTTTTTTTGAGACGGAGTCTCGCTCAGTCGCCCAGGCTGGAGTGCAGTGGCCGGATCTCAGCTCACTGCAGGCTCCACCTCCCGGGTTTACGGCATTCTCCTGCCTCAGCCTCCCGAGTAGCTGGGACTACAGGCGCCTGCCACCTCGCCCGGCTAGTTTTTTGTATTTTTAGTAGAGACGGGGTTTCACCATGTTAGCCAGGGTGGTCTCGATCTCCTGACCTCGTGATCCGCCTGTCTCGGCCTCCCAAAGTGCTGGGATTACAGGCTTGAGCCACCGTGCCCGGCCGAGAACCATTTCTATATGTAGTTATGCATCTGTGTTCTTTTCATACTGTTCCCTCCCTCCTGGAAGCCAAGTAGTAAAACAGTCTATACAGAGTGGGTGGAGTAGGCTCCAGTTGTAGATAAGGCATGCGTATTAGTTTGTTTTCTGCTGCTTATAGCAGAATGCCTGCAAGTGGGTGATTTATAAGAATTTATTTCTTACCGCTCTGGAGGTTGAGAAATCCAAGGGGCCTCATTTGGTGAGAGGCTTCTTGCTGGTGGGGACTAGACAGTGTCCTGAGGTGGTGTAGGGTGTCACACGGGGAGGGACTGAGTGTGCTAATATGCTCGCTCAGGTCTTAGTTTCTCTTTATACCCCACTGATCCATTAACCCATTAGTCTATGAATGGATTAATCTACTCCTGATGGCACAGCTTTTGTGATCCCATCACCTCTTCAAGGACCCTACTTTTCAATACTGCCACATTGGGGATGAGGTTTCAACGTGAGTTTGGCGGGGGACATTGAAGCCACAGCAGCATCCCGTCAATGTTGTTCTTAATTCATCTCCGGGCTGAGGAAGCCTCCCCACTGGGAACCTGTCTCTGAGGTCTCCAGGCAGAGCTAGTGATATGGTTTGGCTCTGTGTTCCCACCCAAATCTCATGTTCATTTGTAATCCCCCATGTTGGAGGTGGGTCCTGGAGGGAGGTGGTTGGATCATGGGAGTGGTTAGCATCATCGTCCTTCATCACCATAGTGAGTGGGTTCTCGCGAGACCTTTCACCCTGCTCTGGATATGTGAGATGTGCCTGCTTCCCCTTTGCCTTCTGCCGTGACTGTGTTTCCTGAGGTCTCCTTAAAGGCAGAAGCCACTATGCTTTCTGTCCAGCCTGCAGAACCATGAGCCAATTAAACCTCTTTTCTTATAAATTACCCAGTCTCGGATATTTCTTTTTCCTTTTTCTTTTTTTTCTTTTTGAGACAGAGTGTCTGTTGCTCAGGCTGGAGTGCAGTGACGTGATCTCGGCTCACTGCAACCTCTGCCTCCCAGGTTCAAGCGATTCTCCTGCCTCAGCCTCCTGAGTAGCTGGGATTACAGAGGTGTGCCACCACATCCGGATAATTTTTGTATTTTAAGTAGAGATGGGGTTTCACCATGTTGGCTAGGCTGGTCTCGAACTCCCGACCTCAAGTGATCCACCTGCCTCAACCTCCCAAAGTGCTGGGATTACAGGTGTGAGCCACTGGGCCCAGCCTCAGATATTTCTTTATAGCAGTGAGAGAACTAATATAGATAGCGTTTCCCCCTCAGTGTTCCCACGGTGTCTCTGCCTTATATAAGGTGCATGATGCCAAGGCTGTTTCCAAGTCCATTTCCCTTGATAGAGTGAGAGCTCCATGAGGGAGGGAACATACTCTTCATTATTTACTCTGGCACTTGGAATGTGGCAATCAGTGATAGTGGAATGATGGTTCAACAAAAATGTCCCCAACCCAATCCTCAGAACCTGTGAATATGATCCCTATATGGCAAAAGGGGTTTGCAGTTGTGATTCAGGTTAAGGATCTTGAGATAAGAAGATGATCTTGAGGTGTTCCTGCAAGTCCAATCTAATCAAACGAATCCTTCAAAGAAGAGAAGCTTCCCCAGCTGAGGTCGCGGTCAGGGGACAACACGACAGCTGGAGAAGGGCCAGGAAGATTTGCCGTTTTGCTGGCTTTGCAGGTGAAGGGAGGAGCCATGAGCCAAGGCATGCAGTGGCCTCTGGGAGCTGGAAAGGCAAGGAAAGGAGCTCTCCCCAGAGCCCTCGCTTTCAGAAGGAACACCTGCCAGCCCCGCGATTTCAGCCCAGTAAGACTGGTTTTGGACTTCTAATCTACAGAAGAGTAAGATCATAATTGTGTGTTGCCTTCGGCTACTGTGTTTGTCATAATTTGTTACGGTAGTGAGAGAAAACTAACACAGCCACAAAAATAGAGAAAATTCAATAACTGGATAAGAGGAAGAGAAATAGGAAAGATTCTTAGGCCAGGCACGGTGGCTCATGTCTGTAGTCTGAGCACTTTGAGAGACCAAGACTGGAGGATTGCTTTAGCCTAGGAGTTTGAGACCACCCTGGGCAATGTAGTGAGACCCTGTCTCTACAAAATATTTTAAAAATTAGCCAGGTGTGGTGGTATGTGCCTGTAGTTCCATCTACTTGGGAGGCTGAGGTGGGAGGATCGCTTGAGCCTGGGAGGTTAAGGCTGATTGCACCACTGTACTCCAGTCTGGATGATAGAGTGAGATCCTGTCTCAAAATAATTAATAATAATAATAATAATAAAAGATTCTTTTCTCATTTTATGTAGATCCACCAGGCGGAGCCCTTATCACACTACTGAAATCTGACTCCTCAGAGGCATCTAGCTTTCTAAGTATAGGGAGTTTTCTACAAGCGTGGAAAACTGTTACTCTACAAAAAGGCTCAAGGAAAAATTGTGAAGTGGTGTATTCTGGTCAATGTTCTGCCCCCTTTCAGTTTGGAATGCACAGGCCACCCAGAGCCCGATGCACCCCTCGCTCTGTCTCATCTGTGTTCTGTTCACCAGGGCTTCTCCCCTCTCCTGGGGTTCTCAAGGCAGCTCTCTGGTTCTAAGCCACCAGCCTGCTTCTGTCCAATGAAACTGACTTGGTCCTTCATTGAACTCTGGCTGGTGACCCAGTAAACTATCTTCTATCCGCATCCCTGTCTCTCTTCCTCCCTCCTTCCTGAAAGTCCTTGAAAGAATGATTGTAACTCAGTAGCTCACTCACTCATTCATTTATTTCCATGGTCATCATGATCATTCATTATGCACCTACGATGTTTCAGTTACTCTACCAGAAAAACAAAGTCGGATAAAACCTGGCTCTGCCTGCCCAGCACCTCCATATAATAGAGGGGCTTTGGGAAGTGGGAGGACTCAAGTGAGGTGGGGGCACAAAGCGACCTACCCAGCCTTCTGCCATTCTTGGGGGAAGGGAGTAAGGGTAGAAGAGAGAAACTTGGTCAGAGGAGGTGACATTTGAGCTAGACCTTGAAGCATAGACAAGAGTAGCTTCTACTAAATGGGAGTTGAGCAGTAAAGACAGGGAGGAGTGGCAGGTGTACTCAGGGCAGATAATGGCAGTGGCAGCTGTAGGCAGGTCTGGCAAAGCACAGTCGGATTCCTGTAAAAAGAGGCTTACACACCAGCCAGGGGGCATTCAGACCTGAACTTACAGTAAGTAAGGAGAAGTCAGACAGACCTGCATTTATGTCTTAACGTGGCTGTATTTGCTGTATTTGTTTTTCTAAAAGATCTCTTTGACAGCCATGTGGAGGTTGGGGAAATACTGTCAGCATGAAAACCAGCTAGGAGCCTTCTCCTTAAAAGTGACCTAAAAGCGGGTATGAGCAGAGATAATGCGGGCGGCAGGATGAATTTAAAAACGCAGAATTTGTAAGACTTCGTGGCTGAGCTTAGTGGCTCACGCCAACAGTTTGGGAGGCTGAGATGGGTGAATCACTTGAGGTCAGGAGTTTGAGACCAGCCTGACTCACATGGGGAAATCCCGTCTCTACTAAAAACACAAAAATTAGCCAAGCATAGTGGCGGGTTCCTATAGTCCCAGCTACTTGGGAGGCTGAGGCATGAGAATCGCTTGAACCCTGGAGGTGGAGGTTGCAGTGAGCCGAGATCATGCCACTGTACTCCAGCGTGGGTGACAGAGTGAGACTCTGTCTCAAAAAAAAAAAAAAAACAAAAACAAACAAAAAAAAAAACTTTGTAAAAATGAATGTGGAGAGTGAGGAGCAGAAGGAGGTGTCAAAGCATAGAGATTGGTACCTCTACCTTCGGTGATGGTTTCTAAAGAGAGATCTTTGGCTGAGAGGGAGGTAAAGAGGGAGGAACGGAAGAAGGGATAGATTGCAAATTGGAGATCAATCTACCATGCAGGCAAAGGAGAGTATCATCGGAGTGCCATAAATCAGAACAAATGAGTTTGTCAGAAGGTGGGAAAGAAGACTGTTCAAGGAAGTGGTGACCTGTAGATACTGAATGCCACAGAAAGGTCATGTAAGCAGAAGACTGAAAGATACCATTACAGGTGACAAGTAGGAGTCACCTACTAGTCACCTTAGGAATACATTGTTTTAGCAACTCCAGAACTTGTTATAGGGGGATAAGAAAATGCAGTGGTGCTGTGATCCCACTTTTTCAAAGAGCTGGAACATCAAAGATAAGGTTATAAATAGAGGGGCAGGCAGAGGTGTGAAACGTTTTCAGTTTTATTATTGTTATTATTATTTAAGAGACAAGGTCTTGCTCTGTTGCCCAGGTTGGAGAGCAGTGGTGCAACCATAGCTCACGGCTGCCTCGAACTCCTGGACTCAGGCGATCTTTCCACCTCAGCCTCCCCAGTAGCTGGGACTATAGTAAAACCACGCCCAGCTAATTTATTTATTTATTTATTTACTTTCTGTAGAGATGGGATCTTGCTATGTTGTTCAGGCTGGTCTTGAACTCCTGGGCTCAAGCAATCCTCCTGCCTCAGCC
Source organism: Macaca mulatta (assembly GCF_049350105.2). Lineage (NCBI taxonomy): Eukaryota > Metazoa > Chordata > Mammalia > Primates > Cercopithecidae > Macaca > Macaca mulatta. The sequence goes on along the minus strand of NC_133413.1, from coordinate 21,748,579 downwards.
TCCCAAAGTTCTGAGATTATAGGCATAAGCCATCATGCCTAGCCAGTATTATTATTATGATTTTTATTATTTATTTATTTATTTATTTATTTTGAAACAAAGTTTCACTCTTGTTGTCCAGGCTGGAATGCAATGGTGCCACCTTGACTCACCGCAACCTCTGCCTTCCGGGTTCAAGCAATTATCTTGCCTCAGCCTCCTGAGTAGCTGGGATTACAGGCATGCGCCACCATGCCCTGCTAATTTTGTATTTTTAGTGAGACAGGGTTTCTTTATGTTGGACAGGCTGGTCTCGAACTCCGGACCTTAGGGGATCCACCTGCCTCAGCCTCCCAAAGTCCTGGGATTACAGGCGTGAGCCACCGCACCCAGCCCAGTTTTATTATTTTTAGAATGGTGAGTGTTGAATGCTTTGTGGACTGAGGAGAAGCAAACAATAAACAGGAGGAGACTGAATACAGGTAAACATATTTACAATTTAAACACCCAAGAGAGTGATTTTGGTCTGAGTTCCAGGCACTGCTGGTGAGCTCTTGAGGGACACTTTCCAGGTGGCAGCACCCCTGAAATCCACCAGGTGGGCCACCCTCTCCTTCCCGTTGCCTGAACAGACAGCTGGGTTCTGCCATGCCTTAGAGGAGGGGGTCACGTGAGGCTTTGATTTCTGGGAAAACCTACAAGGAGGAGTCAGACCGACCTGGGTACCAACCTCAGTCCTGCCAATAGTCACTGTAGGCAAGACGACCTCTGAGCCTCAGTTTTCCCCTGGAGAAAATGAGGGTAACACAATCTATCATCAAGGGGCTGCCCTGAGGCTGGATGACATACACATGTAAAAGCCCCCCTATAATGCTGCCTCTGATGTGGCGAGCAAATTCAAGAGTCCTTATTTTCACGCTCATGCCCAAGAGGAGATTACTGACCACGAGAGTTCTTTCTTTCCAGAGGTTATGGGCAGCCCTGCTTTTGTTTGCTTGTTTTTCTTTTTGTTGTTGTTGTTTATTTGTTTTTTTGAGACAGAGTTTTGTTGTTGTCGCCCAGGCTGGAGTGCAATGGTGCGATCTCAGCTCACTGCAACCTCTGCCTCCCAGGCTCAAGAGATTCTCCTGCCTCAGCCTCTCGAGTAGCTGGGATTACAGGCTCCCGCCACCACGCCCGGCTAGTTTTTATAGTTTTAGTAAAGTTGGGGTTTCACCATGTTGGTCAGGCTGGTTTCGAACTCCTGACCTCAGGTGATTCGCCCACCTTGGCCCCCTAAAGTGCTGGGATTACAGGCATGAGCCAATGCACCCGGTGCTTGTTTTTGTTTTTCTATGTGTCTGTGGCTCTTCAATGTCTGGTCTCCTCCCAGCTGGGACAGGGAGGCTCTGTTTACTGCTATTTGCCTGATGTTTACTACAATGCTGGACAACTTGAGCTCTCAAACACCATGTGGATGAACTCCCTCATTCAACAGGTATAGGAGGGAGTCAGGGAGACCAGGCACAAGAAAAACAGCATATTTCCCACTAGAAGATTCCTGGCCAGACTTCTTTCTTAGAAAGCCCTCCCTGGTGAGTCAGTGCATTGGCCCGCCCTGACCTCCCAGAAGATTGGACAGAAGATTATCTTGGCACAGGCCCGACAGACAATTTCTCTGCCTGCACAGATTTCCTGGTACCCAGCAATATTTGACTAACCTGAACTTTTATTTTTCTAATTGAAACACCATACTGTTGATTTCAGGAACATTGCTTTTACCTTTTCTATGAGGACAAGATCTCTAAATCTTTCCCTATTGAAGAATTTGATTTTGGTTCTTCCGGGTAATGGTGGCTAGGGCTAAGGGTATGGGGAGGTCTGAGCTTCCAAAATGCTGGTAATGCAGGAAGCAGATGGGGAGGGAGATGAGTTAGCAGGGCTCTCTGCTGCTCTGAGAGTCATCTCTGAGCATCCCCAGCCCCCACAGCACCTGGCCAGTGGCTTGGACACAGAAGGTGCTCAGAAAATGTTGGATAAGCAAGTGAATACATGGGGATATGAATGGATAGATTTGACTTGTTTACTCAAAAGGCAAAGAAGAACATGAAGGAGCAGTGGAAATGGGCTTGGAAAGAGTGATACTGGTAGGTCACCATGTCGAGAACAGGACAGGGCGAATACTGGCTGGCACGTATGTTTCAGGGTTGTTGTATTAGTCCATTCTTGCACTGTTATAAAGAAATGCCTGAGACTGGGTAATTTATAAAGAAAAGAGGTTGAATTGGCTCACTCTATTGTAGGCTATACAGGAAGCATGGCTGGGGAGGCCTCAGGAAACTTACAATCATGGTGGAAGGTGAAGGTGACGCAGGCATGTCTTACACGGCAGAGAAGGAGGAAAAGAGAGAAGGGGGAGGTGCTACACACTTTTAAACAACCAGATCTCATGAGAACTCACTCACTATCATGAGAACAGGAAAGGGGAAATCTGCCCCCATGATCCAATCATCTCCCACCAGACCCCTCTTCCAACTTTGGGGATTACAATTCTACATGAGATTTAGGTGGGGACACAAATCCAAACCATAGCAAGTGTATACCTAAAGCTCAGTAGCCTTGAAGCTGGCACATCCTGCCTTGTGAAATTCCACATGCCAGTATCACTCTCACTCCATGCCCACTGATAGGATATAGGAAAAGTGGATTTGCGAATATTGAGAAAACAATTCCTAGAGAGACTTCTTGCAGGGCCTATCTCTGCTTGAAGAGGCCAAGCGAGGAATGAGCCCAACAAAATCACCGATCGGGCTTGCTCAGCTGGGGCGTGTAAACCCAGCTTTCCAAACTTGGTGTTGAGAACCAAGGCATCCTGGCGATATTTTCTGTGAATCTATTGAATTGGCCACGGCGGAGGTTGAATAGAGCAAGTGTGGTGTTCAGGGAAAATGCTGTTGTGTTTCAGTTCTGGGTTGTGGCTTGTTTTTCTTGAGCCACTTCTGGGCTCAGCTCCATAGGTTGGGCTGCATACTTGGTGGCTGGATCGGCGGTGGTCACTGGGAAGCTGTGTCACTCAGACAAGGACATTGGCTGTGGGTGGTCTGTAGCAGGCAGCAGCAACCTGGTTTCAGAACTTAAGAGGATCCTTCAAACTGTCCCCAGCAAGTTCGTGGGCTCCCAGCACCCTTAGATAAGGCGGTGTCCTTGATTTCAGGGAACTCAACTCCGATTTTATTCTTCTATAGCCTGGAGTAATTGAGACTTCTCAAAGTAGCCTGGAAAAACCTTACATCCTGGAGGAGAGAACAGGGCCCACGTTCTCTCCTCTTTCCTCCTAGAGTCTTAGGAATATTTAACCTTCAAGGAGGTAGAGATATTACTGAGGCCTCTTCACGTTGACTTTCTCAGCTGCTGATTCATTCTCTTCGTGCAGAAATTCGTTTTTACTGTTAGGAGTTGCTTTAATACTAACACATAGCAACTTGCTTTGAGTATGGAAAAGTATGCCAGGAAATGCATGCAGACATGTCTTTGATTACTTAGGAAAAATGTCGGTAGACCCAAAGGCTTTTATCATCAGAGGCCATTGGATCGTGAGGATCCTGAATTCTCTTCTCCAGAGCCATTTCTGAAGTATAGTGAATCTCCAGACCAGAAGTTCAGCGAGCCTATAAGAAAGATCAGGAACTCCCTTTCTTCCCCAGCAATCTGGGGGAGCAACAGCCTCCCCCATTCGAGAAGCTTTGCCTGGAGAGTGAGAGGTAGATTGATGGAAAACAGTCAAGTATACACATAAATATGAAAAACATTCAGAGCATTTGACCCAATGTCTAGTTCTAGTCCTACAGCAGGGAGAGTAAAGAATTTAGGCAGCCCTCACTGTGGGAGAAACCCACATTGATCTAATCAGGGAAAATGCGAGGAGGCCCATTTGTAAGAGACACTGAAGGAGATTAGGAAATCATCAGGGAGGTTTCAGTGGACTATGCCTTGGCCTCTGTATGATGAAACTCGTATCCTTAGAGCTTCAGGAGTGAAGTTCTCCACAGTCGCAATAGAATAACTTATATTAAGTCCTGCTTTACAGTAAATAACATCTGAGTGAGATTCCAGGAAAGGGGCTTAGAGTTGTCATTTAATCAAGCCAAGATTTGTCATTGAAAAATTACATGTGCAGAGCACTGTGTTAAATACAGCAAGGAATATAGAAATGAAAAATGTGGGGCTGGGCGCGGTGGCTCATTCCTGTAATCCCAGCACATTGGGAGGTCGAGACAGGCGGGTCACATGAGGCCAGGAGTTTGAGACCAGCCTGGACAACATGGTGAATCCCTGTCTCTACTAAAAATTCAAAAATTAGCTGGGCGTGGTGATACTCACCTGTAATCCCATCTACTTGGGAGGCTGAGGCATGAGAATCATTTGAACCCGGGAGGTGGAGGTTGCAGTGAGCTGAGATTGTGTCACTGCACTCCAGCCTGGGTGACAGAGCAAGACTCTATCTCAAAAAAAGAGAAGAGAAGAAAAGAAAAGGTGTGAATTCTGCTTTACAGGAGCTTCAAGCTGGTAAGAGAGTAAGACCTACATAAATTACCTGTTAAAGGGCAGAGTAGTTAAGACCAAGACTGAGACCCAAGCAGTGTGCTGTGAAAGTAGAAGATAGGGAGAGATCTAGTTCATTTGAGGAGCTCTGGTAAAGCTCATTCGAGGAAATGGAATTGAAATGGGGATCTCACAGACTTTTACCAGATTGAAGGTGGGGATTAGGGTAAAATGAATGGGACACTTGAGCGGGCTACCGCATGTCCAGGAGTGCTAAAAAATCCTCAGTAATCAAGATTAATAACATGTTAATGAAATATTTTAAAATCAAAATAAATGCAAAATACCCCATGAGTAAATAGAACATCCATTATTTCAATAAGTCCAGGATGTTTTGAAACAATTCTCGTACAAGGGAATTGTTCTTTTTAATCAGCCCTTGGTTCCTAGTTCCCTACCAGGAGCCTTTATAAGGGTTGTCAGCACCTGTGAGCAGATTGGGCAACCTAGAGCTTTATATATAGTCATTTTTAAAAACTGTAGAGCTTTTATTAGCTTTTACACTTGATATGGTTTGGCTGTGTCCCCACCCAAATTTCACTTTGAATCGTAATAATCCCCACATGTCAAGGGTAAGGCCAGGTGGAGATAATTGAAACATCAGGGTGGTTTCTCCCATACTGTTCTCATGGTAGTGAATAAGTCTTGTGAGATCTGGTAGTTTTATAAATGAGAGTTCTCCTGCATAAGTTCTCACTTGCCTGCCACCGTGTAAGATGTGGCTTTGCTCCTCATTTGCCTTCCGCCATAATTTGTGAGGCCTCCCAAACTGTGTGGAACTATGAGTCTGTTAATCCTCTTTCCTTTATAAATTACCCAGTCTCAGGTATGTCTTTATTAGCGGTGTGAGAACAGATGAATACACTTGATTCCAAATATAAGAAGTGCATGTGGGGGTGTGCATCCTTCCTTTTTCCTGGACTCCAACATGGCTCAACACAGCACTGGCCAAATTGGTAAAAAAATGAGGCCGTGTGGAAGGAAAATAGCTTGAGCAAAGGTAGGAGACACTAGGGTCGATCCAGACCCACGGTGGTTATGAATCACATAACTTGGGAAGTTGTAATGAGAGAGTAGGCTGGAACATTTAGAAGCAGTGAAATTGTGAAGGGCTTTGAATACCATTTTGAAGATGTTTGGAATTAATAGTGTGGATGCTTCAGGTACCGTGGAATGTTTTTGAACAAGGATTGTGGGCATAAACACACGTGGGGCCAGTCTATGGCGCAAACACACCTGAGACCAGTCTGTGGGTAGTAGGGAGCCTCTGTTGGAGAGGATGAGGCAGGAAAGAATTGCTGGAGGGAGCAGCCACTGTCATCAAGCAGGAGAAATGGAAGAGTTCTCCCAACCAGGCAGAAGGCCTCAGGCTTAATAGACTGTGCTGTTCAGAGTATAGTTATGAGACTTCTTCAGCTGCTGCTTCAATAATCTAAGAAGCTTTGCTGAGTGCTTCCTGTAGATAACGAACTAACATCCACCTAGAGGACAGGAAATGCATTGTGATTCTTTTTCCCAATGAGGACACAGCAGCCCCACTGAGTTAGGTATCCTGTCTAACAATCTCACACCCTTATTTTCATCACTGCTGTGATCTCTGGGCCACCTACATTTCTAAGTGGAGATACAGTGAGTTCCTAAGAAGCCAGGTCTTTCCTTATCTGCTATTAGAGCTGCGTTGCTATAAATTTCAGAGACAGAGTCAACATCCCATCTCAGATGGAGGGGAGGAATGGGAAACCAGCCCTCAACTTTTTTGGGGTGTTTTTCTTTCCCACGTTGTAGTAAGCGTGCTAAGAAAAGATAAAGCTTTTGCAGATGTGAACTGATTGGAGAAGAACACTTGTTTTGTAAAATACACATATTGTTAAACCTCACTAATTCTGTTTTAGTTTCCTGAGAAATCACAGTGGATCACATGAAGGATGAATTGATTTGTGATTGATTATAAAGGAAGGGTGGTTCTTGCTGTTGTTAAAAGAAAAACAGCCGTATTAAATTTAAAAGAGTTTTAATTGAGCAAAGAACGATTCGCGAATCGGGCAGCCTCCGGAACCAGAATAGACTCAGTGACTCCGGCGCAGCCACCTGGTGGAAGAAGATTTTTGGAGAGAAAAAGGAAAGTGACTTACCGAGAACAGAAGTGAGGAACAAGCAGGTGGATTGGTTACAGCTTGGAGTTTGCCCTATTTGAACACTTTGAATAGATGGCCACGTTTGATTGGCCAAAACTCAGTGATTGGCACAAAGTAGGCTACAGTCTGTTTATACCTCCATTTAGGTTATAATTCACGATGTGCAGAGACACCTTTAGGCTGATCATAAAATATGTAAGGAGGTAGCTTTAGGCTAAACTTGATTCAACACTAGGAAGAAGTAATGTAAACACGCTGGCAGGTTGGAGATTCAGAATACTTCAGAGGCATGAAAAGCCCTCGTAAGTATTGTCAAGAGTAAGAAAAACCCATTAAAATCCAACTAAGTCAACAATTTCTATTTATACCTTAAAGACTCAAAAGGAGTTGTCTCAAATGATATGTTTAGAAAATGATTTTAGTTAGAATACAATTTTAAAAATATAAAACTAGATCTTTTGAATTCTATTCAGAAACATACTTTCTCACAAATGTAGACAGGCCTTTCCTCAGTTGTTCTGAAATGCTGAACTGGATTGAATGAGATGAATCCCTATTTGAGTGTCAGTTCCCAGGAAGGATGCTAAGGTGGGTACGACTTGCTGTCCAGGAGAGGGCACTATCCTGTTGGGAATTAGAAAGTAAAACAAGAGAAGAAGTTACTTAGCAAAAGACTTGTAATATTATCTGCTTTAGTCAGCTCAGGCTGCAGTAACAAAATACCGTAGGCTGGGATTCACGTGGAGAGGTGAGTCTCGGCCGGGGTGGGCAGATGCGAGCCTGCTGGGGTGACAGCATGACCACTGGCATTTGGAGGGCCCCAAGGGACCCCAGAGGCCCTCTCAATGACTTGGGGAGGTTTTATTAATGGGTTCAGGTTCAGAAAGCTAGATCCAGTTATTTCGTTTTTGTTTTTAATTTTATATCTCCTCAAATTCCCTTTACCGTGGACATAGTTTTGAGGTGGTGGCAAAAGAGGCCTTCAGGTCTGTGTTTAATGTTTGCTTTGTAGAAAAACTCACTGGAATGCATCAACTCTAGACTCTAACACATGAAAAGTGGAAAATCTGTGCTGGGGGTATAAGCAGATTCCAGAGATGATCAGATGAGTCAAAGTGAAACTGGCTGTGCCTGCTAACAATTGCCCAACTTCAAGGAAATCCAAAATAGAGAACAACATGATGTTGGCCAAAACTTGTCCATCACTATGGTGGCAATAACATCCAATTGGGCACAGCATGTGGAAAATACTACAGAGTAGGCATACTGGCCACCATTGATCAGGGTGATCATAGCATCATCAGTAATGTGCCAGAACAGACTGGTGAAAGGTAGACCACACCAAATTTTTCTCTTAAAAAGCTTGCCAGAGCTTATTTTTTTTAAAAAAAAACAAAAGAGGCTGGGCACAGTGGCTCACACCTGTAATCCTAGTACTTTGGGAGGCCGAGGCAGGCAGATCACGAGGTCAGGAGTTCTAGACCAGCCTGGCCAACATGGGGAAACCCATTCTCTACTAAAAATACAAAAAGATTAGCCGGGCATGGTGGCGCATGCCTGTAATCCCAGCTACTCAGGAGGCTGAGGCAGGAGAATTACTTGAACCTGGGAGGTGGAGGTTGCAGTGAGCCGAGATCGCGCCGCTGCACTCCAGCCTGGGTGACAGAACGAGACTGTCTTCAAAACAAAACCAAATAAAAACCTGTAGACTGGATGGCCTACATTGTGGAGGCTGGAAGGCTGAGAGCAAGGTGCCAGCATGGCTGGATTCTGGCAAGGGTCCCCTTTCTGGTCTGCAGATGGCTGCTACCCCTCCACCTACTCCTGTGGGCTTTCTTTAGTGCAGGCTGCTGGAGAAAGGGAGAGAGAAAGCTCTCTGGTATCCCTTCTTCTATGGGCACTAAGTCCATCAGACCAGGGTCTCATCCTCCTGACCTCATTTAATCCTAATCACCTCCCAGAGGCCTCATCTCCAAATATCATCCCCTTGGGTGCTAAAGCGTCAATATACAGACTTGGCGAGTGGGAGGCGGAAGCATTCAGCTCCTAGCGTTATCAAAGTTTACAATTGCAGGAGATTGATTGAAGTGACAAAGAGCGAATGTTTCTGAAACAGTTAAAGGGAAGAAGTGGGCACAGGAAAGTGCTGTGGAAGTCAGAGTTTGGGCTGTACTCCTTAGAAGGGATTGGGTTTCAGCCGGGCAAAGAAGCTTAGGAACGCGTTTTGGGAAAGAGAGGAGCAGGCATGTTGAGGAAAGCACAGGTATGCTAAGGACATTCAGGCCATGGACAGAGAAGGGGGAGGAATGGCAGGGTGAAAAGCCACCAGGACAGAAGTGTCAGGTTGAGCAGAAAAGAAAGCGAAGGAGGAAGAGGTGGCTGGGTCTGGGTTGCAGGACCCTCAGAGCCTCTAATGGGTCAGAGGAAGCTGGCTTCCATCCTACTGGTAGAAGGGAAGGGAGCATATAGAGGCGGTCGTCCAGGAAGATGATTGGCTAGGGCCATGTGGTGTAGATGAAGGGGGCAGCAGGAGACAGGCGGACTGGTAAAGAGGCTGCAGCCGTGTACCAAACCTAACCAAGTCAGAGCCCGGGTCAGGGTCTTGATACTGCCTGCCACTGCTTTTGCCCTAAGTAGCTGGCCATTCCTGGCTTCATTTTCTCTCTGTTGAAGATGTTGCATAATTTGGGGGCATGTGCAGAAGTCCAAGGGCCTCTTTCAAAATCCTTGTCTTGTTTGGACTAACGAAATCATAGAATGGCGGGAAGAGTTCCAAGAAGAAGCCTCAAGCCCAGAGAGACCGTGAGCGCGTACCTGAAGGTGTTAGAGACATAAATTACGATGAACTAAGATTGAATGAGAGATTGTGATAAGATCATTTACAAAAGCATTCGCTGGGGAAAATCTGTGTTCTCTTGACCATCAGGAAGCATGGACGTACCTAGTCCTTCTACCCCACACACAGGGAAAGTGAACTAGAGGAAGCATAGGGAATTGAACTGATTTTGTAAGATTCACTTTTCCACTAAAAAAAATCAAAACAATGCTTGCTTTCTATCCAAACAGGGTATCTCTGGATAGTTCTCTGAAAAATCATTTCACAATTCACATTCCTGGGCCAAATGTTCCTAAAATATATGACTATTTCTCCTCTGAGAGCCCTGGTAAAGGAATTTGATTACATTTGGCAAAGAAATCTAGAGACACATCCTTGTAGGTGAAAGAGGGCCTGATAAAAGTGTATGAGCCAAACTCCCCATATAGGTTGTAAGCCCAAATCAAGAAAAATCCCAAGCCATTGGCAAGCAGTGTCTGCTTTGGTTTTTTCCCACCAGAGTCTGTTTCTTCAGAGTCCTAGATATGGAAAAGATATGGTGGCTTTTGGCCAGGTGCGGTGGCTCACTCTTGTAATCCCAACACTTTGGGAGGCTGAGGCAGGTGGATCATGAGGTCAGGAGATCGAGACTATCCTGGCTAACATGGTGAAACCCAGTCTCTACTAAAAAATACAAAAAAAAAAAAAAAAAAAAAAAGAAACTGGGCATGGTGGCAGGGGACTGTAGTCCCAGCTACTCAAGAGGCCGAGGCAGGAGAATGGTGTGAACCTGGGAGGCGGAGCTTGCAGTGAGCTGAGATCACGCCACTGCACTGCAGCCTGGGTGACAGAGTGAGACTGTCTCAAAAAAAAAAAAAATAGTGGCTTTTGACTCTGAAGCTGATGGTCCCTAGAATGTTGGTCTATAGTCAAGTCAGCCTTGTTCTGCAAAGCCCCAAGACAGAAAGCTAGCTGACAAGACACCTGCAGCCCAAATCTTGGGTACAACTCACAACTGGGTCTATTAGAGAAATAGCGTTGTAATAGCCTGTTCTATTATGCATCAAGTTGTGTTCAGACGAAGAGTGAGAGTTCTGTTTCTGGCAATCTCTACAGAGGGGGCTTGAGCCACATTTAGTCTTGGGAAGAATAGCACATTCTGGAACCTCCTGTCTTCTCAAGTGTCAAAGACAAACTTTAAGCCAGAGAGTCTCCTTTGGCCTTGAGAGAGATGGAAATTTTGTACAGGTTATGTAGGTGGAAGCCTCTAATGGGAAATAATACTAATAACATCTTAAATTTATGTGGTACCTTACAACATATAGAAACCCCCTCATTTGATCCAATATGAACTAGGCAGGTATCATTCACTCCACTTTGTAGATGAAGACGCAGACATTTCAGGAGGCTCAGCGTCCTGCTTGGGTCACATACCTAGTGAGTAGCAGAATCAGAATGCAAATCCCCATCTTCTGACCTCCATCCACAGTACTTTCTGAACACCAGAAAGAAGGCCCTGTGAAAGGAACCTATTTCCTTGTCTCAGTAAATAACCTGCAGAAATGGTAG